>NC_079335.1:100969484-101569484 GCF_029582105.1 Oenanthe melanoleuca | reverse complement strand
ACCACCTCTAGTATTTAGAAATAGGGAGATGGATCTCTGTACCTGCAAACAAAATTTTGGAAAGCAAATTGACTCATTAATTTTCTTACTTATTGTACCTACTCAACACTAACTGAATTTGGATCCCTGGGGCAGAATGACTGAGGACACCAACAGGGCTGACATGCAATTAGAAAGAATAATGTATTGTTGTTTGGGCTAAATCACAGGGAAAGCGTGGGACAGGTTTGGAATTGATGCTGCCTAGTTTAGGTTCTATCGCAAAACAGCCAAGCTTATTTATATCATGAATCCCCAGCACAGCATCTGCTTCCTTTGCAGTCACATCACCATTCAAAACAGAGAGGTGCAAAGCACATGGACAGAGAAAGGTGTTTCTAACTACTGCTACATGTTTGTCTCTGTCTCTGAGAAAGAAATGATGAAAGAAAAAGCCTGCGAAGAAGCCCAGGACTAAGGATGGCCAAGTATAGAAGACTATCCAAGTGTAGGAAGGGGCATTAGTTGAAAAGCTGATCAGTAGTTGATCCCTACTGCCATGAGCCTTTGCAGCTATTCTGTAACTAGAGGTGGCTGGTTAAAAGGAGTGATTCACTACATGATTGTGCTTTTCTCCTAACTGAAGATGTCTGCAAGACATCTAGCTTTTTGATAGGATCCCCAAAATAATCACATCTCCAGCAGGTCTACATTGCTCACTAATCCTGGTGCAGTTTTTGCTTAACCTGCTGCTGTGCAGAACATATTGCAAGAACAGAGTTGTTATCCCTGTTGTCTTGTATTGTCAGCAGAATGACTTGTGGACAAAAGAAAAATACTGAGTTTTCTGAACATTGGTTTTCTTTGGTTTTTTGAGTAAAAAATATGGCAGATTTCTTATTTTTTAAGTGGTGTGGAGTATTAATTTTTTTTTTTTCTGTTGCTCGTTTGAGTGCTCCTTGATTTGAGTGAGAGTGTTCTGCTACAGCAATAACTTTAGATCTTCACTGGGCATGAGGAGTACATTGTTTTTATGTGAGAACTCTCACTCTACATACCAATATACCTGAATTCTCCCAAATTCCAGCTGAAATTCTCTCATAATAAGACACTAAGCCTTGCATGTGTCAGACCCCAGACAGCAGAGTTTTTTTCACTACTTTCCAAGCAAGGGTAGGGTTCAGGGCAGAGTAAGCTTGGCCACAATATGCCACACTTTAATAATCCTGTGCAACTCAGGAGGTCTCCTGGGTCTGTGACAGCTTCTGGAACTTTTCAAAGCCCTGGAGCAGCTCCAAATTCTGCAGTTTTCAGAGAAGACTGAATAAAACACCATCTATGGCCACTTCTGCTCTCATCCCCTTTTATGTATGCTACCAAGGATTTCACCAACAAGTTTTGTCTGGAGATTTGGTTCTTGATTTTCTTACATGGGTGTAAATTCTGTGTAATCCCAGATGAGGACATGGTAGCATTCAGAGTTTTGGATTTCACCCGATGAATCAGCTGTTGTTGAGGATTACCCCTGATGAGAGATGGCAAAGATGACAGTTGTGAAGGCACGAGGTGCCAGAGGTACTGACAGGTGGTCATGGTTTTCTGGATGAAGTAGGAAACTGTTTAAAATGGCAGCTACTCAGGCTGGCATGCTTTGGGTGGCAGGCTGCTGGCCTGACTAGAAAAGTGAGACAGAGAAACCACACTCCAGTCATTTTGGTAGGATCACAAAGAGAGACAGCTGGGATTTTTCCCTAGCACTCTGGCTCAAGAGATTAGTAGTAGAGAATGCCACAGGATAAGAAACCACATCTCAGGCTATTTCTCACTCAACAAGTTATCTTCGGAATTATCTGAAAGTGCGATCTATTATTATAAATTACTTCCCCACTCTTTCATCTAATTTTCTTTAAAAAATAGTCAAAACATTAAAAAAAACCCAAACAAATGTTCAAATTGTGACTGTTGTCTGAACTTGTCAACAGATGCCCTGAGAATTTTTTATCTGTTAGTCAGCCCTGAGAAGGTGGGGGAGATGAACAATTAGGAAATTGTCCTTTGACCTGCATGGTCATTCTTGTTCTAAATCCTGTGTCTTCAATTTGGCCTTAAATGGCCAGTTCTCTTTGGGAGTAATTTTGAACTTGCTGTAACTTTTTGCAGCTATCTTCTTTCTTCCACATAATTAACCCGTCTGACAGCCACAGGCTTGTTCTGATGAAGTAGGACTTTCGTTATGATGGCAGTACAGTTTCAAGAGCTGTCCTGGAGCCTGCAGATAGTGCCAGGTCAAGAGGTCTGCAAGTTCACGTCTTCTATTTGCAAGAATGACAGCACAGGGACACTGTGAGCTCCTATATCTGCTACTGCCAGTGCACCAAGGCCCTTGCCTATGTGAACCTTGTGGATGGAAATGCTAAACAGTTCAGTTTCCACACCCATACAGTCATAGTGCAAATGATAATGAAGGGTTTTATATCAGCTATTTCACTAAATTTTGGACCTAGAGCACTGTCTTGTTTCACCTATATAATTTAATTAGGGTTTTAAAGAAGACCTGGACTAGACTGGATGCATAATGATCTGTGCCCTTGTTTTGTACTCTTGCAAATCTTTTGTGCCACTCAGCATCCCTAAATGAATGGGGACATCCATCCCTTCTCAGCAAGACTGACATCAAAGAAAATCAGAGAGAGCTGGAAAACAACCCTGTTCCTTTTCAGCCTAGCTGTGAAGTGCAGCACTTAGAGTTGGGAAGCACATGAAGAACTGCAACATTGCTTTCAGTGATGAGTTTGCCTTTTAAGTGATTTAATTTGAATGCATAAGTCACTGTAATGAAAGTGATTTTCAAAGGCAGTTGAGTCATGCTGTTAGAAACTCAGCATCTTTTACAGCATTTCAGAAATATGGGGCCATAAAGCAACTTCTAGGAAATGAGGTGAAAAGCCAGGTAGCAACAAAGAATCCAGGCTAATCACAAGACCTAAAAGAGGTGGATTTCCTGGGTCTATAGATCTGTCCTCCAATCCTGCCTTATTAAGCCTAGCCTTGTGGATATGTGACATTTGTAAAACATCCATCAGAAAATGGGTCAGTTGCACTGACTTTTATGTAAACTCAATGCACACTGGATGAGGCAAAGAGGTTCTGATTCCTAGTTTGTCACGGTTTGGAGTAATTTCTGTTGCCCAAGATCACTTGCACAATTTAAAATCAATTGTGCTATTTAATTACAAAAAAGCCCAACTCTAAACTAATTTGTGTTAGTGTGACTGTAGATATCAGAGGTAGTCAGGGAAAGGTGTGAGTAGGATCTTTTTCAAAGTAAAGCAGACATTCAAACAGCAGATTATTTTGACTTCTTTAAAAATAAGGATGATCAAATACCTTAAAGATATTGTAAGAGATGCTTTTCCAAACATTGGTATATTAGATATTATGATTTTTTAAATTTTGTGAACAGAGGTCAAATCAAAGCCTGTTGTCATGCAAAGAAGTATTTTTATAATATTTGGGAATGAATTTGAGTAGTCTAGGGCAGAAGTTACAGGCTGGAGAAAATTTTACATATATACAAGTGATGAGACAATCAATCAGAGTTGGAAATTATGCAGTTCATACTGTTTGTGTGAACAGCTTAAAAGTGTGGAAAACCACTGAAATTGGTCAGGTTTGGTTTCCTTATTGATAATCTTGCTTTACTGATGTCAGGGGCTATGCCTGCCTACCTCCTACAGAAACCTGATTGAGCCCTGTAGTGCCCAGTCATCTTCTGAAGTGGTTTCAGGACTCAAAAATCTGTTGGTCAACCCTAAACTGAAAGATACTGGCATCTCTGAAGCAGAACACTTTTTTTCCTCCAGTCTGGGTTTCATATTGCTCGGTGAAATTTTCAAGGGATCCTTTGTGAAGACTAGCTTGTGCATATTGCTCAAGATGGGTGAACAAACTAGTTATTCTTCAGCCCTCTCCCTGAATATTGGCTTTGCCAGAAAGGTTTGCATGAAGCTGAATCTACAAATGTTATTTCCAAGGCATGGAACTGCCAAACGATTCCAGAAAAAGTATCACTTACTGTGCCTCAGACTTTGAAAATATCTCTGCTTGCCTAAAATGGCTTTTCTTAGGGTAGTCATGTGGCTTTGTTGATGTGAATTTATTGCCTTTTGCCTTACAAGAGTAGACTCTCTACCAGAAAAATTCATATAGGGCATGAGGGGACAGAGACCTGAAGGATAAACCATGGAATGGTTTAGCAATGTAAAGAAAATTTATGTTGTCACTGGATAAGTTTTTCTGTTAGTATATCATCCTTGCTTTCATTGTCAGAATGGTTCTGTACTCGTTAAACCACATGGAAAGTGACTCAGTGAAGTAACTTTGCCATACTATAGTCACAAGAATTTATTTAGACCAGCTAAAGTAAGACTTGACAGGAATAAGTAGTGATGAATACTCTCCCTTGTTTGCTAACCTGGAAGTTAGTGCTTTGCACATAGTACATGTATTGCAGGCACAGCACTCTGAACACTGTGCCCAGAGACAGGTAAAATAGCTGGTGACATCCCACAGAAATTCCCAATAGAACAAAAGACAAACAAAAAAATTCTGTCAAAGTTTTCTCACAAGTCACATTCAGATGACTTTGTTTTCTTCATGCCTTTCCCTATTGCACCTCTCTTTCAGCTTTACATGGAAAACAATGGAGAAATAAAGGACAGAAAATAAGAGAAACAGCTGAAGAAATAAGAAAGGAAATTTGACTTTGGAAATATAAAATAAAAATTTAAAGTAAAATATTCACAATAACAGTTAAAATGTTTTTCACAATAAGAGTTCTTTGGCAGTGAAGGGAGAAGTTTTTTTAATTGAAAAAATACAAAAAATTGTGCTTTGTTTGGAGGGACAGCAGAAGCAGGTAAGTGTCCATGGCCTCACTGTGGCTGTCCCACTTGGGAAGTACCCAAAATGGCCTTCAAGCTACTTAAATGTACCCCTTTTGCATAATTAGTTGGGAGTGGTGTGGGATCTGTTTGTTGTGCTTATTTCCTCTCATGTCCGTGCATTCATGTGTTTGTGCAGTCTGATCCCTGCCCCTTATTTCACAACAAATATTTTTCTTCCTCTAAAGCCTCTCCCACATGGAGTGAGCACCTGACAGCATTAATATTAAGCCTCAGCATTTGTGTGGGCTTGAGATAGAGCTGAAAAAGTTTTTTTAATAAGAGTGAGACAGGATAGATCAATCCCTTTCTTTACCTCCTGCCTTGCCAGAGATGATGAGGCATCCCAACCCTTTGTGACGCTTTTATGAAATACGGACAATAGAAAGGCCCTTGTGTTCAGATGAAACTGCCAGAGCTGCCCACTCGGAAACCATGGTTTTGTGATGACTGAGGCAAACAACTGCACTCTCACTGCCTGCAGCCGTAGCCACGCTGACAGAGATGATCTAGTACGACCCCTAATGAGAAGTGACACAGATCTTGACCATTCCCTCATGCTGGCACGCCATGCTCCAACACTACCACTTCCTACCTTTGCCCTTGTTTATTGCTTATTTTAGAACATAAAGACTCCAAAAGCTCTTGTTCTGCTCTGGTAATATTTCTTTTGTCTATGTGCACAGACAGAAAAAAATTAAAAGAGATGTTGGATAAAAAGAATGTAAGAACTTTCTTTCTAGAAACTGCAAAACTGCCCAATGTACTATGTATACAGGGGCAGTTAAAATATATTCTGGTCACTGTATTTCTGTGCCTTCCTTAAAAAGCTGTGTGCAGCCAAGGATTGTTAGCTCTTTCATGTTTTGCTATGCTACAAGTCAGCAGCAGCCAAGCTGTAAGTTAATCTTATCCATGAGCGGAGTGAAGCATTAAAGAAGTTCTGAAAAATCTGCAGTCCTGAAGTCCACACTGGATCTGACTTCTTCTCTACTTTATTAAATCAGTGGCTGCTCAGGCTGTAAGGAAAACCATTTCTGGTTATGTGACACATCTGTTGAGTTGCCACAGGTAAGGAAAGACCTAATGAGGTGGAAGAATATTGGGCTTCGCAAGGTACAGTAAGAAAAAAATCTATCTTTTTATTGCATCCAGGTTTCAGAGAACTCAAGCTGTGCATCACCCTTAGCATGTCATCATCCTATTTAGATGAGCTGATGCCACAAACCTGTCCCTTAGTGGAAATTTTGAGTCATGGCTTGTGCCTAGTGAACCCACCTGAAGGACACAAAGTAGAAGGAGCTGCTGAAAATACACCAGGGTGAATGGACCTTGCAAGTCCTCACTGTATGTAGTGTACTTAAGCTCACAGGAGCATGTAAACCTTAAAATATATTACAGCCTTTAGAGTGGGTCACACACACAAAAAAGCATTAAATACATCTTGCAAATGGCAAACAAGTGTTACATTTAGGATTTACAGCTTTGTGTGATGCTGTCTTAACTCTTTTCTTGTTGAAGCAAAGACAATGGCCTGTTTTTAGTTCTTTAGGTAAGTAAAGGTCTGGGGAGGCAGGCACTATATATTATTAGATGAGCTCCAATAGTGAGGAGAAAACGAGATCATTTTTCAGGCACACAAGGTCTACTGCTAAGATTCTGTGTTCATCCCTCTGAAGTCAGTAAGAGAATGAAAAATATGTTAAGTATATGTTAATAATGAATGTCTGCTTTTAAATGGCTACTAGACACTATTACCATACGAATAACAGAACTTGTAAAATTGCAGTGAAAAAATCTGCCTGTCCTCATCTTGCCCAATTTTCCCTTCAGTCATTGGTAAGACTGCTGGATGCCCTAGTCCAGTGAGGGTCCAGCAGAGAGGATCTTACCTGGTTCTCTTTCAGAGTTATCTGTCCCTGTTCCTTGCAGCCAATGAATGTCCTGATACACCTGTAAATCTTCTCATTTTGTTGCACTCTCTGAACAAAGTTAGCAGGAAAATATCCAGTTCTGTCATCAATTCTTCCCTATGAAGGAAACATATTGATAGTAGAAGATTCTTAACAGTAGCAGCCTTGATAGAGTTTGGTATTGAAAACAAGCTATTTTTCCTTTTGGAAAGAAAACATATAAACTGACTAACACATACCTTCCACCAGTCTTCATTAGAGTCTTCCAGAAGTGTTACCATATCCCCTGGCCTGTAATTAGAAGAGGAATAGTATCTAAGATGACTCTTAATTGTCATGTTGAAGGAGCTTCCACAATTCCCTTCTAATAGGAAGGTGGTCCTTCTATGTTTATTTTGTCTGAGCAGACACTGAAGGTAGACTCAATAAGGTGGCAAGGTTTTCTTCAGTCACACATGTTTATGTAGAAAGAGAGTCTCTGTATCTTGGGGCTAGATCTTTATTTGGAGACAACATCTGAGAACTGGAAGCTTTGCTTCCTCTTTATTAAGGAGCTGTTTAAAACACAGTCCCTCTTTGTTAAAGGCATTATTGCTTTATTTTAAGACATTTCACACTGTCGGGACACACTATTTCATCATCTGTGATTTCAAGCTGTGATTGCAGAAGGCAGGCAGCAGGAAAATAGCTCTAGTTTACTGACAAAGGCAATTAGTCAGCAGGAATACAATTCTGCACAAGAATGTCTTTTTTTATTTGAATAGGACATATTTACCTTTTTAATGTGTGGTGCTGAGTTGTGATTGCTAAGTATCAACATCCAGCTTACAAGTTCCAAAGCAGAGCTAAGAGAATAATTTGGTTAGGAACACTAATAGCAAAATTTGCTAAGCTGATTTTGTGCAGGTAGCTAAGCAGTTATTCGACCTTCACCCTGCCACCAGCTCCCCCACCCTTGGTGAGACCTCATCAACATTCCTATGTAATTATAATAGTGATATGTTTTTCTTAAAACTTTTGACCCCTAATTATTCAGCTTTCCCCGTTTCCTGTATTGCTGAGGTATCAGCACAAGAGCCTGCAAACACATCTGGAGCATCTGTTATGATGAATTATAGGTCCAGAGCCAATTTAGCAGGCTCTTTAAGAGCATGCATAGAAAATGTGGATTTGTCCTGGATGCAGCAGAAGGTGTGGTCAGTGGTGGGCCTCTTTGGTCCACTTTCCAAGTGGCTATCATTGCTGCTGACAACTGGAGAAACAGGCATTTAGTCTTCTAACACTGTGCAATCTGAAACAGCATTGTCCTTAAGCCCTCCTCAAGAAACTATTTCAGTGTATTTGGTATAAATAAATGCTGCTGAGGTGAGGAAGAAAGCTAGAGAAAATGGATGAGGTGAGGAAGGAAGCTAGAGAAAATGGACAACTTGGTATCCCAGCTGTGAGAGATATTTTTTTCAATGGGAAAGAATATCTGAGTTCTTTTTACAGCTAATATTTAATATGAAACACCCAAAGAAGTTTTAAGGTACCCATAACTTCGAAGTGAATAAACAAGGGCCAACACCACTGGACCCCTTACACTGAAAGTAAAAATACTTTCAATAAGGATTTAGAGAGCCTTGTCCACCCAGCACTCTTCAGCCTGTTTGTTAGAAAAATAACCCTGAAAATATAAATTTATTTGGCTGTCAGAGAAAGATGGCAACTGAACCTAAAGTCTCTCCCCGTCACTTGTCTGAGCACAGAGAATTTTAGGTTGAAGGCCTGATGATTTAGTTGATTTTTTTTTCCTAGAAGAGAGCTAATATAGATGTCTTTAATCTCCAGAAAGGATTCAAAATAGAAATCCTATCTGGACCTGTTATTCTTGCAGCCTAGATTTAAGCTGCTAATCCTTGACAGGGGGTAACCCTATCAAGGTTCTTACTACTGGTTGAAATCAGTCTCTTATCTTTTTCTTCTGTAAATCATAACCCTGGATAAGTTGTCTGCTCTACCTCAGTGATCTAGATTTCAGCAGGTGGCAAGATAGGTTCCTTCCAACTGTTCTATTCTATTCTATTCTATTCTATTCTGTTCTGCTTTGTTCCGTTCCATTCCATTCCATTCCATTCCATTCCATTCCATTCCATTCCATTCCATTCCATTCCATTCCATTCCATTCCATTCCATTCCATTCCATTCCATTCCATTCCATTCCATTCTCTGCAGTGTCCGAAACATGGGGTTGCTTGCTTTCAGGATTCTCTCTTGTAATATAAGGCCATCTCTTAGAATATGTGTATTACAGCAACTCCTACTTTACTTATGCCAGAGCACTGAAAAATTTGACTGATTACTCCTGCTGTTAGGGAAGAAATCCAGGATGTGGTAAATTATAATTTCAGTTGAAATAAGGGCTACACATCTTCACTGCAGTAATCTGCCACTCACTGTATCCTCTCAGAGATGAGCTGGGAACTCCAGAAATCTGCCCTAACTCTTCCTCTCAGCTCAGGTCCTTCCTCTGCTATTTGCCTGTGTTATGATGAAGCTGATCAGTGCCTGGCTGGTTCCCAACTCGGGTTCCCAGGACAGTGCTTGACAGTCTTGACAACATTGCTCTGCTGAACCTACCTCCAGCACCTCAACTATGCAAAATGGGTATTCATGCAACTGAGTTGGATCCTGCCTGGCTCTGCAGTAACAAAACAACATTACTAGCTATTTGGCATCCCTTATGGAGCAATGTTAACACGTATATTAAGGAATTTTTGACCAAGGGACAAACAGCACTGCTGTGGTTGAGAACCACTAGTCTAAAACCTAGTATTCCTATTTCCTGATATCCCAGGAAAGAGCCTGGTGTTCCCTGAAAAAGCGTGTTTCAGACCACAGGCTGCTTTTCCCCCTAAAATGTGGAACAGGAGGATTTTGAAGGTTGATGTGTTTTTTGGATTTCTGTGTCTGGATGAGGATGGTAGTCCAGTGCAGGCTTGTCTGAGAGATGTTCTATGTTATGGAAGAAATGCACAAGATGGAATACACTCCTAGAGAGCAGGATGTAAAGTGCAATCTTTCAAGCAGATTAGCTGGCAAGTTCTAATAAAGGTTCCCATATACTGTGGTTATTTCCTGAAGAGCTAACATTCCTAAAATAATGATCAGGGAATGCCAGTAAAGCAGAATGATAGGAAAACTTGTAATTTCATTGTTACATCCCACCGTTTAGTTCCAGAGCAGTGAGAAAGCACAGCTAGGAACAGGAAAAAGGCTTTCAGTGTTGGAGATGCTGAGGAAAGGGGGATTTCTCTGTCAAATTTCCTAAATTCTGTGGCACATGCATGATTATTTTGATATCGGGATGCCTTGAAGACAGGTGATATGTTTCACAGTAAGAACTCTAGCAAGACCATGCAAAATGCAATTCGCATGAACAAAATAATTTCTGTGAAAGAAGTGCTGTTCTTTTCCTTTAATGGGCTTGGATTAGACCTTGTAATGCAAGCAACTGATGCCGAACTGAGAAAGTAAGTGCTAAAAATAGCAATGAATGAGGTTATTTTGCAAAGTTCTCACGTGAAAACACTGCCATCCAGCAGCTAGACACCCTTCTCTTCTTTCAGACACAATTGAATAAGAGGGAGGATCAAACAGGACTGTAGAATTTTTAGCATTAGCATGAGAGCTGGTGGATAATTCCTAGCTGAAAACTTCTGATTGAAAAACAAAGCAACTGAGAACATTTTATAGCTGAAAGCCATCCTGCTACTAAAGTGATGTGTTTTTGAAACTTTTAATTTATTTTATCTTTGCCAAAGTAATTGGTCATCTGTTCTTTTTAATTGTGAGAACATCTTTGTATCTAGATGGTTACCTCTATAAAAATGTGTACTAAAAATGTCAGAAGAAGCCCTCCCTTCCCCAAAGTCACATATAATCAAATGACCATCACTGCAAATGTGTCAAATCAACTAACAAATATTTTGGAGTTTACCTCATCTCCAAGTCTTCATTTTCTTGTGGTACAAATTTGTATAAGGCAACATAGGTGTTCATTTGTAACATGCTTTTATAAAATGGTCCCTTAAAGAAAAAAGAGAAAGATAAAATTTAAATATCTGCTCTGTAAACTAATTTGGTTTGCTTTGTTAGAAACAGAGGAACCAGAAGCTGATCTTACAATAAATCAGCCAGAATCGTCTCTCTGTTCTCACAGCTTGGAGGACTATGGCCCTAGTACATTATAGGCCATTAAGGCAGTAACTATCTTAATTAAGAAAGAAGATTATTTGAACTCCAGGATCAAATTCTAGGCTTCCAAAGAATACAAGCAGAAATTTGCACTGGTTGGTCTTTGGGACAAGATCTTAAAAATGAATGTGCCTTTTTCCTCTCTTTATTATGTATGATAGCTCCTATGAGCCGAGTAGTGTATTATTTGCATTATATAAGGCGTCTAGTCTACAGTCCTCATTATGAATGGAGCTAGAATTGTACAGTGCACAGGTCCACATTCAGAGCAGTGATGTTAACGTGTGAAATCTTTTTGTACTGGGTTTTCAACAGAGAAGACTGGCTACTCTCTCTTGTTTTTTCCACTATTAATCTAGGGGGGGAGGTGGAAAGAAAAAGCAGCTAAAAGAAACACTAAATAATTTTCAAAATGAAAGCTGTGATTTTTATATTATGGCAGTTCTATCGTACTTACACGACCTGCACACTGGATCTTTTGTATTCCCAAATCAATTTGCAATAAGGAGAGAAACATAGAGTGATGGCAAAGGATAAGCCAAAAAGCCATCCAGTAATGTATATTGCTTCAACTGTGGCCAGTGGCCCAGAAATGGTGTAAGAACACGACAGATATCGGCGACCCATCAGACCTAGTCAAGGTCCTCAGCCATAAAAACAAGAGTTTTACATGACTTCCCATTACCATTGCATCATCGCAAAATTTATGCTCATACCGGGCAATGTATACTTTTTGGTTCTTCTCCAAAGTGTTCTGTGTCATTTTCAGAATATGTAAACACTGAAATAAAGAAAATACATGACATTTTAGGAGTAGCTTCAGATTCTTCACCTTAACAGGATCACCTGGATTCTGTTGATCTCTTCCCTTTCTCCCTTATTTTCTTTGACTCCTTGTGGTCTCCTCTGAACCCTTCTACACTCCCAAAAAACCCACAAATGCTATTGGCACATGACACAATCTCCTCCAGAATTTACAAGTGTAACAAATAAACCATTTTGATCAGATGAATATACTTGCATCACTATTAAAGTCCAGCAGACTTTTTCCTCATGTTGAGTACTGTATTTTCATGTTTAGGATAAGCAGTATTTTCGTTTTAAAGTACCTTGAAAAGCAGATGATCATATATGAGCAATATTGGGAAAGTTTGTATGCAAAACCCATTCCTTCCCCTCTCTGATCTCTCTGCCTCTGTTTGATAGCCTTCTTTGGTCCCTCTCTCAACTAGTCCATGCCTGAGGTGCACTGGATACACTGCTTCTCTCTGAATCTACAGGATGCACCTGAATTGCTTTCAAATCAGGGTGGGTAAACTTAGACACAGGCCTGTAGATGTAAAAATTTGCTTTTAAGTTACTAAATCAGAAACTCATAGAATAAGACAAAGTCCCAGCACCTAACATACCTGATAAGTAATCAGTTACCCTCTATTTTAATTGATTCATGAGCTAACCGATACTTGTCCTCAGTTATCTTTGCAGAAAAAACACAGTAGTTTAATCATTTTGACTGAATTCCCCCTTCACATTTTAAGAATTGCCAGTGTTTGCTTTGGATAAAGGTTGAATATATTTGGGGTTTTTTTAACAGCCGAAGTCTTTGAGCAGCTACAACCATCAGTGTCTTCTTCTACCATTTACCTCTGTAGCTGTTTTGAGCAGAAGCTGGACTTTGTAGTGTTTAACAATTTGGAAATCTCCAAAGTGGTAGTATCAGGTGACTTGGGGATGCTTTATTTTTGTTTCTCTGTCACACAGTGCCGAGATCCCCCACTCTCCAACCTTTCTTCTGGCTAGCTCTAGGTCAGAAATGGAGGGGGTTCGACATGGACAAAGTAAAAGACCAAAGGAGGTTCCTTTTCCGGGATAATCCAAGATTTATTCCTGAATGGGGTCCAGGGAAAAGAGCAGGCACAAAAGACTGGCGGGGACTTTTCAAATCTCGAGTGAGGGGAGGGGAAACCGAGCTGCAGCCAATGGGGTTGCACCGGTGGGGAGGAGCTAGGGGAGGGCTGAACCACCTTCACGGAACTTCAGGAGAGTACAGAACAAACCATTTTTCTCAGTGCAATATAAGCCATTGACAATATAGAGTCATAATGCAATACAACAATACAGTTGCATGCATTCAGGGGAAAAAAAGTCCAGGGACCACCATACCACTGAATCTTTCTCCTCTTTCACTTACTCATCCTTTCTTTCATTAACATCTGTTTCTGGGACTAGTCTACATGGTCGTTGACAACCTAACAGAGTGTGTGGAGAAGCTTCATGAGGGAAATAGTAAGGTTCTCTGATAGTAGAGAGCTGTACTTGGATATTGAAAAACATGACAGTGTTCTTGTAACAGATGAAAGACAAAAAAACAGCAGCCACAACATGCATGAGAAATATTTTGTTCAAAGTGACAGGTATTCATGAGCACACACATCTTCTCTGACAAAATGTAAGACAATGCTGTTGTCATAAAGTTCAATCTGTGAATGTGAAGGAAGCATGTGAGCTGATACCTGCCACAACGTGAAAATGCCCCTTATTATGTCTGGCTGTCCAGACTGCAGTGGACTTGGGGCCTCAGTATGCTCCTCACCAAGTCCTGTTGCAAAGGGGCTCTGACCCTGCAAACTATCACAGGTATCAGAAGGAAAACCTTAGAAATAAACCTAATTTTCTGTACCATTAATATAGGGATACATATATGTCTGGCGTCTGTATGGAGGGGTTTAAAGTGCTGCTATTACAGTTTGGCAGTCTTTAAGTCCTACTCAAATCACTATGCTTTGTTTTTCATGTTCAGAGGAATAGGAGTTAGAAGGCAAATTGAAGATGTTCTGGTGAATACTCAATTGGGTAACCAGGAGCCTTTTGAACTTGCAAAAAGTCATTCACTAGATGAAGTAAATGTATTTCAGCATCACGTCTGGAATAATTCTGTTTGGTGACAGAAAATAAAGCAAGTTAATAATGTAAAGCCTTATGAACTGTGGAGCTGACCTACTACACAGGGAGGGAGCTGAACTGTATCCCTGTGTTGGCTGAGAAATGCTCACTAAAATTTGCTTTGCAGGAAGGACATCCTGTATTTGATTCAAGGGGATAGTTCTCAAATCTCTGTTGGTAACAGACTCATAGATGTCATCTAAAGTACATTTTGGCTTTTGGGACTTCTGTTACAGACAGCAGTTCACAGCAGTGAAAGAGTATAACTGGTTTAGAGGAAGCTGAAGGTCTGGAAATTAGGTAAGACCTCTCACAGGTGTAAACTGGGAAGCTTTGCTTCATAGGATTTATGCCAGGGCCTGAATGAAAGAACCACCCCTTGAAGTTGTTGTCATAGGAGTTCTACAGGAAAAATTACATTGCCACACAGTTGCTGGATCCATTTACCCTTCTGGAGGCTGTCTTTTCAGCAGTTTCCCTTTACCAAAGAGCATCAAGGGTACATTTTCCTAAATATTTATTTTCAGAACAGTATTTTAATAGGAAAAAAACAGACACCACATACTCAACCAGAATGGACCTGATTCATCCAGGCATTAGTAGGGAACTTCCTGATAAAGAGGCAACGGACAACTGAGGGAAAAGGAGGCATGAGTCAATTTGTAAAAACATTTTGTACTTAAATTTTTAATCTATGTATATTTTGTGGTCTCTGGATGTTAATAAGAAGCATATGAATCTGAAAGCCACAGAGGTATGTTGTTCGTATCTCCACACAATAGAAATCCATCTATTTTCACATTTGTTTGCCCTAGCAGCAGCAGCCAAAAAAAGAGAAAAAAACAGGGATTTTTACATTCTGAAAAGGATTTTACCATTTCCATAGCTTGTGCAAACAGTGCAGCCAGTTTATTAAAAATCTGCCAAGAGAAAATTTTTGGAGTGACTGATGCATAATTTATACCCTGAGCCTCTAAAGGATGGATTGTAAGAAACCCAGCGCTGAGCTGGTCAAAGGAATCATTAATGTGCTATGGAAGTTATATGGAGATTTGACACATGCTGAGTATTTAAACTAATCTCTTTAAGTAAGTTCATTGAATGCTTTCTTGTGCATTTGGTGAATACAGATTTCAGAGAAAAACGTTTCTTTGGGTTTCAGAAATGAAACTACTGACTTGCAAAGAAATAAAGTTATCTGAACATTCAAACAGGGTTGATTTAATCTCAGGTGGGCAGGATTAAACAATGTGGTGCAGACTGAATTCTCTAACCAGGTCAGGTCAACTTGCACTTGCAAGACAGAAACTTCACAGAATTTTCAAGAGAAATCAGATAATATGGATGAGATGTTCACAAAATGAGAGAGAGGAAATGATTGAACACAGTGAGGAGAGGTGATAGGACCAAGAAGGGAGGAAAGGAATAAGGAAGTGGGATAATACAGAAACAGACAGCTGAAGGCAGCCTTTTACCTACATGAATTGCTAGCAGTATGTGAGGAGCACTGGGGGTACCACGAAGAAAAAAGTTATGCTCATTGTGGTTGGTTTTTGTTTCTGTATATCTTGTGAGATTCCGTAAAGTTGATTTCAGTTGCTGTTAGAGAAGTTGCCCTGATGGTTTGGGCCTGAAGCTGAACTGAGCAATAACTCTTTTTGTTTATGACTTCTACCATCATGACTGAATTCAAGAACAGAGTCACAAACACCAACTCTTAGTGGCTGAGATTTTATTACCAAACTCTTGATGCTATGCTGGTTTTCAAATCTCATCAAGCCAATGCTGTGAAAAACATTACCTTTGTCCTGGATATGAAACAAAGGAATTGGGCCATTAATACTACTGGGCACATACTACAGTTGTACTGAGAAGCTGCAATTATAATCAAAATTCACTGTGTTGCATATTTTACAGACACAAAGATCTTTTATGATTCATTTTCTGTCCAAAAGAGGTTATGATATATAAAATCATGTGGAAAAATCATACATATGGAAAAGAAAGTATTTTTTGGTTCCACTTTGCCAATGTGGAAATGAAGCATGTTAAGTCTACAGTCATGATCATGAAGTAATGATAGGAGATAGGGAATGGACCTGAACCTTGTCTAGTTGCAGTTTTGGACACACCACATCAAGGAAAGTGGTGGCTTCAATTTCATCTGAATGGCAAAAAACATTCCCCAAATTCTTGCACCAACTCATCTCCTGCTTTGAAAATGACAACACTGCTAAAACCTGGACATGCCATAACCCCCCATCTGGGGGAAACAGGCTGTCCATGGGCCTTTACACCTGAAAATGCTGTCCTGGCCTGGAGGGCACTCACCGCTGTTGCTGCGTTTCCTGCATATGTTAAGTGTGCCTGCAGAGCTATTGCCTTCCTCCGGAACTTCCAACAAGTCAGCTGTCTGCAGGAACAGAAACAGCAAATGAGACAGGATAAGGCAGAAAAAGTGACTGATGAAGTGAAATAAAAGCACAGCAAGAGTCTTTGGGAAATGCGGTACTTGAGTGGTGTCAGAGCAGAGCAGAGTCAGCCTAATGGGATGGAAGGAAAAATTTGATCTGGTGATGCACAATACATACCTACTCACAAGGAGCAGTGTAATCCCAGAAAAAAATTCCAGACCAAGTTTGGAGTCTGGAGCACAAAAGATTTTTGTAGTATAAAATAAAGTGAAAGTGCTTCTCTGTACAAAACAGAAAGGGCATGAGGGAATTTGCGATTCTGCAGATATACTAAATAGCTATCATCCAGGGAGATTGAGTATTTGTTGAAACTACTGAGTTTTAATATATCAGCTCTGAATACATTATTCAGTAAAATAACTGTAATGTAAGGGTCATTTAAAATCTGTTAAAATGCTGTAAAAGAAAGAACTAGAGTGCAATGGAGTGGATGAAGTCAGTCTTTAAATAGTCTGCCCTCACTTTCTTTTTAAACTGTCATTTGGCCAGTATTGTTAGGGAAATTGAAACATAACTGTTGCTTTTAGAATTACTATGATTTCTTCTTTGCATCATATTAATGTTAGTCATGATTAGGGACCCTGTGTTCCAGGGTATAGGAAAACGTGGGATGATATAATCTCAAGCCTCAGAAACATACTCTGAATACAGCACCAGATTCCTTGGTTGAGTAGTCAGCTTCTCCTTGTATAGCCCAACAGGAATGAGGAGCTCCTCCAAACAACTCTGTGCGAGTCTGACCTTAATAAAACTTTAGTCGTTGAACTCTCAACATCTTTGATAACCAGAAAAAACCCAAAGATTGAACATGAGTCAGGTGCTTTCTCTAATCTAAATAAATGTAAATATTTACACTGTTCCTAAGATTCATTTGTTTCTAGCTCACAAATTTTAAGTCACAAGAAGGATTTAATGTTATTGTATGATGTTTTACAATTATACCGTACACACAGCTTGCTCTATTGCTTTGCAGTCTTGTGGCTGAACATCCCTGTTTTTGTTTAGGAAGCAGAATTTGAATTGCTTTATAGATTTTATATGTTAGCTTTTTTTCCCCTTTTACTAGTGTTGACAGCAAAGCTATTTTTAGAAAGTACTTTCACAATTTTATTTCTCCTATCTAGTACTTTACTAGCTATTTGTCCATGAAGGAAATCAATGAACAAAGGGGTTGAAAGTAGATTTGTGCCACAGGTGTTTTGTGGCTATCTTGTTTCCCTTGTTATTTTAAGAATATATACTTTGCTGCTCTGTTGCTTCTTGTTTTTAGACTCAGCCTTTTGCAGCAGGTCATGTTTGTCTTGCATCTTGCCCAAATAGGTCACCCGAGGACAAGAAGGCACTGCAATAGCAAAGTTTACACAGATCCAGTGTAGAGCATATCCATTGATTCTGGTTCCTGGGTGAAGAAGAGAAAGACTGGCTTGTTGAAACACTAACTCCCAGGTATTTTTTAGCTCATTGCTACATGTTTCTCAGTTTTCACAGACTAGCTTCATTATTGCTGATTAGCAATTAATGTTATTTTGTTAAGTTCTAGTGCATATGGGATGTGTAGTGACTGTCTCTTCAGTATATACCTCACCCAAAACCTTCTGAGGAAACCTCATTTACCGTTAATGACTTTTTATTGAATGACTGCATGACAAACGGTCTAATAGAAATGACAGAGGTGCAAAGCTGATTTTGAGAGAAGCTGATTCACAAAAAAAATAACAAGAACTAGATTCACATTTGCATCACCTCAAGTAACTTTTTGTATAAATGTGGGTTACAGAAGCAGAGTTTTGAAGCAAGCAGTAGGTAGTAAATCTGGAGCATATGGACGATTTCTTTTACGGGAAATGCAGAATCTGGGTGGAAAAATCCATCTACACAGTTCAGTCATGTTAAAAATACTTTGGCTAGTTTAGAGGAAGATGGTTGTCTCTACTTTCTGCAGACATGAACTGCACGCAGTATGAAAGCTTCATGGTTGTAGGGGCAAGGTACAGCTCCTACGCCTGTCACCTTTGCTTTTAACCTTCATCAGGAGCAGTTTTGCTTTGCTGACCCAGAGTGAGGCCTTGGACAGCTTGGACATCACCTGCGAGGTGAAGTAGTATCCCAGGTGTCCCCATATCCCTGGCATCCCTAGTTTGATGACATGGCAGAACCATGAAGCACATTCTATCTCCCAGGCCTGTGACTTAGCACAGCCTTACAGCTGCATTGCTGCTTCTGCTTGGAGAGGAGCAGATAGCCCAGAAATGAGGATCACTGCAGAAAGGTCATAGTCCCTCTGAGTTAGTCCCACTAACTACACGTGCTTCTAAGGGCTCTGTGCCACATCCCTGTTGCAGTCACTGGTCAGTACCTACTCCCAGGTTACACATCAGTTTTTAAGGTCCACAGCTCCATCATTTTGCTCAGGGTTGTGTCTACCCTGTTTTTTATTCTTGTCTCAATCCACAAGCTCATGCTTGCAAAATGTATGGTCTCTCAAGTCTGTTTATTCAATTCTCTAATGTCTTCTATTTCCTGTATGCTGACACACGTTACATTCTCTCTAAGCTTCAATACTCTGGAGAAATTCCTGTAATGAACTTGCGTTCCTAATTCTACACCCACATCTCACCTAATTGTGATCAGCTCCCTAGAGGAAGCTGACACAGTATTAGTGATTTCTCTGCTTGAGTTTTCATTTATAATTCAACATAGACTTTATTGATTTAGAAAGCAAAAATTACATATGTAGAAATTTTGTTTCAAAGGGAATTAAATAATTGAAAGAAAGAAATGTAATAGTGTGACAGAAGGTAGAGTCACTTTAGTTTTAAAAAAAGAAAAGGATGTTAGCAAATTCCTTTTAAGGCACAAATGGGGTAGGATAGAGGACATGTCCCTTAAATCCCTTGCAGGCTTCACTTAATTCTTGCTTAAATTAGTTTGTCTTCTTTCCTGCCTGACACAAATTGATGCCTGTTTAGAGTCCACCTATACCACCTGAGATTACAAATCAGTCGTGTGAGTGAGAATGCATTTAAATGCCAGGGAAATGTTGTACCAAACATATACAGATACTAGCATCAATTAATATTAAGCGTATAAGTATTTGCTTTGAGACCTGGAGACCAACTCTCATCATGTCTCTGTGCTCAGTAATTTGTCTTATGAGGTGTGTGCAGAAGAGATTGTCAGAAAATGTGAGTCTGATTTTTAGAGATGACAACCAGCTTTAGCCTCCAGTGAATTCAGGTATTATATATATATATATATATATATATATATATATATATTTTTTTTTTTATTTTTTTTAATGGGGAGAGTAGAGAGGGGAGGATCTCTTGGCAATGGAGGAGGACCTCAAACATAGGTGTAAGCGCCTGTTTATACGAGGCTGAGAGGGTAGGAAATGTTCTTTCAACATCGTGAAGGAGCTCCTGATCTTGTGGATTCAAATACTAGGATAAATAACCATTTCTGTAAGGAAGAAACTGGCAATTGTTACTGTTGAACAAGGTATGGGTACAGCAAAGGCAGGGCTAAGAGAACTATCACTTCCCTTGCTCTCCACCTCTTCTGCCACGGTCCTTAAGAAAGTGACTTTTATGATTTGAGAGACTGAATGACAAACATTAGCATTAAGGCTAAAACCTCACTGTCTGGATACAACAACCTAATCACACCTGTCTATATTGGAGTTTGGAGAGAGAAGCCCTGATCTGTAATGCCCCCCTCACAATTCTGCATTGGACAGGGGTGGAGGTCCCAGTCCCTTGCTCTGTTGCAGTAGCAGTGTCTTAATTTTGTCTGGGCTTGTACTGGGGTAATTTACTTTTAAACCAAGGTTCTGAGGACTCCAACTCATCATTATCACTTGTACGAAGGGCAAATGGCCACCATCAACAACAGGCACTTGCATCTACTCCAGCCTGACAGTTCAATATCTCGGTTACACTTCTATATGGATATGTAAAATAAAAATATTAATATTTCCTTTCTCAGTCTGATAAAAACAGTTTACTAATTTAATTAGTACTTCTCTCTTTTTCTTAAGAGTCATCTAAAAGATACATAAAACTTGAATTGGCAAAGATAACAAGTTTTCTGGTCTCAATATGGGAGCTAAGAGTAGGATTTTAGGGGTTTTTTATGGTTTGAAAGACAAGTTTTGTGAACTCTGACACAAACTCATGTAAATGAATATCTGTTGCTCCTCCAGAAAGAAAATGGAAAAATATGTGGGATACTTACAGAGTTTCTGTTGGGAGAGTCAGACCCACTTCCAGAACTTCCCTTTTTGGTTTTTTGTGCTAAAGAAGTCCCAAAGCGGAGAGCTTCATAAACAGGATCAACCTTATTTCCACAGGCTGCAACAGGAACAAAACATACCTCAGTCAATACCTAAAGGATATTTCTGGTCATGTTCCTGCTTACCTTGAAACAACACTTGCCTCCACCAAGAGGTTGAGCTGTATGCTTAGAAACAATTTGAGAAATTGTCTTGATAATAAGTGAGTGTTGAACTTAATGGAATTGCTGTCAATTTTCTGCTGCCTCTCTAGTCCCATAAAGATTATCCTCCTCTCATACTAGCTTTTCCATTCTTGGCCATTGCTATCACCTGCTATCCTCCTTCCCTAATCATCATTGATGCTACCTACATGGAGGTAAGAAAGACAAAGTACCAAGAGGTTCTAATCCATGTTTCTCTAACAGTAACTTCCTGGATTGCTCTCAACAGTAGCTTTCCCTCATAGCTAGCCACAAAAATCATCTCCCAGGGAAGAGAAATGATGTTTTCACTGGGAACAAGCAAATTCAGCTAAAACTCTCTTCTACATATTGCATTCTGGGACCTCGACTTCCGTTGTGACACAAGGCCGTGGGCATGTAGAATATGGCACATTTGTAGCACTGCATAGAAGGAGGGAAATTTTAGCTAAAGTACTGAGAAAACAGAATAGATTTTGTATTTTGATTAGAGCAAAGCACACTTCATTTTTTCGCCAGAGTTTCTTCAAAATGTTTCTATTACTTCTGATAAAAATGATGGGTGTTTTTTAGAAGGAGAAACTTAGATTAAATCCTTGTAATTATTTTTTTTTAAACTGCTGACAGTAACAATGCAAATATGATCAGACAAGTTGTTTTAAACTGACTGTCTAGTTTTAGCTTTGATTTTTTGCACTTCCAGATCTGACTGGTAAGAGTACTAGTGGGGAAAAAATTTTCCAGAATAAACTTAACTTGTCCATTTCAAAATGTTTCTTTTCAGAAATTTGGTATTACAGTGAGGAAATAGTGGTCTTTCAAGTACTGAGACAATGTGTAGACATGATCAAGGAAAAATATGAGGAAAGTAAGAAATATGGGTGAAAAAGGACAGGAACCTAGCAGCACTCCTCAGAAGCCAGGGGTATTTGAATACCCCCTGCTGTTCTGATCTCCCTGCCTTTTTATCTGTTTCTTCCTAGCTCAGATCCTCATCTCAATATTTCACTTCTAAGTTCCTACCTTGATTTCAGGTAGTTGTTATTATAAACAGGGTAATTGCTAAGAGGTATGCATACAGGGTTTTTAGTGAAACACACAATGAACACACCCTCTCCTCTTCTAGCTTTGTATCTTTGAAGTGGTCCTTTCCTGAGATGGCAGAAGGGCATCCAGTCACTGAAAGGAGCTGGATGGCTGTTGAGGGTAAATACCATGGCTGGAAGCCTGCCACTGTTGTTGCAGAGCATTGCCAAAGGAAGACTGAATAGAAAAGCAGTCGAAAACCTACCAATAGGCATCACTTCTTTGATGCAGCCAAACTGTTCATGAATGAGTAGTGGAGAGCTGTAGTACCGTCGAAATCCCTTTGGCTGGAGGGAGAAAAAGCAAAAACAAGTGAAGTACATTTCTTGCCTTGATTGATGAAGTAGAAATAGCCTCAGCTCTTTGGTTAATTGAACATTGTGTTGAGGCCGAAAATTTGCCTCCTGTTGTCCAAACAGTGAGGTTTAGAGATCACAGGTTCGTTTGATTTTTCTCCTAGAAAAAAAAAAATTTCCTATATTTATGTGGAAGGAGGGGCTCATTTTCAGCTCTCCTTTTTCTTTTGTCTTACACAAAAGCAGCACTAATTAATTGCAGAATCATTAGAGGTTCTAGGAAGTTTCCCTCTTCCTATCTTCTTACATAATGTGAATTTGCATTGTGTTATATTTGTTAAACATGTGACTATCCTTCCCCACCATAATTCCAAATCTTCATGTTCCCACATATGCACATGTGAAACCCAAAGAATATAGAACCTTTCTATAGGTTTTTCTAGGGTTTACTGCTGACTGATTGCAACTTCACTTTATTTTGTTTTGGGGCTTTTTTTGGTTTTTTTTTTTTTGGTTTTTGTTTTTGTGGGTTTATTTTTCCTTTTAACTTGTAAGATCAAAAAATTCTCCCAGATATTCCCACAGTGTCCAGTAGAGAAATGCACCATAACAACTCAAGCTATATTAAAGAATACCATAATATGGAAATAATGGTACCTATACCACTTTAAAAAATGTATCTCAATTCAGGCAAATGCTTAGTACTCAAAATGAATGCCTCCAAGGCATTGGAATTTCACAAATGGTCTCTCCAATTTCTAATGTCTGCAGGCTATGAGAACTTCTAGTCACAGTGAGAAGTGAGGAAGATTTGCAGAGATATGCATCTTTTCCATATTCATTCCATGTTCAGTGTACATCAAAATCTGATAGACAACTAGTTCTTTAGGTAACGAGCTGCAGATAAGACTGAAAAAGACTGAGGGGACTGATAATCTTGGAGTCTTAGAGGAATAAGTTCCAGATTCTTCAGCCTTTGTTTGCCCCCAAGCTAGATTCAGACAGAGCATCAGCATGAGCTTACAAAACTCCTGTGACTTTGCTGTAAATTTGGTCTCTATTTTTTTATTTTTGTAAGCTAGCAACCACAAGAGCTGAGGCTGGAATCAAGAAATACATGAATCAATTAACATAAGATAATATTTGCCTTGTCCAGGGCTTGTCATTTAGCTCTTCACAGACCAACTTCCTATACCAGAATGCCTCATACTAGAACTATGATTACGATTTAGATACAGAAAGACTTGCCTCAGGGATAGAAATAACAATAGCTTTCAGTGAACACTCTTGGACAGAAAAGATCTTTCCAGTGAAAGGTGGGGTTTGTAGCACTGTTGAAGTCAGTACTTGTATTTTCCCATCGCTTAACACAGTAAAACTGGCTTTACTGTATAGTTGTCTCAAGTGCCTTCAAATTGCAACAAATCTGAGAACATCTGAAACATGAATCTACGTATTCACTTTTCATATTCCAACTGGCATTTTCCAAGTTATTTTCCCGAAAGTAACCAAAAGGAATAATATTCCTGTAACAGTCAACAAGTTGGGTTAGGATTGTCTCAGACACAGTGTACTGCCATTGCCAGTCATGAGATTTTGCTGCTCAGAGGGCAATCCAGGCACCAAAGTGCTGTGTCCATACAGAGGCAGGCTCTTCCCAGCCTCTCCTGATGAGAGATTGCTTCAAACTCTGTGGTGTCTTACTGTGAAATATCCTTTGGTTTTCTTTTTAAGGCGAATTATGTTTTTTTAATTCAAGCCCTAATAGTGGAGAAAACAATAAAACATAATTTGAAGGATTTTTAATTTGTTAAACCCTACTGAAAAACTATGATTAATTTATAGCATTCTTTGAGATGTTTACACTACAGCGAGCAGAGTTGAAATCAAGGTAATTAAATCTGTTAGCTAGCTAAATTTTTTATTCTTTAACTGTATTTTAACATTCACAAAGCAGACGACATTTATGCTTTGGTTTTGTTTGCATTCTTTTGCAGCAGCAACTGCCCAAATTGACAACAGGGCACCACCTGCCTTCACTTTTCCCACCTCAATAAAATGATCTGGTTTGGGTTCTATTAAAGCAGAAGCTAAATGCACACTTGGGGTTCAGACACACAAAGGAAGTGGCTCCAGCACAAGCTGCCCTGGGCTGCTCACTTACCAGCTTGCCCATGCAACGCTGCTGTCCGATACTGTCTGCACACTTGTGGTGGATGCTCATCTTACAAGCCTTACAGCGCAGTCCATGCTTAGCATTTTTCCCTGTGAAACACACAGAAAAGATTGAATTCGGAAAAATCAATAGTTTCCATCCATTTAAACAAGTGACCTGGAAGAACTAATGAGGTCAGTTGCAGTAGAGCAAATCCTGACAGCATGCTTTGCCTTACCTACTTTTAAAAATGCACATTCGTACACCCATTTTCTTTATAGCCTCTCCATTTTAGGCATTTGTCCCCCAGACTCTTTCCCGGGCTGTTGCTGCCTTTAGATATATATTGGATTATGCTCTGCTATATGATAATCTGACCAAGAGTGTCTCTGCCTCACCAATACCAAGCAAAATCCCTTTGAAAGGTCTTGGCATGGCTGTGCATGGCTGAGGGAGCCACTGAAGGAGCACCCAAGCTTTGGAGCAACTCTGGGGAGCTGGGCCACCAGTGAAGGCTCAGGTTTTGTGGGTGAGAGATAACACCAGGCATGTGTGAGAGAGTTAGCCCATGCCATTGCTCACCCACAGGAAAACACATCCTGGTTTGTGTGGTTTCTTTTTCCTATGTGGTTGCACTGGATTAGTGTGCTGTGAGGATTTTTTCAGTTGTAGTTTCTTTTCAATTATACTCAAAACAATACTGACAATTGCTCCGAGGGACTGCTGCTCTCACCATCCTGGGCCAGAGCTCAGAGGGTGCAGGGAGGGCTCCTTGCATATCCCTTAGTGGGGCAGTGAGAGTGCCACGAGTTTGACCGTGCTTTCTTCCCTTGTCAGTTGAAAAGTTATGTGTCACAGATAGAGAAGCTACAGCAGAAATTTTGTTCTAAAGAAGTAGAATTCTCCCACTAGGCCAAATGTAGCTCTGCATTAGATTCAGTGAGGACCAACTCTTAAATGACAGACCCAAGTCTGCTTGCATCCAGGCAGGAACAGTGACTTTTATTCATACAACCAGAACGCTTCCTAAACTATGCAGAAGCGGTGACACTGCAGCAACTCTTTTATCCCCTGTGCTGGTTGTGAATTGAAGGCACCTGGGGGGAGGGCATACTCGGAAGTTTTTCTCCCTGAGAACTTCGTCTGTGAGTTGATGGGACCAACTGGAGGCTGGTTTGGTAGTTGACAGCCTGACCAATTACAGAAGTTAGTTCCCTTCTGTAAATTCACATTTTGAAGCAAGTAAAACCCTAGAAAAGCCTCTTTTGTTCCTGGCCTCTCACAAGGTAACACTGACCGGTCTGGGCCCCCTCCCATGCGGTCCGGGCCGGGCAGTGGTGGGCTTGGGAGGCCACCGGGCCCCGTTTTCAAACAGGGACCCCGATAGCCAGGGGGAGGAGACGCCCATTGCTATGATCATGGCCCCTTCCCGCCCCCCCGGGGCGTTCCCGCTGAGCCCGCCCACGTGGCTCTGGGGGAGAGGCAGCTGAGTCCTGTTCTGCACAGCCCTTCCACACCCTTGCTTGCTGGGCAAGGTGGAGAGAAGGCAGGTGCCGGCGGGCAGCCCTCGCCCAGCTCCCCACTGCGGCCCGACTGTCCTGAGATCCTGGCACCACTCCAGGATGGCCGGCCGCAGCCTCTGCATCGTCTGTGTGAGATTTTAATCCTTCCAATTCTCAGATAAGACTTGCAGACCTTCAATCCCCCTTTGAGTGAGAGGAAAAGGAACAGAGAAGATACACCAAAGTCAGTGAGGCAAAAGCCAAGTTCTGGGTGGAAGGAGAATGAATAGACGCTGTGAAGGTTGGCTGAAAATCCTTTTATAAGCTAAAGGGATGGACTGAACTATACTAAAAATTCCTATAAACCGTGGAAAAACACATGGGGGGCTGGAGTGTTCGGAAAATCCTTTGCCCCGAGGGAAAAAGGGGGATCTCTGTCTTGCAGATGAAATATGAATAGAAAAAATGAGAAATGAAGAGAACTTCTGCTTTTGAACAGTTCATTCTTAAAAGTAAATACCTCATGAGTTTAACATGGCCCAATAACGCAGTTCGGGAAAGCTGTGAAGATAAAATAAGTTAGTAAAAGGTGAAGCCACGAGAGAACTGTTTTTTTCCTCTTGTGGAAAAAACCCTAAAACCGAACAAAAAGGAGACTTCGCTCTCTAAAGTAAACTAAAAAAAAAAAAAAATTTAAGTTGGTTACTGACTGAAGGGTTTCTGTGTGTTGTTAAGGAGTGGAAGGGGGGAGGAGGAGGTGGTCTGAAAGTTTTATTCTAAATTTATTATTTTATTTGTGTTGTTAATAAAGTTTTTCTTTACATCCTTGTAAGTTTTAGGCCTGCCTTGCTTTTGCTCTTAATTCTATTTCACAACAGAAAATGAGTATATTAAAATTAGCAAATCTAAACTATAAGAGCCTACAGGACTGTGTAAAGGGAATGAGTATACAATGTATCTGTTCATTATATCCACTGCGAGAATGAGTATGAAAGGAGGTTAAAAAAACCCACTAAAAACTCTTGACATTTTAACCAGCCTTCATTAGTCAGACATGATAAATATTAGTCCGAAGGATCCTGCATCTGAAAGTACCCACTTAGCTTAGTGGTTATTTGAATAGTCAGCACCATGTACTTGCTGCCAGTTTCATTCAGCAGATTGCTACCTCAGAAAGAAGCACTTCAGGGAAGGTTTCATCAAGTTGGTGCCATGACCCAAGCCTTGTGTTCCACTTGAAGTGGCCACTTGCAAGCCAAATAAGGCAGGCTGAGGTAGTCATGAGCTGTTGCAACGAGCTGGGCTCAGATGCTTCACCTGTGTGCTTCCTTTAGGGCAGGGGACCGAGATCCTTCCCACCTTCCTACAGAGACTGCTGGAGTGATAGGGACTGAATGGGGTTGAGCGTGGGGTGTGCCCCAGGGGCTTCAAGGGAGTGGGATCAGTGCCTGCTGTCCACTTGTTGCTTCTTTCAGACACCTTTCAGTATGTGCAGCCATCCTTTCCTCTTTTCTGGGGTATTTTTTCCTAGCAATCACAGGATTTCTTAGAAGAACACATGCCTGTTTGTTTGGTCTCTATTTCCTGCATGGTTGCACTTGTATTGGTGTGCTGTGAGGATTTTTTAAGTTACAGTTTCTTTTCAATTACATGTGCTTAAATCATTATTGACTTCTGCGGGTTTGTGCTTTTGCTACTGATGATGAAATGCTGAATCACCCTTCCTGGTAATCAACAATTGGCGCTGAGAAAAGAGTAGTTCCCCCACAGTTTTTCATTATGTTTATAAGGCAGAATGAAAAAAGGAAAATGACAGTTGGCCTATGCAACACGTCAGTCCTTATACTGGGACTAATTCTGCTCTCATGCTGGCTTGTACCAAGTTACTCCTAAGATTTAGCTGTGAAAAAGCAGACAGTATCACAGTCCTTCCTGCTGGCTATGCTATGCTCTTCCAGCCATTTTACTGTTAACTTTACGAGATGGATATTGGTCTTTACGTGTTATAACCATGTGATCACAGAAGATACACATTTGTCAAAACAACTGTGCCTCCAAATGATGTGCAAAATGAATGTGAAGCATCTGTGTTGCTTTTGAAAATCAAACTTGAACTGTTTCAGAACAGAAATCTGTGGTCATGTGAAAATGAGTAAGACAATTACAAAAGAATAACACTGTATTTCCATTGCTGAGTGCCGTATTTTTACATCTGAGTAGCTAAGCAGAGGCTTCAAAGAGAAGAAAAATATTTCAGTCACACACTTGAGTCTACAAGAAGTCTTTGTAAACCAAAATGAAATCCCTGTAACTACCAAAAGCTTCAATATTCAACCTATTTTCAGTTTGAACTACTTAGTTTATGGCAGGGCTAGTTTAGAAAAAATTTCCTTGTGTCTTCCTGCCTCCCACTGAGGAATAACTACGGAGCTTGGAAAAGAAGCATTTATGCTGTATTTATGCTTAACCACCAATGGTATTTTTACAAGACACCTATTTTTTTGCCACAGAATAATTCTTTCTCTTCCCCATTACACTAAGCCACTCAGAGAACCATGGCTACACTATTTCAAAACTAGTGCATGCCAGAAATCAGGTAACTTGAGATTCTGAAATAAGGAACAATCACAGCTCACATCATGGAGAAGAGATTGAATTTAGTACATGTGCAAATGAGACCAGTGTTTGACTCATTGCATCAATTTTTGGCTTCCCACTTATGCAAACTTATTGACCTTGCAGATGCCTGAATGGGACAGGTTTTAGGAGACATCTGGTAGCTTGAAATAGTGAAAAAGCAGGCAGAACATGCATCTTGCAAGGAAGTTATTTAATACTGAGTAAGTACAGTGAGAATTCTACAGTCATGCAGTGGTATAAGAGAGTTATTTCATTATGCCTAAAGTACTGGTACAGGATACTGCAATGTGTTGAAACATTATTTTCCAATAAGTTCTGGAAATCATAAGAAAGTTCAGAATTTGGTCTGAACATACATTAAATAATAGAAAATAAGGGTATTAATGACTCTTATAAAAGTAAAAATAAAAATTGACCTTGACAAAGATAGTAACAAGAATAGCAACAGCTCTGGCAACACAATAGGGCGGACTATTTGAGGATAATTTTTTTTTGTTGCCATAGGGTACCAGGTGTTGTTTGAAGTTGAAAACCTCTCTGTGATGTGCTTATTCCCACTGGGTTAATCTTTCTATGGATTGAAACATGGGGCAGGGGAAAGGTAAGGAGAGAGCTGGTTATAGCACTGTCTGGAAAATGCAGTGCTCCAATTAGTGAAGTCTCGGACACTAACACAGTTTCCTCAGGTACGTCTGCTGAACATACATACTGATGACCTACAAGGCTGACCATCGCTGTCTAGGTTGATTCCTGTTCCCCTAAATTGCTGATGGCTACTGTTTATTTCCACCAGCAGATATTCCCTTATACCAACGTTAAAGCAAAGCTGGAAGCTACTGATACTCACGTACAGTAGTCACTGCTATGTCTTAGCCCACCTGGAATAATTTCAGTCAGTCATGGATCAGAAATACAGGAACTAAAGCCTTAACAACTAAGCTCCACTTGGAGTAAGCTAACTACCTTTTTCTCTGGCTTTCATTCAAAAGGAGAGTAGAGTAACAGCTTTGATAACTTTGCTATTACCTTCAAAGAGTAATCATCCCTCCTACCTTCTTCTCCAAAGACCTTTACTAAGGTTACTTAAGCTGGTTGTTAAATACTGAGCAGGACAGAACAAAATTTTGCTTGGTCACTT
Organism: Oenanthe melanoleuca; assembly: GCF_029582105.1. Classification (NCBI taxonomy): domain Eukaryota; kingdom Metazoa; phylum Chordata; class Aves; order Passeriformes; family Muscicapidae; genus Oenanthe; species Oenanthe melanoleuca. The sequence goes on along the minus strand of NC_079335.1, from coordinate 101,539,703 downwards.
CTTGGTTGCTGTCTGGGGATGTGATTTTTCACTATTTTTATTCAAGACACACTACTATATTCACCAAACAGAGCAGACAGTGTTTGATGAATGGGCAGTTCTATTCAACGTTTATTTGTTAGTTTCCTTAGTCAGTGTGTATCTTTAAGCACCATCTCTTGAGTACCATGTTAGCCTTACCCCAAATACAAAGTGGTTAACGGCCTCCTGAGCTGTCTTACGGGTTCATGTCTTTGTCTCTTGCCAATACTTGTATGAGATGGCTCTAATTTAGGGGACTAAGGGGTAAAACTGTCAGAGGTTGCACTAATATTATTTTGGCCCACATGCTATTGTTTAAGTTATAGAAACTGCAAACTCTAAAGGTGGGGGTTTAGAATGGAAAGTACTAGATATGTTTATCTGACTTATAGTATCCATGAACACTTAACATGTCCTCTTCAGTGAACGAAGTGGAGCCAATGTAGTAATGAAATTCATATAGGGAAAAAACACACAGACATTTGAACAAATGTCCTTTGTGTCCTATTCCTTAATGTATCAACTATCTCCAAGTCTGTACAGGATGGTATTCCTTTTCCAATGAAAAAAAAAAAAAGCCAAAACTGATGAAATAAACAGTATTTCACTGGAAAACTGAAAAAAAGAGGAAAATTCAGGTCAGAATACTGAGTAGCTCTTAAATAAACTTACAAATTAGGTTCTGCCCAGTAATTTTCTTCAGATATAATGTATCTGGAAGGATTCATTGTTTGTAGAAACAGGTCATGTTTAATAACACTTCTCTAGAAATACTCTGTGACTGGGTCAGCTCCCCTTTGAATATCTAAACTAGTGGCTAGGTTTTCCAGAACAGTCATGTAAAATTGAATCTTAAACTGTTCTGATAATATGACCTTAAATACCACTAAAAGGACACACTACATTACTTCTGTAAATTTAAATCTTTTTTGGAGGAAGCCTAAATGGAAACAATATCTCAATATAGGTGAATGGAAATATTTGGAGGCAGAGAAGGATAGAGAGAACAGGGCAGAATTTGATTCCAACTCTTTTTGTCTGTGTTTCCTACAAAAGCAGTTTAGTAACTACTGTGCATTTCAGGAAAGTCACATTTTTCCTATGGAATGCAAACGACAATCTGCTTGTTACACACACAGAAAGGGAACCTGTATCATCCTCTTAGCCAGCACAGCTATGACCACAACACTGTTGGCTGATGCTTTTCGCCTATTGTTCCAAGTTTAAACATAAGATTAATAACTGGAGAGGGAGAATAAGCCCTGCAGCCTGGAGAAATTTCAAAGAAAACTGCAAATGTTGGTAATAACATGATGTTATGTTGACTGTATAAACATAACTATATTAGGAACTTACACCAAAGTGAGATAAAAACCAAAAAAGGAGAGCATAAAAGCATTCAGGTCTATTAAAGAGAGAAAGAGGAAGGAAAAGAGACAGAGAGAGACTGTCACCTCCAGCTAATCTAGCTATGACCCAACCACAATTTTTTATATTCTAACTGAGAGGAACATACCGGTCAGAAATTGTTTTGATTTAAAACTTTCAAAAATAAATACATTTAAAACTACATAATTTCCATAGCACTTCAACTTCTGCTGTGGGAGGCTGATAAAAATAATGAGTGTCTTGCTCTTTTCTCCCTAAATGCATTTACAGTTGTCACCAGAAAGCTTCATCCAGGCCAAAATTTATGGGAAATGGAGAACTTTAAGCAAGCTAGGCATTATTGCAGCAGTGAAGGGTTAGGATATCACCTTAAAAAGAGGAAATCCCTGAAATGGTACTAGTGCCTCTGCAGTTATCTCTAAGCCTTTGTGCACTCTACTCTCATGCCCCCTTCTTAGTTTTTAATTACTTGGTTTTGAATAAAAGCTCTGATGCTGAAAGAGATTACTATTTTAAAAAATTCTTCTGTAGCTGCTTCCTGTCTCTGTGGCTGGCTGCTGCTGGACAAGTGTTTCTACTTCTCCTGTTCTATCTCAATCAAGAGCTGTGAGGAGATCAGAAAATGGCATTTTCTACACAAGACATCCAGATCTTTAAAATTAAAAACCTTGAGCCTAATTCATCCAAGCCACTCACTTTGTAAGAATGAGCTGGGAATGAGCTTCCTCAGCCTACAGCCTCCCTGAGTGCCACCTGCCACCTTGGGAACTATGCTCTCTCCTAATGCTGGGCACCCTTCTAATATTTTACTTTTTAACTGATGCTGCCCCATCACTTTCCCTAGCTGACATTTTAGGGAGTATAGAGATGCAGATCCTCAGTTGTTCATTAGGTGAGTCATAGACCAAAGCTTGAACACAGATTTCCCCGGCCACCCTAGAGGGCTGAACACTGGAAGTCATTGCTGCCTGATACCTGATTGAGAATTCAAATTGATGGACACAAAGTTACTCTTTAGTAATGAGATTTTTTTCTTTATTAAGTTGTGGGTTGGATTTTTTACAGTTAAATCTGCCAGTTCAAAATGTACAGTGGGTGCATTATATTTATAATTTATATAATTTATATAATTTATATAATTTATATAATTTATATAATTTATATAATTTATATAATTTATTATAGTTTTTTTATTTATATAATTTATTATAATTTTGAGTGTATAAAATTTATAATTTCTTGGAATGAGGTACACTGTACAGGGATGTCCAACAACATGGAACTAGAGGAGGAACCTTCGAACTTGGGAGCAAGCTGCCAGGTCTTGACCTGGTGTCTTGATGGCCTGAAATGTCTTGTTCCCCTGCGTCTACCTTGTGCCACTCTAAACCAAATAGAGTGTGGAGAGAAGCTGGAGCTTGTATATTTATGTTCTGTAGAGTAGGACTTGATATCCAGTCCTGGTACCTATCCTGTTAAATGAATAAATTTTATATTATATGTCAATAAATTTTATATGTCACTGAGAGGTGTTGGTCCATTCGAGTGCCTGCCCCAGTTTCTCCATAAAAATATCCAATGTTTAAATAGCAAGAAAAGCTGCCTTGCTTGTATGCAGGCTACAAAACAGTGCACAAAATTAGAACTGACTTCCTAGTGACATAGTTTTCTTTAGAAATGACATGCTGAGAAAAAAAATGAGGCAGTATTAGGCAGTATCAGGTTTTTCAACAAGACTGTTATAGAGATGGAAAATATCCCTGCTAAAATAAAGTATTTTAAAAATTTGGCCATAAGAATTTTTTTCAAAATGCACTTTTTACATATTCAGCAGCTTTGCTATAAAAAATCTATCTCTGAAAGGAAATATCCACCTCCTCACTTCTTAAAATACAGCTCAGGTTTTTAATAATTTAAATGTTAATTAGGATGCTGGAACGCCATGATAAATAAACTAACAGCTATTATTGAAAGATAAAGTCCCAGTCCCCTAAACACTAAACATGCTAAATCATGTCTAACATTCTTTGCTCTAAACAAACTGGAACTGATATATCAATACCTACTTTTCTAAATAATTTTCAAGATTGATGAGCCTGTGGTTATAGATCTTTGAACTGGGCTACTTTGCTGTGGAGGAAAATATTTCAGAGAAGATAGACATAGATTTTCCTGTGGGAGGTGATGGTGCTGGAGCTGAACAGGACAAGGGAGCATGGAGAAATTAAGGTTGATGTGTTATCTCAAATGAGGACAAGCAGAGATGAATTGCTGATCTTGGTCTCAGTAGTATAACTACTGAGTTATTTTATATATATATATATATATATATATATATATATACTGAGTTATATTATAGTAGTATAATAATAAAATATACTCAGTAAACATAGTAACTCTTCTTGAGGTGAAGGTGAAGAAATTCAGATTTCAAACAAGATCTCCATTTTGACAGGCTCAGGTTACTTGCACCAGTGTTCTTACATGCTTTGAAATGAAAAGTCATCAGTTACAGCCTTTTTTTCCAGTGTTTTGAAAAGCTTTAAAAAAGCAGGTGAATTTTGTAAGGCTGCTCACATGTGCCAAAACCTACATCTTCCAAGGGCCTTGTACCATTGCAGAGGAGTTGGAAAACAGAAACCAGAAATCTGAACAAAAACTGTGATGTTAAATGAAGACCAGGACTGTGAGCTTGCTGAAAATGTGGGAAAAGAATTACAGAACAAAAGAAGAGTCTGCTCAGCAAAGAGATTTAATGTCCTATCTCCTCTGCTAATAGATTTTTAGCACAGCCTGTTGCTTATGTGGGTCTATCATTATCAATGGGCTTGAAATGAGAGACTGCTATTTGCCAGAAGATCAGGAAAATCAATTATAATTATAAAATGTTTCATTAAAAAAAAAAAAAGAAGCCCCATTATATATATATATATATATATATATATATATATATATATATATATATATATATCTGGTTGTTCGCTGGCCTTTTGCTGTTTCAGACTTTCTGACGGTTTGGGCTCTCTTCCTGCAGTAAAACCACTCCCTCACCAGCACAAGCTCCCAGTGTTGTTGCGCATCTATGTTAGCACAAACAGACTGGCAGTGCCTGCAGTGATGGGCCTTGCATGCAAAGGGCTGACATATGACTTACCAGGACTACAATTCCTCTTCCTCCCTCCTTTTTCCATTTTACAGTATCTAGTGATGGAGGTGGGAAATGGAGCAAAGAAGATAACTACATGGGGATAAAATCTAGTGCTTGGTCAGGATTTGGCCTTCCATTCCAAACCCATTTCTTTCCTTGGAACACACATAGCTAAGGAGGATGACAAGAAGCTAGAGGTGTAATTGACAGCATGATTTGCTGTCAATTTGGAGGGAATTCAGGGTACCACCATAAGTAACTAGGTAGTTACACCACTTTGGTGGGATCAGGTTTCAGGGTAGTTATTTCTACAGTTAGTCACAATGTACTTCTATCTTTCAGAATTTTGCAATTACATTTTATAGCAAAATGTGTTTCAGTTTCTTTTCCATGTGGAAAATATACAATCACAGAATCAATTAGTTTGGGAAAGACCTCTGAGATCATCGATCCAACCCATGACCTAACACAACCTTGCAAACCAGACCATGGCACTGAATGCTACATCCAGTCTCCTTAAACTCCAGGAACAGTGACTCCACCACTTCCCTGGGCAGCCTCTTCTAGTATCTGTTCCTGTTTTCTGTAAATTCTTCCTGATTTCCAACCAGTGGAAAAATATTCAAATGAAACCTTTCACACCAAGTACAGGCTGATGGTGGGATAGAGTGGGGGGGGGTGTTAATTTTTCCAGAAATAGTTACAAATTTCAGTGAAATCACACAGGTTGGGCAGTAAAAGTACTTCATTTACAGCTGGCATCTGCTCAAAGAGGTAATCTCAGCCTTCACTGTTATAATCTGAGAGAATTAATTACTTGACACATTGCAGTACTGGCATAAAACACACCTACAGGTACACTTCCATGTGGCATAAATGACTAATTATATAAGAAAAACTTCTGTCAAGTTATTGTACAGAAGTTTATGTAGCTCAGTAAAGCAAAAAGAATATTACCTGCCCAATGGTCAATTTGGACAGTGAAAAAACATGGGGACATTAAGCTGAAATTTTACTCTATTTCAAAATACTTAAGTCATTAATCAAAATCACCAAAAATCTCCTTTTTAACATTTTGTCTATCAACATGAATAATTAAATGCATAATTTATAAACTATCCATATTTAGACAGTATTTGCATTACCTGAATTCACCATGGATTCCAGTAGGAACAAACCAAGCCAACACAAGCCATAGATTTTCTCATTTACATATGTGCTCTACACCAGCATGGCTACATGGTTGGTTGTCCAAAAACCTTAATTAACATCAATCATAATTGTGCTACCACTATCAGGGGTAGGGAAACCCACAGGGGCATCGAAGGACTTGGCAGATATTATCTGTCAGTTGTGCAGTGTACAAAGCTATGGCATATAACGAAAGTCCAGCAAAAAGCAGATCATTGTGTCAGAAGGTACTGCATGGAGCTGAATGTCAATACAGATATTAAGATTTAGACGCTGTCATAGGCAAAGAACAGCTGAAATTGTGAACAGGAACAAGTAGCATGTAACTACTGTGGAAGTGTGTGGGTGAATGTTCGACATGTATGAAATGGGACCCCTGAACTTTAAGACAGGAGGCTGCTACTTGCAAGCTGCAACTGCTATTAGCTGCTAGAAATGTTGATAACACTCTAACTAAACAAAAGCAGTATATCCCAAATCCTCCAATTAATAAAGAGACCGGAGACCAGAGCACTAATAAAAACACTGATCATGTGCTGTTCTTATGTTCATACTTTATTTAGACTGGAGGGACTTGGTGAGCTTGGTTTCCAGAAAGAAAATCTGGTGGCAAGAAATGAGTTTCTGAGAGGAAGAAGTGGTCTTAGAAAAAAAAGAAGGGGGCCAAAGGTGAAGATCCTCGCCTGGGGAGGGATCTGGGAAATGTAGAAAGATCCTGAAGATGAGGACGCCATGTTGTACATCAGTGATGGACATTCAGTGATGGACATCAACGCCAGGGGATGCCCAGGAGCTGTGCCCGAGATGGGCATCTTCAAGTCACATCACAGCAGGAATAAAAACTTACTTGCTGCCTAACATTACTAGTAGTGACTCCTTAATGCAGGGAAGGGGAGACTTAGGGAATGAAAGGCTGGTGGGGAGGGAAGAAGTTAGCACAGGAAAAAATAAATAGGGCAAAATCTGTAATGCCACTGTTTATTCAATAAAACCTTCTACCCAGGTGCTCTCCACATTGGAATTTTTTACTGTGTAATAAACACTGTAAGACAGACGTCTCACTTTGCTGCTGTAAACAGATGTTGTAACATGATACAATTCATTACTTGACACATAGCAGTACTGGCCTAAGCTCACCTATAGGTACACTTCTATGTGGCACCAATTACTAATTAAATTACTACGAAAAACTTCTGTCCAGTGATGGATACAGACAACTCCCTGCATCTTATAAAGGAAACTACCATGAAACCACAATTTTCAACTACATGTCTTTTTCAACTGAGCATGTCTTCAGAATTAAAAGTCAGGACCCATGTGTTTGCAGCATCCATCTGTGTACAAGATAAATTATGTCAAAGAAGAAAACAGCTCCATATTGTGTGTACCCAGAAAACAAAAATTTTAGCAGTTTAGAGAAGAGCATTGGTGAAGTTGTGGTAGCTTGCATTCCTATTACCAAAGCAAAAAAACATGTGATGATCCAAGTGAGCCACAAGGATCACTGCTCTCTGAGACATCTTTCTATAGTAAGGGCAGCAACAAGCAAATGTGGGCAGGCACTTTACATGATGGCAGTGTGCTATTTCTTGTGAAAGCATTTCTTTTAAGTGTCTCATTTTTAGATTTCTGCAACTCAGAGTAAGGTAAAACTTCTAATAGTTTTGCTTCTAGGTAATGCTTTTGTCAGCTATTCAGCATTGTAATTATCCACATAGCAGTCACACTCTGGTAGATAAGGACTCTAAAGAGAAAAAGAATGTTTTTGCAAGAAGGTCAGCTTTGAAGAAGATGCACTTAATTTGCTTATCTGTAGGCACCCAATATCCCATGTGAGCTCTGGAAAAGTACATAGTAGGACATAAAATCCCTACTTGCATTCTGCTTCATCCCTTGGCTTTTAAAAAACCTTGAGCTTGCCATTGTGTTCTTCACTGGAGCTGATAGCAGGAGCAATGGTACCAAGAGCCTACTCACTATTAAGTAGGGTGTTTGGCGTTTTTAATGTACTTTTTGATTAAAAATCACCATGGCTAACATAATATTAAAATATTAATTGTAGATGTTCTAGAAATGCGTATTGTTTTCCATCTAATTAAACAGCAAATGCTGGTCTACATTTTTAAAGTCTCTTTTGACTGAGGATTAACTGCAGTTTCATATTAATAGCAATTTCCCCCAAATTAAAGTGAGCTTGAAAATTATCTAGTAACAAATGTGAAATATGTCTAATGCTGTTCAAGGGCAAATTCGAATTTAAAATACATTTCCACCTTCTTTTCTCAGCTAAGTAGTTCCTGATTATCCAATTTACGATAACATTCTTGCCTCATCTCAGAGGAGGAAGCCCTCCCAGTGGATAAACAAACTAAATATTTTCTTTTCAATATTAACTTTAAAGTATGTTTAACCCTTTTTTAACAAATAAAAATAATAGTTTAATGCAGGGATAATGTGTGGCTCCTGTAGCTTTTCTACAAATGTGGGGCTGTATGAGTTGGATACTTTTTGCCATATTTATCAAAAAATAGGAGTAGAAGTAGATGGAATACACCTATACTGTGCATACCATATGTGCTTCTATGTCTTTACTTCTGTTTATTCCCACTTTATTTATTTTAACAGACAAACTATCCACTGTTGGGACATTTTGGAGAGTCCAGATGATATTACTTATACCTGACTGTTCTATAACTAGCAGTTAAATGCATATTGTACATTTTGGGTAAATTACTACTTCATATTTCCATAAAGCTTTTGTTTGGTTCTTCTTACAGGGCTCCATGCAGAAGTGGGAAGGTCTATGCTTATGGAGATTTATTAACTCAAGAAAGAGATTGTAGGATTAAGCCAGGTTCAATTTCAATCTAATAGGGTAAAATGATTGTTTTACACCAATTTTTAGCAAATGTGTGTTAAAAAATGCAATGTTTTTGTTTGCCCTAAGTCTTACTGCAGCAGAGAGAGATGACTTAAGTGTCTCACTCACCCTGACTCTCAAAAGTGCTAGAAGATTTAGGTGCCCAGAGCCATTCATTGTCGTCAACTGAAACCAAGTGTCCTAAATCCAGGAGTAAATTTAGTGGAGGGAAGGAGGAGGTAGAGGCAGGGATTGTAGATCATTTAATAATAAATAGCATGGCACCCACCACCAGTTATTGAAAAGGTTACACAATGGCCCATTTTCAATGAATCACAGAATGACTGGATTTGGAAATGACATCTGGAGATCATCTATTCCAATCTGCTGCTGAATCAGGTTCTACTAGAGCAGGTTATACAGGATAGTGGCTAGATGGACCTTGACTATCTCTGTAACATGAAACTCCTCATCCTCTCTGGACAACCTAGTCCAGTGATCTGTAACTCTCACAGTAAATAAGTTCTTCCTCATTTTCAGGTTAATCTTCCTGTTTCAGTTTTTGCCTGTTGTCCCTTGGCCTCTCCCAGGGCACCGCTGAACCTGGTTTCATCCTCTTGCAAACCCCCTTCAGGTAATTATGGACATTGATGTGGTCCTTTCCCAGTTGTCTTTCCTGCAGGCTGAACAGCCACAGCTCCCATAGCCTGTCCTCTAAGTAAAGTGCTCCAGGCCCCCAAATAATCTTTGTAGCTTTCTACTGGACCTGCTTCAGGAGCACCACGTATCTCTTGCCCAGGGAGCCCAGAACTGGACACAGCACTCCAGATGAGGCTTCAAAAGGGCTGAGTAGAGGGGCAGGATCACCTCCCTCAGCCTGCTGGCAAAATTTTCCTAATGTACTCCAGGATACCATAGGCCTTCATGGCCACAAGAACACCACTGGCTCTTGGACAGCTTGTTGTCCACTAGGATCCGCAGAGCTGCTTTCAGGCAGGTTGGCTCTCAGCCTGTACTGGTGCCTGGGATTATTCCTACCCAGGTGCAGGACCCTGTATTTTCCTCTGTTGAATTTCTGGAGCTTCCTCTCCATACAACTCTCCAGGCTGTCCAGGTCTCACTGGATGTCAGCACAGGACTCCGGGGCCACTCCTCCCGGTTTTGTAATGTCAGTGAACTTGCTGATGATGCATCCATCCCTTCATCCAGGTCATTAATGAATGTGTTGCACAAGACTGGACCTGGTACCATCCCCTGGGGAACATCACTAGCAATGAGCCTCCAACTGGAGATCTCTACCTTTTAACTAGTTCTCAATCCATATTATTGTCCACTCATCCAACACCTAGTTTGCCTTCAAGGATGTTATGTGAGACAGTGTCAAAAGCCATGCTGAAGTCAAGGTAGTCAACATCCACCACTCTCCCCTCATCTACCCAGCCAGTGATGCAATCATAGAAGGCTATCAGATTGGTCTGGCATGATTTCATGATTTTTCGTCACAAATGAAAAAAAAAAGTAGGAAAACTCTTAGTAATAAACAACACAAATTTATTCTGTAATAGCGTCTCTGGAGTATAGATGTGGGAAGGCTTGGCTGTGACTACACAAGCCCTGCTCCAGGAGTATGTCCGCCTCACTGGAAGCTCTTTACCTTTCTCTAGAGGGGACAACTCCTGTTCTGCTGAAGTGGTGACATGAATCTCTTCTCTCAAGGTCATCTGTGGTGGGAGATGCTAGAGAGACTAGGAAAAGTGGAAGGCAGGACTGAATGAATAACATTATTTTTTCCTTCATCCTTCAAGATAAATAAAAATGCCCTTTTTTGGTTTTGTTTTTTTCCAAGATCTCTGTCAAAAGACTCCTCCAAACTCCTATAAACTTGGAAAAAGTCAGTTACAGTCACGCTTCCAGGAGTACTTTTACTTTGTCTTGCTGCCAAGAAGTGGTGATCAATCTGTGTCTGTTTTCTGCACCTTTGTTTACCTGTACAATGCTGGATACAGGCAGTTCTGGATCAAACCAGAATGTCTACTTCATGAAATGAGGCAGCAAGCTTAAAAAAGTTAAGTATATTTTTTAAGAGAGGGCTGATCAGACTGGATGCAGAAAGCACTGTGTCACAGTTCCTGTAACGTTTTTCTATATTTAATAAACATCCACATAAATTACAGTTATATAAACACTTCCTCTAACCATGGAGTTTTTCCAGTACTTATTAGTTGTAGTTACTGATAGTCAAGAGAAGAGTTCAGATGCAGGATCTAACAGAAAAGGGGAACCATAGGTTCAGTCTAGACGTCTGTCTTTCCTTATTCCTGCATTTGAAAACCTTGGTCAGTTTATCACCTTGAATTATAACTTTCTGAAGGATTTTGCAATACAGTTTTGAGGATAAAAGCAGTTGAAAGTTCTAGCAGCCACAATTGCACAGTGAAATAAAGAAATACAAGCTGCTTTTTAAAGATGAAGTCAGAAAGGGTTATTAATGGTACTTTTTTGGCTGTCTGAACCTCCAGAATGACTGGCTAAACCAGAACAGACGGTGGTAGGAGTGAGTCAATTCTGAAGGGATAACACAATTTCACTGCTTAAGCAGTATTGATTAATAGACTGAAAGGAAGCTATGCTACAGCTGTATTTTGGTTTTTATCTTTTTTACTTGTTTATTTATTTTCCACAGGTTTCTCTAACTGCAGTCTGGTTAGTTCCCCAAGAAGACAGGTACTTAGTTATTTACCTCCAGAGCTGCAAAGGTCCAGAGAATTAGCATCCAAGCCAGAAACCCGGTTGCCCTAAGAACACCTACAAGTGCATATATCTCAGCTACCTAAGCCAGGGGTGGCATGACCCAGAAGGACATGATTTTGAATATTACTGGACGTTGCAGACCTTTTTTTCTGGTCTTCCTGGAAGTTTGTTCCAGGCAAACTTCTAACAGGTTCTAACAGGTATGCAAAAAGTCCCCCAGGTGTATGATTAAAATTCTGTGCCATAGTTAAGGTTAAGAATGGAGTGAAACAGTTAAGTACACTTTGGAAACACAAAGAAAGATACAGTATAAACAAGCAGATATTTCTTTAAAACACAGCTTTGAAAGATTGACTTTAAAGTAATATATTTTTTAAACAAAGTGCCTTACTTTTTTATCTGCATAACTTATATTTGACTTAGATGGCAATACATTAATTACATGTAATATACTTGGAATATGTGGAAAATAACATTTTTTCCATGTGAATCAGCACAGGAAATGATCTGCAAATGAGTAAAATGTTGAGAATTCTACAGATGGATGTTTTTCTTAAAAAATATAAAAAATATTTTTCAACTATAGATTACTGACATCATGTTTTCTTCAACAGTGAAGTGACACAGAGATGATTGATGGCATACCAGAGACTGAAGAGCAAGAACTTTCTTCTGATCAGCATAGTTTAAGACTGTAATCTGATGTAAAATTAATTTAATAGTATATATCTTTGCTGGTGCCAGGCGGTTTTGCCTCTCTTAATTTGCCATTGCCAAAGTTTACCACGTTCTTGCTAAACACAAAAAATGGTACATAACATGATGCAAACTTGGAGGTATCTGACTCGGTTTTCTTTTCACTGTGATGTAAAATAAAAACTCCCAAAAACCTAAGAGACCTAGTGTCTCCTAAATTATGATCTAATAATACGTTCCACAAGGCACTTTGATTTACAAAATTTTCCCTTGCTGGGTTAGATATTAAAATAATGATAAATACTATTACTAAACCCAGCAAATTAATGGCTTTCTAAGAGACATACTGTGAGAGGATTTCAAGGGTGGATAAATTTAGGAAAATATGTAGTCCTCCATGGAGCTGAAACCTCAGTCTTAAGCTAATCGATTCTAGGCACTCACAGTGGCAAAACAGTGAGTGGGAGAAAGGAGTACAGAGTCTGCTCCAATACACCACTGATTTGCTCTGATATTCTGTGAATTATTACTGTTGAATTCAGTATTAGAGATTATTATTTTATTGGAGAATTAGATGCTGTAAGAAGGCCCCATTAATGTAAAATGGATTCTGCATGCACTCTTCAAAGCTCCCTCAAATGAGAAATTTCCTCCATTATTTCATTTGACAGAAAATTACTGCTTCTGTATCAAATTTCTCTTCTGTTTACTGAGGTGGGACTTGAGTCTCAGTCTAGTACAATTAGTAGGAACATTCCCACTCCCACCTTTAAAATGAGGTATGAAGCACATTATTAATAGTCTTTTTTCTTTTTTGAAATCAAATCAATAAACAGATTTTATTTTGAATATGTTGCATTGCACCCTAGGATGCATGTAAAACATTTGAAAGTTTACTGATATATATACATATATATCTATACTGATTGTGATGCCTTGGGTTTTAGCTTTTATATTTTTCAGATTTTCTGCTGCTTGGTGTGTAACTCTGAAACTTCTTATTAGGTGTTAGTAAGTTCTCTTCACAGGGTAGTTAGACAAAACAATCCCTTCTCAGCTAGAGAATCAAGGACAACTGTTACCCAAAAAGCATAAACAATGGCAAAGGGAAGAGGGCAAGTGAGGGTGTTGAGACTTTATAACCTGAAGCTGTTGGAATTGACCCCAATATATAGATGAACCACTGCATCCCAAAGGCAATATTTGGCTCATAGTGCCCCAGGAATCAAAGAGAATGATGCACGTATTTTTTTCTAATAAGATAATGTTCCAAGTTCTTTAATTTTGCTGTGAAAAGAACAGCACAGGAAACCTCCTGCCTCTGCTCCATGTGTCCTGTTCCCTTTGAAGCTACAGATTCTGCCACATAAGTGAGACTGAAGCAGTCACTGCACATTCATGCTGTGCACTGTTCATTACACTACTGTGTACCAAACAGAGCTATTAGTTCATAGATCAGAGTGCCGTTTAAGGTGAACTTGGAATCATTCTTGGTGGCAAAATTGAAACCATCTAAAGTCAAGACACAATTTTTCTCCAGTCTTCAAAGCATGTATCTGTCTTTGTCTTTATTCTCATCAATGAGGAATTTAAATCATAGACTCATTACTCTAAAGTGTAGCTGCCTGTGAAAAATGCAAACAGAGAGAATAAACAGGCTTCACATTTCAACCATAAATTCAGAGTCCCTTAACAGAAATGAGGCTTTTTCAGTCTGTCTTTGGAAGCAGGCTTAACAGAGTTTCCTGAAATCTGCCTGTTTTGGTGCTCTATTCATATAACCCACAGATGCACAAACTATATGGATTAAATGAACAACAAATGGAAACACTGAGATCTACCATGCTGCTTAAAATACAATACAGCAAAACCAGGCATGGCTGCAGTAAGGATCAAAGAGAGAAGATGGAAGGAATAGAGAAGATGTTTGTCTATGAAAATCAGGGCATCTATACTCTAAGCCATCTTAAGATAAAACTCTTAACATCTCTTCTGCCTTACCTCCAAACAAAGATGAGGTGGAGGAGGTTAGAGCAATTCACCTGACTCAGACTGCTACCAGACAAAATAGGTCACATTAGTTTCTTCAGCAATTATAAATCTTCTTTAGCTAATGAAGTGGCTAAGATACAGAACAGAAAAACAAAGCCCTCAGCAGAGAGAATAGAAAAAGTTCAGAAAGCACAAGGGGTTAAAGCTGATGTTTTGAAGCTTAGAGCTGTGCTTCAGGACTTTCCTATTCCAGGAGGACAGATTGCCCAGCAAAGGAGAAGGACAGGAGTGTTTATGAACTGGATTTACTCTCTGCAAAGTTTGCTGCCAGCAATAATCTGTCACGAGCAGCAGTATTTTGAAACACTACTGCTGAGTCATGCAGATTTGTTATGATATTTATGTCCATACAACTTCACAAGAAGCTGCCAGAAATTCAAGGAACTTATATTTGCTGTATATAATTGTGAAAATAAGCTTTGATAGAACATCCATCCACATTACTGAAGGAGACAAATTCTGGGCCTTTTCCCATATATAAAGTTATTTCAATTAACTGCTCTTTCAGACTTCCTGTCAATTCCTGGACTGTGAACTTCCCTGATACTGATACTTTACTGCTTCTCTCTTTCATTTATTTTACCACTTCAAGTAGAAAGAAACCTTAAAAGACTGGAAAGTGACACCAAAAATTGTGATTAAAATTCCTTAGTTTCCTTGGATTCATTACAGCTGTGGTGAAGTGAGAATATAAGTTAATTTATGGAAGCAAGATGGTCTTGCATCAATTTTAATGTTCTATGGACAGCTGCCTTTTCCAAAGACCACAAATTCCTCACACAAGTGGGAAGCACTGAGCAACCTCATTTGAAGAAGGTTGATCAGTCCTATCAGCATCTTCAAAGAAATTACCATACTGTCACCTAAAAAGGCAGTAACTTCCATGCCAAGGGAAGCTATACAGTAAGCTATACAAATTACAGACAATATTTTAAACTCAAAGACCTGTACTACTTCTACATGAAGCAAAATCAGTGTTTAACTCCTTGTCCTGCCTCAATGCTTGGAAATTGTCTCTTGCTTTCACATTGGTAAATTGCCACTCAATTTACTTCTGCTCTACCATGCTGGGACAAGTAGATGGTAAGTAAGCAGGAAGACCAAATCATGTGCACAACACTAGTCAAAAGGATGTGAATTCCCAGGATCAGATTTCTGAATAGCAACTCCTGCAGCTTCCCACTGTGGTGGCCATGAAGTGGCCTCCAACCACTTGCACTTCTCTCTTGACCTCTCCTTGCAAAACCCCATGGTTGATCTCCATGAAGGCTGGCTTTTTAGGTCTTCACACTGAACTGAAAATTACCTTACAAGCAGGGCTTAGCAGGGAGGTTTTTTCTGCCCACTAGAGACAGTAACAAAATTATCTGTCTGTCAGTTAGTCAGTCCCTGCCTAGAACTTACATACTCATGGACAGCTTCAGAGAGCAGACAGGCCTATCTTTCAAAGGTATAAAGTTAGTGCAAGGTTTGTGCATAGGAGGGATCAGGTAGAAGAACCCCAAGAAAGTCTGCAGTGTAAATTCGGCTGTTATATTTGGTTTTTGACCTGGTCTCCCAAAATATTCATCCTAGATAGCCACATCCATACAAGCAGATGAGAACCTGCCACCCAGCAGATGCTACTGCTTGTCCCTTAAGTGACTTGTGGGACAGCAGGGGGAGGTCACCATGGTCACCACAGTGAAAGGGAATTAAGGGTGATGCAGGGTGTGAGGGCAGACACAAGGAGAAAGTGAACTAAAATTACTGCTATGGAAAAGAGTGAGGAGAGTGGACACATTTGCAATATGGATTTCTGCTGCTTCTAGTGTAGCATACGACTTGTGCTTGGTGCTCAGTATAACCTGAATGACAGAAGAGTTTGATTCCTGCTGAATCCTTCACCTGTAATTTGTGATAACAATATATGTCTAAAGGGCAAGACATCTGTCAAAAAATGTAGAACTTCTGTTAGCCTGTGGCAGATATGACATAAATCCACAACGTCTCTGCATGAATATTCTCAAGGAGACATCTGGGCTCACAGAAGTTAGAGAAATGTCATCCTGCAAGTTCTAGCATGAGATTTTAAATAAAATGTTTCTTACCAACAATCATATGGTTGCAGACGTCACAGAAGATTGGTTTTTTGAAGATGTGCTCCTGGAAGATGTGAGTCTTGTTTTCTGGCAGCTGTTGGGATCTGGTGGGTGAAGATGCCTGGCTCTCTGAGTTGGGGAGCTGCCCAGTGCTTGTGCTCACCTCAGGCATCAAGTCTACTTGCAGTTTGACATCACTATTAGTCCTCTGGAAGAAATTGTCTGCACTTTTACTCCGCAAGCTTTTCGTCTTGAAGGAAAGGGATCGTTTCAGTTTCTGAAGCTGCAACAAATAAACCAGTTATAATTACTATTTTTTCTACTCTAAAAGCAATGCAAGGCTCTTGATTTTAACCATAAACCTGACTTTAAAATTTAACCAGCAATTTCTGAGAAAAGAAAACCGATCCAAATCAGAAAACAACCTACCCTACATATGTTATCTGATGGACAATAAACTTGATAGTCCCTAATGAATGCTTGTTTTGGTCTTTATTTGCAGGTATGACAGTAAAGAAGTACTACTGCAAATTGTAGGCATTGGAGAATACACCCTTTGTGTTCAAGCATGAGGGAACTTAGAGTATTCATCCTCTAAAAATACTTAATCAATCTGTAAAACCATTACAGGAATAGCTGTTAAATGGTGGTACATGGCAAATGAACTCAGTAAATATATTTGATATACTTAAATTTCTTGAATTTCACTGAAAAATATTATATTTTAAAATATATGTATTTGATTAGCTTTGATGAAGAAATTCTCTATTAATGTTTTTAGGACAGAAGTCTTAACAGCAGTAATAATGTAATTAGTAAGCCAAATGATAGTTAATCCATTAATTAATACTAGTTAACACACATTCACGTGTTCTTGTATGTTGTATTGTGTGTTGATTGACAGACTATCAAGCACCATAATAAAGCACTACTAAGAGTTGTTAACTCAAAGTCTTTATCTGTAAATGCCCTTGTGCAATATCAGCCATCCACTCATTTTTCATCATCTTCCCCAATTTTGTATAAGCCGAGAAGGGTACTGGATGAGGCACGGAGGTTATTAGGAAATTAGCCACACGAATTTGTGGCTTTGTCAGCTCCAAATGCCACAAGGAGAGGCCAGGTAAAATGAAAGACAGCTCTGAGTCTGCTTTGTGTTTGCCCTCTGTGAAGTGAAATAATTCTGTATCACCTTTCACTCAACATTATGCAAACCACTGCAAAATAATTTCAATCACCGCTGCTATTCTCTGGGTGACTGTGATGTAACAACTGAAATTTTCCATGCTGCTTAGGCTGTCTGTGGTAACCAGAAGGAATGGTTTATATTAGAAACTGTTTGTGTTAGAAGCAATGATTATTTGGAATCATAATTCACACTAATATAAAGGGAGGGAGTTTACATTCTTTCCCAAAAAAAGAATAGAACTGGTACATCATGCTGACTTAGTAGCTTCAGAGTACTTGCTCTCCCTAGATTCTGTTCCTGATCCATCCATTTTCTTTATGACACGGCTGTCAGCAAGCTGTTGGAGAGGAAAGTCAAAACACTCTGGGGAGAAGCCTCTCTTCCACCTTCAGAAACAAGAAGCTTGTTCCTGGAGAGGGAGACACTAGCTCTCAACCCAATGTTTCACAACAAAATCACAAAGTCAAATAAACGGACAAGGAACTGCTGCTCTTGGCTTCAGCTAACATTGTTTAGGTTTGCTACATGGAAGCAAACTGCATTCTACTTCCTGAGCTGTTCCTCCCCAGTGGCTTTGGGAACAGGGAAGCATCACAACCTGGGGCCCATCCCACATGCACCTCTCCCACCTGCAACTCTCTCTGGGTTCAGGGGAGGAGCCCTGGATCCAAAGGAAGGAAATATCTGTTTGCAAGACACTTTCAGTCTCTAGAGGAATGTGAAAATAAGAGCAATTAAATAATTAAATGCCAACTATGAGGTAAGTGTAGTTTATGGTTTCTGATGCTTTTTCAGCTAAAGCACATACCACAGACTGATTGAGCCTAAAACTCACTGTCAACTGCACCATCATAATGTGAGATCTTCCCTCTTCCTCTTGGATGTTAAGTTACTAGCTCTTGAACTCACTGAGGTTATTCAGTTCTGAGATTACTTCATCTCCCCTGTGACAGCCAAGAACTCAGGCAATAATTCACTTCCTTGGTCCTGAAACATTTCTCTCTGAAGTCAGACCTAATTAGTATAGCAAAACACAGAGAATTACAACACCACAAGGTGACTGAAATGGCATCCATTATTGATTTGCTATCCATTTCTATAGTGCCACATGAAGCGAACTAAAGTTCAAAATGCTGTTCCTGCCAGAGGAGGAAACCTAAGCTACACAATACAGTATTTGTTTTATCCTAAGACAACAGTCCTGCTAGTTTGGAGAATGTATGCAGTACATTTTAAGAGGCTTTGCATTTACTGTCCTTATCCCATTTTCCTGTGCACAGCCATTTACCAGTTGAGGGGTCTACCAGCAGCTTTTCTTCCCCCAAGCAGAAAAGTCAAGTTTGCCAAAGAAGAATAGTCCAGAATTCAGGCTATACCTGCCCAAACTTATGGATAAGCACTAAAGAGCATGCAACCGTGCTTATTCTGAGCATTCCCTCCCAGAATGTTCAGAGGACACATATCCAAGAATGAGTTGAGCAAGTTACCTTCACATATTTGGCAGGCATCTCTGTACAAGCTAATAGTCCTTTCTGAAATCCACTGAGAACCGTCCTGTGTTCATGTGGTTTAATAATTCCCAGGCATGATGGGCATCCTTGTCATTAACCAAATGCAGATATCATGCCCATTTGCATTCAAACTGGAAGACACCTACATGTTTCGCTTTCACTGCATACCGAAAACACCAGTGGAAGTCTGGGACTATTATATCCCAAATAGGTTATATGTGTAGAGAAGTGACTCAGAGAAAATGAAGAATATCAGCAAAATTTAGCATTTTGCACAGCTAATTACACACTTTTACTGTTAAAAATACCTCTCAGATCTATGCCCTTCATGCGTATGAGAGAGTATACAGGGCCACAGAAGATTTGCATCAGGTTTCAAAATCAGATTCAACTTTCTCATATTAGGCTAATGAGAGAATTTTAAATAGGGCAATGGCATATGATTGTTTACTTTGGAAAAGTTGGCCTAAGCAAAGGCGAGGGCTGGTTGTTATACAAACAGCGTAAACTATAAAACCATAAAAGCTTAAATAATTATTAGACTGCAGTTGAGTAAGCATAATTTGCCTTGCTTAAATATCATGATCTCCTCATTTTGAAATTTTCTGTGGATGATCCCCATTCTTTTATTGCAAGATTTCAAATGTAATTACAGATATGTAATATATGTCTGATTTTGGTCCGCTGTAAACTGAGTTAATGCACTTGTGATGCAACAGCTGCTGTAACATTCACCTGAGGTGAGAACCAAATCTTTCAATAGAGAGAGCCGTGTGAAAATTTTATTATTTATACTTTATTTCTGCAGAGTAAATGAGTCAAAAATTAAACCTTATGAAGAAACACTACAAAACTTTGGGAAAAAATCCTGCAGCTAGGGTTGTTCTACACTCAATACTTCAACTCTTCAGTGAAAAATCATACATTGAGACTGAAAAAACCTCTAAACCAAGCACAAAAAGGCTTTAAGAAACATATTTGAAATAAATCTCCTAAGACTTTCACATTTTCTTCATTGTGAGCAAGGCTAAAATTTAATTTTAATTTAAATAAAAGCAATATTCCCAAAAGCACAGGAAGTTTCCTAGACTTATGTAGCATCACAAAACCTTACTATGTTGACACTTCAGAAACATGAGTCCTTGATTTTAAAGCCAGGATGTTCCTGTGGTTTGAATTTAGAGTAAGGGGAAAATCTTTGTTTCTAATTAAAAGCTTTTTATCAGTCACACAGATTCTTAGTGACTGCACATACTAACCCCACAGGGAAGGTAGAGGTGAGTGCAGTAGCTCAACTTCAGAGCCTCATTAACCATCTTCATTCTGTATCTTGCAGCACAATCTCAATCTTCCTCCAAGTCACTGAATGTTCTAGCTTCAAGTGATCAGAAAGCTCTGTTATCAGCACTCCTCCACTCCTAATTTCCCTATACTACAATTATTTAGTTGCTATAAGCAGAAAACAAGAGGAAGCAAAAGAACAGATATTCAGATTAATTGATAGTGTTAGTTACATGCTACTGCTTTTGTTATGAATGGGAATTGCACCTGCCTTCACCAGGACTTTATTTGATGTCATTGTTGCAAGCACTTAATGCTTTTCTAGAATTTTCGTTTTAGAAGTTTCCATGAAAATCAGAAAAATGTAAGTGATTTGAGCTGTTTTAAACCCCTAGCTTTGCAATTACAAAGACATGCATCCACCCTGCAGAGTACTTTATTCAGGATCCTAAGTGCTCCCAGATACCTAGGAACAATTTTCCCCTTGATTCTCCAGCTTGTCTACATTAGCAGTCAGGAGGGCTCGGTAGAAGCAGATGGGAAGAATGAATCAAGGGCCGTTGAGCACCCAGCATGCACACATTAGGTTATTTCACAACACGCTTGGTCTTGTTGCCTTCTTGGTCACTGCTAACCATCCCTGCCAGCAGCAGAGGCTCCTGTGCAGTGTGGGGCCAATGGGGAGATTGTTTTGTACATTTCCACTCTCAACTATTTTCTAGGAGAAATGAATAAAAGAGTCCCACTTATCAGCTGTAATTCATTGACTGATTATATAACCAAGCCCTTATTTTCAGACATCAGCTGTTTGCTATATTTGCTATAGCAATAAAAAAAAAAAAAATATTGCTTGCTGTTCTCTATCTCTTTCTATCCCTTTCTTTACACTGGTGTTAACAATATCATTAGATCCATTACAAATAATTCAGGATATTAACAGAATTGGAATGAACCATCAAGCCAGTTTGAATCCTGCAAGCCTTATAAAATGTAGCTATTTTGTTTAGACTAAAAATGCTCTGTCAACAGATTTCACTCTGCTGTGAGATAAACATCCACTTTCTGTTAGGAACTATTTCCTCTCCCTTGCAGCTTCTTAGAGCAAATTTCTAAATTATTTGACTCTCACATTGTTATAAAAGAAGGACTTCGACACACATGGATCACATGATGTTGTGTAGAGATTTGCTAGAGAGAGTGTCAGGTACAGGGGCTATTACCAAAAGGCACTCAGACCAAAAGCATTCCAAATAAGGGAGAACAAAGTCTTGATGAATAGCTTCTCCTCTGAGTACAGTCCATTTCCTGGGTCAAGGAACATTCAATTTGATTAGCAACTCTCAGAACATACTTCAGTTGTTTACTTGCATTGTTGAAGGACTGGAAGTTACCAGGGTGTAAGCTGCCCTGGTGACATTTCTGGGCTCCAGCTAGCTGTGCTGATACAGAGCCAACAGGGAACCAGCTCAAATACAAGTGCTTATTTTTTTGTGAGTATGAAGGCTAATGATTTTTCTTCTTAAAACTGAGAAATACAAAGGCAAGTGATTTTTGAGGACAGACCAGAGTGTGTTTTATACTGGGTTTGAGTTGAAAATGCTCTGCCTTGGCATTTTAATGAGCAAAATTGATGTTATTGCATGTGCCTAAAGGCAGTATGCAATTTCATAAACACTATATGTATTTGCCTACTGATGAGAGGAGTATCATGTCTTATAACATTAACAAGATGAAAGGATATTTCTAATATTTGAAGCGTTGTATTTTTTATTGGCAAAGCACCCATGGTAAAACTTGTAAACTAAGCTGATTTCTTCTCTACCATCTTCTTTCTAAATAATAAATAGTCAAAACACTCTGCTAGTACAATTAGCTAAACTGACTTCCATTGTAGATGATTTATACAGTCTGAGAATCTGGCCCTATCATGTAGATGCATTTGCTCTAGCCAGCTCTCTTGGAAACTGTATCTGTTTAATTCACTACAAACAAAGAAGGAGTGTTTATTATTGTAGAATCTGTTATGTATTATATTTGTGTATTTTCCCAAACAGATTGCAGAGCTGTTGTTAGAAAAAATGGTTTTTATTGTTGCAAAAAGTAAGTAATTCAAACTTTCTGTTTGAATATTGTACCGAAATAGTCAAAGAGGAGACATTTTCCATAATACCTAACAATAATATTATTAGTGATTCATGGTGTACCTTCAGCTACTCTGTTTGGCTCTTGCAGCTCTGATAATCGCCCTCAGATTCTCTTCTCTGTCTTGTATTATTTCTTAAATCCACTCGCAGATTCTCAGACTTATTTAGAATATAATACCTTCTAGAACAGGGCTCTTTCTGTGATTTTGTTTCACACACAGAGTCCTAAACTACAATGAAATGCTCTGATTAACATGACAGAGTGTAGCAGCAAAAAATCCTTGAAAGAGCCTCAAGGCTTGAAAGCATGTAATCTGAAGGGGTGCCCAGGAGTCACCACCCCCACAAATGTCTCTGTGAATCTCATGTCCTCTGCCCTCTCCTGAGGTACTACATCTTTGCCAGCTGTGTGTTTGCGTCTCTAGTTAGCAGACCTCTGAATTATCAAAAGGTCAGCCTGCACATGTAGCCAAACAGGCAGTTTGCTTAAAAGAGCTGTTCATTCTCTATGACTCTGGTTTGGTTTAAACAAGCTAAAAATTCACTTGGTCCTCAACAATTGCTCCTGCACTTGGTTTGAACTTATCCTACCTATAATGTGTCATCTTCTCACTCTGCAACGAACCACAATTGGCAAATATGTGAAGTAAAGGTGAAATAAACTACACGAAGTTTTAAAGCCTGAAATTATGAAATATTGAAATATGATTCAATATCCTTTATATATCTTCAAAATTCAGCATCAGATATGACAGAATAAAATAATGCAGTCCAGTAAATGACAGATTTGAGGAAACACAATTTATTAAGTATACCAATTGCCATCAAATCTCAGGGAAATCCTTTTCTCTCTCTTATGTTTAGAACTATCCATTTAGTTCTAAGGCAAAAAAAGGGTAGATACTATTGGATTTTCTGTAATTGTGACTAACCCTGAGCTCACATTCCCTTCCATGCAAAATTATATTTTCATTGTAACTTCAAAAGACTCAGTCATTAAAAAAGTTTAAAATAGTTTCTAAAAAGGAGAAAACATATGCAAAAGAAATACTTCTATGAATGAAAATGAAGAAAAAACGTAAGGTTTTTTTTAATCAAAAACTGAGCAAAATCCACACCCAAACTCTCAAATTTTATATCTAACATAATTTTTGCTTCTGTGTTTTTGAACAGCTCTATTTTGATGTATTCCATTGTATTTCTTTAAACCAAGCTGTATTAGAAAGAGTAATCTACATTAATCTTCATGAGATCTAGTGTCTATCAGTATTTCTTCAAACTTCTTAACACGTTTGATTCAAGTTTATTTTTTGTGGGGAAAATGCTTATGATAACCCTCAGCCATGGTTTGTGTTCAGTACTGCTAGCAGAGAATCTTTCTCAAAGTTGCAGTATTTCAAGATAACAAGTGACAATATCTTTCAGAGAATCTGTACTGTAGCTTTCCAAAGTTTGTAATCCAATTGATGAAAATCAGATTAACCGTTCCAAAGTAAGATCTACTGAGTTCACCATGTTGAGCTCAATAATCATCAATTATCCCTCCTTTGTCAACATGTGCATAGATCAAAACACTTTGGAAATCAAACTAAAGAACCCTTTGGTCATTATCAAATACCAGGGCTGCAAAATATTTTGTCTCTTCAATCTCCCGTGCTGCCTCACCTAACAAAAGAAGGCCTGTTTCTCTCAGGAGCAGAGGCAAAGACTACAAATCCTGCTAAATAACTGTTTCCACATGGTGGCAACGGGTGGCACCCATTGCATGACATTCTTCATAATTCAGGTTACGAAATGTGTCTAGTGCGGTCCTCTGTGTAGCTCCTGTCTCCCTTTCATAGTCTGACAATAGAATTGTCTCCAATTTTTCCTCCTGAAACCAAAAGGAAAGCTCATGAAGAAAGCAAGAGATGGTTAGGAATAGCCTTTTTTTTTTTTTTTTTTTTTTTTTTTTAAATCAGCCTATAATTTCAAGAAAAGTAGGTGTTTACAGCATCTTTTTTTATACTTTGGGGTTCACCTCAGATGCCTGGTTGCTAAGCAGTCAGTCATCTCCATACTTTGCCTCTATTAGGATGTTGCTATCTCTTGCCTCTTGATGTAGAAGGGATTTGGACTGTTATCTCTGAGGCCCCTTCTTGGAATCCCATATTTTGCATCTCTTCTTGGATAGCTCTTTTCCATTTCAGCTTCTAAATGGAACACTCATTCCCCTTTGATAACTCCTGATTCAGTCATTTATTAATCTTTGCTGTGGTGGATGTGGCCCAATGAAATTTGGACATTAAAAAGCTGGATTTCAGACTTATGTAAATGCAGGCAGCCCTGCAGAGGTGAAAAAAGCTACACTGGTAACTACCTGCTGAGAGTATTCCAGATTGATAGAAATAGGACCTGGGTTTTGCTTCTTTTCCTTCTCATGAATAATCTGGAGTAAATGTGATTGTGAATGTAAGATTAATCATCCTTGACTGTATCTCATGTCTGTACCTCTATGAAATGTGCATTTCCCCTATTGATCTTATGCCTCAGTATGACACCCTTGTAGCTCTAAAAAAAACCACAATAGTGTTTTCTACTAAAAACTTTTTCTTCTAAAAATGCAGGGCTACCTACAGCAGTAGTTTCCACTAATATATTATACCCATTTTATTTTCTTTTTATTTTCTTTTGTTAACAGAGCTATTTTATAATACTTTAAACAGTAGTATATCTCTTGAAGCAAATATGGAAGTACGTCTCACAGAGAGGCTGATACCAGCTGAGAGCAAATTAACATGAACATCACTACCCACATACTGAATTATCACATTTGTGTCACCTTAAAACAAAAAGCAAGTCCGAGACCTACTGAGAGTTGTTACAGTTAATACTTTGTCAGTGTTTCCACTCTTACTTCTGGGGCTCAAAACTTACACTGTTAAAATTGTTTTGCAATGAAAACATCTAGGTGCTCAGCTCTACAACAAAATAATTGTCACAGGGCTAAATTCTAAGGTTTTTGCTTACTGCTAACTCCCACTGACTTCAGTGAGCATGTATCCTTAGTAAAGGCTCATGGTGTGGATGGGTTATTGGAGGTTTTTTTTTGTTTGCATATTTTGAAATAAAACTTTAAAAAAATGTTTTATACTGTGAATTTAAAGGATTCCTGCATGCAGCATGAAAAAACATCTGGCCATATTTGATATTCTGTTACCTGGCTGACGTTATCTGACTTTTCAATTCCCTTCTCTTTTTCTTAAACTGCTCTTTTCTAAACTGTGCTGCTCCACAGCCAAATATAGGTAGCTTCTGCTTCTTCTATCCTTCCTAGACACTTGTATCAATTCATACTTCATGTGAATAATTCTGTCCAATTCTTGCTTAGCTCCTGTAATTTAATTTTGAGATGATATTACTTTGTTTTTCAGTCAAAGAAAGAGCTAGAACACAATGCCAGAATTTGGATGCTGTATTGCCTATTGGCTTAAAAGAAGCCCACAGGCTGATATTTTGTCTTACTTGATCCCACAGTTTTCTTCACTCTCTTCTTTGCTGCTTGTTCACAGAGATTCAGATCCAAATTTTACAACTTGTTTCCATGCTTCCATTTTAAACTTTTCTCAGTGGGAGATGGCATAGGGGCTTACACCTTATAGAATTTTAGCAGTGTGTGTTGGTTCCCTTCCAATTTTTCTTTTTCATTGTTCCCTTCCTCTTCTTGTGCATATTTTTGCAATCTAGTAGCAGATTTGCTGCCTTCTATCTTCCTTTTGCTCCTCCTGAAGACTAACAATGTCTCACCATGTGAACACTGCTTCTTGCCAGCCAATCAGAAGGCCAGGGCATTTGGCCACCTAGGCAGTGCCTGTTCAGACGCCACAAGCCTAACAGGATCCATACAGTCCTGGTGCACACTGCTGCCCTGAAACCACTCCGGCATGAAGTCCTGAATCTGGAGGTAGAGATGATAGCACAGGAGGAGCAAAGCTAGTTAATCTTCTGGGCTTCTCCATGGGCTTCTTCTTCTTCTTCTTCTTCTTCTTCTACTACCTGGGTACCCACAGGGTTTCCTTCATCTCATTTTAAGTTCTTCAGTTCTATAGCAGCTACCACATACATAACAAATGCTGTGTTAATTAAATTTCTTTCTACCTTGCGAATATTTTTTTAATAATGTGTTCTGCATCCAGTTATTTTACTGTCCACCATGACAAAGAGAGATTTATTTTCAGATCCAGTCCAGATCTGCTACATTTTCCATTAAAGCTCTTCTCAAAGTGTAACTTACAGTATGCATTTATCCCTTTAAACAAATCTACGCTAGTAGCTTTCTAATTTTAAAAAAGCACTTCCAAAAATCTTTGGAAAAATTATGCTTGTAGTACTAGTTTCCAATGAATCTGTTACTGCTACAGCAAGTTTCCATTTCACTCTGTCTTTCACCTTTTTGTTATAACATTTTAGTCATACCAGCAAAAACTGCATTCAATGTCTTACGTAAAGAATAGGGCAATTCTCCACATGGAAAATCTGTTTAACTTGATGATGATATTGTCATACAGATGACATACTTGGCACTTCAATGGAGACACTTGAAGGCCTGAACACTGCTTCAAGATGTTGACTATGTAAGCACATCTATTTGGAGATGTTAATTAATTTGAGTTGTTAAGTATGAGATTTATGATGTATCTTCGACTCCTTTTGCCTCAGGCTAATCAGTTTCTTTTATATTTTTACCTAAACCTCCAAGCTGCTGAACATATCTTTAGCTAGCTACTGTTTCAAGATAAACCCTGCAAAACAAAAACATTTTTATCCCCACCAGCTGCACAAATTACCGTGATCAAAATGTCAAGATTATAATGACTGAACTCTAAAAATGTGCTTTCATACTCAGATAAATGGTTTTGTGTAAAAAGACAGTTACATACAGAACGCATATGTAGAAATGTACAGAATTTAAGACTATAACTCTTTCCAAAGAACTACCTTTTTTTTCTGAATGTTAAGACTTTTTTAAAAATTCCTCAAAACTATCTAAAGTTAAACTGCTCTTAATGAAATCCTGCACACAAACATCTAATAATTGTACTAATGTTTTTGAAAATAAAGCTTGTTATGCTCTCACAATGTTGTGTTCACCTAGTAAATGAAGCTTCGTAATTTTGGTGTTGCAAGAGAAAAGAGCCGTTGTCATTGATATAAGTTACCAATTATTTAATTTAATAAGAATTACTACTTTGATAGGAAAGTCAGAGGTCTTGAACCAGTAAAACTGTGAAGCCTTGTCTGACAAAAATAGTATCTATGACTTCAAGAGGAATAGCATATTGCATGAGGCTACATGAGGGATTCAGGCAGGCAGGAAAGCAGGGACATAGGAGGAAGAAGAAAGGAAATTCAAGTTAATATAGAGTTTTAAAGAATGTGAATATGAATCCTATGAAAGAGGGGAGTTTTCCATGAAGACCTTCCCTTTGTCTCATCTATTCTACTGTTAGAGTAGGTGTAATTCTTGAATTCTTGATATTAGCTGAGTAATACTGACTTATAAGGCATGTGAAATATTACAACAGAAATACAATTACTGTGTACTGCTTAACTAAAGAGCAAGGTGCAGTGCTAAATTCTGCGACTTATGTCAATTTTGTCCCATCAGTTGCTTTTTTTATATGCAGCATAGGCTATGTGTGGGACTATATGGAGGGATATTAACTCATGGGAAGAAGATTTTTTATTCTAGAATTCAGCAGCTGGTAGTAAAGATACATTTACATTACCTCTATTGCTACTTTGGGAATACTGTATTTATTACAGTGTGTTCCCTACAATGCCAGAAAAAAATAGGCTAGCTTTCTCATCTTGTTTAAAATATAACTGATACTTTTTTAACCAGACTGGGTGGCTACTGCTTATGGTCAGAATCATAGTTGCATTCTCCTCTTAGGAAAATCACTCTATTAAGATTTTTCATTTAAAGTTTGACTGTAATTTTTTTTTACCTTTATGAAATGTTTTTAATTTGTCTACAATCTAGCAGGATTCAGGTTGGTCTATTACAGCTGTTGGCATTCATGTTAGCTTTGATAATCTGTAAGGAAGATGTCCAGAGCATTTTTCTTGGATGCCAGGCAGGTACTGCTAAAAAATCAGTGCTGTTGAAGGGCAGCCTGAGGAAGACTGTGGGAACCTAAACTTCTGGGGGAGGCAGGAGCTCAAAAGACCTTCAGTAGCAGTGCACTTGAAAAGGGTTCCTTTGATTAGCATTGGTCCTTAACTACCTACCCTGAAAGGAGAAGATAAGATGTGAAAACTAGGGAGAGGGCTTTATTTCTTCTCCATAAGTAATGTTTTGTATTACCTCATTGTTCGGGTTTTAAATTTGTGTATAGTTTCCTGCACAGACATACAAAGACATGATGAGGTTACATCAAGGGATTAGATAAATAGGTATCCACACATGAGGAACAGGCTATGTTAAACCAGAAAATGTGAAGAAATCAAATGCAAATGAAGGAATTACTCTGTGAATAATGCAAGTACAGCTTGAGTATAGATGATAGGGAAAGTATAAACTGTGGGGTTTGCTTTTTTCCCAAGCATACTTATGGCATGAGTGTCAGCACCCACACAATGTTTATCAAAGGTCCTTTTCCCTAACAGAAGAACCACCATCCATTTTTTAAACAGAAGTCTAAACTTGGCTAAACCTGGAAACATGGAAGTTTTTCTTTGTGAAGATTCATTGAATCAGAGAGCTTGGTCATGGTTTACAGCATTACTGTGAGAATAGGAACAGAGAGGGAAGAAAGAAACATTGAAAGGCAGAGTGTGAGTAGGCAAGGTAGCAAAAAAGTTAACTGATTGCCGAGATCTTTAATGGTCAGGAGAATGAAATCCATTTGTTATAATAACTAACTACAGGAGGTAAATCTATCTGCTGTGAACCTGCCAGAGACTCCAGCTTGCCCGTACTTTGTGAAACTGATACATGATTAATCTTGTGGCTACAGCTTAACAGCCGCACTTCACATTCTGAAGCCTGGATAGGCTCACACTTTCCTCTCTTTTTCTCATAGATGCATAACTTTCCATTATAGGACTGCCTGGAAACAGCAGTTCTGCTTAGCAAAATTTTTCAAAGTTTGATTTTGTTCCACATTGGGATAAAAAAGCAACTGGAGCTTTTCAGAATGTCTTTGACAGATGTGTGGGGAGGAGAGGGGAAAGTCAGACAGGGGAACAGACAGCTGACCAGTCATTGTAGGCAAAGTTCAAGACCTCGCTCTGATGGAATCTCACTGTGTTCACCGTACTTAAATCTGAGCTTTTAACTCAGCTGTAGCTGCTGCTACTCTGATTAATGGAAAAATATTTCTGCTCAAAGGCACTAATTTAGATCATGCAAAGCAGGCTTTTCCTCTAAATCACCTTTGATAAAACGGTTTTGGTCTGTGTTCTGTTTATAACAAACAGGGGCTGAACTACTTACTTACCTGCTTATAGTTGGTCTCTAATTATAATGTGAAGATGTACAATGTAACCTAGGATGCATTTTTTTCCACGCTGTTTTGTCTGGAAATTTTACTTGCAATCAGGGAAAGCTCCCTAGCAAAAGTTTACACAATTAAGAAACTGAACAATTCCTCAAGACCAGGTGTTTTGACATTAAAAAATAAGCAGTAAGTGATTTTTTTTAAAGTGCTCAGTGAGCATACATTTCACTGAAATGCTCGTTATCAAAAATATTTGGCAAATCATTATGTCACCTTTTGTTTATTTGTAATTATTCCTTAATTAGATAATTGAAATTAAAAGAGGATGTGTGAATGTGAGAAATTATTTAATATCACATATAAATAATATAAATAAGTACATTAAGAGATAAAACAAAAAATTGTATATGCCATGTCTATGAGTTGACTAATACTAGCTGATAGGAGTAGGTACATTTTAAAAATGCATATGAGCCTGAAACATCTAAAGAACTGGATTCTGAATTTAACTGGAAAGAAGTCAAGGACACTGAGAAGTTTACCATGCTGAATGTTTTATTGTGAACATACAGATGCCCAGTCCAAGGCCATTTCTCACTCTGTGCACGAAGGCAATAGAGGCTGGGTCAGGACTTTTAGACTCTCATTTCAGTCTCAAGATATTTTGATTTTGGGAATCACAGCATTTAAACTGGCAGGGAAAACACTGGCAAATCAATGATGAATAGTACACCTATATATGTGACATTTTAGAAAGAAACTTGTTTGCATCATGCCAGAAATCTGACCCTTGATCTGACCCCTGACAAGAGCTGTCAAAACTCTCCCTTCAGTATGAATGAGCAATTTTTGTAAAAAAATAAAAAAAGAAAAAAGATGAATCTGAGGTATTGAACTGGGGCATTTGCTGTAACAATCTATCAGGGTGACTTTGCCCTCTCACCTGTAGCTGTGCCTCCAAAACATATATTTCTTTGTCTTACTCTGATGAAAAAGTGAAAAAAAATCTAAATTCTAAATGCAGATTTTAATAGCTCTGTGAATACCAGTTTATAGTATTTTGCTCCTTTCTTAGGAAAGAAGTTAGTTAAGCCTAATCATCAGTTACTGTAGGTCAGCCTAATTTTCCTTTTCTATTCAGAATACTAGACTGCTAAAATGATCTTTATTAATAAAGCAGTGCATGTGTAGCATTTTAATAAAGCTTTTAAATGGCACTCAGAGATGGAGCATATTTTGTCTACAGAAAAGAAAAGCATTAAAGTTGTTGCTGTTACTCAGCTAAAGGACTGCAATTCCATATTGAACTTGCAGCCTCCCATGGCTGGGAAATACCTCTGTCTCACAATTATTCATGCTATGGTATTTTTAATGCCATTACACCCTCTAAACAGTTCATTTGACAGTGCTTAGCAAACTACTCTCATCATTTAAAAACAGGTCAGCTAAGAAATGCTGACCTGTCAGGGATAAAAATTCCATGAGCCTGCAGTACATTTATGTGAGACTACAGACATGAAACTCATTTCATTTTAATAAAGAAGAAGACGGGCAAGCCATTTGTCACATGTAACTGCTGATGGCAGATACGCAAGAAATCTGATTTTTTTGTCATCCATTGTACATCTCTTTTACACAGCTCCTGAGTTAAACTCCCTGACAAGGAGCATTTACTCTCTCAATTGGTCTACTAAATCAAAGGGAGTTTTCTCCAACAGAGGCATATGTCAAAAAAAACCAAAGTAATTTCAGTCACTCACACATAAATTTCTCATTTTCACAGCTGCCATCTTTGCTAATGAACATGCAAAGTTTGCTTATGCTTCAGCACTTTCATTCAACACTGAATGACTACTTGCCTATGCAACTGGAAGTTGTGCAGGACTGAGGACTGTGTTAAGAATATTCAACTCACGCTCACATCTGAAAGCCTAGTCCTCTGCCTGATAAATATGAGTATACATTTGTAAAATATGCTATCTTATACCCATCAAGAGTATGCAGCAATGGCTCCTAGGCAATAGGCAAAATGCTTGTCATACAAAGAATTACAGTTTTCTATAAAGTGGTTATGATTTACTTGCATTTAAATTAAATAAAGTGCATAGGGAAAATGAACCTCTAAGCCATGTTTTGTATTTCAAAGATCCAAAATTGATGTACTCCACTACTCCGAAGAAATTTCAGGCCTTCAGCACTCTTGTATACCTAGAAGTATATTTTAGACCACATCACTCTTTGGAGTGTGACACAGAAGGACCTGAACTAGTAACTGTAGGAAGATATGACTGTTTTAGCAGTGGTCTGGAAAGCAGCAGAGCAGTCTTGAATGTGCTTGGATGTTTAAGAGACATATAACTTCTTCAAAGTTGTTAATACTAATACTAATGCTATGAATTGAAGATAAAAAGACTCTGTGGATGTGTGCTCTTGGAAAACTGCAGGAAAATAGTTACCTCAAAAAGGAAATTTGGACTAAGAAGAGTCTACAAAGAGTGGGGAGGGGAACAAGAGAAAGAAAACAAGCAAAACAAATGGTGTGGAACTAAAACTGGACATTTCAAGCACAGTTCCTTAGGTCAAAGGAGATTACTTGTAAAGAAAAGCTGAGTGAGTCCTTTGAAAATACATTTTAGGAAATGTCAATGGAGAGATTTGGGCTAGGGAAAGAAAAAGAAGAAAAAGGCTGTGGTACAATAAGGACAGAATAAAAGGCTGGTTTGGACTTCCAGCAAACACTTCAGCTTACCTTCTTCCCAGAACCATGATCCTGGGGAAAAGCAACAGGAATAATAGGCAAGAGATTACAGAAATTTATTGGCATTACATTAAAAAGCAGTTTAATGTGTCTGTTGAGGTGAAAGGG
Source organism: Oenanthe melanoleuca (assembly GCF_029582105.1). Taxonomy (NCBI): domain Eukaryota; kingdom Metazoa; phylum Chordata; class Aves; order Passeriformes; family Muscicapidae; genus Oenanthe; species Oenanthe melanoleuca. The sequence goes on along the minus strand of NC_079335.1, from coordinate 101,507,039 downwards.
AGAAAAGAAACTAGTTAAACTCTGTTATAAAATTTTACTTTGAAAGCCCAGACTTTGAAAGCCCAGAAAATAGTTTCCTTAACAAGCTTTATCAAGACAGAAATTATGCAAAGTGAATAGAGGTTTCTATTGGGAAACAGAAAATATGATCTCAGCAAATACAAATTTGTAGATCTGACCTTAACAGAATTTAACAAAACCAAATCAAACCTAAACAATAAAAAAAGATTAATCCTTCTAGATCAGTTGTAATGAATAAGATGAACAATTTTCTAGACAATTTTCCAGAAAATGTTTTAGGTCAAAGGTAGATTGTGCCTACTTGGATTTAATTTAAATTATTGAATATGCTGCTGAAAGGGAATTTATTAGCCAAGACAGAAAAGAAGGAAAGTTGTAAGTAAGTTTTTGGAAAGTTCAGTGGGAGATGGTTACTGTTGAAAGGAGAGGTTGAGGTTTGGTCATCGGTGTTCTTCAAAGAACAGCACTGACAAAGTCTTAGGGTCAATATTGCTCTCTCCACTTTTATTTTTATGAGTTTTTGCAAAGATTACACATGTCATAAGGCCATTTCCCTCTGGCATTGTTGAGGAATACATTCAGTGCAGACAGCTCTGTGTGCAGCTGCAGATTGAGCTCTGGGTGGCAGGACCCCAGGCAAGACTGTGAACTGCTGACTCTTTGCATAACAAAGGCATAGGGACCTGTGGCACAGCCTGGTGACCAGACACTCAGAGACAGAGCAGGAGCAGAGAACTCCGCACTTTTCCACACTTTCCTGTAACATTGAAAACCCCCAGGGTTTCCTTGGTTTGAGGCCCTTCCTTGGAGGCAACTGTCTCAAGCTGTTATTTTGCTATTGCACTTTGATTAAGTTGTTTTAAGGCTCAAAACAGCTGAGAATGTGCTATGAGAAATCTAAGGTCAAGTGGGTAAGGAAACCTGGTGTGACTGTGTGACTGTAGGATGTGAAGCAGAGAAGGGGCCTTGGTCCTAGCTTGGGTGGTCTGAGTGTGCCACAGTGGCTCCTGGATGGTCTGACAGGGAAGTTTAATATGAGGCAGGAGGCATTGTCACATATGGAAAGGCCTGGAGTCAAGGAAATATGATGAAGTTCAGCCCTGGAAATGCAAATTTCTGTGCCTGAGACCTGATTCAAACCACTGCAGATGAGGACAGAAAAATGTATCCTGTCTGGATCCCCTGGAAATTACAGAAAAGTAGAATTGAGACTTTTGGTTCACCAAGGGGTGGGTGACTAGGAGACATAAACATTAGAAGCAAGGTTTCTGGGAGTTAATGATACTGTACAAGCTCTCATAGAGAATACTATGCACAAACTCAGCCACTTTATTTTCAAGGAAGATTATTCAATACTGAAATGGGCACAATGCTCTGCTACTAGAATGAGATGAAGACTGGAGAGTTTGTTTTATGTCAGTCCAGATTATTTAGTGTAAAAAAGAAAAAGCTGGTGAGAGATATGAAAGTCTATTATGTGATGGAAACCTGCACCAAGAATGGAAAGGAGAAATTTAAGCTAAAGCAATATTATTATAATTAAAATGCCACACAAGCTGGCAAAAAGAAAATGTAGACCAGAATTAGAAGAGGATGAAGCATAGACATCCCTTAGCCATTATTAGACCATACAGGTGTTGGCAGAGCCTTTTAAAATAGCAGTAAAAGCTGAATTCAACTAAAATACTTTATGAAGAAGAATACTGTGTAAGAGACTGAGACAGTGGACTGAACTCTCTTCCAGCTGAGTAAACAACTTGTTTTGTTTCAGTGAAAATTAGCCCTATTTTAAAAATCCGTATTTTTTTTTTTTTTAACACACCAGATTTCAGTTGAGTCATTTTTAGTTGTTGAAAGGGAATAGATGTCTTCTCCATTTTGGCACCATTGAAAGTGTGGATAGAAGAGAATGAACTTCTATTTTGTCTTGGATATCTCAAAGTACCTAGAAACTTATCTGACATATATATCAAAGTAAAAATAATGCCAGAGAGTTTCAATCAGAACAAGAGCAAGAAAGAAATGTCAGAGTAAGTGTAAACACAAGAATGAGTCTGCTGAGGAAACATTGATAGGATAGAGTATTACTTTCCTGCTTTAACGAAACCTTCCTTTATATAATTTGTTGCAAACCAAATAAAAATACGTCATCTAATTTCTTTCCCTTAGTCTTACCTCCACAGCATGTACTCACCATTTTACACAGAGGCATGGAAGTAACACTGAGAAGTAAAACTGTTCTTTGTTGCCCTTTCACGGAATGTTTTTAAGCTGTTTGGTATTCCTTTGAAGACTACAGCACTAGTTTACATGCTGGATATTTATCACTGGTGTGGAGGGTGAAACACTAACTGCACACCATACTCCCTGCCCTTTTAAAATATTGATGAGTAACCATCTATAGAGCCTCATAAGTTATTAACTCTTTCATTGAGAAAGATCGCTGCTTAACAGCATAGCACAAATTCTATGTGATTTAAAACCCACACAATCCAAAGAGTTTCAAGCTGTTTACGTTAGTTCAATATCCAATATTAACAACTAGTTTTGAAACCTCAAGTAATCAATATTGCTCTCTTGATCCAACAGGACAGTGTGGGGATATTCAATGTGGGGATATTCATAAATGAAGACTACATCTTGCTCATCTTGTTCAATGCTTAATCCTTTTATTGGCTTCTTAATCTTTTCAACTTCCATTTTATATACTGCTTATCAGGTTAGCTCATGTTGGAACAATTGTTGCATCTCCTGAATTTGAAGATAATGATCTGCATTTCCCTGAATATTGTCCATTTGGTAGTCAGTGAGTGAAAGTGTCAGACAGAGACCAACTCATTTATTTTTTTAAATACATAGTACACATACCATATTTATTTGTAGATCTAATTTATCTTTTTTTTCTTCAATTTTTTTAGCTGTTCAAATTACCTAGCTGACCCAAGTGCAAGAAATTTCTTTGACCCATGAATCTGTGGTTCAGAGGAAAATTCTTAATCCTTCCAAAGATGTGTGATTACAGTACAAAACAATTATAACTGTATTTTATCAAATGAAGTAGATGAAAATGGGAAAACTGTGGGGAAAAAAAATCGTCTTCACAGAAATCCATCAATATTTTCAAATAAGTAAATTTTACATGACAGATTACCCTCAATGGCAGGGGCAGGACTTGATACCCCTTCTGAGGTATATGAAAAAGCCTGAAAGGCTTTTAACATATTGACATGGAACTCTAATAGCTTGAAGATCAGCAGTGCTAATCTACCCTAGTGGCACTAGTTCAAACATTGTGGATGCTCAGGTGTCCCCTAAAACCTAAAAATGCTAAGAGAATTTTCAAAGATAACCCTATGGTCCAGGAATACCCCAGCCATTGCTCACAGAAGAGTGATAACGATTTGATTCATAAAGAAATGAACAGATGGGTTCTTTCCTCTTCATATACAAACATCAGTGAGATAAAACAAAACTGAAGTTAACAGAACTATGTGCCAGCTGCGCTAAAACATAAAGAAAACATGCCATGTGTAGGATTCCTTTCTTTGGACATATATTCATTCAAATTTTAGTTTTCTTTACTAGACTCCAAGGTACATTTAGATAAAAGACATCAGAAATATGATCTCTGCTGCCACTAGATTTCTGCTTATTTGCTGAAGTAGTGATTCAACAAGTGTGCAGTCTATCTTTAATTGCTACCACCCAGAAGAAATCTTCCCCCAGGATTCATTAACTAATGACTTTCTCCCTTGCTGAGTTGTAAATTTACAAAATACTAGTAATTTTCCCGCTTGGAAAACAGATGTAAATGTCCCAAACAGGTGGGAGTCATTACTACAAACACATGAATGTAATAAATTTAGCAATTGCATGTATTTGTGAGTCCTAAAGTAATTCTTCTGATAAATTTTAAAGTATCCACTCAAGTCATACTGAGGTGAGAAGTAGATCTTTTCAAGAGACAATAAATTAGTTTAATAAATTAATTATTAGTTTTACAAGATTCTTAGCAACTCAGGCTCTAGGGTTTTTGGCACAGTAGTGGTACATATAGTACCACAGGATGGCTCTTCCAACAGCCAGGGTGTGCTCACGTGCAACTATGCTCCTACTCCATAGGAAAAGGTGGTGGGAGGCTTTAGCATGTGTTTAAGAGCGAGCTGCTTTCCTGCAACATAGGTGCATGACTAATGCATGAGAGTCATCCTTCCAAATTTCAGCTACTTGGTAGCAGCCTAAAGCTCTGCCTCTCAAACACTACTCAGACTTTGCAGTACCTACTCTCTATCATCTTCTAAGTACAGTCTGGAGGGTGTGAGATAAAACTAATTTCTGGGTTTTAATATGACAAGGGATTATGTGCCACCAATGTCTATGATTACACTGGACTGGAAGGAAGCTTGGAGCTATTAGTTCTACATTACTTTTTTCAAAACTGCTTTTCCACTGAAGTGTTTTCAAAGGCATTTTGAAGATTGTTATCATCCATGTTGGTTCTGTTTGTATATTTGGAGTCATAATAAATGGAATGTTTTGCCACAGAAAAAAATTGTCAAGTTTGGAGTGTTTTGCCACAGAAAAAAGTCATTGTGGGCTAATTAGATACTGCACAAACAGTTCTGCAATAACTCCACCAGACATGAACTTGTTAACCTAGGCAGTAAAGAGTACCTGAAGTAAGCTTAGTTTTCTGTGAATGACAGGATAGCTCCCTTGGCATGGGAAACCAGCAGACTCTAGTTTTTGAAGTACATCAATTATCTTAGCAAATAAAAGAAAACCCAAGCATAAACAACATTGTTATAAAAATCACTGAATTTCTTCCATCCTCTTGTTTCCTTGGACCAAAAAAGAAAGCTTATTACCCCAGTGATCAGAAGGCTCTTTTGACTCTATCTATTGAAATGACGATACATCATGCTATCTGTTCATATTTGCAGCTCTAAAATGTGAATACACTGATTATTTGTTTACTAAGAATATCTCTACCCAAATAATGGCATCAACTGCATGGTCATAGCTTTTGCCTATTCCAGTGTATCTCTTCAAATGCTCAAAAGACTGAAAAAAATTGATGATGGTAATGTTTGATTGCAAACTAGTTTGCAGCCTATTTGTTTTCTGGCCAGATGTGCTAATTCCTATTGTCATTCTTTAGAAGTACATGGGTGCACGAATAGCAAGAAGGAACCCGCTGTCCAGCTCTTGACTTTCTCTTTCTTTTTGGATCTATGCCAGTCTGTTTTGGGAACAGCATTCCGTGACCCAGTGGAAAAGTCCCTCAAGCACTATTGTTATTAAGTGGCACATATAGCTCCTTAACCATTCTGACACAGGGTGAGGATCACAGGGGGCACACAGTCCACCAGGCCCCATGCATGAGCCCAGAACACTTGAGCAGCTGGTGCTGGCAGTGCAGTGAAGGCTGTAGTTACTTTTGGGACCTCATTAGGGGCAAAGCTTCCCACTGCCCATATAAAACTTCAGTAATTCCAGAGAAATGGACTCAGGGGGGTGGGATTTAGGTACCATATCCTTTTAGAGCCTGGTCTTATACCAATAATCCATTTACTTTTCATTTTCCATAAACCAGGGAGACTCCAGTAGAGCTAAATGTGTATAGTGAATATTTTATGCTATTGTTACTGGAAAAGCTCTTTTCTTTTAAAGAGGTATTACACAGGGAATACCTCAGCTCTCCTCCTTGGAATATAGCTTCTAAATAAATATATAAAATAAAGAAGCCCAAAGCCTGCCTCAAAACTCTGCAGACATATAATTTGAACTCACTCTTCAGAAAGTGGAGAGCTATAATTGCAGAATAATGTAGTAGTCTTTCTGTATTAGACCCAGGCAGTAACTGGCTTTAAACTCAAGCCAGAGCATACCTTCAAGCAGCTGTTTTGCTCACACAGTAACTCCTGAGGCTTTACCCACCTGTAAGCTCCTAAGTGACAAGAACCTCCCTCTTTTTACATGTTTACACAGCATCACTATAAAGTTCACAGAAAGATCTGTAAGGTGCTATCATGGTATCAATCATAAGTAACAGAGGATCAGAAAAAGCATATTATCCAAGCCAGCTGCAAGGAACTTGCATTATGTAAGGTTACTACTTTTACCTTTTACCTTTCTGTCTTCCAAGTAACACCCTGGCAATAAAAAAACTTTTCACATGCAAGTCAGTTAAAAATTCAGAGGCCATGCCATTTGGGCTGAAAGTTGATTTTCAGTAAGGTAAATTGAACCACATTGAAAAACTCACAAACAGAAAACAGGCTGTGAAAAAAAAATCCTTTTCTGGGTAGTTTACATTGTGATAAAGCTGTGCCTTAGCTCATTTTAAAAGACTCATTTAACATAAAAGTTCACTGATGAGTCTGCTAGAGAAATCAGGTGAAATACCCCAAGCCTCAAGACAAAATTATTTTCCCTTAACCTTTGAGAAAAATCATTTTTACAACAAAATCCCCTTTAAGTGGTCTGATACTTGGTGTGAAAATAGCTATCAATGTCCATTGACAGCGATCCCCTCCTTGAGCCCCTCCACTACCCCAGGATGTTACTGTAATAAGGAGGAGAAAACACAGACAAAAATCCACAAACGCAAACATCTCAGAAGACAGGTATTTCCCCAGCTCAGAGTCCTGAGGTGACAGGGAGAATTCAGAAGCAGGCACTGCAGTCAGAGGTGGCTCATAGCACTCTGCCGCTGATCCTGGCACAGGGCTCCAAATGAAAATCAAATAAATACATCTCTTTTCAAAACAAAGAAAGAGGGGGAAAAAAATAATCTCGTTCTCTGAGTACCTTTGATTCCTGGCTGATAGTTGATGCTGGAGAGGGGGGCTGCTCTGTGCTCTCCACTTCATTCTCTTTCTCCACACTCTCCATGCTGATTTCAGTCGTGCTGCTCGGAGGAATCATTTTACCTCTAAAATACTGCTACTATTAGAAAAAAAGCTAAAGATTGTTCTTGCTCCTTTTCATTTAACGTCCTCTCTCTTCTCTCTGCTCTTCTAGAGCAAATGAACTCCAACCGCTTGGTTTCACTGTATTTTGCCAGACGAGAATTCTCTGGATTTTCTTCTCCCCCCCTGCCCCCCCACTCCGCTTCTCCTCCTCCTTCCCCTCCTTTCTCCCTCCCCTTTCCTATGCAATTGTGTTGCGAAGGAGTAAATTATCGATAGTTCTGTAGGTCAGTTGTGTGCCTTGCTTTTCCCTGATACTCCTCCCCTCCGTATGAAGCCTGGAGGTGCGGAGCAACGTCGTGACCATCAGCCCCACAGTCAGAGGAGAGTGAGCTGAAGCAGCAAGCCACAGCCACAGCCACAGCCACAGCCACACACGCACACACACAGAGACACACACACACACACAGACACAAACACAGACACACAGACAGACGCGCGCACGCACACACACGGCACTGGAGGGAGGAGTTGCATTTCTAATGCTGTGAATAGCTCTGGAGGAGCATGTGCTGTCATAGTAGCGAAAACAAGTAACGCACACATGCACTCGCACACACACACACTCAGAGGCATGCAGTGTATATGAGGTTTGGAAGCATTTTACCTTTTAACGGACTGGAGAAGACAGAGTTGAAGGATACCCTTATATTCTTTCATGTCTTTCACTGAAGAAAAATAATCCAGCAAAAGGGCTCTAGAAAAAGAGGAGAAAAATTACTCTTTTTCCTTCTCCCAGAGAAGATTGTTTAGAATTCTAGCTACTCAATGTCTCTAAGGCTCCCACCTTGCCCACATCCCAAACTTGCTAGCAAATGACAGGACAGAGTGAGGAGAGAGTTACCTGTGGATCCATTGCTCCATTGTGTTCCTTGTGATCCATTGTGTTCCTTGCTCCCCTCCCAGGCAGGGAAGCCCAGCTCTGAGCCATGCATATGCAATCTGGGTCATCTGGAGCTCCCACTATCATGCACGTACTATACCTGTAGGTTGTCATAGTGATAACACTCCATCAGGCAGCAGCAGAGCAGAGACAGCCATTGGGAAGAGCCTGTTGGCTTTCCTCAGTGCCGTCATTCCTGAGGATGCAGCACCTGAAGTCATGCTTAGGTCTGCAGTACTACCAGCAGAAAGTCAGCTTGACTTCGCTGTCTGGCTCAGATTGCTTTATATTGCTTGAGGTTTTGCCTCCAATTTTAATCTACTGCAATTAAGCTCTCTTCCCTGCTGAATTAAGGTCTGTATTGTGAAAGGTTGAATGGATGTGCTTCCCACCGTATACACTTTGCTGCGTGGGAGCCACTCCATATGGCTGGTGGAGATAACTCTTTCATGTAAAGAATACAGACAAAAGGAATCCAAATGTGGTTCTAATAGCAATACTTACGTCCTAGAAAGTGAGAAGAAAAAAAATTAGTTGTTTAGTGGATCTATACAGGTTTGGAGGTGATTTGACGGGGTCCAAGTCAGAGACGATCTTTAGTACCTTGTAGCTCTGGGAGAGGACACCAGATTCCCCTCTGGCCTCATCCCTTAGAAACACAGTTGCTACTTGGAGCTGCCTTGCATGCCCCCTTCACCTCAAATAACCAGTGTGTGAAAGTGAAAGCAAGTTTACAAGATAGTAGGGGTTATACAGATGAAAGCCAGAGCAGAAATTACCCTGCAGCCTCTCTATTCCTAATAAGTATGCAGAAGCCAGAAAAAAAAAAATAAATCAGCTTCTCTTTGAATCTCCAGTGAATCTTCAGGACTATAACTTAGATGGAGAAGAGATCTTTTATGTTTTTGAAACACAGCATAGAAGATACCAAAATTCTTTGCAGACAATAAAAATTAAATGCTGCAATGCTATTTGTGCAGCTACTTCAGAGCAAAAGAGTGTCTTAAGAGTCTGCCAGTAGAAAATATTATGTGGCCTATAGTCACTAACATGATTATAGGGATCAAAACGAGTCCACTGTTTGTTCTTGAGGCAGTGGCAGTGACAACTGGGATTGAAGCAAGGAAGTACAGAGCTCAGAGGGGCTGATTTGGCAGGTAAGTAGGAGAAATTATTTCCAAGGGCGTGCTTTCTAAAATGCAGTTGTGTCTTAGACCGTTCCCTTCAGTGCTGGAGGAATTCTCCAGGTGTGAAGATAATTTTTTCACTCAGCAAGTAAAATTTTGCCTTTGCTGTAAAATCTTCGACTTAGGACAGCTGTGGGCAATAGAGATCTTGGCAGGGCAACAAAAATTGAATACTCCAGCTCTAGTCATAGCATCCTTCCCTGATGGTCCAGCCTAGAACAGCCAAGCCATGGTCTGCCCCCCGCAAGGACTGTTCTGTGAGCCCAGCAACCTGACAGGTGGGAATCATAAAACTAAATTCTGCCTGGTTCCCCACAAGTCATGTGATCTGGTCTTTCTTGTTAAGAGGCTCAAAAACATCTTATGGTGAACTTGCAGGTTACCTTTGAAATGGATGTGGAGTGGCTGGTTAATAGTTAATTCTCTATAGGTTGTTAAATTCTGCACACATTTTGTATGAAGAGCTTGTAACATCATGACTTTGTAAGTGACTATTACACCACTCTTTAATTGTTTTACCAAATTAGTACTAACTCCTGCTGCACTCCTTCTCTTCTCCCAATCACCCACTTGTCAATCAGGATGGATTTGTCAGTTTCTTTAGCTTTGGAAATTAGCTTGGGAAAGATGAATAAAACATAAAATTTTACCAAAAAAAACAAAAAGGAAAAGAAACTATATTTTTTAAATTTTTATCTCCTTCCACAGAAGCTGGTTTTCAAAGATCTAATACACAGTATAACAAAACAGACTGATCAAGTTAGATGAACCTACATCTCTCACCCACGCTTCAATCCCGAGAAGCTGGACTTGTGATTACTGCCGATCAGTCGCTACATGAAGGTACGCAGAGGAAATGGGAGCACTGCAGCACAGTGCTAAACAAGAGGAAATTGAACAGCTTCTGTAGTGTATAGGGGAGTGTAGATTTCTGGAGTGGGGAAAAGCAATTTGAATGAATAAAACATGAGCGCCAATTCCCAGCCCTCAGCTGAAGTTGTTTTGCTGTGTAAAGGCTGTTGTGTGTTGCCTAGAGTTCCTGCCAACCATTCCTTTGCTGGAGATCTGATTCTGGCTGTGTGGGTGCTATGTCTTGTCTTCCCTCCTTCACTCTCAATCTCTGGTCGCACACACAAAGGTGACAGGGTGTGGTGTGGCACAGCCCTCTGCGCTAGGGGTCCTGTAGTTCTTCCTAAGCTGTGGCTGAAGCCAGCCTGAGAAGAACATCCCCGAGGCTCCTCACTCCAGGAATCTATAAATACACACTTGCTGTACTGCCAAATCCTACCTTCTGGAGACCTCCACAGTGGCAAGAGTAAACTGGTGGGATCTGGCCCATGCCATAGTTTATGCCACCCTTTTTTTTGCTTCTTTGGTATGGATATTCCTTTGAAATATTTGAGCACCTCTCTGCCAATAATATACATGCATAGTGCTGGATTTCACTATAGGAATGATAAGAAATCAGCACTTTTCAAATACTTTATTTCTGTTTAGACTTCCATGTTAGTAGAGAAAAAATAATAAGGAAAAAGGAAAGCAGGCAATATAATTTACAGTATTCAGAGCCTGGTGCATGAACCATCCCATACTTCTGAGCAAAGAGGGTCTAAGGGAGCACATAGTGATGATACTGCTTGTTTCTCTCCAGCAAGCACTGCACCCACAGAGAAAACGAGATTAAAATAGTATCACGTGGCTGGGGTTTTTTGTTTATAATCACCCACCCTTGTTTGCTTACTATACAATCTTGGCAGTTCATCAGTCAGCTAACATACTAACAAATCTCTGTGGATTCTGTTTATCTAAATGCCATCTGAGGGCTATAATCATCAGCTCATCAAACTGGAAGCAAAAGCTGGTCAATGCCCTGAAAGCATTTCCAGTATTAATGGAATACTGGTGGGTTGCATTTTGACTAAATAATCTCCAAGTATTTTTTAGAGGTAAAGTATTAAGCCTCCCACTGCTCCAGGGAGTGTAGCAAATGCATAACTGTCGAGGAAGACCAAGCAATAGATTTGTGCTTGTACTTAAGAAGGAAAAAAACTGGAACCTCTGCTGAGCATTAATTTCAAAGCCTTCTTTCTCTCCATCCACAACAATGACACAGGGAGTGCACAGATCACGCTGCATCTTGGGCAACTTGAATATATCTTTTAGGGAGGTCATGATGAGATTGAAACTGCTACACAGACATCTAGACCAGGAAAACGAAGAGTGCTGCATTATCTTGTGACAGTGAGAAATGTTTGAGAAGGGGAGAAGAGGATGTAATTATAAAAGATTAAATTCAGCCAAGATACAGCGTGTAATTCAGTCTTACAAAAAGCATGGCAGTACCTTTAAATAACCAGCAACAGTCCCGACCTGATTTTACATCTCTGCTGGCAATAAATTCCTTCTCACTTTTTATTGGAATATGATATAAAAAGAAGAATCAGTAGCAACATTTCCTGCAACTCACAGATGCTCCTAGACATTCCTGTTTTTTAATAGCCATTTACTGATTTGGTCCAATATGAATGTAACAGGAATGACCTGAACCAGTTCCATAGGTTGCTTTAGTGTTGATTTAGCCACCTACTAAAGCCTTTCAGGGTATCCATGCCACAAAAAAATTGAAGTGATAATAGAATTATGATAAATAACATAATCTTCTCTACTCTTTCTAGATTGCTTCCCTTCCATTTCCTTGGATAGTCATTAAGACTCTTCCTGGTGACTGTCAGTAGCAGTCAGTCCACAGTAGTGATCTCACATAATCATACCATCTCAGCCAGGTCTATATCTCTTTTATCATCAGCATTTTCCAGGATATGGTGGGAGGAAGCCCCAACAGGATAACCATGCTGAATATCAGGCTTTTTTTTCCTGAAAGGTTTTTGGTAGAAGGGGGCTTCAATCACTTCTTCCTTCCCTAGACGTTTCTTGAACTGAATTGCTCCTTAAATTCCTTTGTCAGGTTGTTAGTTTTTCGAGGAGTGAACTGGGTATTACACATTGCAAAGCTTTACTGGATTTGTTTCAGGTTCCGGTTCTTTCCTTTTACTCTGTTATTGAATACCATCATCACGAGCTATTTCTTAACTAATGTCAGCAAAAATGTATTGAGAGCAATGTTTTGCTTAGACTGTAAATAGAATCCAAAATAAGATCTGGCAAACATTCCCAGCATAACTGGTGGTGAACAAAAGGGTGTGTCTATATATTGTGCTTATATATATATATATATATGTATATAGTTTGCTTTTGTTTTTTCTTTAGATATCTTATGGATATGCACCGATTTTAAACAGGCTGTGCATGCACAGTATTTCCTATCCTTGGTAGTTACAGCATGCTTGTCACTGTAATATTTAGGCATAAACACGCATGCTGAATGCAGAATGAACCTTACCATTGACTGCAAATCTGCAATTGCTGTACTAATGTATTTTGCTTTGGAAGAAAAAAAGTATTTCTTATTGTGCTAATGACCTTGGTCAGGAAACGGTGCTTTTCTGTTGGGTTTGTAGAACTCAGTAGTGCACAGCAAATATTTTAAAAGCCTTTGGACATTTAAGAATGAAAAGCTTTGTAGCAATAGAAGAAATTATTATAAAATTAACATTTCACTTGATCAGATTAGTGCATGTGTCAAGTGGAATGGAATTGTGTATGATGAGGATTGCCCACAATTATGTAATTTAGTTTAAAGATCTATCACAGCTCTCAAATAAGAATCGAGAAAGTAATTGTTCAGCCCTTTATGAATTGGATGTGAATATATTGAAAACCCAAAAAAAAGTGAATATATTGAAGACCAAATATATTTGGTTTATTCCTTGATTCTTGATAAGATGTAAAATTTTAAAGATATTGATGGTAAGTGGGTTGTTAACTCTCCAAATATTTACCAATTCAAAATAGAAATGGAAATAAAATTTTAAATAACAAGACGTAAACTTTAAAAACACTGCAAGAGGTTATCTATAATGATTTATTTTGTTTTATTTGAAACAATAAAAAGTCTTAGAGCTCAGTGAAAACCTGGTTTCTTCATAGAAATAACACCTACTTTTATTGTGCTTCATTTCATACAGTTGTTTTATCTGTGACAACTGATGTCCACTTGAAATCTCAACACAGAGCATCCTGGACTTACTGCTTCTTTTAAGAGTTACAGATCACTGCTTCTTATTCAAAGGGGTCAAGCTCAGCTACAAGAGCAAATTATTTTATGATTTTACTAGCAGAGATATTCAAGATTTTAGAAGTACACATGTCATAAAGGAGGAGAAATCAAAGAAAAATGGGGGGGAAATTGTCCAAAGTATGAGTGCCTTTACTTTCCTTATTTATAATTATTTTTCTCATTGGACTCAAGAAAGAATCACACAAGGTTTCCTTATGTTTGTTAGTCATAACACCTGCTGTAAGACCACTCAGTAATTGTCATTCTGATGCCTCAGAATCTGTCTGAATTCTTCAGGCAGAATGGGACTGCACACTGGACAGAGCAAGAGCTGGATCTTTCCTGCTATTTCCATGGAAAGAGGTATCTCATATTCACATGCCTAATCACTGAGGTCTATGATTTCAGATTTTGAATAAGCCAGGTAGAGTACTGAAGTATGTAGGAGATTTATCCATATAGTTGGTCAAAATGATTTTGGTAAGATAACTGAGACAGCTAAAGTTACATGAATAATGATTTAGGTAATGTAACTCTATAATTTCAAAATTCTATTTCCAATTTGTAGTCCATAACACTCCTGTGTCTTATTAGCCTCTTTACCTGGACCATGAGGAAAGAAAAGACTACTGAGCAATGAGCATCAGGATAGTTGAAATTTAACCAAAAGCAGAACTAACAGAAATGATTGCCAGTGGTTGGACATATGTAAGCATAGTAGACCAACAATTAAAGAAAGCAGAAGTTTATAGCGAAATGATATCAATCATCTCCTAATGTAAGGGATTGTTTCAAATTAGGGCATTCCTCTGGAAGGCCAGATAGAAGGAAATTCAGCTGCCTCTGCAGTCCACATTCAGCATTCAAGAGATGAGACATTAGGAAAAGATAATTTCTGTCAGAAAAAAACCTTTGATTTACAGGAAAATATGAAAAGTTCTAGTAATCAAACTGGAATAGAGAAGAGGTTGTCTTTGTAAGGGGGTGTGATCAGCCCTCTGATATAAACTTCTGCAAGCAGAAAATTTGTATGTAAATTGTCAGCTCTTCAGGCTAGGTATTATTCTAATTTGAGATTGTAGAGAAACCAGCAGATAGTTGGGAATCTGTCTGGTCTTAAATATTGCAGAAAAGGAAAGATCTTTTAAAAAGCAGATATGTGTCTATTCAATCCCAGTCGCACTGGAAATCTAAGTTGTGCAATAAAATGACTGTGTTCAAAAATTTTATCACCAAAAATTTTCCCTTTGCTGCTCCCATTCTCTCAGTTTGTTATGATAAACAGAGTGCTGTTCTGCACTGACTACCAGAAACTGGAGGAAGTATAAAGCCATTTTTCTTTTTGGAAAAAAGCACAATGCTGTTTTCAAACCTGATGACTTAAGTAAAGACATTGAAATAAAAAGGTGGAATCTAAACAGTAACTATAAATGCACACACTTCCACCTATGTTCACATGCTGCATTTTAGCACAGTTGTGGCTTCATGTATTCTAAACATGTTGGAGCGTAGCACGTTGAAGCGTAGCATGTTGGAGCATGATGTAAGGAATTATGCTTAGGAGAGAAGGGGGGAAAAATCATTACACAAAGAACTCCATACATCAAAAGTAATAGTGTAGAAGATTATCTGATTTAGAAAAAAAATTCTGCTCTGTATTTGTTGACCCTCTAATGTGAGATTTTTGTGGGGAATCTGTTTTTATTTTCTGATTTAGAAAAGCAAAGAATATGGAGTAATGTGAATGACATGCTTTAACTGCAGAGAGTTGGTAAGGGTTTTGAATTCTTTGTGATCAAATTTTTTAATCCATTGCACCCAGTGGAATTATAAGGATGTTTGGAACATGTCTTAACAGCTGTTTCTCCATGAACTGTAATACACTGTTCTCAGGCCATCCTGGGATTTTTAAACATGCTTAATGGACCTTCATCTTATGCCACAGATATTAAACCTGCTTCCTGTGGCCTAGACTGGACCATAATCAAGCACTCAGCTGAAAATCCTAACACCACTTTGGTCCAAAACAATTTAGTCTTTTTTTCCTGGCCGTTATTTATTTATTTTTTTTTAATTATCATTAGTCACCTAAAAATTCCTCCTGGATCCCATGCTCAGAAGTAAAAACAAAAAGTAATATGTTGATGGCTCCACTCACCGTGTAGCCATATTTTTTACTCCTTAAAAATGAGAAGTGAAAATTTTATTTTAGTGAACCAAAACTTAATCTGAACTGAATGCAAACGGTAAGTAGCATAAAAGACATGGTAAGAAGCAGCTGAAAATGTTTTTTTCTAGTCCTTTATTGTCAGGTGGTGTTTATTTAGCAGTTGGTAAATAGGCTATTAAAAAGGTCTTGGAGATAATTTTGCAAAAGATGTGAATGACACTCAAGTCTTGAACTGTGGCTAACAACAGACAGATAAAGCTAATGTTTTAGTTTTAAGTTTCCCTCCCACCCAGAGAGGCACATTTTGAAAATTACAGTAAAAGCTTCTGTGACAATTCTAAGAAACATTTCTGAGCAACACAGCTTTGCACATAAAGTTTCAGTCCTATTATTTTTTGACATAGGGGAGTCATTCAGATTCAACTATTAAAAAAAAAAAGTTGAGAAAGGATTATCTTAGAAGGAAATTTTGAGGATGCATGCAAAACCCTGAAATCAGTAATAGGTCTCAGGATTTCATCCTTTCAAATAAATTGAAGTGGTTCCAGTTAGGCATCTCTGCTGCTATCTGTGGGAATAAAATAATTCCAAAAAACCGGGTCATAACAGTAATCTGGCAAACAGATCAGACAGTGCTATTATAGTCAGCATGCAAGCCATTTTCCCTGTTAATTATATGTGTCTAATGTCAGAGATCTAATTATCCAAGAAAAATTAAAATTCCTAAAAGAGCATAGAACTGAAAAAAACTAGAATACAGCCAAACATCCTTGAAGTTTTAACTCATGGAAATGTTAGCCAGAGAGATCAACATCAATTCTAATAATGCTTTAATTGTGTTTTGAGCTTTTTTTCAAGTGGAATGAAAAAATTGAAAAAAAAAAATCCTTGGATTTATCACTTTCAAGTGCTTACTTCTTTCCAGTGCTTTATGTACCATCTGATTGCACCAAATTATGCCAATTACTTTTTTCTTTCAATCATTGTGAGAGAAACATCTTCTGAAACATACAAATTTATTTTGTGAAGCAGTTTTACACCAGTGCTCATTTTATTTCTGAGAAGACCACTCAGAAATTCCCAAAGGCATGAAAGAATAAAAATAAATGCTCTGTTGAATAGTTAAGGCCATCAATTGTGATTAATATATAAAATAGGAATTAAATTTTAGGTAAAATTTCTTCTGAAAGCATAAGTTTTCTCTGCATAGACGTCCAGCTTGTTTCAAGAAATGAGTTAGATAGTCTGATGATGAGTATTGCTTCTTTCTATCTTCCACCTAGAGGCTACTTGGGCCAAGGACCAGGCCTCTTTGCATTTGGCAACTTTGTCCCACTGTCTCCAGCTGAAATACCTTGTCCTCCTTTTTAGTCAAGATACTGTGAGACTGTGCTTGTCACGTAAAAAAAAATGTAAAACTAGAGAGTGGAAGAAGAGGTAAAATTCTGTGAAATGTCAGGCAGTGGGTTGGCCCCCCACTGAAAAGAGGGGAGCCATAACCCAACTTGCTTTTGAAGACATGTGGAAGTTTCATTTCTTTAGATCTTACAAATTTTTTTAGCTCAAGTCTAAAGTCTGTGTTCCCAAGTTTCAACTCTTCTACTAGCAGAGGGTATAATGCAAGCTGAGGGCAAGTTTGCAAAAGAGTTCACCAAAAGGAGGAACAAGCATTAACCAGAAATTATAGAAACTATTTTAACTACATCACCTGGGACCACAGATGAGACACAAATTAATGGAATCATTGCTCTCATTGCTGCCACTAGGGAACAACTTGACAAAATATCAGTCACTGTTTTAAATGACAAAGCCAAACCAATTTGTTTTAGCTGTAAGACATTCCAATGCAGAAAGGACAATCCCTGTTTTTATAAATATATAATACTTCCCTATTTTCTGTATGTTTCTGTGTAGTCTGCCTCACAAAGAAGTATAACTATTCCAGTGCATTTCAGCACAGTTTAAAAGCCACGTCCCTATTTCAGCCTCAGGGTTCCTGTTAATTCCATTCAAATGTTATATGTTAATTCAGGAAGCAAAGGTTTTCTGGTTTAATTAGTCACCTTAGTTATCAGCTCATATTCCACTATCTTTCCTGAACATGCAAATGTTTTCTATATTCCCCACAAAAGTAGCTTTGATACTGGGGGCCTTATCTAACAAACCGTTTGCCAGGACTCCAACAAATTTAACCTACTATTTTTTCACTCAGATTATACTACAACACTATAATTCTTTTGGGATTTATTGGCAGATATGAAGAAGCATGGTTGCCAGCTTAGGTAGCATTCCAACCAGCTGAATAAGATTTCCCAACGTGGAGGAGGCAAGAGCATGGCTAGTGTCCTGGCCTTTGTTAAAGACTTGTTGGAGATCTGGAACAAATCCATGAGCTGTAAGACTTCTTGGGGGACATTTTCAAAAGGCACGTGAACATGTCCCTTTGAGCTGCTGCTTGAGGATTTTCCTTCTTTCTCCAGGTAGGGAAGGAAGGACCATGGAATTACACAGTGATTTGACTATCAATGCATTTGATAGAACCTGTGTGCCTGTGTTCACACCACGTGGGCTCAGGAACAGAATGCAGGCAGTTTTCAAAACATGTTTAGGAGAAAGCTAGGGTTTGGTCAATGATTAGCTGAGGAGGTGAGAGGAAAAACTGCTTCCTCTTTATTAAAAGTGAACACTGATGCACCTGATGCATTCAGGTTGATGCTAGCATGAAGGTCTGTTACTCAAACTGAAGAGAAAGAGGTGGTCTTTTATTCCTTGAAATTCTAATTCAACAATGTAAAGTATCCTATCAAAGATTGTTGAGCCTTCCCTAAGCCCAGCCTTTCAGCTGTAATGCCTTTAGGCATGAAGCCTAATACCTATAATACTTATTGAGACACCAAACACAGGTCTGAATTCTCTCACACTTACACCAGTGCAAACTGCCCTTTCCCACCCATACTCTACCTTGGCCTTTGACTGCAATAGTTGTGCACAATTTATCTCACTTCTTCAGACAAACTTCTCCAGTGTTTAACATTTATGACATGGAAAAAGCCTTTCAAACCTGTGAGTCACTACAGCTTGGTCAAGCCATGTGGGTGCATGGAAGGAGGAAGGAGTGTGATTCTGGAAATACACGCATTTCTTATCTGTCACGTGTCTGAAGTAAGACCTTTTCTAGACAACTACTCATGAGCAGTGGTCTTTCTATAAAAGGAGCTAATGCACTGTGTATACTGTGTTCAAATGAGCTTTTAATCTTGAATGCAAAATTCTTTGTGGATGTTAGCTGTACATACCAATGTATATTTGAAATGGAAACTGGATCAAAGGTTGCACAGTGCTGCAGCTGCAACACCTTCCTTCTCTTCCAAAATGAAAAAAAATTTTTTTTTTGATCCCTTAAGAGTAAACAAAGTTAAAAGAGCAGAATATTAAGAACTTGGTTTCTGAAAAGGAATGTGGGGTTTAGTTTTGCTGAGTCAGATACATGGATGGTGGACTTACTGCAGTGCTTTCAAAGCTAATGGCAGCACTCTAAATTTGCACACCAGTACATCAGATTATGAAACACTCTCACATGTAATCAAATGAAACTTCAAAAAGTGTCTCTGATTTTGATGTAAATCTGTCAGTTGGTTCATCTCTTTTAGAGGAACATGATTTTTGCAAATTGTGATGCACTTGATATTAACTGTTGGTTAACCATAGCAGAACTTGAACCCAGTAGAGCATTTGATAGTTATAGGTATAGAGATATTTAGAGAAATTTTCATTACAAGGTTCAACAAAAAGGAACATTTGGCCACATTAAATTCACAGCCATATTAAATATTACAGCATTCCTGTGACTGCTCATCAAAATCAATAGATAACTTGAAGGCTGTAATGTAAAGCTGTGGTTCCTCTGAGAACAGAGAAATTGCACATTTAGGAGAGTTAAAAATCCAATTTTATATATATATGTATGTATGTATGTATATATATGCTGCAAATGCTAGGCATGATGTGCTGAAATAATTATTTTGATTACAAAAATTACAGCCAATAGAGAATTAGTTCCCAGGCCACCACTATGGAGTGAATAAATCTCATTAATCTAAACATCTCTACGTTTTGGATGTAGAATGCTAAACGAATGTCTGAATTCTGCTTCACACCACGCAGTCTCCTTCTCTCCCATTTCCCTCTGGATCCTGCAGCACAGAAGTCAGGCAGCTCATTCCAGGCACAGCTCTGTCTCACCCTTCTCATTGCTCCAGTGTAACTCATCATCAGCCTCCTTATGTGTTTTCATGATACTTCTACTGGAAAAATCTATTTCTTATGCAATACTGGAAGCTGTGTTTCTGAGGCCCATGCTCCTAAGCAAATGTATCTGGCCCTGGAGGAGAATTGATTGGGATCACTGAGTTATGAAAGGGCAGCAAGAATTGCGGCCTGAAACTATATCATCTGTAGGCTCACAACCCCTGATACAAGTACAGTGGGCTTTTTGTTTACTTTCTACAAAACAGATTTAAAGCAATTTGGGATGGCCAAACTTAAATGGACCTTTAAATGGAAATTTACATTTAAATGGAAAATGAGTTTAATCAGCCCGCACTTAATCTCTGTATTAAGATCTCTGTTTTATGAATGCCTAACCAAAACCCTAATCTTTTAACTCTATGGTATTGGGGATTGGGTTTTTTGTCCCAGTTTAAAGAATTTTTCCTATTATCATGCTAATAGAACCTGCCAGGTTACAACCAGGATCTTTTGACGACTCTAGATAAAGGGATAGGTAGGGGCTGGCTTCCGGAGCACGGGGACTCCTGCTTCTGGCGAGCTCGGGAGGAGGAGGAGGACCCCCTGTCTGCAAGCCCACGCGGCCAAACGCAGGAGAGCCAGACCTTCTGCAGTCCACTGCCCTGCATCTGTCCCGCTACAGCCTCCTGCCTCTGAGGACACAGATAATCACCTGGACGCAAAGAAAGAGCGAGGAGCTGCCCTCTCCAGCCCGCTCCCACCTGAGACACAGCGCAGAAGCCGCTGTTTCCCCACCTCCTCCTTGCCTCCGCTCCCGCCTGCTCTCCACAGCTGTGTGGGCCCTGCCAAGTGTTACACCACCGGGAACACACACAGGCCGACTGTGTCGGCAGCTAAAGAAAGGACTGGAACTGAGTTATTTGTTCTGTTTTGTTGCTAATTTTAATAACTGCTGTTGTTTCTGCTTGTACAGTTAGATATATCAGTAAAGAGCTGTTATTTCTACCCCCTTATCTCTGCCTTAGAGTTCTTGATTCAAACAATTATAACACTTGGGAGGAAGCAGAATTAAATTCTCTGTTTCAAAGAGAAGCTTCTGCCTTTACTGGCAGACACCTGTCCTCCAAACCAGGACACATGGCTGGATTTTTTTTTTCCCCTCAATGTAACCACAACTTAAAACTAAGACCTCAAGGTATTTGTAGCATAGCTCACCCACAGCATGTCAGCAGGATAGGTTTTACTTCTTCAGCATTACACTGGTCATGCATCTTTGCTTCAAGCTGGCAGAGTGGCTCCCAAAGGGCCTCAGCAAAGTTCATTTAACACACAATAAAGCAGTTAGAAATAAGGACACTGAACCAAACACACCTCTCAATCAGGTTGGCTCGGTGCTGTGAATCAATCAGCCTAATTAGACAGATGTGGTAAGGAGCTACTGACCTCTAGAAAGACCCAACTGTGCAGAGAGCTGGCAACAGTAATCAGTCTTTTGTTGGAGACAAGAAAAAAACCACTATTATCACAATTACCATGGACTGACACTCAGGTGTAGAATCTTGTCTATTTGTGTGTGTCTGTGTCACTGGGGCATTTTTAGGTTGTGATAAAACTCTGTTCCAATAGCTAGACTTACAGAAAAAAAGAGTAAGAAGAATGAACAATGTATATTAAGTTCTGGTAGAATTAATTGAAAACTGTCAAATCTGTGAGATGTTGAGAAAAATCTCCAGAAGAGGTAATTAGAAACCTGCAGTTTTATGAAGTTACATCTGTGTTGATTCAAAAAGAATTGGACAAAACTTATTTTAAAATGTTGAAATGAGACAGAATTTCTTTTCATTATGTTGTATCTGCACACTTTAAAAAAGTTATAGTTTCCAGTCCTTATGATTATGACTATAATTTAGAAAACATTAATTGGAACACTATACAGAGTAGAAGTGTATGCAGTTACTGCCTGAAACAAGAGCTTGGATGGATATGAATTAGTTCATCTTAGAATATATTAACTATGAAGACATATAAGGATAATACAATTACCATTTTACTACTATTGTTTTCATTTGAAATACCTAGCTAAAGCACATCTCAAAAATTCTAAGCATAAAACAAAGCATTATCTCTGTGCGTAAGACCCTCCTGACTAAATTCTGTGTAATCAAGCATGAACACACATTTTTCTTCCAACCTGGTGGTTTTTTGGAGTTCCTCTGACAGAAATGTTTTCTTCAGGCAAATAGTTTCTTTCAGAACTTTTAAAAAGGTCTATTTTCAACAAAATATTAACTTTCAATAAAGCTGAAACATTTTTTTCTGGAGCTTAAGTCTGAATTGGAAGAGGCAGTTCCTTTCATATTTGGGTTACATTCCTGAGACTCCAAGGACCTAGAAAGCTGCGGGTCATATTTGCAAGGTAAGTTTTATTTAAGCTTTTCTTTAAATGGTCTTTAAGTTCTTTCAGGTTCTGTTTAACCTAGTTATAAGCTGCACCATGTTAGACAAAGACAGAAAACAGAAATGCCAGAAAATATTTTATGCTGCTTTTTTTTTTTTTTTTTTCCCTAATAAGAGAAGGAACCAAAGTGAAAGACTTTGTTTTCTTCCAGTCTTATTTCTCTTACATCTCATGTACTAAGTATTGTTAGTTTTTTTCCCTCCCATTTGTATTTTCTTACAGATGCAGATCTGGAAAGTAGTTCCCTGTTTCTAAATTTGTGTCACAGGCACTATGAGCCAGTGGGAGATGAAGGCAGTGAAACTCCACAGGCCCCCCACGGACACCAATTAAAATGAGGGCCAGAAAGCAATTACTCCCCGAATGTATATATATTTCTGCAGCCACACGGGAGGGGTGCCATTAATAAAGAGTTTCAATGCTGTTGCTTAATTAGGAGAAGGAGAGCTAAGGTTAGCAGTTTTGCATGATGCAGTGATTAAAAAAATGACAAAGAAATAGTACTCCTAAGGTAAAGAAGGCTTCACTTCCAGGCTTGAGCCAACTACCCTTTCATCTCATAACTGTATGATAGTTGGAATGAGTCTAGGAATAACAGAATTTTCTAAGTTGGAAAGGACCCCTAAGATCATTTAGTGTAACCGTTAAGAGTGTGTTACAGATTCTGGAATGCCACATCTTCAAGGAAAAGGAGATTCACCCTCCTTATTTGTATTAGGAAAGGAGTTATCTTAATATATTTCTTTCGAACTTTACTTCTATCCCACAATACTCTACCTCCCTCCTCATGTCTCATATTTGGGCAAATGCCAGCTTAGTGACGGTGACTCTTCAGACTCTGGGAGATCTTTATATTTGGTGGTGCTTTTGTACCTAAGTAGCAAGAAGATCAGGGGCTGAAACATCTTTGTTTATCTTATCTGGACTACTGTAAATTAATTCAAAAGGCATCATCATCCTACTCTTGACAGTCAGCTCTCCCTCCTTGCACTAACAGAGTGAACTTGATTGGTGGCCTTCCAGTCAGGCAGGCTTCAGTCTCCATCCCGTACTCTCAATAGTATCTGTATGAAAAGCCAAACCCTCACCTCTTCCAGAGGAAGTCGAAGGAGGGTTAGAAACCAGCTGTTTAGCCAAATCAAGCTGTAGTACAGGGTTTACTAGGAAACTTTTTCAAAGGATTGGGGGAATCATCGCACCTGCCCTGCCTGGCTGGGAGCCACCAGCGCTCCCTGCCGGCTGTGACGGTAACTGCACCAAAGAGGAAAGTGCCTGCAGCCAAGAGGACTTTTACTGGATTCCTGCTCTGTTTATTATTAATTCCATGGTTGTTGTTGTTTTGTTTGCCTTGTTATACTTACTGGTAAAGAACTGTCATTCCTAGCCCCATATCTTTGCCTGAAAGCCCCTTAATTTCAAAGTTATACTAATTCAGAGGAAGGGAATTTACTTTCTCCATTTCAAGGGAGGGCCCTGGTTTCCCTAGCAGACACCTGTCTTTCAAACTGAGACGGGTAGGTATATATATTTTTTTCCTCCTTTGCTGCACAATTAAAGCGATGTGTACACATATTACAGTAAGACTGTTCAAGTCTTTCTCCCTAGGGCTTATATCAATCAGAAAGTGTAGCTGCCTAGGCTGGGGTAGTTCTAGCTTCAGGCTGCTAGGGGGTTTGGATGGCTCCGAGGGCCCCCGAGGCAGAAGGTTAGCTTATCAGCTAGCAAGGAATGAGACTTCAAGAGTTGCTGTAGAGGTTCCGATGGTAGCTTTATTTTTTCAAAGGGTTCTACCAGCAAAATCCAAATACATAGCATAGCAAGGGGTTTTTATTGATTTTAGAGGGATTGAAATTCTAACCAGTAAAATTATAAATTGGGAACTATCCAATTATTTTAAGATTCTAGGTGAGAAAAGACCAATCATCTAGTAAAATTAAAGACCAATAGAAATCCTAAATGATAACAGGGCTTTCGGTAGGGAGGGGGGGCATTTCTCATGAAAGGTTTCATTGTCTCAGGGTATAAGTTCCCAGAGGCCCTTTTCAGGGACAGTTGTATCATCCACAAGAAAGAATATGCTCAAGTGCTATTATGTCTCTGTACTACCATCTAAAATAATAAAAAAAATACCTCATCTGCCTTTCTGACATCTCTCAATTGCACAGTTTTCTTCTCTGCAGCCAGTCAACTTGGGAGGTCAGACAAGAGCAATCCCTATATTTCAGGTCATTCAGAAACTATTCTTTCACTGTTACTGTCATGAACAGGAAGCAGGAATCTTACAAGAAGTCTAGAGATGTGACAGGGCTTTCTTCCATTTTCACCACCCACACAACAGGTCCACACAGAGGACAAAGAGAGTGCTTCTCATGGAGATTAAAAGCTTGCTCTCCCACTGCCTGTGAGGAATTAGACGCCAGGGCTCTGGCTTAAAAGCCACCATGCCATTCACAGGCTCCCAAGTGCATGCCAGGATTTCTGTTGTTATGAAAAGTCCTCTTACTAATTTCAGCTGGAGCTTGGCATGTTTTGCCTGTGCTACCTTGCTGGGTACTCTGGACAAAACTTCTATAGCCAATAGTTTGGGTTAAAAACAAAGAGGGGACAGAAAGAAAACAGTGTGACTTTAAAATATATTTTAAAAAAATTAAAAATCTTATAGAAGTCAGAAAGATAGTGACTATATAGAATGTGAGCATATTAAATGGTGAGTAATTCTGAGTGGTTTTCTTTTATGTGGATCTGGACAATACCAGGGGAGCCCTGAGCCAGTACAGTGTGTCAGTCTCCCATGAGATAGTAGAGAATGGTAGTAGTAAGTAGCTCATGAATTTTTTTACATTACGTTGTAAAAAAGATTTTGTGATAAAATAACAACGCTACATCTACCCAGCATGTGTCTGCACCATGCATTTATTTTAGCTCTAGTCTACTTGGTTTATTTTAGCTTGAGGCAAGTGTTTCACTACTTCTTTGACTCTATTTTGAAATACTTGCCTTCTGTGTTGTTCTCGCTGCTTGATAATTGTCTCCTGAGTAGCAGTCTTCTTTCAGTTTCTGTAAGGATGTCACAACAGAAGCCTCTGTTGGAAGAATTCCTGACAAATGACTGTTAATGCCACCTGTAAGAATTAAAGGGAGGGGCCAGAGATTACAAAGAAAGAGAACAAAGTTTCTAACAGGGCATGTAAAACAAACAGATTTTTGCCAGATTTCAAAATTTTCTCTTTAATTTGCTGAAAAGGGAAAAAGTGGTGCTCAGTTCTGGTCTTAAATTCTATAATTCCATTTTCTACATTTCCTCTCCATTTCTCCAGTCCAGATTCTTTCCCAGCTGAATCCAGGACATTTTAGATGCTCAAGGGAGACCTTTTCTCAATTTCTCACCTGCAGAAATAATGCATTTCCTCAATACACAACTGAAACCTTCCTCCTTGTAAGTGGAATTGAAGAGCCATTCTCTCAATTTTTGTCTTAAGGTTGGCCCAGTACCCATGGGTCTCTCAAGAAATGCTGCAAACCACATTAGACTGTGGTGCATCATGCTTGGAAAGAAGTGAGTTATTTTCTCCAGCCAGCATCAGAGCTTGCACAGTTTTTCTTGCCTATGTAGCCCACTACCAGGACCTTTTAGGTCTATGATCCCACGTGCAAACTTAGTCCAGTACCTTGGGCGTGGTATATGCTAAAGCCCTGACCTTATAGGGATGAGTTAGAAACCCATATGACTTGTAGGCCAGCCTCATTGGTTTTGTATCCACTGAGCACTAGCAACTATGTAGCAAAAAGCAGAATATTTGTAGAGTGAGGGGGACTTTGAAGATGAAATGGAAAGATAGGAAGTGGAAGGGGGTGACTTGGGTACACAACAGTACTTCTTGTTGCTCATTACCAATAGGCACTTAGTCCTTTATGTAACTTTATAATAGAACAACAAGGCCTGGAAAAAAGCTGTCAGTGCCTTTACTTACAAGTAAAAGACATCACAAGTCACTTTAACCTCAAGGAACTGAGAAAGCTATCAAACAAATCCAACCAGACATGCTGGCCTCCAATTAAACTAGAAATGAAAATGCACTTGCCTGAGCATTATTACAGACTGAAAATTCTGAAAAGCAAAATCTATAAAACTTGATAACAAAGGCAAATAAATTTTCTCTGCTGGCAAAATACACAAGACTTGCAATTTTCTATTAGTGATAGGAAGAACTGGGTTTTCATCAAATATGTTGAACAATGAATCCAGGAGTATTTGCAGTGGCATTTTCAGGAATTAGTGTCTGTAAATATAGGATGATTTTTCAAACTCTCTCTTCTCTTACAATTTTTTTTTTTAATATGCTGTTTTGAGAACTAGAGAACTCTCAACATCTTGCTGCTCTAACATTCATGGTGGAATATTAAGTGTTTACAGAGTCCAGCTTCTTGAGCTCTTCTGAAAATCCAGCCTCTTAGCCTAGTGCCTAAATACGTACTGTGAATTAAACTTAATTTGCAGAATCTGGCTTGGAATATGAGGATCACCTAACTTGTGCTCAGATTAGGTCGCAAACATCTAAAGAACCACTAAAACAGGCAAGAGATACAAGCACTTTAAAAATGAATTAGTATGTCATTAAACTAATGAAAGGAAAAGAACCCCAAAAAGAGTTTAGCTAAAGAGAGGCTGCTTGCATATCAGGGTAGACCATAATGATTAAACATTTCTGTAGCTCTTTGCTAGAAGCAAAGCTGTTTGAAACTATTAAAACTCTAAGGTTTGGGGTCTGCTGATGAGGAAGAAGAGGGCAAAGTTCAGGGGGTCTCATGTGGATGTGACATGTTCATTCTGAGGTGAGCGCAGTGGGAAAGGTGCCTGCAAAAGGCACAGCTCCAGCAGAATGGCTGGTGTTGCCACAGCCCCAGGATTGCCCAGTACGGCAAAGGGTGGTCAAGGGACATAGTTGGTGCTTCATGACTGTGCTCCGAGAGTGCATGACCCTAGGAAGGAGGAGTATCACAAATCATGAAATAATCTGAGTTGGAAGGGACCCAGAATAATGATGAGGGGCCTTTTGCATCTGTCTTCAGCTATGCTGATCTCACCAGCTCCTATTGCCAGCAGCACAACAGGAGCAGGTGCACCAAAAATGTCCTCTGTGGACTCCCAGCATGCCAGGTTATGTGCTTGCATGATAGTTCCCAGAATTTCATGGCAGGCAGACAGGTGAGGCATTTGGCCTTGAACGTGCTGCTGAGGATGTCTTCACAGCACTATGTAGACATCATCACTACCATGAAATTGCCAAAGCAATTTTCACTTCTACAGATTCACAGGCACAAGATTATGAACAGCTAAGTCCCAGATAAACTCTTTTCATGTTAATTTTTTTTCCTGATGCCAGCATAAAAAGCACATTGGTTTTTTTCCCATTGATTTGTTTGTTTGTGGTTTTTTTTTTTTTTTTTTTTTGTTTTCTTTGGCTTTGTTTTGCTAGCTTCTTTTGTTTTTAATCTGACAGTTGATTTCTGACTAGGCTGACAAGGAAATTATATGATGAACTCCTGTTACCATTTTTTTTCTCTCTCTCTTCTTTTCAGTAGCCAAAATAATATATTTAGAGAAAAACACGAAAAGATTAGATATAGACTTTCTATTATAGCATTGTGTAATTACTTCAGAATCAAGAATCAAGAACACTTTCTAAAATGGCTTCTCTTTTCCTGACGAATGTGATAAAACACATAGAATAATTAATCTGAACTTTCTGCAAAAAAAACCCAACATAAAACAACCCAACACTTTATATTTTTCCCTACAGCTGATTCTACTTGGGAGAGATAGATAGGACGACATTCTTTTTGCTTAGATGAAAAAAATTCCTCAAAGCTGACAGAATGTTAATAGTTGGGAAGCTCAGGAATCAGTTATAGCAGGATAGTAGGATGATGTCTTTTGAATATTTCTCTGAAGGTCTTGCAATGTTTTGGGGTAGATGGTGGTGGTTTCTTTTGGGGCTTTTTTGGGGGGTAGGGCTCTTTTTTTTCTTTTTTATTTTCTTTTTTTTTTTTTAATTTTTGATCAATTTTGACAAGTTCTCTGTGTCTAGTAAAAATAGGTAATCTCATTACTTTCTTAGATGCATCCTTCTAGTTCCATAGTTAAAAGCAAGACATTAAGCTTTCCTCCTGCTGTTTTCCAAATTCTGTATGACCACAGAAATCTGTAGTGGTAGGAATAATTAATGGAAGTCTTAAATATGTTAAGCTATTTTTTATCATAGCTCTTGGAAGGGTGGAACTTCAGAAATAATTGATTATTTTGGGATAGTAACTGAAATAATTAAACAGCCAGCAACAAATAAAACATAGTTTGCAGAAGGTCCTTTCCTCCTCCAACCCATCACTAGATAAAATAAAAAGCATACCCATTTTTTAGAATTTAAAACTGCACTTTTCTATTAGTGCTGACATCTCTTTCTTAAATTTTAATTTTGTTTATCATGATCTAAACTTAGGATTTGAAGAGAAAATGCTTTCACTTTTAAAATACTGCAAGAAACAAGAAAAGGAATATTATAAGATCCTCATTTTTACTCAAAGAACTTTTTTCCTGAACTTAGTTCCCCACTGGGAGATTGTTTAGGTCATGCAAAAATTGATTTTCCAGTTAGTGAACAATATGACTGAAAAGTTTTTCTTTAATCTAATATTCCATACAGTTTTATCTCAAACAGTTCCGCGATCCTAACCTCATTTCATAGGTTACTTTCCAGATCTCCTAACATTTACTTAAAGGTAGATATGCCATTCAATCAAGTAGTATTTGCACATTCAACTGAATCATATATTTTTCAGTAACTGCACAGTTATATGAAGTATATTAAAAACTTTAGTCTTTTCTGATTGCACATTCCCTAGAATATTCTCTAGAATTCACTAGCACCCACTAGGAATTCACACACTGGACCCTCAGGGTCCCTCTAAATGTAATCACATCATATATGAAAAATATGTAATCATGGAAGAAAAAAAAATTCTCCATGCACAGGAATGTATTTATAAAATATGCTCAAAGACAAATGCCCACACTTAGCATTCTGCGCACTTTAAAAATGTGGTGATGTCAGGGTGATTTTAAGAAGTTCTAAAGAATACCAGGACACACAAAAAATACTTACATCTACAAAAGTGTGGTGCTAGAAAAGGTTTTAGAGCGACCTATATGTAACAATCTACAAAAATGCAGCTGGTTAATAACAAAATTAGGAACATGGTAGATAGTCCCTGTGGCTGGGAGAGGAGGAAAAAGCATTAGGAAGACAAAGTGGAGAAATAATTTTTAAGATTATTTTTTGGGGGAATCTAATGAAGAGAGGATAAAAGGATTATAAAACTTTATGTCCTGGCTCTGTGCTCTATGACAGGTACACCATAATGTGTTTCTCCTGAGAAAAACACATACACATATAAACAGATAATTAAATAGGATGACATTTCCCTGATTGTACCTGAAACTCACAGATAAATCTGAAAAGCAGTGGTGTGTAGCAGAAATTCAGATGCTCTACCATAGTCTTGGGGCCTACTGAGTTTTTTTATGTAAATCATAGCAGTTTCTGTAGCCAGGAGGGCTATTTTATTTTACTTGTCTGTTTGAAGGTGTCAACAATCTCATTAAAACTGACTAGGTGGTGGCTGATATTACCAACTCATGGAGGGAGTGCAAAAGAATCTTGGAGAGACTGCTTCACATTTGCCCTAATTATGGCAACTTACATGCTGCAGATATAGCATACAATGCAAACAGAAGATACCACATGAGACCATGCCTAAAACACACCAAGGTCGTGGTCACCAGTGCCAGTGCTGATTGCATCTGATGGGAATTAAAGAAGAACTGAATACTTCCCAGGAGATGTGAGTGTCCATCTTTGCTCTGCTAAACATTGAGTGGCAGAGAAAGTTGGAGGCTTGCATTTCCTGGGAGCAGCACAGGAGAGCTTTGAAGCTCAGAACCCCAAACCACAGTCAACAGCTTCAGCTGCTTGACAAGAAGCTTCTCAGAAGCAGCGATTGTCCTCACTCTCCATCTTGGGTTTGGAGCATTTAGCCAAATTAGAATTTTGTTTCTACAGGCCTTGGGTTGATAGCTTTTAAGCCATAAATTTAACAGTGAGTGGGGCTATTGTTTTCCTTTTGTAGCACATCTCAGTGATTCATAGTTTGAAGTGATTCATTTACAAACTCAGGGATATTTGCAAGAAATTATTTTTGGAAATGGCCAAATATCCAAGCATTGCAATAGCATCCTGAAGAGCTGCTTATCCAAAGTCAGAGGAGATGGCTGAAGGATCATAAGCAGCTGAACTAGAGCTCTGCTAAAAGCCAGGATGAGGAAATGCTCCTGTGTGTATGTCCCTTTGTCTGCTAATAAGAAACTGATAAAGGTGATAAGCAAAGCAGTGATATGACCCATTAAGGCCACCAAATTATTTTCTGCACAATCTCAATATTTCCCTATTATATTTTCAACCTTTTCTTTGGTCTGAGGTTTTAAAAAAATAAAGAGTGTTAGAGAACAGACACGGCTTTTTGATTTGAAAGGATTTTTAATTGAGATTTCTTCAAGGTAAATAATATTCTCTAACTGTTCTCTAACTAGCAACTCACACACAACTCACTTAGTTATCCATGCTGTTGGAGTTGGAAAAAAAGCCTTGTCAGTAGAGAGGGAACAAACATCTTATTTCAGAGGGATACAACTCAACAGCCCTCCCTGGGTGCAATGGATAAGTGCAGTGGAGTATGTTCAATGCAACATCATTCCACTGAGCCTCAGGCAGACAAATTCTGCATTTAATGAGGGGTATGAGCTTCTTGCCCAATTCCCCATAGTATGAAAAAATTAATGGGGACAGCAGTAAGTTTAGGAGTAGTCCTGGTTTCTCTGTCTTGTCAATAGAAAAGAAATAACTGTTGGCAGCAGAAAAGGAAAGACCTCCAGCTTGTGAAGTAACTACCCTCTCTCTAGACTGAAAGGGAGATTCTCACACTCATCACTTGATTTTAGGGACTTCTTGGTAGGTTTTTTTACTTCTGCGAAGAAGCTGTGCAAAGTTACTATACTTTCTTTACTGGCTGCTTTGCAGTCAAAAGGACAATGACTCCCCTAAACACTCTCCTCAAGTAACATACCTGAGCTTTACTATAACTCTGAGTGTGAGGTCAATACCTACCAAGGAGATGCAGGAGTCAGCCTAAAAGAACAAAAACTCATGAAGACTAATCCTTGCCCTGAAGAGGAGGAGGAATAAAATAAGAATTTATAAGAATAATGAATTTACTGTATGTTTCTTGGTAATAAGCAAATGCATGTCAAGTGAGAAAAGAAGTGTGAATGGCTCTGGAATTCAATTTGGCTCTCTGTATAAAAACAGTTTTGGAGTGCAGTGGTTTTTTGTTTAGATTCAGTTTCTGCAGCTAATCTTTTGAATGTTGGATTCTCAAAAAGTTGTATTTTCTCATAATCTCATTTTCTATATGTATCTACCTTCTGTGTAGGAAATCCATCCTCATGTGCCAGGGCACGTCCTTTTGCCTACATTAGAAGCTGCTGTCAGTTCAGTAACATGACTTTCTGAAGATAGTTTCTTTCTGGTTTGTTTCTTTCTGGATGGGTCAGGACTCTTGATGTTACACAAATAGCAGTTTTATACTCCTGGTGATTATAATTCTCTCACACCGAGTTTAGGAGTTTGTGACTCTCATGCAGTCTGTCCAATCTCTATATTTAGATTCATAATATCCTTCTCTCAGGAAATAACACATTCAGTCCTTTCATCCTCTGAGCATTTCACCACTCTGCAATTGTACAAAAAGACAGAAAGGCTCGGTTTTACCCTATATTTAGTCATGGGACAATATTATAGACTGAGGTTTGTTTCTTTTTTTTCCCTAAAAATTGTAGCTTTCAGTAAATGACTCAGCTGCTTTTCCCCAATCCCATTGGAAACTCTGCTGCTGATTTTAGTATAGGAAGAAGAGTTCAACTCATTACATCTAAATTTGATCAAACATGAATTATCTTTAAGATACCACAGTGATATTAACTTTGTGCCATTATCTTTTTTCCACCACTGGTGGATAGTTTGATGTAAAGAAAGACAAAAATTATTATTATGTCATTTGAAAAATGCCTTTCTAAGGAATTGAATTTTAGAACCTTCATGACATATTTATCTAATGAAAGTGAGCATTCCTGTTATCAGCTGAGATGGAACATCAATAGTAAGTAGTATTATTTTGTAGTGATGAGACTGTATTTTCATTCTGGAGAAGAGTGCAGTATTGCTCTCCACTAATTGTTTCCTGGGGTGCATACATACTTGGTCAAATCTTTTATCAGAACCTAATAGAGTATCACCTAGGGTTAAGTGAGAGTAGAAATAATTAAGTGCAACATTTATTTTCCTGGTTTTAAGTACTGGTTTATTTGATGATTTCATGTTTTTCATCAGACTTGTTGCTTAGCACGGAATATACTCTCTGAACACATGTATAAAAAGGTAATCAGAAGAGAAAGCCAGAGATTCTCAGCTACAATATAACTTGAGACTGCCATACATCATGCCTGGAAGAGAAAACTTATCTTACAAAAAGAAAGGCAAACCATGGAGGAGGATGATCAAGCAAAAGAGATACTTAACTTGAAAAATACTCATTAAAATCAGATATAGGATAATATCCAAGGCATGGATTACAAAAGCTACATGCAAAAGAGAGCGTCACGTGTATTATATTCTTCCTTAACCAAATGAGGATTCTTTCTTAACCAAATGAAAAGGTTATTTATGGATGACTTTTATGCATAGTATAAGTAGCAACCTATTTTTACACATGCACACAGCTGGAAAAGTACCTAAAGTAAAATGAGCATGAGCTTTCTGCTCATCATGTACCTTGTGTGACGCAGGTGGTTCTTCCAAATATAACTTTTCATGGGAAGAGTACATGCTGGAAACTCAAGTTTGCACTCAAATAAAGAATATTCTATAACTTGGGAGGCTTGGCAGAAATCAATGAATATTCACAAATTGCAAATCTCCATGCCCAGAAAGAACAATATGCTGATTTCCTGTTTATGCTTCTGTAGACCAAGATTACTAATTTAAATGGATGAAAGCTCACAAGAGAAAAGGCAAGGCTAGATATTGGAGGTGAGATACTGAAAGGGTTTCTGGGAAAACTGAAAGATACAACATTACAACCTTATCTCTACACTGAAGCAGAGTTTCCAAGGCATTCTCAGTGTCTGGTCCCAGTTGTCATCTTTTCAATCCAAAAGGGTAGCAATCCCTTTGCACATCTGGAAAGGATCATACCCAGAGAGATGTATTTGAATGGTTTTATACATGAAGGTAAGAAGAACTGTGTTTTTATTTGGTACAATTGCCAAGAACATTTGGATTTACTATGTCTATACTAAGGAAAAAAAAAAAAATTCCTGCACCTGTAGTGAATGAACAATCACAAAATGTGTTTGTAGGATTTGTTAAGCAGTCAGCAGCAAGGAAAAATCAAAAAGAAAATAAACATATTTAAGCTGAGAACGCTGAACACAGCAGTAGGGAAACAAGAATTACTAGACAGCCACTTTGAAAACAGTGAGCTACGTAAATCAGGTATTTTGCTCTGAATTTAATCTGAAATATGAAAACACACACACATACACAAAGTTGAAAAAGCGGCAAAAAATGGACTGGTAATTGCTTTGTCATACCTCACCTACTGAGATCTGATTTCTAGCAGATCTGCATCTGAAGTGTGTTAAATGTGGTGACAGAGAGCAAACACACCACCTCTCCCAGAGCGACACAATCTTGAGCCACTCTGCCACCCTCTCTCACACAGCTTGTCATAAAAAGAAGTTCCATTTCTGGCAGGTTTGGTTAAGATTGGCTAATGGTATCACAGATACCAGAGACAAGTGAAGGAGAGGATTAGTAGCCTGACTTTTTTTGTCAACACTTTGTTGCAAATACAACAAAAAAAAAGCTCTGTAAAATTGTTCTCCATCACCATTTAATGAAGTTAAGCATTACTGGAGCTATGTTTATCCTCTAGACCAAAGTGATGGCAGAGAGGAGTTGCTACAGCTCCAAATATGGATTCAATAGTAGTATCACAGGCCATTAGACATTTTGGTCCAATTCTGCTTGCTTAGCAAACACGGGAACTCTCACACCAGCAGAAATTATTTTGGAAAAAGTACTTTCAGCTCTACTACCTCATTTTTAACTCTGTATTTGGTAAGTAACAATACTGTGACAGTATTACTTGTCAAGTAAGCATTAGCTGAGAAAATAGGGAAGAAACTGGATAGCTAGGCAAATGCAAAACAAAGGAAGTGTGGGTTTGTTTTCAGCAAAGTGGAATTACAGAGAGGGCATCTCAGAGAACAGCAGCAGCAGAGTCAAGTGTTTTGCAAGTATGTATGAGACCTGACTATCAACTCTGATTAAAGTGCTTCCTCAAAACATTGCATAATGTGCTTTGACTGTTCAGAAGTAGGCAAACATAAGAAAATGTGTTTTTCTAGAATATTTCAAATAGAAATGAGGAAAAAACCCCTAACACTTAGAAATATTTTAATCCTCCTATCTCCATGTCCTTATAGGTCCAAATATAACAAAGTAGGACAATTTAAACCCTAAATGCCTAATCATGAATCAGTTTTATTGGAACATTCCTGTCTTCTTATGAAATTATTTGGTAAAAATCTTAATTAAAATGCAGATCATTAAACTGTGATTATAAAAATTTCTTTCAACATTTTCCCCTTACTGTCATGCAGGAAGCTGTAAAGAAATATTTATAAAACATACTGTGCCTGTAATTAAAGAGATCACAGTGTTGGTAGTGAGAGGGCTGAATGGGTTTACATCACAGTGTTCTTCTCAGAGCCCTTATTAATTTCACAGGTTAAGCTCTTCATAATTTTTTCCAAAAACCTTAAGTGCTAGGAAATAAGAGGAAAGTCTCTTTCTTTCCCTTGAAGTACCCAGACAAACTTGAGAAACTTTGTTGTGTGCTATGAAGATAAGGAAGACTGCCTTAAAATCTTCAGCATACATCCACATACTGCATGGAGAGGGTGCCAAGAATTTGCCCTCCTGTGTAGAATGCAAACTGAGGCTAGAAACTTGCAAATAAACTGTGTGAGTCTCTTCCAAAAGCTGAGAACTCAACCTGGTGAGAATTTAAAATTCAGATTAGAAGAAGATATATTTCTGTCTTCCATCCTTTGCTGTGTTTTCCATGGAAATTGGAGCTGGGCATGTGGGTCACAGCCAGACTGCAGAGCACCAGTCCCTCACAAGTTGAATAGCCAGACCACAGCCTAACTGCTAAGCCTTCCTTTTCTTTATCACATTCATTCTAGACTCCTGCCTGATAGCTGAGCTACAGCTGCAGCAATGTGCTATGCAAGTCAAATGAGAAATTGCTTTATATTCTCTTTTCATGGACTCTTTTAAGTACTGAGGTCTCATTTTCCCATTTTCAGGAAATGTGTTGCTTGGGTTTTTGTTTCTAGGTTCAATGTTATATGTTGTCCACAAGTGAAAAAACAACTGGTCTTTTCTTCTTTGTCCACCTTTTCCTTAATGTGACATCAGAAAGAAAAATCAAGAAAAATAAACATTTTGACTGACGTACTTGAGGCTTGTTCTTTTCTGCCTGTTACAAACTCTGTTGTAATGAATCTTAGTTCATTCTCATTTTAGGGGTATTATGAGTTGCAGCACCATCTCTGCACTTAAAATGGAGCACACTCTCTGGATCTGGCAAAGATACCATAAACATTAAAAGCTTCATTTAATGTGTCCATTATATTTTGTATTTATATTACTTAATAAGAACCAGTGGGGGAATTTTGGCTTGAGTAACTTCTTGACAGAAATTTTAGCAGGAGGGGAGTCAAGGATTTTCCAATATGAAAAAAAATCTTGTTTTACATTCAGAAAATACACTATTGCAGTTTGTGCCTGTTCAACCACGAATATTTCAGTTTATCTAGTTCATCAAGAAGCATTAAGTACATATCATATTTGATGAATCATTGTGATGCTTCTCATATTATAGCATAGATTTGAGAAAAATGGATGTAAGGTCTGTTTTTTTCCCCCATGGTGATGGGTTTCCTAGAAGTGTAATTCTTTCAGGCTGAGGTTATACAGTACTTTTCCTTCTATAGCAAAAATTATAGAAGATATTCTACATCCACTTGTTTCCATTTTCCACCTGCTGTGCCATTCTCTCGGAGATCATGGTGTAACTTGGATCATTGGTCTGGGTAAGACTCTGTACTGGAGCCCTGTTTTTACTCTGGTTTATATTGTGGCCCCCAAAATCTTCACCAACAGAGAGGAGTGGAAAGAGCAGGTGAGGACCAGAGCATCTCAGTCTCACTTTAGTCCTAAGTGCACACCCTCAGACTGTTCCTGTGCAATGGCTCCTGCAGCCATCCATCTGGCTTCTGATTCATTATCACAAGGTATGGTAGAATTGTGGGAGATGCATCCCATGGGAAGGATGCTCTGTCTTGAGGGAGATGCTGAAAGACCAGAAATTCAAAGGATTTTTTCCTTTTCTTTGAATTCACACTGATGAGAAAATGTACTGGAATAAGTTACTTCAAAGTATTGCATGATTTCAAAGGAATCATCCTTTGAGAATTTTAATTGGAACAGCTGAAACATTCCTAAATTGAATGACTTTTGAGAATTTCTACCTCAAAGCTATTCTGATTTTACCTCTTTCACCAACTAACAAAATATCCTATACTCTTCTGTGAGATAGGAAACCATTGAGTGTTTATTTCAATATCATCAGATGTCATGTAGAGAAATATCTTATTAACCTTTGTGTATTTTTAAAAGTTAGATAAATACTCAAGGAGTATAATAAAATAAGCTGCAACTGAAATAATTTAAAAGCAATTTAACCTATTTAAGGGTTGAACTCAGTATTTCAGTTCTGTTTTGATTACTTAGACATTTACAATCTTTTAGGGTGTATAGGAAGATCTCTAGCAAGCAAAGACATTTAAAAAAGCTCAGATTTCATCAAACAAAGTAATTCTTTTCAACATGTTAGTCACAGCAAAATATATTTTATAGGAGGTGTTATCAGTTTGGAAAATGTCACTTCAAGAAGCATCAAACAAAATATTTAAATCTCATTTTGCTTTTCTTAGCAGTTCATCAAAATAAACAGGTTTGCAAAATTTGGTCAAGTCAAAAGTACAGATTTTTTGGAGTGTAAAATAATTTAGGGTTTTTTTCCCCTTTTCTGCTCCAGCTACTATTTGGAGATCAGTGCACATGGCTGATGCATCCAGTCACAAGCACAGATGTTGATGATTCACCAGCAAAAATGAAAGATAGAAATGGAAAACACTTGGCCATACTCAGTGATGCTGGATAATTGTCCCTGGTTCATACTACTGCAAGACATTGATATTATAATGGCAGAAGAATAAGTTTGGATTCCTGCTGGGGATGTCGAAAGGATTATAGTTCTAGTCCTTCATTTCTTCACTATGTTGGTATAGAGGAGGAGTAAGTTTGACTGTAAATCTTTTTCATACATGAGCTTAGAAAACTCATCAGGTTTTGACATGATGTGTCTCTAGGCATCAAAAGAAAATTTCAGAGAGAACTGACTATATTGCATTAGGAAAACTAATTACCTAAAGCACAATCCAATTAACACAGGACATTTAGGGGACAACTAGGATTGCTAGGGGACTGTTAGTAAAACACAGAGCAGGAAGATTCACAGTAAAATATTGTATCTCCCACCTGCCATTTTCTAACAATACTCCTAAGAAATCACTTCTCTGCTTGAGGTCTTATATGCTATGCAGTTTCATTGTATAACATAATGACTCTAAAAGATATGTATTAAGCATAGGTATGGGTTTCCATTTCTATATCCTGAGGTCCTATATCCTTCTATTAAAGGTAAGATAAGCCAGACATGAGCATGGATATTATACAAGTAGTCTGTACAAAGCCAGTCTGGGTATGCAAATAATGATACATTGCAATTATTCTTTAATAGCCTTCACAGAACCAGCTCAGTCTTGAAAAAAAATAACAAATGAGCCATTTTTCACACTTAATTCACAACACTCTATAAAAAGCTTGGACAGTCAGCTTTTTTAAGACCTACTGCTCTCGACGGTCTCCAGCTAGATACTCAAGTCAACAAAAAACTCACTCTTTATAAATAACCATACATCAAAATTGGACTTGCCATAAATTGAAAGAAAGCAATTAAATCCCTCAATATTATTATTTTTTTTAACTTGGGTGTGGGGGAGAAAAAAGTGAGAAGACTTGTTCAAAATCTCAAAAAACTATTTCTGGAAAGTAGAGTTTCTATCTATTTCTATATATATTATATCTATTATATATATTATATCTATTATATATATTATATATATATTATCTATTATATATATTATATTATTATATATATTATATCTATTTCTATACTCTGCCTTTAGCCATGGTACTGCCCCTTCTGACGGTCTCAATACATGAAAAGACACCATGCAATGCTTGTCATCAAGTTGTGGTGTCTTACTGAATAAGTGGCTCAAAAAGTTAGCAGAAATTAAAATATTTAATGATAAAAGGTAAAGGGCATGAATTCTAGCACTAGCAGGATGATATACTTAATTAATTATTGAATAAATTATTAAGAATTGCCATTTCTCTTAATGACTAAACTAAGATATGTCCCAAAGATAGCAATTTTGCTAGTAATATAAAATGTAGCTTAGAGATTAAAAAAAACCAAAAAACAAAAAACAACAAACAAACAAACAAACAAACAAAAAAACCCCAAACCCAACCCAAAACCAAACCAAAACAAAAATGTAAAGTATCCATAAAGAAATGACTAAAAAAGACATTATCAGAATATATATCCTGGTTCTCCCAAGGTTTGGTGGTTTGACTCTATAGGTGTTTTACTGTGTGTCTAGACTTTGAATATGTTGAGCATGGGCAGATGGATGTAAGAGGAAGACTGTACCCATTCTCTGCATCCCTGTCAATCCTTTTAACGCAAATTTTTGCAAACAGTTTTAGAAAAGTCTTGAAGTTGGCCTATGCTGTGCAAGGTTAGTCTCTAGCCAAGAAGAGAATCACAGAGCTGTTAGCAACTCCTCTGTTGCTTTTGTATTTGTTGACAGAAGATATTTGGGTGATGCCAGAGAAATTAGCTCAAGTAATTGGAAAACAAAAACCACCAAAAACCACCAAACAATTGGGGAAACAAAGTTGTGGTGAGAAACTAAAGAAAGAGGAGAAAAATGTACCTGGAGACTGATTTTACTATTTAAAATAGTTTATAGATTAAAAATCGAATATGCATCAGATACTTTAATGGTAAAAGTGAAATACAAATCAGACTGCACAGTTTGCTTAAATAATGGTGTAAAATACAAAAACAAAAATATTTCAGGCTTATGCCATCAATTTAGAATAAGCCATAGCAGTCAAGGAGAACACTATTGATTTTTCAAAAGTAATTGTCCTAATATAGCTGATATATCCCCCAAACCTTATCCTAAGATACTCTTCCTTAGGCTCACCCATAGTACTTTATGTAACTACTTTAATTGTCTCTCAAACTCATAGCTGTTCACAGTCAGTGCCACTCTTACACACTGCAGTTTTTTCTTGCATGTTAATACATTATATGCACTGGAGAAAATATAGTGAACGAGTTCTGAATGGGCATCTGTATACTGGAAATCAATATGTTTTCTTTGAAAATATGGAATCTAAATGATATTTTGCATGCTAATGAGATTTTGCTGAAGTTTCAAGTCTGCTGAGATATAAGATTCATTATCAAGATGACCTAGTAGCTACCTGATATTTTTATAAGTGGGCTGAACTGAAAATTTTGTGTGTAAGCAAGAGAGCTTATCTTTAGAAAATAATAAATGAAAAGCGAAGTTTTATCATAGGGTATGATAAAAATAAAGCTACACCTTTATTCTATTTCAAATCAAGCCTATTTGGAGTAGTAGACTCTTAGGAAATGAAACTACTACTGCCAGAGAACAAAGGCTCCCAAATCATGATCAATTAATCTGGTAATTCAAATATCCATATCTCTTGTCTAAAGAAGCAATCTTGATGTGTTCCTAGGGAGAATCCCCAAAGAATGCCTTTATTATTTTTTTCCTAGCTTATTTATATTTTTTTTATCTTCTCTATCTTTAGAAGACTTCATTATTATTTGATCTTGTGACAGCTGAAAAGTTATTTCCCTTGTTTTCAGTCAGTTCTTTCACAGCTTATGCCTGTACAACCCTTTATCTTAAATTTTATACAAAAGTAAGGATGTAACTTCTTAGCCTGCATTGCTGGCTTTCACTGCTCCCCTGGTAAATATGAAATTTTTCTTACTGCGTGCTTTCTGCTATTCTACATCTGAGGGTTGGGATGAGCGACCTGTTAACAACCACAGCACTACATTTTTATCCACATCCACAAACTTTCCAAAACCTCTTACTTCAAAGGTTACAAAAGGCATCTTTTTGTATTTGATAGATGTCAATATTATATTGACATGTATTAGTGTCCATGTGTTTCTTACATATTCGCAACTAATCTTGAGCAATATTGATAATATAATCTTGAATAAAATCTTGAATAATAGACCACAGATATGCTAAATGCACTCATCATCATCCAAGAATTTCTTTGTGTCTTTAAATTCTCTTCATCTGTCTTGCATTTCTATTCTAAATTCTGGGGAGAAAATATTTCTAAGTTTTTATACAGCATGCAAAATAAGGTGAGCCTAAACTATACCGTGAGATCCTAGCCACATGAGTTATAGGTAATATCTTTTGATCATGAAATCTCTTCCTACACTTAAAACAACAATAGGAACAACATCTTCTACACAGTGCTTAAAGCATTTGAAATCTGAGCTTTTGTGTATTTTATAGCTATTCAACCGTATCCTATATAATGAAAAAATGGCAAAAGTGAAAAATAATAAGTACAACTGCTATAACAACAGTGATAGAGAAGTATGAGGTTATATCACTGGGGACAGTTGGTGACAACTTGCTGCTAACTCCTTTGGCTATCTCCCACATTAACTCATTGATGCCTCTGGGAGATGCTTTGTGAACAGAAGTCAGCCATGCATCTTCTCTCCGTTAATGCTTTCCTGTTTTCATTTCAATATTGAAGTGAAACACATGTAGATTTGATTAATTCTTTATGATACTCTGCTAGATTGTTCACCTAAATGTGAACTTAAATGTGGAAATATTTTAGCAGATGTAACTGAGAATGAATTTCTTCAAGGTTTCTGTATTCACTTAGATGTCAGAAAAGATGGCAAGCTTTTCAGAAGAGCTTATGATGGTAGATACTGAATCAGCCTAGAAACATAGCCCTTATTTATAGATGTGAATAGAAAGTTCTTTTGAAAAGCTTGCTGTGAACACTCTAGAACAGTTTACATTTAAGATGGGTGCGTTCACAAGTTCTCAAAACCTGAGGCTCTGGTACAATGTTGCTTCAGCTGACTGGTACAGAATGAGTATAGGAGTAGTAGAATAGTGGAAAAGTACCAAATACACAGAAAGGACATAAAAATTCTTCTTTCTAAATTGTTGTTGTAATCCATAAGGATGTGACAACATTATTAGACCATCATTAAAGAATCAAACACAAGACATGAGTTTTCTTTAAAATAACTACTTCCAGCAACTACAGAAGTCACTAAGAGTTTGAAAAAAGAAGGACATGCAAAGTAACTTAAAAATAATAATACTCTATGAGCTAAAACTCACCTTGAGGCTGCTGTAAGGATGCACTGAAATAATGAACCCAGGAACAGGAACTTCCAAAAATTTCTACTTCTATGGAGAGCAAATTTGGAAGCAAAATTGTCAAAATCCTTCAGTCACTAACTTTTCTTAGCTTAAGGGAAGCATAAGAGCAATTAAAGGGTCAGCTTTTTACCGGCATCCGTCTTCACAGATAAGTATAACAACTGTGAAATGCTTGATGTTTTCACCACAACTACAATAACATTGTTCTCATGAAAGTTTCCTGTGGGAAGGATCCAAACTTTCAGAAAGGTCAGAGAAGATGACAAGTAAGAGAAAGAAACACCTCTTTCAGACCTGGAATAAAACTGAGGGAAAAGATTTTAGAGTAGCTCAGCCTAGAGGAAGACACACTGATCTTAGAGTTTTTCGGCACTATGCAAAATCATGTTGATTATCAGCATGATTCTTCCATTAAATTGGTACTTGAGAATAAGTATTGCTACAGTCTCAAAATCAAAGGCTAGAACATGTTTTAACTATGCACATGGTGAAAAATATTGAACTATTTTCCTTAGAGATCCCCACTTCTGACTGAAAAATAACTGCATTTCTTCATGTAAAGATAGCAGCATAGTGGCCATGAAAACAAACCTGCATCTAACTCAGTATGCAACCAAAAGGCCTTAAAGCCTTTGCAAAATGCAAATTGTTTGTATACCTTGAGTTCTGGAAGGAAATTAGAGCATCTATGAAAAGGATGCATCTGAATTGACAAACATTGTATTGTTGCAAACAAGCATGTCATGTTTCAAATATTTGTCATGTCTTCTTCAGAGGACATTCCAGTCTTTTTCAGCAAAATTCTTCGGATTTATTAAAATAAATAAATCAGGATTAATAACCACAACAAATCACCAATTCAATGGGAATTTTTCCCCTTTTTTTTTTTGCAATTATTATAACAAAAGCCTGTTAAAACACCTCCAATTTCCTCATGGAAGAAGGATGATAATTTCTCCTTCTTTGC
This sequence comes from Oenanthe melanoleuca, assembly GCF_029582105.1. Lineage (NCBI taxonomy): Eukaryota > Metazoa > Chordata > Aves > Passeriformes > Muscicapidae > Oenanthe > Oenanthe melanoleuca. The sequence continues at coordinate 101,464,030 of NC_079335.1, read as the reverse complement.
AGTGTACAAAGACACAAACACACACACTCTCAAGGTGTCAGGCAACATTTCACATCTCATCTCCAGAAAGGAGATACATATCTACCAGGACATGTGGAGACAGTATTGCCCTGTTTGCATCATTCATTTCCATTTTGAAAATTTTGAGAAATTGTTCCTATGGTCTAATTCAAGTTTCAGAAACAAACAAAGAAAGGACCAGCATGATAAGTCAAATGGAATGAGGAGGGAATTATACATACTTGAAATAATATTAAAATATAGACATTTCATCCCTCTGTTTGCTCCTAGGCCTTTCTCCCACTTACAAATATTCAAACACTTGACTGTTGTTCAATGCCTAGCTTTAAAGAATTAAATCAAAGTTAATATGAATTGTAGTACAGTACTATCTGCTGTGTGATGCATGTGCTCTTTATCAAATTTTTAGGAGCATTTGAACAATAGAGTAAGTCTCTCATATGACAGTAGACACACTGATGTTAATTTTAAAATTCTCTTTTTAGTTTAAATAATTCAAAATCTTTGCAGTCTACAATTGAATCCTCATCTGCACATCAATTGCATGAATGAGTTCTATTTCACAGCAGCCTATGTAAACTACATGGATTTTCAGTTCTAGGTGTAATTTTCTTCTTACTTCCCAGGGGTTACTACACACCACACATTGCACAACAACATATACTCTGCTGAGGCATCTCTCTGCATTTAACATGAAGAAGCTCATGTTTTGCAACAGGTGCTACAGAATCAAAAGTGCTTCTTCACCACTCTGAACTGTATTTGTGTCGATTTTATTTCTTTCATAAGCAAATAAGCTGAAGACAAGATTTATTGACTTGCTCCAACTATCTGTAGATTCAGTAGTAGAGATCAAGTCCAGCATTTTGCTGCAACTTAGTACCAAAGTGAAGCAAAAAACAGCGGTGAAATCCCCATGAGTGCAGGCTTGTTTTGGATTACAGCACCCAAAGAAGAAAAGGGAGAAGTATTAGCAGTGATATTAGGCTGAATATTAGGCTGAGTAAAGGGACATAGTCTCAAAATCCATCTTCACTTCTGAATGTTACTGGAGCATTTTAGTTTTCATGTTGTACCTTTTTTTAAAAAAATGCTTTTCATCACAAAGCAAGTTAAAATGTTATGAAAAGAAGACAGGGAGTCATTTAGACAAAATGGCCACAAAATATATTTCTAAATTAAAACTCTTGATAAAAAAGAAAAAAAGGCCTTTTTTTAAATAGTTGCTATCATTTCAACCCTGCCAAAATATTTAAAATTCTCTGTTGGAAGCCATACTGTCATAATTCTTTGTGTCCAGCTCAGTGCAACCAGTAATGCTGTGAGTGCAGGTGAGCCTTTGTCTAGCAACACAACTGCATAGCTCCTTTCACATTATTTTCCACCAGCAAGAAAGGTGAAGCTTTTGCCTTTTGATATTTTAAAGTGGTAAGAATCCTTGATGAGATAAATGCAGTGCTTTTCAGAGTGAAGAACAGTTTTATCTTCATGAGATTGCTCTAATTGTTTGGCAGTACTTCATTAGGGTTGGGTTTTATTATTGTGAGTCAGAAAACGGATTGCTGAAATGCCAAACACAAGATTTTGTCTGCTTTGACTTTCTCATTTGAATACTTGAAAAAACTCAACAGGTTTATTGTGGTTTTACTTTCATTTCTTTCCCCATGAATTAATCAATAGGCTGCAGAATAGTCTGGAAAATGAAAATACTTTTAACATTAAAGCCATTGGAAATGGCTCAGCTTCTGTAAACAAGCCCCTAAAAGATCAGGTCTATTTGGACCTGGTTCTCAATTTCTCTTCATTTAGTCAAACCGCAAAATATTTTCCAGTTTTCATTCTGGATTCAAAGCATGCTGCTGAGGTAGAATACATTTTCAGAAGAGGTCTGTAAGCATTCAAGAAACAGCTTGCAGGGAAAACACTACGAGCAGAGGAAAGCTGTATCTGAGACTCCCTCTGCTCTTCCCGCTGGGGACCTGCATCAGGCTCAGTGTTGCAGAGGATTTCATCATATCTATGACTGCACCAAGAACAATTGGGTCTGTGTCTCTTCAGCATGAATTAATACAAACTTGGAGCAGCTTCGAATCCTCTGGGAGCCAGGGCTGGCCTTGACATAACTTTCAAAAATTCCCTCTCTTTCTCCTCTTCCCTGAGCCAGGGATGGAGCTGTGCAACCTCTTCTTGGACTGCTGGTTTAATTCAGCAGTACCAAAGTGTTGTGTGGTGACCTGGTCCAAGTCCAGCACGGTGGCCCTAAACCAGGGTCACTCGGTCCATCAGCTCCAGGACACCAATGTGGTGGACAGCAAATGGGGTTTATTGAGGGGTTACTAGGGTCTTTATAGCCTAGGTAGTAGGGGTCATTTCCTCTAGCTCACGTCCGGCTTTGGGCTCAGATCTGGAGCCGAGGGTCTGTGAGGGGCAGGGGATTCTATCTGACCGTACATCCCGGTATCTTCAGCATGCATAACTCTAACTCTCCACACCAAAGTTAAAGTTGAGAAGAGTAGGGGGTGCAACAACTTCTGAATTACAAAGCTGCACCATCAAATTGCACACGAGCCAGTACTCAAAACTTTCTACATCTAACTAAGGAGTGGAAAATAAAATGACTGAGGTCTAAAGTTAGGCTGCTACCTTGACCTGCAATAAAGCACTCTTTTCTAATTTTTTTCTTTGCCCTCCATATAAAACTGGCACAAGAATTCAGCAGTAAAATTATTAAGGGATTACTTCAGAGTTTCAGACTTTAGAAATTTTTTCCTCGACAAATACCATGGGTGTTGGGAGAAAGCAATGGGAAAGATTTTAACAATTAATAGAATAAAAAAAATTAGTGAGCAACCACTGTTTGCAAATCCCTGTTGGTATCACTGGATGCTTAAGCACAAATCAAAAAAGGTGCTATGTACTTCAGTTTTAAGTTATGAAATAAAAATAGCAGGGATAATTTCAGCTCCATCCACAGCACTGGGAACTGGGAAGGGGAGGAAAGTGGAAGCAGGAAGGAATATTTGTGGAGTGAAAAAATTCAGAATTTCTTTGGGGTGAGAAAAGAGGAGGAAATATTTATATAAATCTCTGCAAGAATTTCTGGAAGAAGAGAACACATTTAATCCAGGCCTGGTCCATATGCAGCTTTCTGAGAGTCTGCCAGTCTATACACACAATACTGTGTGCCACACATCATCAAAATAATTTTGTGAACATGCTCACTCAGAAACATTTGTGCCACAGGCCTTTGCATATATAGTCTCTTCAGCCAGGCAGCATCATCAGAATACATGGCAGAGTTAGTAGGCCTGTGAGAACTTAGACTTTGAAGAGACCAGAAAGCAACTACATGGAGAGCTCAGCCAGTAGGACTCTGAGGTACGCAACTGACAGCTATGGGTTCAGCCAGCAAAAGCAATGCAAGCAATTGGCACAAATTCCTAGATGGGCAAAAAAAATCATAGACATCAGAGTTAATCTATGTTAGGACATTCAGGAAAGTTCATCTGGCATATTTCTTAATCTTGATTGGCCACACAATCTTAAAACCAGTCGGTGGCCACTTAAACAGTATGAGCAGCTGACATTCAGCTTCCCTTAAAAAAAGAATGAAACAAAACAAGCTTAACTTCAGCCATTTGTTTCACGGAAAATAACTCCACAGGAAAGGTACAATGCAGTTCAGCAATAATAGAATTATATTCTGTCTGAATTCACTGTAGCAGAAATAGAAACCCCAAAGAGATAAGCCTAGACATTGCCAAAAGAAAATTCATACAAGAAGAGAAAATCTCTCTCTATTCATATAGATATATACCCTCTATGCTAACAGATTAAGAGCAATTTCCTTTTCTCAAATGAAAGTCTGTGACAAAATAACATGTGCTGATTTATTACAAATTCTGAGCAAAGCAGATTTTCCTACACTTGTGTCATGGTGTGACTTGGGTTTTGCCAATTTTAACATATTTAATTTCTTTTTAGAGATAGGATTTAGGAGTAAAGACAACGCAGGCTTAAAACTTAAAAAAGAAGAAATTTGTTAATAACACAAAAAGAATTCAGAATATGATTCCTAGATTATTCCCTCCTCTCCTTTCCTTCATTCCACATTCCTTAACAACAGCATACAGAGAACACTTCAGTCAGTTATCCACCCAAATAATCGTTTCAGTTCACTCAAGGGAGAAAAGTCCCATTTTTGATTTAGGCTTAGGGGGTGTCTTCACCTTCACAGTCTGCATCTACCCGGGGCCTACAGAACCATGAATTTTCCTCCCATTTACACAGTCCTTCCAGAGCCCTGTTATGGGTTATGATGCACACGTGGGGTACTACTTTTAAAGGCAGGCTGCTGAAAAACAAAATTCTCTTCATCTCCTTCTCTATCAAATGTCTCTGTTCATATTCCAGTCCCAAAACAGAGAGCTCAATTTCCCTGAGGCAAAAAGTCTTCTACTCAAGCACCCCAAACCTCCCCAAGTATATTTCACAGTTTAAAGGAATTTTAGTGAAGTCACAATTCTCTCATAGCCCCACAAAAAAGGTATTCAGCTACTTATCAGTTGCATCTTTTCAATCTCTTCCCATCAGGAACTTTATCTTCATTCCGCTGACTTCTGTGGACTCCATGCTTTATTTCTTCTTATTCCGGGAAGCTCAGGAGGTCAAGAATCTTATCCAGGCATTAAGAAGTTAAAATTGTATCCAGATTATGAAGAAAAACCACATGGGCAGCTGGAGGCCTCTTCTGCCACGTGGAGAGGCAAGCCGAGCCGAGCCAGCAGGGCTGGGGCCATGCGGCCGGTGCTGGGCTGGGCTCCCCCGCCGAGCCCGGACCCGGGCCAGGGCTGGTGCCCTTGCCAGAGTCACCTCACCTTCCGGGGGCCAGAAGCCGAAAAAGCTTTAGCCAACTCTATCCACTGTGATTTATGAAAGCGAAATAAGTTTTCATTAGTTTCCCGAGCTGTCCGTTACCAAATCAGCTCTCTGATGGGTCCCCGCAGCTCACAGGGGAAGCCCTCAGATACAGGACAGCCCCTCCATTCCCTGGCCTCATGGTGCTTTCCCTGAGGCGAAATCCACCCCTCCCCCCTAGCACTTGAAACCAACACAACTTGATATTCATAAATCCAATGAGGCAAATCTTTGTATCACACAATCTCTGTTTTCAGCAGAATCATCCTTAAGGCAGCCAAATATGTCAATTTGTGGGGTTTAAAAAGCCTTAGGTATAAATAACGCATGCATGTTCCAGGGAATTTTAGCCATTGTTGACTCCGCAGGAGCAATATGGGATCTATGGACTATAGACTATATTCTCTGTTTTCTCTCTATTCTCCACCTTTATTTTTGTCTTCCCTTGCTTTGCCTGGGCAAAACAAAACTCTCATATTCTACTCCATAATCTGTACTGAAGTTTATTGTGCTACTGGGGACTTTGTGGAAGAGTAATTCTGCTTCTGAGCCAGCATCTTTCAGAAATTTATTTTGAGGAGTTGAGAGCTTATTGAAGGGTAATGTACAGAATTAACAGCTTGTTACCAACGATCTGTGAAATTATATTTTACAAACTTGAGGGCTTGTTAGCCAATACCTTATGAGTCTAAATAGTGGGCTGGTTGCCAGAGTTAAGGCAATTATACAATAAAGCACAGGAATTCCCTGACCTGTGGTCTGGTGTCTTTGCTCAGACTGATGAGAATTTATAACAAACATCATGGCCCCCTACTGATGGGTCACAACCCCCTCCACCCCCTTCCTTAATTGAACAAATTTAAAAAAACAAACATTAAGCAAGGAAAAAAAAAAGGTTGTAAAGCTGGTACCCTGTGCTAGCTAAAGTTTTCCTCCTCTCAAACATTCACTGGTACCTCTTCCCCAGGAAAATTCTTTCCCAGGAGAGAGACCCTAATTTACGAGAAGGGCTGTTTAGAGAAATGGATGTGTGGCACGGTCCAGGATAGTCACAGCTGGGGCTTTCCATGTCCTGCATTGGTGTAAGGTTTGTTATAGCTGAATTTCCTGAAGGTAATTTAGGTTTAATCCTGTGTTCCCTGACCACCCCCACAGGGCTGTCAGCACAGAGGGTCGTGGTGGTCTGTGTTGAGCAGTGTGCTCCCGTGGCCTGGTGGCAAAGGTTATGTCTGCATCCCTGCTCTTCAATTCTCCCTTTTGGGTGCCTGGTTAGTATCACAGGATATTTTCACTGCTATTGTGTGCTGAGAGTACAAGTACACTTGTGTCTTCACACTTGCTCAACACTACACATTTGGGATATATCTGCAGCTGCCTCAGAGTATAGAGAGAGATTCAATTGGTCTCTTCTTCCTCAGTCTCATCAGTCTTAGTCCCAAAGCTTTCACATATGATGAATGAATTTCTATGAGTCAGAAGTTAAATTTTTAAGCATTTTGATTATCACAGGAAGAGAGTGTGAGACAGAGCAACACGTTCAAGCACTACCTGCTTGTGAGCAGCACTGACTCACCAAAATGCAAAAGAACAAACAGAAAGCAGTCTCTGCTTTTCCTTATTTCCCAGATGTCTTTGTAATGTAACCATGTCCACTCTCATCCAGTAGCAATGACTGAAAGGAAAGACAAGTGGTTCTCTGGGAAAGTGTTTCAAGGCAAAGTGGATTTAAACAGAGCATCTCCCTACAGCTTCATTTTTATAATTCCTTCTCAGACTCCAATCTCTGATTACTCCACCAAATGAACTAGCTGCAATAGCAAAGCTGAGCAAGCCCCCTCCTTTGAGTGAGGCCTGTCTTGCTAAAGAAAGTCCTCCAAGGCAGCTATCAGTAACTCTGTGGAGGCTTTGTCATTCTTCTCACAATGTGCTTTTTTTTTGAGGGCTGTGTAACATTGCTCTGCCTGCATTAAGGCTGCATGAACACAGCTGTCACTGCCTGAATTAAATGAAAGAGTGACTCATACTACATTTTTGATACTGAAAAAGGTGTGGGTAGTATTTTGTCGCTTTCAAAAAGCTATGATTTCACATTATGTTTAAATAAAGAAGGACAATGACTTTAGAACATATAAACCCTAGATGGTAGATGATATACTATGTATTAAAAAGTTTGGGCGATATTTTATATGGCTTTGTCATCATCCATCATCATGAGGATCACAAGCAGAAAAGAAGTTCAGACAAACTTTCAGAAGAATAAGCATACATTACAGGAAAGGAAAATAAAGTAAGGAATTAGAAAAACAAAGCACTGCTCTATTCACTCCCAGATTAGATTTTCTTTGGTAGAGTAAAAAGGAAAAACTGTACATGCAGAGTCTCTGGCTATCTTTGGCTTAATCTCACACATTCAGTCACCTTTCTGCAAAGTGGATTCAAGTACTATTGTTCTTGCAGAGTGGCATTTTCACATTTGCTTTCTGAAATGAGGGCCCCAGGTCCTAGCAATGGAGAATTGTAGGCAAGTAATTTATGGTGTCAGAAACACATTTAAGTTCTGCTTCTCTCCATTACTCTTTTCTTCTGCTACTTATCCCAGATCTGCAGTTTTAAAAATATTTTGAGAAACTGATTTCAAAGCAAATATAGTAGACACCAGAAGTACACTGTGCAGCTTAACCTCTGCAGGAAATAAAAGTAAGGAGAAAATACTAGGAATTTCTAGGATTATCATAAAATATACATATTTAGGTTGCATAGTGATGGTGCACTTATTCTGCTGAGAAGCAAGCAGAAGACCCAGCGGTCAAATTGGTAATTGAATGAAAATGAAAGCTTGATGAACGCTTTCCTTTTCATGCACTTTGAACTACAATCTGATTAAGAATTATCTTAATTTTTAACTCTGTTCCTCTGTTCTGTGTACTCCAACTCAGCATGACTCATTTCAGGTAAGAAGCTGATGCAGAAGTTTAAATTATCTGGGAAGTGTTAGGCAGATGATACTCTGGAGTTATTTGGAGGACTGAATTCGAATATTTCTGAGCATGATTTTGAACACCTCTAAAGTTCCACTTCTTACTAGTTGCCAATATAAGACTGACTCAACCAAGACAGTTTTAATTTATTGTGTGTACTTCACACCCACCTTTCTAATTTGCATATTTCTCAATGATTTGCCATCATTCTGCTTCAGTCCTCACTCCTCTGTCTTGTAGTTTCTTCAAGTGCCAATGTAAGATTGAAACTCTCTAGGATGCCACAAAGTACTAAATAAAGAATAAGCCTTCCCCAGTATTTTCCCCATATTTCCTTTGCCTTCATCATGGCCCATTAAATCTAATTATATCCACTGGAACATCCCCAGGGTGTTAATCCAACAGTTCTCCATCTGTCAGATAAACTAGTAGTACATTCTAGAGAAACGTACTCAAAAGTCTGTTTGTGATTCAGGCTCCACACGCTGAAAGACACATACAGATTTACCTCTTCCTTTGACACTTGTATCAGCTCACAAAAAGGGTCATTGAGAAGACATAGCAGACTTGCAATTCAAGTGGCCAGTTTGCTTGCCAACCCTTTGAACAATATGGGAATTTCATGAGGAGCTAGGATAAACAGCTTTTATATGTTTCAAACAATGATCTGCTTTTGCTAGAATCTTGTCCTTGACTACACACAACATGACAAGATTTCAGATTTCAAGAGACCCTAGCTCTGGATTTAGATTGCTTCATAGATTCTCTGGAGTGGTCTTACCTTGAATGTTGAGTGCAAATTTGGACACTACAATACAAGAAAGATATTAAATTATCAGAGACCACCCAGAGCAGGGCAACAGAGGTGGTTAAGAGCCTTGAGAGGAAGCTATATGAGAAGTGGCTGATGTCACTTGGTCTGTTCAGCCTGGAGGAGACAGAGGGAAGACTTCACTGCAGTCTGCAATTTACTTGTGAGGAAAAGAGGAGGGGAAGGCACTGATCTCTGCTCTGTGGTGATCAGTGACAGGACCTGAGGGAATGGCTTGAAGTTGTATCCAGGGAGGTTTGGGTTGTATATCAGAAAAAGGTTCTTCTCCAAAGCGTGGTTAGGCACTGGAACAGGCTACCCAGGGAAGTGCTCCCAGCACCAGCCTGACAGAGTCCAAGAAGCATTTGGATAGCGCTCTTGGGGCACATGCTGTGACTCTTGGGGTGTCCTGTGCAGGGCCAGGAGTTGGGCTCGATAGTCCTTATGGGTCCCTTCAAACTCAGATTATTCTATGATTCTTTGATTCACATCTCGTTCTTCTTGGTCTTTGGAAACACTCTAGGTATACAGAATTGTAGGCTCAGCATTAATTTTTTCATAAAGCAAAAAGAGAATAACTGCTACACAGGATTAAAACTAGGCAATTTGGGTTGAGTTTTGTTTATTTGTTTTTAGAATAATAGAATAATTTTGTTTGTTTTTAGAATACCAGATGTCTTGGTTTGATTTAGGTTTACCAATTTTAATATACTCAATTTCTCTTGGAGATAGGATTTAAGAGCAAAGACAAGGCAGGCCTAAAACTTAAAAGGGTATTAAGAAGAAATTTATTAATAGCACAGAGAAAATAAGGAATTCGGAATAAGATTTTCAGATCACTCCCTCCTCCCCCCCGCTTTCCATATTTCTTAATAACAACATACAGAGAACACTTCAGCCAGTTTTCCATTTAAATAATAATTTCATTTCACTATACAGAGAAAAGTTCTTTTTTGGTTTAGCCATAGGGTGTGTCTTCACTTTCACAATTTGCATCCACCCAGGGAAATCTGCAAATCGTGGAACTCCTCCCATCTTCACAGTCTTTCAAGAGCTATGTTATGGGTTATGTCAAAAACTTCTGGGGTATTCCTTTTAAGGGAAAGCTGTTCAAAGACAAAAATTCTCTTCATCTCTTTTTCCATCAAATGTCTCTGTTCTCTCTCTTTCCAGTCTCCAGAACAGAGAGCCCCATTCCCTCGGGGCAAAGGATCTTTTTTTCTCAAGCACTTCAACCCCCTCAAGTAGTTATCCACAATTTAAAAGAATTTCAGTGTAGTCCAGTCCCCTACATCTGACAAAAAAGGTTCTTTTCAACCAAACTTTTCATGCCATCTTGTCAATTTCTTCCCATATGGAAACTTAGCTCCCACTTCACTGACTTCAGTATACTTCCTGCTTTATTCCTCTCATTCAAGGGAGGTCAGGAGATCTGCAGTCTTATCTGAGCATTAAAAGTGTTAGAATTGCACACAGAAGGTGAAGAGAGTCGTACCAGGATTTTTCAGGCCACTCAGGCTGCGTAGGGGAGGCTCAACTGGCCTCTGTTCCAGCTGCATTTCTCCCAAGCTGCATGGGCAGCTGGGGGGCGGGGGGAACTAGGCTTCCCTTTCCCCTGGCCATCAGGGCCCCTTGTTAAAAAAAAGGGGGAGGGGAGGCGGCCTCAGAGGCTCCCCCACCCCAGCCTGGCCAGGCTGCATGGGGAGGGGTGTCGGGCCAGGCCAGGCCAGGCCAGGGCCGGGCCGGTTGTTACCTGCCTTCCAGACGGAAGTGAAAAGAGGGAGATTAACTTTACCGATATGATTCATGAAAGCAAAATAACTTTTTTTAATTGGTTACCCAGGCTGTCAATTATTAAATCAGCTTTCCGATTGGTTCCTGCAGCTCACAGAGGAAGTTCTCATGGAGGAAACAGCCCCTGCGTGTCTCTGTGCTATGTACTCCTCCTCTCAGGTGACTTTTACTAATATATCTAACCATACAAGCAGAAACAACAGCAGTTGTTAAAATTACCAACAAAACAGAACAGATAACTCAGTTCCAGTCCTTTCTTTAACTGCAGGCACACTCTTTCTGCACTCAGTCCCCGTGCTGCAGATGAGCAAAGCCCAGCAGCTGCAGAGAGCAGGCAGGAGCAGAGGTGGGAGGGGGTGGCAGCGGCCACACTGGTCTCAGGTGGGAGCAGGCTGGAGAAGGCAGCTCCTCACTCACCATTTGTGTTCTGGTGGTCAGCAGTGTCCGCAGAGGCAGGAGGCTGGAACGGGGGAGATGCAGGGCAGATGATCACAGACTGTCTGGCACTCCTGCGTTCGGCTGCGTGGCTTGAGATGGGGGGTCCTCCTCCAAGCTCACCGGAAACACGAGTCGCCCCTCCGGAAGCACGAGTCACCCGTCTGGAAGCCCGAGTCGCCCTCCAGAAGCCCAGCTCCCACCTACCCCTTTTGTCTAGAGTCGTCAAAGGTCCTGGGTGTAACCTGGCCAGATCCATTGGCATGATAATGGGAAAAATTCTTTAAATTGACACAGTAATAGAAAAACACTTAACCCCCAACAGCACTCAAACTCTAGGACACAGAAGTACCATAAACCATAGTGGACAGTCAGAAAGGTACCCTACCTCTTCCCTAATGCAATGATAATGGATGCTGCTGTTCCTTTGATAAAGGAGCTATTCCCCAGCTTCTGCATGGGAGACAGAGCTCATCCACGAAGGGACAAGGAATTGACGTGTCACCCTCCCCCTGCTTGAGGCATTTCTTCTGAATTCTCTCTGTATTTGGTGCATTTCTCTCCTTCCAGTAGTAAACCATAAGACACCAGTCACTCTGATCAAATACAATGACCCAGGTTCATTACCAAAACAGTGCAAAGTGTAAGACTATGCAGAAAACCTTGGGAGACACATGATTCGGTGAACAGTGAGGGATAGAGGCTTGTTTTGTAGAGTGATGATCACTCAAAGTGACACTCTGTCACACATTACGTGACATTAGATGACGAACATGGAGAGGATGATGTGAAAATTTAAGAAGGTGATTATGAATTAGAGGTCTGAAGCCACCGTTCCTAATTAACACTCTAAGCATCTACACTCCGTGTACATTTATGATGAACATTCTGCCTGATGAAAAAGTATTGTGACAGAGTGAGTAGTGGTTACCAGTTTTCTGAAGCTGAAATTCCCAACCTGAGAGGTCACTGCAGGGACATGGGTAGAGTTAGGTCAGGAAGAGATTGCCACAAAGCTCTTCTGGCCAAATGAGATGGACTGGAATAGAAAATGTAAATGATCATCAAGTGTTCCCAGAAGAAGAGACATGGACTAATACTAACAGGCATCAGGCAGAAGACAAAGAAAAAATTAATTCCTCAGATCACACAAATGAAATTTCTTGCTGCATCATATTGTAAGTGCTGAAAGCTGGCACAGTCTCAAGGCTTGATTGAACAGGTTTATGAAACTGGAACCAATTTGAAGCAATTAAAAGATACTATCTTCACTAAAAACACAAACAGCTTTGTGGTAGAGCCCCAGATTATGTGAAAGCTGAGAGAGTCTTTGAGAGAAACAGCACGATATGTTTCCGCTCATCAACCATACCTCTCTAAGCATCAGCTTCTGAGTATTGCCAATGGTCTAGCTGAATCTTTGCTTCAGGGACTGTTTTCCTAGACATATTCTAGGAAAACACACTCTGATAGGAAGGAAGAGAATGATCACCTGTGTAACTGTAATGGTATATCTGGCCCTTCTTTCAAAACAAATATGCTTTTTCTTGCAGCTTTACGATTATGTAGAAGCCTGAATGGCACTTATGGTTACTAATGACATTTTAGAGTACTGGAGCATTACAGGATTGTGAGGTGAGGGTCTGAAGTGAGTCAGGGTCCTCAAGTATGTGCAAAGGAGAGCCCCTTTATTCCAAAAACCCAGCCTTTTAAAGCCATTTAGCCAGTTATCAGTTTCATACTTTTAAATAATAGCAAACATAATTCAACCAACCATGTACACCATGATGGGAACACACGATGGTTATGTAACATGTTTTTCTACCCTTAATTCAGCTGAGTCTCTTTCTCATAGTCATTTTCTTACTTAGCTAAAGTAACAGGCCTGAGACATGACTTTGCAAGGCCTCTCTTTTATAAAGCCTTATTTGCCGGTAACAGGACAACTGTGATGCTAATGCAAACTATGTGCTACACAACAGAGTCACGGCATATATTTATGTAGATTACTTGGGCTTCCTAAAGTTCCCAGTTTTAGGTTTATCACCACCAATAATTTGGCATGCTGTATCCAGTCTGCGGAAAGGTGGAAATGAGGGAAATTACAAAGCTTCTAATCCAACATTTACTATGGATGTCACAGATGTCCTGAGAGAAAAGGCTGGATTCCAGTGACCTGAGGCAATCATTCAGTAAATCCCATAGAGGGTAAAGTTAAAAAAAGAGCAAAACAAATCCATGCTGATATTTCAAATCTCTGGTTTAAGCAGAAATTAATTTTGTTCTTGGTGAAAGTACCTAGAGTTCCCAAGAGCGAAGCGCACAAAATGGCTGCCTGTTTCCAGTGGAATGTTCTTAAGGACAGTAGACTAAACAGGCATTAAAAATTACTTGAATGGCAGAATCTCTGAGAGAACAGTTCTCTGTCTTGTTGAATTGCAAGGGAGAACAACTTTAATAATAGGCTGAAGTTCTTCTGACAAAACGAACATTCTGCAGGGTTGGGTGCTGGTCATTCTAGTATGTAATGAAAACTGGTGTTATGGTACTCTAAGCTTCTTATTTCAGCTCTAAAGAAAGACCATCTTACTGCAGAGAAATCAAAACCATTTAAAGAAATGGAGAACATACACTTTTTAAAAAGGTATTTGGCTACTTAAAAATGCAGATTAATTTTGAAAATTACTAATGGGTGTTGTACTGCAGCTTCAACTCTTCATCTTCAGTATGTCTATGGATATCTAATCCATATCAGAGAAGGAAAAGGTTCATCAACACCTTTTCCCTCTTCTGCTTTGCAACAAAACGGTTGGAAGGATCCTTTATTTTTAAATCCTCTTCAGTGGTCCAACTTACAGATATACAGATATACAGATATACAGATATACAGATATACAGAGTTTGCAAAAACAAAACTAAAGGAATTTCTACATAGTGTATAGAGAAAACCTGGACTACATGTTTTATCTTGTCTCTTGAAACTCAAAAGTCAATAAAAAGTAGTGCCTTTTATCTATCAATTTATTTATTTAAATTAAAGGTTTAGGATATTTGGGCTACATTCAATATAATGAGAAACAGTGAAGATAATGTCCTTGGAACATATGAATTGATAGTCAAGAAAACATTGGAAACTTGAGGAACACTCTTTTTTTTCTTTTTTCTTTTTTTTTTTGTCTTTAGCTACATAGACCTGATTGTAATTACATTAAACTGGAGTTCTTTCCTGGAAGTTCAGAATCATTGAAATGCATTACTAGCTAAAATAAACATAAGCCATGCGTCCACCTGATATTTAACTCAAAGAAGAATTCGATAGTGTTTGAAAAAGCTAAATTATGTTCTAGAGAAATAGGAATTTCCTCCTACCAATACAGGACTAAAGAAGCTAAAAAATGTTAGAAGTTACTGAAGAGAAAAAAATTCTCAAAAGATTAAATGTGACCAGGAACTGCAGTTGAGAAAATTAACTGCATTATGAGATACAAATCATTCTCTCTTCTTACTACCAACCATGACAACTTTTTTATTACTTTCTTAAACATTTTCAAAATTTGTACTGTTTCAAACAGTTTGCAGTTTTGGCTGTTTGTTTTGGGGTTTTTTTTATTATCTTAATTTTTAGTATATTCAGTGATGGGAAGAGGAAGGAGAGCAAAACAAAAGAAACAGAAAGAACAGATATCAGAAGATTTTTGCATAATTTTGAAGATAGAAGTGTTTCATCTTGATACCTGCAAAATAACCAAGCAAAAATGCATTTTAAGTGTCATTACAAAAGAGACACACTTCCTTATTTATTTCTATAGTAGGAACTGTGAAAGCATTCAGATTGGAGCTCTCACTCATGATGTTCCACATCAAGGTTATAGCTAATGAAATCATCCAGACTAATTCTAAGGTGCTGGATTTTCTAATTTTCAACACGTGTAATAGTGAGAAGTTCTTACAGCTATCTTTCCTTGATAGCTTTCCTTGAAAGCACCATACATTCACTAATTACAGACTAGAGCAAACTCATCTTCTTGAGAATGTACTCTGAACAACACCAGAATATCTTGCATAGATTTTATCTCCAAGTGAATAACCTAATCCTTTATTTCAAGCACATACCCTAGCTTACAGACAGTCTTCATGTGGTGTTACTAATTTTAGCAACTGCTGGAAGGTAAGAAGTCTGTAAACTGTTAATCAACCTTATCTGTAGCATAGAATGCAGGGTTACAAAATTTTAATGCAAGTACAGCTATAAGTGTGCTTGCAATTGACTGCTCAGTAAAAGGCAAAAAAACCCCAACAAACAAAAACAAGGCAAAAAGAAAGCATCTAAACAACTCACAGGTCTAATAAACACAGGAATTCCCACTGATAGAGAGAGCACAATTCTGTATAATACGTTGGAGTCTGTTCTTATGCTATTAAGAATTTACTAAAACACTACTGAAGTCTAACAACCAACATATATGCCCAGATTACGGGAATGTGGAATAAGATTAACCAGCTCTTGAATACAGGCTTTTGCAAATCCTGCTACAAAGAGGAGAGCACAGCTTTATTGGGGCCCTAAACTGCCCAGTGGTTCATGGGAAAAGCCAGTATGATATCCATAGCACAGATCAAAGCAGAGGGATTCAAAGTAAAAGCAGTGTGAAGAATTAAAATAAAAATTATTCCATCAATCTGAGCATAGTTGTGCAAATGTTTTATGGATAATTATGAATTAAAAGGTTATGTTTCTTCCAGCCCTTGCAGAATACAAATTAAGTGCTATTTTGTACCTACTGTTGTAACCCCAGGTACTTCAGGTTTTCATGCAAAAAAAAAAAGGAAGGAAGGAAAACAAAATGACGTTTCACAGACCTTATAAGTGTACCAAAAGGTAAAAAGTAGAAAAAGACAGAGATCACTCCATGAGGCAGAGAATTCATGCTGAACCCTTGCCGTGTTATTGCTGAATTATATTATGTGTATCAGTATTGTTACACACACACAATGCACTTTATTATTTCAGGCTTTACAGGAGCTTCTGTGATGCAATTCAAACATTTCTAAGCACATTGCTTTAGACAAAGTTCAGCAAGAAATGAGAAGCCAGGAATCCACGTTTATATTCAGAGATACTTATCTCACTTGGTCCCATTAGACCTGCAGTATCATTTAGCAAGAAATCCAAGTGCCACCTTTGTCTTGGGAAGTTCTTTCCTTATATTAAGAGGAAGATGTCATGCAAAAGGAATAACTCAATTCCCTGATTCATTACCTAATCAATATTTCAGACAAAGAAAGTAGGAATATTGTAAAGCATGATTTGCACAAATTCTGCACTTTTCTGTGAAGAAAGGAATCAAACAGTTCAGCTTGTGAAGAAACCAAGTGAGAAGCCATGGAAACATTAACACAGCCATCACTATCACAGCCCAGAAGACCTCAAGAGAGATGATAAAGCTGTGTATGCAAACTAAATCTATTGTGCATACAGCACCTCAAATATCATCTTATTTTGGTCCTAGACTTGAAATAGCCTGAGACAGTTACTGGTTTCTCCTGGCAAATAAGGCCCACTTCAATTTGGGGCTAGCACATTTCAGACATTTCTGTGTATCTTATTCATAAGTGTTGCTGGACTGCTGTAAGGCCTTACAGAGCAGCCTTGCCCTTTTCTCTCACTGCATCAGCCTACTGGGCACTATGTAATCAATCCCCTCTGGACACGCCTGAGTTTAATCAATGATGTCAGGCCTAGCTCCTTCAATTATCCGTCTTGATGTCGTGATACCTGATCAGCACCACAAAATATTTTATTGTCTGGGCAACTGCTCAAATTGCCTGCTTTGCAAATTGGACAACCTATATGTTATCATTGTGGCTCATTTTTCTGACAAAGATGATCTGTAAACTTGGACATGGCAAGCCTACTGCCCATCTCATTTTTCTTTCAGCACCACCGAGTCTACTTGGTGCTGTGTACTATATTTCATCTTTTGGCAAATATTTTTCTAGAATGGGGAAAAAGTATGCATGCAGTGGTGTTTTGGACTCCTAGAAGTAACAATATTTTAAGCTATGTTTTGGTAACATTTATTCAGAAATTAGGCATCTAACAGTGCAGTTCAGCAACCATTTCTTAACTCAGCATCATTTTTACTAGCAACAAAATCCTACTAACTGCAACAGTAACTGAAATTTTTTCTGAGGGATGAGGACAGGAAAGTTGTGGAACATATCATGCACACAACACACAGAGAAAAGTTAGATTTTCATGTAATGGATTCAGAGGTTTCAAGACATAAAATTATTTTAATGGTCAATATAGCTGAGAAATCACTGCTACAAGACAAACTCTCCTCTCTGAGAACTCCTTATAGCAATAACATTTCCATGAATCAAAGATGTTAAAGATTGTTAATGCTTATTTTTCTTATTTTCCTTGCTGTATAAGAAATCCTTGAATGCTTTCCATGGCACTGCAACATGACAAGATAACATCACTACATAGTGGTGTGTTGGTTTCATGTGCAAGGGGGGAGGGGTGGATTCGCCTGAGGGAAGGCACCGCACCGGGGAGTAGGAGGCTGTCCCGTCTCTGACGGCTTCCCCTGTGAGCTACGGGAACCAATCAGAGAGCTGATTTGGTGATGGACATCTTGGGAAACAAATTGAAAGTTATTTTGCTTTCACAAATCACATTGGATTAAGTTAACAAGTGTCTTTCGGCTTCCGGCCTCTGGAGGTGTGGCAGTCTCTGGCCAGGGCCTCGGCCCAGCTCTGGGCTCGGCCTGGGGCCTGGCCTGGCACCACGGCCTGGCACCCTGGCCTGGCACCGCACCGGCTCTGCGGGGAGCCCCAGGCCTGGCCCCGGCTTGGCTCTGCGGGGCCGTGGCTTGGCCTCAGGGCCCCCCGGCCGCATGGCTCCGGCATGGCCCCGGCATGGCCCCAGCCCGCTGGGGGGATGAGGGAGCCACCAAAGGCTCTCCCTTCCCCCCTCCCCATTCTGAGAGAAGAGGCCTCCAGCTGCCCACGTGGCTTCTTCACGATCTGGATATAATTTTAACTCTTATTAATGCCTGGATAAGAGTCTCGATTCTCCTGAGATCCCCTGAATAAGAAGAAATAAAGCATGGAGTCTACAAAAGTCAGCAGAATGAAGATAAAGTTCCTGATGGGAAAAGGTTGAAAAGAGGCAACTGATAAGTAGCTGAAAACCTTTTTTGTGGGCTAAGGGGATGGTGACTACACAAAAATTCCTTTAAACTGTGAAATATACTTGGGGAGGTTTGGGGGCTTGAGTAGACGACTTTTTGCCTCAGGGAAATTGAGCTCTCTGTTTTGGGACTGGAATATGAACAGAGACATTTGATAGAGAAGGAGATGAAGAGAATTTTGTTTTTCAGCAGCCTGCCTTTAAAAGTAGCACCCCATGTGTGCATTATAACCCATAGCACAGCTCTGAATGGACTGTGAGATGAGAGGAGAGTCATAATCTGCAATTTTATCCCGGGCAGATGTAGATTATAAAGGTGAAGACACCTTCTAAGCCTAAACCAAAAACGGAACTTTTCTCTCTAAAGTGAACTGAAATGATTATTTAAGTAGATAACTGACTGAAGTGTTCTCTGTATGTTGTTGTTAAGGAATGTGGAATGAATGGAGGAGGGAATAATCTAGAAATCGTATTCTGAATTCTTTTTGTGTTATTAATAAATTTCTTCTTGTACCTTTTTTAAGTTTTAAGCCTGTATTATCTTTACTCCTAAATCCTATCTCTAAAAGAAATTAAATATATTAATATTGGCAAAACCCAAGTCTCACCTTGACAAGTGGTCCATAGCATCATTAATGAAAGCATTTCTGATTTTACCCATGGTTTAATCTTATGAGAGAACTACAATTATCTCTCTATTGAAGTTCTTACCACCTTTAACGATTTTTTAGCACATGCTGACTCTAGGTAACTCTAGCTCTCATGCTCTGCAGCTCTGTAAATGGTGGTATTTGTGTCTTTCTACTTGACTTTATCAATTTACAGTTACTTAGGCTCAGGTTTCTAGTCACTTGGACTGCTAATGACATGCAGAACTAAAGTGAAATGGTATCAGTCACTGAACTGTTGATCTGGAAGTGCAAATATTGGTGCATAATTGCCAATTCCCTCTAATAAACCCAAAATACTTACATTGACTGTAGTTACAGAAACTTAGATTGCAAAAAGTCTGTGTTATTTACAACTTGATGTAAGGCAAATGTAACACCATTACCCTTTTACAGTTTCACATCTAGACTCTGCAAGCATCAGCCTCACTCTATGAGAAGTCTACTTGGAGCTGGAGATAACAGCATAGGCAAGGCCTGCAAGTAGCAGCACTTGAGATTAGGGTGAGAGTTGATTTTGGACCTGAACAGAGCTAGTATGAAGCTGTCCAAATTGACCACATGAACATGGGTCCCTAAATGAATAGGGCCTAATAGTCACCCTTTTGAATAATCATCAATTTTGAAATAATGCAACATTTGGTTTTCAAGATTATCATAAAGGACAGTAAAAAAAGGGGTATGTTACAAAGAAAATTCCAGTGAGAGAGCAGTGTGTGAGGATTACATGTCTGCATCATCCAAGCTCTAAGAAAACACTGTGAAACTAGAACACCAAAAATTAAAGCAATTACCTAGGGAATGGGAAGGTGTGAAAGAAATGTTTTCTTTAGGTATTAGTAGTTAAACCACCAGTCCAGTATTCCTAAAAATCTTTTAGGGTGAGCATGTTACTTCTCTCAGCAATCGATTTTTTGACACGAAAATTGCTGACTTCAGTGCTAGTGCTAGAGAACAGATGAACTTTTGCCATAATTTTAAGTATTAGAATGTAAGATTTTTAACATACCAAAATTTATAATTGAATCAAAAGAAAATTTAAGACATTTAGCCAAAACAATGTTATTTGAGACACTTATCTCTCCTGATGAACGAGTGGGGAAAATTCTTTATTTTAAATGAGTATTTTTAAGTAAGCAGAAGTTAGAAAAAAAGAGAAAAGTCACAGAAGGAAAACCAGCTTTCCCTTAACTTTCATGGACATTCAATCAGGATCAAGGTAACCATTCAGAAAAACAAACCATAAACCTAAACAAACCCACTGATTATTATATTGTTTCACACAATCTCCTTGAGCTTGAAAGAAATTACAATGTTTAGGAAGATAAAATATTCACATTTCTACCACAATTCAATGTGATGTACTAGTTCTGACAAGAAATCGTTGCTTTGGTTGCAGCTTGGCAATTAGAGTATAGGGCAAGGTTTACTAGGAGGTTTTATAAGCAGAAAAATGAGGCCAAGTAGCATGTGAGAACTTGATTCAGTCTGGTGTGGCAAAGAACCAAAAAAAGACACATCCCTTGTTCCACACAGAAAACCCTCTAACAACCCCTGTTTATTTTTTTTTTTTTTTTAATATTTTTTACCAAATAGCCAAGTTTACATTATTTACCCGGTAAAGTCTTTGGTTTCTTCTTGATCAATCTAGAAGTTTATTTGCCTATATTGTCTCATAATGATCATACCACCTGTCTACCAACCTCCATAAATAGCCCTCCTACTACCCTGAAATAAGCTTGTGTCTACCTCCTTCACGTGTTGTTTGAAAGAAAACATTCCCCACAACCTTTTCCCAACTGGAATTTCTTAAAAGAGCAGTATCTGACATTTTCATATTACATCCATCAGACCATGACAGAAGGTAATTTCCTCTGGTCTTCCTTTCTTGTGATTCAGTTTAGTAACAGAAAATAATATTTAGACACAAAAGACAGAATCTCCCAGTCTCTGCTAAGAAGAAAAATAACAGCCAGCAGCAGCCCTGCTTTTCATGGGAATGGGAATTTCTCATCTATTTCTCTTTAAACTCACACACTTCCTTGAACTCCTCTCAACTCTGTTTCCTCATCAGGTCTTTCACGATTTTGTCTTAAGAAGAGAAGGAAAACAAAACCCAGATCAACCATCCAAACTTTACTTGCCCTCTGCTCCCTTGGAAGCAATTGTGGCCTTTGCTGTTCCCATCTTAATAGATCACTCATACAATGAACTGGGCTGTAGCCCCGCCTCTTACCTGGAAGGTGGTGGGAGGAATACGCAGTACTGTTTAGAGGGCCAGCCCACTTTGAAACATGCAACCCTTTAAGGCAATTGAATAAACAAATACTAATTAAAGCAATATCAAGAAGCTTTTCAGCAACAACATTTAAAGTACAAGACACATATTTTGTGATGATTCACCTTGAAGGTCATCTTCAGATCAGGGAACTTTTCTCATGGGGAGTTTAGGCTGGACATTTCATATTGATTTAAAATAAGAAAAGTAGTTTTGAAGCTTGGAGGATTCTGTAAGGATGGATTTCTAAAGAGAAGACAGGAATTAATAATCTCCAATGACACTCTAATTATCTTATAAAAGCCTGTCAAAACAAAAAGGTCTACTGTAGAGCTGGGCTAATTTGATGCTAAAATGTCTACAGCTAAAGAAAACCAAAGCATCTTACTAATATTGTATAGAGTTGCTGAAGCACAAGTAATTAAAATACACATTGGGTTGATGTTGACAAAAGTGATGGGCTAACACAGAGATTGGCATCAGGCAGAGTGTAAAAAGATGATGGATAAGTTTCCCTGCAAATAACCTGATTGTGCAAACATGTTGTGTATCCAGTTTTAATTTAAGAATAAAACTGGAACAGAATAATAGAGTTACCCTGATATATATATCTATCTATCTATATATGTATGTATGTATGTATGTATAATACCTAAATATGGCACTTCTTCAACCTCTACAGGTGTAGATATTTCACCCCTAGAAATAACCCTTATAGATTATTTTACTTGCTTGTCAAACAAAGTTAAAGCTGTCCTCTAGGAGTTCAGAGCCCTGTGCTATAATGCTGTGTATTTTGAGAAGTTCTTTGTGAGGGATAGAATGGTGAGAAAACACTGGAGGAGGGCAGTGTCTTGTGCCTATGATTTCAGCTTGATTAGGCTGGCTGGCAGCCCATCCACCCACCTGGTTTCTATGACTAGCTCTTCTATCTTGACACTACCTGTGATCATGCCTCTTATAATAAAATAAATGGTGGTGAGGGTGCCATCTTTTGGATGGTCTGAAAGCTAAATGAGAAAGGAGAAACTGTTACGGATTTATCAACCAGGGTAAAGAAACAACAAACATCATTTAGATCCAAATTCTTGCAAAATGTGTATCTGGGGTTTTGATATAAGAATCTGTGCAATCTATCACCGAGCCTGAATATATTATGTAACATTATCTATGGTACTGAAGTTGCTTAAGTAAAGCAAGTCCCAGTAAGGGCCATTCATATATTCTGACGCCATTGCAGTTTAATTTGCTGGTCTCTCAATAGAATAGTTTGTGTTCTTGTGTGTGTCTCAGTTTAGCTGAGGAAAAATAACTATTTGCACAGGTAGATCAAATTTCAGAACCCAGACTTCAGGTGTTGAAGCTAATTTAGATTAATTAGTCATGTTGCAAAATGCAAATATTAAAATACAAGTTCTTAGGAGCAGATAGGGAAAAGCAACACAGGAACCTATTGGAAATAAGTAATATTGCTGAAAGGTGATCAAAATCAATAAGTCTGTGTGCAACCTGGCATTTCCCCTACTACAAAGGTACAAGCTTTGGAATTAGAATGATAGCTCTTGGCTAATGAGGTTTCCTAATTATGAAACAGATCAACCTTTCAGAAAAAAGTCTCATGGTGATGTCACCATCTGTCTTGATCATATTTGCATTGAAGGAGATCAGGAAGGTTGTTTTCATTATGACAATTGAGCAAATAATTTGCAACAAATAAAGTATTCAGGGCTGCTAAGCCTAAGAAGTTACAGAAGCTCCTGTGATCTTATCTCCAGTTTTGAAAGCTTGGTTCCAAACACTGAAGCTTTGGTTTTCAGGAAAAAAGATCAAACAGCTATAACTTGTAGAAGTGCAAATCTAAAGATAGAAATTAATTATTAGATTATCCTTTTCCCTCCCAAAATTTCTATTTTTCCTGTTTTATAAAATTCTTCCATAACAGCTATTTTCTTGGTTCCACTTTTCCAGATAAGATGCATAATTTGTTTACTAGTGTGTTCATTTTTTGCACTTTTCTGTGGAAATGGGTCTGATAGGGGTAGACAGGGGAGTGGCTTCATCTGCAGATGCAGGAGGCATTAACCTGCAACCATGGGAGGTGACATATTAATGGGGTTATTCTGAAAAATATCATGTTTCTTGTTCTTGTTCTGGGCTGGTACTGAACCAGTTATTTATAAGGGCATACTCCTAGTTCACATTCATGATTAGACCTTTGCCATCAGATACCCCTATATATGGTTAAGTTTGCCACACCCCTGGGTCTTTGGACGTTGCCCCTGATACTGTGTGGCTTCTACGTTTGTTATTTTAACCATTAAAGTTCTTTATTTTTTGGGCAACTCCATCCTTCCCGTCCCTCTATTTATGCCACTGACTTCCTGGCTGAACTGGTCCTGGACTTTTTCATAGATAAAATTCCTTTTCAAGATGTAAGTCTGGTCTTGCAAGCATTTATAGTTTTCAAGCTAGAAATTTCAAGGCCCAGCCACAAGTAACAGCATGGCTTAGTAAATTACACGTACCCTCATCATTCTCCTCCGTGCCTGGAGAGGCGTAATGGAATTGGCGGTGCCTGGCATGGCCTAGGGAAGTGTTACCTCCTGAACCATCTGGTGTTTTGCACAGATTGTCAAAGGGCTCGACAATGCAGGCTGGCAGTGAGCATCCCCCACACAGAAGAGTATCTACATGCACAGAATAGCCAAAAGTGGTTTGCTGTAGATTAAGAAAAGTGATCAGAATTAATAAATTCATAATAAGTGAGAAGGAACATAGTACTCCTCTCACAATATGTTCTGTCATTTTTGTGCAGCAGCTGTATACATACTGTCATTTTGTGTACAGCACAACTTCACCTATTTTTCAAGCTGCTTCCGCATCTTTGACCAGTGATTAAGATGATTTCTCAACAGATTACCTTCAGAAATCTTCAGAATTTCTTAACATTCCGAAAGATAACCAACACCATGGGCAGTATTGCTCCTTGATGACTATATCTCACCTCCTTCATTTTGCCACCTTCCTCCAGCTTATGTTAACAAATTTTCGATCTTCTTCATGCTTTGTTTCAAAGCTTTCACACACATAGCTCCTGCACTTACAGAGAGCTCTATTGTCCTGGTTTGAAGGACAGGTGTCTGCCAATGAAGGCAGAAGTTTTCCTTTTAAATAGAGACTTTAATTCCACTCCCCCAAGTATTATAATTGTTTGAATCAAGGACTCTGAAGCAGAGATAAGGGGGTAGGAATAACAGCTCTTTTACTAATATATCTAACCGTACAAGCAGAAAACAACAGCAGCTGTTAAAATTACCAACAAAACAGAACAGATAACTCGGTTCCAGTCCTTTCTTTAGCTGTGGGCACATTCTCTCTCGGCGGGAGTGGAGGCGGGAGGAGGCAGGAGCAGCCACGCCGGTCTCGGGTGGGAAACAGCTCACCGTTTGGCTTCTGGTGGTCAGCTGTGTCCACAGAGACAGGAGGCTGCAGTGGGGCAGATGCAGGGCAGGTGATTGCAGAGGGTCTGGCTGTCCTGCGTTCGGCCGCGTGGCTCCCGACGGGCGACCCTCCTCCGAGCTCTCTGGAAATACAAGTCCCCTCCAGAAGCACGAGTGCCCCTCTCGAAGCTGATCCCACCTACCCCTTTTGTCTAGAGTCCTCAAAAGGTCCTAAGTGTAACCTGGCCAGCTCCATTGGCATGATAATGGGAAAAATTCTTTAAATTGACACAGTAATAGAAAAACACTCAACCCCCAACATCTATTCTTACCTTTCTCAGGTTAATTCATATATTTTTCCATGACAGAACAGTTAGTAGTTATTGTATATGTTTCCGGTTTTGTAATATGCAACAGAGCCTTAACTGAAGATATACTAATTTTGAAAAGAAAAGTTATTTTTAGAGTTGCAAATACACTTATACCAGCCACTTTATTATGACAAATTATATTAGTTTTCAATGATAAGGTCTACTGGCAAGTAAGGTAGGGTAGCATATTTTCTATTGGTTTAATCTGGAATGCAGTCTTTTCAGTGCGCCTTGGGCGTCATCCTTTTTTTATCCAGCACAACTGGTGCATTCACAAAGCAGCAAATATCATGACAGAATCACAGAATAGTTAAGGTTGAAGAGAATGGCTCAAAATTTATATTTAACCTGCTCAAAGCAGCATCTGCTAGACCGGTTGCCCACAGGCTTGTCCACTTGGGTTTTGGAAACCTCCATAGATGTAGCTTCACTAGGGAAGACATCACCTTCTAAACCCTCCTGCCCCTCTTTTTTTTTTTTTAAAGCAAGTTGACAAATTTTATAGGAAATGTTTTAGCAAAAAGTTCCTAGTTTCTCTTAAACTAGGGTCTTTGATAAAAAGAGGTTTTTCAGGCTTGTTACAGTAGGAGGATGTTCTAGTTCTGCAATAGTTCTACAAGACGTCTATTAATAGCTAGTGAGGTGGATCAATTTATGTATTTAAGAATAAATTAAAGAATAATTTATCTCACCCACTGTGCACTATCATCCCTTTTCTCTATATTCTTTATTTTTTTATCTGCTCTTCAAAGAAAATCATCCTTATTTAACCTCCCAGTGCGCAATGAGAAAAAGAATTTCCTTTTGCCCAACCATAAGGAGACACCTGAAAATTAGCAAAGGCATAACCTCAGAACAACAAAATGCTACTTATGTGTCCACCACAGACTTTGTTTCCACATTTTTCTGAAGTCAAGAATTTGAAAAATGTGCAAATGTCTGTGACATGACATGGGTGGAGCCCACAGCACAGGGTTGCTTGAGATGAAGGCAGTAGGAATGAAGCTCTTCCTCTTTAGTCAATTAGTGAGTGAGGAGGTAGAGATTTGCTGAGATCTGATCTCTTTCCTTCTCTCTTCTGAAAGAAGAAATTTTCTTATTTTCTGTAGAGAACTAAGAGTTGCACACTAAAAACATTATTATTTCAAACCACTGTTCACCAACATTGAAAGACTCATCTTTATAATTTAGAAGCAAGCAAGCAACCAACTAGCTCTTATTCTTTTCACACTAATGATAAATATTACAAGTACCTGCTAAAGAAAGCCCAACGATCCTCAATACTGCTGTTCTCTTTTGCTCTTTCTTGGACTGCATGATCCCTTCCCGCTAAATCCTGGTAGGTATCTCCTCTGAAGTAAGGGCAAACAGCTATTGGCTAAGAATAGAGTGAAGTTAAACAATTTATCTACAGCTTTTCCACATCTCTTGCAGTTTTAAAGTTCGGTGGAGTCTCCAGATGTGCCAAGGCTTTTTGGTTTTTTCTTTTGTTTTTTTTTTTTCTAGTCATCCCTTTCTTTTGCCTTGTTATTCAGAAAAGGTGCTCATCAGCCTCAGAAGGCTTGGAGAAAAAAAAAGTCTTTAAAATTCTCATAGTACATGAAAATCTCATCCTAAATTCAAATTTAAACCCATTCCAGTTGTGTATGTATGTTCAACTAGTTAGCTCTTCACCTGAATTTGCAACAGTGACTGCCTCCAGGTTTCATTTTCCCCCTCAACACAGCTTCTGGCCATGTTATCTCTGTGCTTTTAGGTATTTATGGTTGGCCTTTTTTCAGTCCTTTTGCTCATGAGCT
This sequence comes from Oenanthe melanoleuca, assembly GCF_029582105.1. NCBI lineage: Eukaryota > Metazoa > Chordata > Aves > Passeriformes > Muscicapidae > Oenanthe > Oenanthe melanoleuca. The sequence goes on along the minus strand of NC_079335.1, from coordinate 101,437,317 downwards.
GTGGAGACTTCAGTGATTCCAATCCACCAGTGACACCAGTGAGAATTGGAGCTGGATTACTCCTCCTTTCTACACCGTGTTCCTGTGAATTCAGTTCAGGATTCAACACTATGTCATGTAGCAAATAAGAAACTCTTTCAATGTCCATTAACATGCGACAAATTGTAAATGTGGCTTCAATGGTTTTCATGTTTTATAACAAGCTCACCATCTACAGCATACAACTTTTTTTTATGATAACAAATTCTGAGAAGGTGAAATGTGAAATTAATTAAACTACTTGTTCTATCCACAGATTTGTCACTTGATTTAGACTAATGAATGTCAAAGCAAAAAGCAGAAATGTCAAGACATTTTCAATACTTCTTGACTGGTGTGAGTAAAACAACTAGTAATGTCATTTTAAGGCTGGAAAAAACAGGGATCAAAACATGCAGTTCAGTTTACTTTTTCTGCAAAGAATTTGATCACAAATGCTACAGTCTGATAAGAGCAAAGTAGTCACAAAAAGTAGTTTTGGGTCAAAGGAGAAAATGAATAGAAGAAACATTGATATTAAAAACAAAACTGGAGAAATGAACACTTTCAAAGAAAGACAATCTAGAGAAAAAAATCAGTATAGAAAATGTAAACTTCAAGATATTCTGCCTAAGAAAAACTTACATTTACCACTAACTTCCAGTGAGTCCAGTGTTGATACTGAACCTGCTGAGGCTGCCCAGCAGGACTACAGAAAGAAGGCAACCATGGTATTCCTTGGTAATGCTTCAGTGAGAGAGTTGTTCTTGCTGTCCCTGTTCTCCTGCAGTGTTTTCACACAACGCAATCCAGTCCAGAACAAGTTTGGATTCCAACCTCTAATTCAAATTTCATACAGCCTAAGTTGGCCTAATTTTTCTTCAGTTTATGACCAAGCAAACTGTCTCCATCTATTTGACTCTGTCTGCCCTCAATGAAGCCGCTTCAGACTTCCCCGAGGTAAGTCGAGTTGTCATGAATCACTGCCCTAACATTGATATTTCTTTCTAATTAAGATCTTAAATTCTTATCAGCTATCCAAATAAAAAAGTTAGTAATTTGTTTATTTAATTCCCCCACTGTGCTAATTATTTTCATTGAAGGCTGGGAGAAACAGCATGTTTTTAAGTAGTAGGGTCTGGCTGGTTTTCCTGTTGGCTAAATCAGGATTTTCAGGGCATAAAGATCATGATGTGAAAGGAAAGTTTATGGTCATTACATGGAAGCAACAGATACGTGAAGTATTAATTTGGTGATAGGGAGCTTTCAGATGAACAGCAATGGAACAAAAGATGTTTCTTGCTTAAATTATACTAGCTATTTGCTCCCTACCTTGCCTTTCTTTCCCCTACCTATTGTTCGATGATTTTGTAGGCACCAATTCAGAATGTCTAATGGGATGTAGGAACTTTTCAATAATAGGTGGTATTTCAGTAGAAGAAGGCTGATGTGGAAATTTGATTTAACAAACCTCTACTTTAACTAGTAGGGAAGAGAGGGAGGAAGTAAAGAGGCAAAGCATTCCTGAAACTTAGGAGATTACCAATACAAATGAGAAGCTCAAGTAGCAACAAATTTATTAGACAGTCCATTACTATCAAATGGATGTGTTTTGCTGATACCCATTCTACTTCATCCTGTGCAAAAGGCAGCTGTGCCATTAAGTGTAGAGAAAAAAACAATGAGATGCAAATATGCAAGAGACAAATTACCAGGCCGGCAAAAGAGCTGCTACTTTGTTTCAGTTGAACAGGGGATTAATTTCTTGTAATGAAAGTGAAATGTGCAGATCAGGCTTCTGTATCACCAACTGCCTTCAGATTCTCACTGAATCGTCATCCTGCATGTTTGCACTGAGCATTCTGTGTCAGAGGCTTTTACCGACACATGGCACAGTCCCCAGCTCAGTCTCTTATGGGGTCAGATTTTTAAAAGGGTACATTTCTCAATAGCTCTCCATAGACTGTTTGAACAAGAGGCTCTTATGTACATCTGAAGTTATTTCGCATGTTAGTGACAGAGGTTTGAGGCACAGTCATTCACCATGATGTTGTAAACACACCCCAAAACAAAAATATGAGTCATAGCGCTGCGTGCTCATTCAGCAGTGTGAACTGATGGATTTCTTAGGCGAGACTTTTATTAAAACACACTATCCAAGACTCAGACTGAAAAACCATTCTGTTGTCTTCACTGGATTACCCTCTCTTCTGTCTGTCTGATGCTCAGCAAAGTGTGCAGAGACACCTCTGGCCCAAGGATTGCAGCAATCCAGACCATAAAGTCTCACTTCTGCCAGGAAAAGTGGGTTTTAATTCTACTACACAGCACTCTCTCCATGTGCAAAAATGTGGCTCAAGAGATCACAAAGAGGTTCATGGAACTGGATAGCATGAAGCCCTGTTCAGACTAATAGCAGATCAGCTGTAGAAATAACAACTGAAGTATTTAATTCAGAAGTACACTTAAATACATGCTTATCTCACATGAGCTGATGAAGCTTAAACAACCCATTTCTGCATAGAGTATTATAGGTGAACACATTTAAATAGCATCAGATGCTTCAAAAATTATAACTCTTTCACCTATTGACTATATACATTCCCTTGATAAATAACAGTATAATATGCAATCTCTGTAATTTGTCATAATTTTCCACAGCTTTTTTCTTGATCTATACCCGTTCTTCTCTGTGTCTTGGGGTGACTTTATGATGCTTGTATCCCCAAATCGTCTGTTCTGTTGGTGTTGAATATTGAGTTTTGCAACTTTAAGACTGGTTCCAAGAGTGAAAGGGGGAGAGAGGAAATGCAGAATTTATTATCAGAGACGGCATATGCTCCCTTGCATTCTTCATACAGACCCTGTTGTCTGCAGTGGACAGCAGGAGAGTGGTCTCTTTTTCTTTTTTGGTTAGTTTTTCTGGCTAGCTGAGGCAAAAGGGGTCCCCTAGACTGTGCTTTTTCCTTTTTTCTTGGAATTGTTTGAACCTGCTCTGGACTGAAAACGCAGAGGAGCACTGGGAGTTCACACCTGTGGCCCACCAGGCCTGGGCTGGGCTGTGGCATATCCCAGCACCAGAAGGACTGAGAACAGACCCACGGAAGGGACTCTTCTGAGTTTGTCATCTCCTTCAGAGCAGCAAGAGATTTTGCTGTTTAATATTGCTCATTTTTGTGCTGGGAAGTGCTTTGTCTGTTAAACCAAGAGTTTTTTTCCACTTCTCTCTGAGGAAATATTTTTTCCCAAACCAACTGGGGGAGGGATCCCATTCAGAAGTTTCCTCCCAAATTTGCCCTAAACCAGGACATTCTGATATTTAATCTTGTTTTTCATTATCTCCTTTTCCATCTGACAAATGTTATCCGCAGCAAAATTACTATCCTCATGATCCCAATGTCTGAGAAATTTTCTTCCTTTCACTACTTAAATGGAAAACTATATTTGGAAAACTAATCTGAAACCTGGAAAGCAGAAATTAAACTAAGTTCACCCCTAATGTTTTCTTTATTTGTTTATTTTTGTTTCAGGTTTCGGCCCAATTCTTTGTCAAGGGATTTGATGGGACAAGGTACTACATAACCAAAATTTTTTCAGTACAGAATAGTACAGAATAACAGGCTGGATTATGTCAGAGTTTAAAACCATCTGAGGAATAAAAAAAATGTGATCTGCACAGAGACATTTTAGAGACATGGATGATGGGGAAGACTCTTACATAGAACAGCATGGAGCAAGACTGAAGACAAATTTCTGCTTTAGGAACTTGGATTAAAAACACAGGGAGACAGCAATCATGTTGCTAATTCTTCTGTCATCTGTAACCACTGAAGGAGAAGACATGAGTACCACAGTGGCAGTGAAGCAAGACCATGCTGTTAGCACAAAGTGGCAGCACGAGCAAAGAAAGATGTTCACCTGTAAAAATGTCACTTAAACTAACAGTGGGTATTTGCACTGATTCCAGTCTTTCTTGCTAGTAATAAACCAGCACTGCGTACCAAATACTGCATATAATTTCCCAGGCCTATGTTAAAAAAGAGATCATCACAAAATATGCAAAATAAAGGAAAGAAAATGGAAAGATTTCCAGCAAAGGGAAAAATGAAATAAAGGCCTATATAAACTGTGTGCAGGGGGCAGAGTAAGGAGACTTTCAGAACAATTTGTTGCTTTAAATGCAAAGTCAACCAGATGTCATTGCGACTGCTGTCAGAATACAGAAAGAGAACTCTGCATAAAATTAAAAAATTTATAATAATTAATATTTACACAAAATATTTAATAAGACAAGTCATTCTTAAGAGTGAAAAAATGTAGCAAGGCCTATAAATATCCAGATCAAAACATTCTGAAGCTAACAAACTACACTCTCTCTTGTTAAGAAAATTACTTCACTATTTTGCATAGTAGAATTTAAACTTTTAAACACCTTCCTCTGAAGCATGTTTTGCTGACTACTATTGAATTACCAAAATATAAGTAATTGGTCTAATACCGACACTCAACTGTGACGGACAAAAGACTCTCTAACAATTTAAAGTTAGAAAGTGTATGTTTATTCAGTGCTGGGCAGCAGCGTGAGCTCTAATACGCACTGCAAAATCACAGGTGATCACAGTCTATTTATTAGCAAAGGATTCAAACAAATACATATTCATAATAACAGCCCCTCCCATCCCCTGCTTCCTATGATAATTAGCTTGAATAGCTTTTAAGCATGCGTGATTGACTTCTTAAATTAAGTCTGGGGTCGTTTTTGTGGGGAGGGTTCTTAAAAGGAGGAAGTAAGGTGAGTCTGCCTCACCCTAAACTCTTGACCTTTTCTATCACTGACAATACAAATGATTTCTGGGGATAGTCCAATTTTTCAAAGAATGGGATTCTGGTTGCATTGTCTATGTTTCTTTGGATCTGCTCACTAGTTTCATCTTTTCCCATTGTAAGCACAGCTGAGCAAACATGGAATGACAGAAAATCAATTTTTAAGTTTCAAATAACTACTCCCTTCTAACTTTTAATTGTTTTCATCAAGGTAACTAAGATCCTAATTTTCTAAGATTAGTGTTTCATTCCCCACTTCTCCTTTGAAATGAGTAAATTCTTTTACTCAATATGGGGATTTCTCTTCATCTATCCAAGACACATGGTGGCGATCTTTTAAGATCAAGCCATACACCTTTGATAGTGATGCTAAGTCTGCTACTTGTCTTAATATTCTCCAATTTCAAACAAGTACAGCAATAGACAAAATCAAACTTATATTGACTAAAATAAGCAGCACAGTGATTGGTTGAATCAAGGCATTAAGCAAACTGGTTGCTGTTGGTGACCATCCAAATATCACATTTCACCAATAATGAGACAGGTGTTCTTTAAATTTTTTAAAAACCCCCTTTATGGTCTCCGCATCATGGTGTATAGCAAATTTGCAAACACATAAATTGAACTGAGTCTCATTCACGATTTGATTGTCTATTATTATGGTGGGACATGCTGTTCGGAGACATATATACACAAGTGTCCTATATACACAAGTGAAGGTGTTTGGTTGGTTAGATGCATTTCAAAGTGGCAAATGCTTTGGTCTCTGTCCAGGCAAGTATCTTTGTCATTTTCTAAAGTTTCCTCACATATATATCCCAATTGTTTTCTTATAGAACAGGGCTCTAGGTTAACGGTTTGCCATTTTCCTTAAACTTTCCGTGCCCACATCCTATGTTCAGAAGGATACAGTACTGTCCCTTTATGATTTAGTCCTAGAGCAACTATTGGGTGTATTACGCTCACGGATGCATTATGTATAGTTAAAACAAAAGCTGTCACTGTATTTGTCTCAGGGTCATAGATAAAATTAACCAAAACTTACCAAGATTGAAGCTCTCTTTCCATTTCAGAGGCATTACCCCAAACAATTTTGCGAATTTTAGCAGGGAATATTCCTTTCTCACCTTCCCTGATAACTTCGGCAGCCACTGACTGCATTCACATTTGTGCTTGAGTACATCCAAGAGCCAGAGAAATGTTTACACTAGCTGTGCCTAGGGCTTTAATTCTTACCTCATGGTCTTGCTTTTCTATGTTTTTCCATTTTGGTAATATTTTGGTTAGTTTCCAATGATTGTTACCTAGTACTAATAAAGAAGATTGCAAAGGCCGGTGTAATTTAACAAAATTACTTCCCATCACAGTCAATTTGTTCATTAACACCTCCGAATCCATTGTGTTTAAAACTCCCAATCCTGTTCCTAATATTTCAGTGAGGTCTCTCTTTTTCTTGAAACTAGAGGGCATGTGGTTTTGAAGCCAAGTAGTCCATTTCACAAAAGGAGTTTTGAGAAATGGGGCACATTCTGGCTGAATAGTAGATGCATTTACCTACATTTTCATTTCTACTCGCTTCAGAGACCATTCTGGGTTAGTTATCAGTCTCTGAATTCCTGTTTTCTTGATCATATGGTCCAATTTTAGTAATTGTGGGAATTATAGATTGTTCCTTTTTTTCTGAAATAATTGCAGTTTGGATTGTTACAGCCCTCTCTGACACTGGTGAGGCTGATTTGGCTTTGATTTTGTGAAACTCAATGTAATATTGAATAACGTTAAAATCAAGATCAAACCCTTTTGCTGCGCGTCCTTCAAGTTTAAGTTTAAATTCAGGACACGTGGTCAAACATTTGTCACAGCATCCAGGACCAACTTGGATAAGTTTCATGGGTGGATGGTAAGCCTCATGGAACCTATCTTGTACGAATGCATATTCACATCTCCACACATTCTTCTCTTCCCACATATTTGCATTCGTGACCCTTAACATTTTGCTTAAAGCCCTCTGAGAGTAGGGATCATAAGCTTTCCCTTGGCATCGATAAAGCTCAGTTACATTGTACTGATGTGGTGTTGCTTTGACTCTTATTGTAGTCGTGGCAATGACCACAATGGTCACAACTATTTGCATTATGTCTGTCATAGCTGTAAGTCCATTACTCGCTGTTCTTGGTGAATTTCAGCTTCAGGTTTCCATCTCCTGGTGCAATTTTCCAAATTTTTTCAGAAGCTTTCTTCACTCGGGAGTGATGGATCCAAGCCTTCTGTTCTTTGATCTTGACTGGCGTGAAGGTGGTGAGGAGTACTTGGAATGGTCCTTTCCACTGTGACTCCAAAGTCTTCTCTGTAAAAGACTTAACATATGCATAATCCCCAGGTTGTACATCATGTACTGGCCCATCTAATTCTCTGCTTTGGGCCCCAGCCACATATTTTCCAATTTCTCTAAATTGTTTATTCAGGGCCACCATGTATTTGTGTAGAGTTTATTCCTCTACTTGAATGGGTGTTATTTCTTCTTGGACCGCATATGGTCTCCCATACAATATTTCAAAAGGGCTTAATTTTCCTTTTGTTCTTGGTTTTGTTCTAATTCGTACTAATGCCAGTGGAAGAGCCTGGGGCCAAGGCAAATTTGCCTCTTGCCCCAGCCTAACAATTTGTTGTTTGATCATATGGTTCATTTTCTCTACTTGGCCACTGGATTGAGTATGCATATGGAGTATGCAATTCCCAGTCTGTCCCTAGGTATACAATTTGCTGTACAATTTTTGAGATAAAATGTGGCCCTCTATCAGAAGACATAGCGGCTGGGACTCCAAAACATGGTATTGTTTATTGTAACAATGCCTTGGTCACTTCTCGTGCCTTAGCTGTCTGGGTAGGGAAGGCTTCTGGCCATTCTGAAATGGTATTTGTTAACACTAATAGGTAACGATACCCCCCTTTCCTGGGCAAGTCCGTAAAATTAATTTGCCATTGCTGCCCAGGTCCATAGCCCTTCTCAATTCAACTTTAGGCTTTGGAAAGTTTTTAGGATTAGTTCGGAGGCAAAGACCACACTGACGAGTTACTTGTTTAACTGTGCCTTGTAATTTTCTAGCCAGAATTCTCTCCTTTAAATAATTGTACAGGGTGTCCATTCCCCAATGTGTTTTCTCATGTTCTTTTAGCACTAGTGACCACAAGTAAGAAGGTACTACAACTTTTCCTTCTTTGGTTACAGCCTACCCTTTGTGGTTATAAGTTGCTTTTTCTTCCTTAATAAGTTTTTATCCTTTTTGTTATATACTGGCTTACCTTCAATAGAGATCTTTCCATCTGGAATTAATGCTGCCTCGACTATTTCATTGGGTACCTTACCTTTGGCTGTGTCTTTTGCCTTTTTGTCCACCAGCATATTTCCTTTTTCCAATTCTGAGCTCACTTTTTGGTGTGCCTTGATGTGCATAATAGCTACTTTTTCAGCTAACTGAACTGCATTTAATAGTTTTAGTATTTCTTGTGCATGTTTAATATTTTTTCCTTGAGTTCAGCAGTCCTCTTTTTTTCTAAATAGCTCCGTGTGCATGAACCACTCCAAATGCGTACCTTGAGTCTGTATAAAGGTTGATTTCTTTTCTTTTTGCCAGCTCTAAGGCCCGGCTTAAGGCGATTATTTTAGCTTTTTGTGCCGAGGTATTTGTTGGCAATGGTCCAGATTTTATTACTTTTTTGCTTATGGTAACTGCATCCCCAGCATGTCTTTTTCCTCTGATGATACAGCTGCTCCCATCAGTGAACCGGCTCTCAGCGTCCTCGAGAGGGTTGTCTTTCAGATCCGGGTGACTGGAGTAGTTGGCTTCAACGATCTTCAGGCAGTTGTGAATTACTGGTTCTCCCACACTCCCACTGAGGAAAGAAGTTGGGTTCACAAAGTTAGTTATCACAATTTTAACATCATCTTGTTCTACCAGTATGGCCTGGTACTTTAGAAATCTTTGTGAGGAAAGCCAATGTCCCCCTTTTGCTTCCAGGACTGCAGACACTCTGTGGGATACTAGCACAATCATCTTCTGGCCTAGGGGGAATTTGCGTGCCTCTTGGATGTTGAGTGCTACTGCTGCAACAGCTCTGAGGCACCCTGGCCACCCCTTGGCTGGTGTGTCCAGTTGTTTGGAGAGGTAGGCATCTGCCCTCTGGTATGGCCCCAAGTCCTGTCCTAGTACTCCCAGCCCAATTTCTTGTTTTTCGTGAGAAAACAGAAAGAATGGTTTACTCACATCTGGAAGGCCCAGGGCTGGAGCTGACATAAGAGCTTTTTTTAGTTGGTTGAAGGCTCGTGTTGCTTCTGTTGTCCACTGAAGATTCCTCCTCCCTTCTGTGATTAAGGCATACAGGGGTTTAACAAACAATTCATAGTTATAAATCCACAGTCTGCACCACCTTGTCATGCCTAGAAAGGTTTTCTGTTCTTTTCCTGTCTGGGGTTTTGGGGTTTATCATATTGCTTCTTTGCGGTCTTGCCTTAAAGTCCTTTGTCCAGCACTTACTTCATAGTCCAGGTAAATAACTGTTTGTTTCACCATCTGGGCATTCTTTTGGGATACCTGATACCCCTGCAGGCCCAAAAAGTTTGGGAGGCTTACAGTCCAATCCACACATGCCTCTTGGGTCCGGGTGGCTATTAAGAGGTCATCCATGTACTGAAGCAGCTGTCCTTCTCCTGGTGTGGGTTCTCAAGACTCCAAATTCTTTGCCAGCTGTTCTCCAAATATGGTAGGGGAGTTCTTGAACCCTTGGGGCAGTACACACCATGTGCGCTGAGTTTTACGTCTAGTTTTGGCATTTTCCCATTCAAATGCAAAAATTTTCTGGCTGGCTTCATGGAGAAGGAGGCAAAAGAAAGCATCCTTCAAATCTAAAACAGTAAACCAGGTTAGTTCAGGTGTTAAAAAAAGTTAACAAGGTGTAGGGGTTAGCAACACTGGGTATAAATCTTCAGTTATCTTATTAACAGCTCTTAAATCTTATACCAACCTGTATAATTCATCAGGCTTTTTTTAGGGGCAAAATAGGAGTATTAAAATCAGATTGACACTCTTTTAATAGTCCTATTTGCAAAAAGTTTTCAATGATTGGGCTAATTCCTTCTCTGTCTTCCCTTTTCAAGGGATATTGTTTGACCCTTACTGATTGTTCTCCTTCCTTAAGCCGAATTTGTACTGGTAGAGCATTCTTTGCTCTCCCTGGTATATTAGAGACCCACACTCCAGGGAATACCTGATCCTTTATTTTCTTAATAATTTCTTCTTAATTTTCAACTTCAATTTTTTGGTTATTAGCATTAAGCTTAACAATTTCACATATTGTTGGTCTTTTACCTCCAAACAAATCTCCCCATTTTTAAATATTATTTTTGCTTCCAGCTGCTCTAGCAGATCCCTGCCCAAAAGTGCAGATGGAACTTTAGGCATATACAAAAATTGATGAATCCCCCACTGTTTTCCCAATTTATACCTTAATGGCTTGCAAAAATATGCTTTTTCAAATTGGCCAGTTGCTCCCTTTGCTACAACATAATCATTTGTTATAGGTATCAGGGCCTTGTTAACACTGAATATGTTGCCCCTGTGTCTACAAAAAATTTTACCTCTTTTTCATTGTTCCCTAGTTTGATTATAACCAGAGAGTCTTCTAGGGTAGGGCCCTCCGGTCCCCTTCAGTCTTCATTTATGTGTGCCACCACCCTTTTTGGGTCACCCTTGGTGACCCTTGGGTCACCTTTTCTCTGTTCGTCACTCCTTCTTAATTCTGGACACTGGTTTTTCCAGTGTCCAAATTTCTTGCAAAATGCACATTGGTTTTTTCCAGTCGGGGTAGTCCTTGTTTTGGGGGACCATGCTTACGTTTCCCTTCTACATTTTCTTGTATTATTGCTACTAGTTTCTTTGTCCCTGGTTTACACGCCTCTTCCCAATTGCTGAAAACTTTCCATGCCTCATCTAGCAAAGTCTCCAAATTCCGACTTGCTGGGCCCCGCATGTTCTGGAACTTTCTCCTGACGTCACCTGTAGATTGCCCTAAAAACAAGTTTACCAATTGTTGTATTTCCTCATCAGACTCAGGATCCAGGGTGGGGTGCCGACGCATTGCCTCTTGCAATTGGTCTAGAAATTCAGAAGGAGTTTGAGAGGAATTCTATTTAATAGCATAAAGGGCTGACCAGTTTATAGTCTTCAGAATTGCTTTTTCCAGTCCTTTTATTATTAATTCCTGATATTTTGTTAGTCGTGCTCTTTTCTCTAGCCTATTAGCATTCCAACCTGTGTCCTGAAGGGGAAACACATCTTTAACATCATCCTGTGTTATTCTACAATTATAGCCACCTTTAAAACCATCTGCCTCTCTGATTCTGTTAAGGAATCAAGTACTATCTGAATGTCAGTCCAATCAGGCCTATGTTGTTTACCCATAAATTTCATCCTTTTAGCAACACTTAGTGGGTCAACCCGATAATTTTTAGGAATATTTCCCCAGGAATCTAAATCCCAGGCTGTAAAGGGGACTCTGACTAACACTGTCTCCCCCTTAGAGGTGACTGTTTCCCCTAAAGGGGCTTGTATGGCCTCTCTCATTTTTCTTCGGGCCCTTGATGCTATAGGGCCCTGTGGGGAGCGTTCTTCCTCCTCACTATCACTGGAAGGTAAGGGTAGATACAGTCGGGTTGGCTCCTGTGGATCGAGAGTTGGGGAGGAGACTCCCATATTAATTACTGTTCTTTCAAGTGAGGATGAAGCACGGGATGAAGCAGGGGTAAAACCTGAAGTTAATGGCAATTCCAAATTTACTTCCCCTACCACCCTTCCCCTTCCTTGTCTTTTAGGGGGTAGTCTGAGCAATTCCTCTGTCTCCTCTTCCTGAGTTTCCATACAGTATACCTTGTCAGGATGTGTACACCTTTAATTTATCAAGTATGTGCTGCAACACCTCCTGGTTTTTTCCTTATTAGCTTTATTACCTTTCCTGAGAGCCAACACTAAAGGGTCAGAGGGTGGTCTAATTCCACAAGCTCTTTGCCACTCAGGGTGATTCCTAACGGTGAAAAACATGGCAGCATAAGTAACTTCATGCCACTTCTGCTCACGCCTAAGGAAAAGCATTAGCTCTACCAAAGTGTTATAGTCCAAAGTCCCTGATGGGGGCCACTTTGCCCCCTCTTCAAGTTTATAAAGTGGCCACCACTGTGTGCACAACTTAATAAGCTCTCTTTTAGTTTTTGTATCCCTATGATCCACCAACTCTTTCCAATATGCCAAAACACATCCTAAAGGACTACCTTTAGGAACCTCTTTGCTTTCACTTGCCCCCATACTGAAAATTCTTTTTCTCTCAATGCCTTTTAACCTTATCCCAGCTCCAGAGCTTCACCTAGCAGTAACTTGGTGCAAAGATCTTCCACTTACACACTTGTCTGACCCACAATTCTTGACAAACTACACAATAAAACACAACTCAGAAGCTACAGTCACAGCTCTCTCTTGGACAGGGAAGTTCCTTTGTCCTGGGATCCCCCTCTCTGAACCTTCTATTCCTTGGCATATAATTTTACCAGCAAAGGAAATGGGAAAGGAAAAAAGCAACCAACAAAATAAAGAGTTAACGGTGAAAACTAAAACCAAAACTTAAAATGACTCAAAAAACCCCCACACATATCACAACCAAACACTCCTAAACAGTTCACTTATAAAACTTTAACAATGAAAACCAATAAACGAAATCCCTTAAAATAACTGTAAGGGACACACATATTACAAGCAAACACTTTTAAACAGTTCACTCACAAAACAACGAATTTATTCTCTCCCTCTTTAGTTACTAATCATGGGTATCAAACCTCTCTTGTTATACCTAGGGTTAAAATTTACAAAGCTATTCCAAGAATCTATCAAACTTTGGCCAAAACACAATTTTTCTGCAGTGGGGGAAGAAAGCAGCTCTGGGCTCACATCGCTGCTTCACCCCTCTGCACTTAGAAACTAACCACGCTTAGCCAAAACACCACCTTTCACACTAACAATTTTAAAGCTTCACAAACAACTAACTATATTTTTTTTCACAAATCCTCAATTCTTCTGCTTACATACAGTTAAAATACACACATACAGCCTCAAGCGTAATGCTAGTGCTCCAAATTCCTCTGCCCTCCTGGGCGTAAATAACCCTTTTACTACTCAGGTGTAAATCTCAAAATTTTTTTACAACTTACAAATGCAAAATTTTTGCCAACACACTCCCAAAGGCACACAAAGCAAAACACATACGGCGCGCCACTGACCCACAATTCACGCACACAAAGCTCACAAAAACAAGCTGCATGCTCAAACACACGTATACATTTGGCGCACACAAACTGATCAAGCCCACAAAAGGAGTCACCACACACCGACGCCCGCAAGCTTGGTGATCCAAGCTGAAAATTACCACCACGCTGCCGTTAAACCACAAATAAAACTGGAGCCACCACTGTTCCTGTACCACAACAATACTGGCAACGCTGTTATTGCCACTGCCCGAGCTCCGCCAACCCACTGCCGAGCGAGCTCTACTCTTGGCAGCCACGACTGGCCTGCTGCTACTCCCCAACTACCAGGCAAGAGTTCCTGGTGCTGTTACCAGCTCCACTTGGAACACAAACCAAAACCAAATTCCGCAGAAACTTACAAACAAATCAACTTTAGGCTTTTTCACTGTGCGCTCGACATCTTGCAGCATCTTACCAGTTTGCCTCTCTTACAGGTACCTGTCTATAATTTTTAAACATACCTTTTTGTCCGTATCTCCGGCAGTTCTAGTTCTGCTCCCCAGGGTGCCAGTGAGGAAAACGAGCCCTCTTCCTAGGAAGATCCCAGGTGGGCGCCCTAGAGGGGTCCTGAACCCCACTGGCCCCTTGGCCAGAGAGAACAGGGTTCCACAGAGTTGCCAACTGAATTACCAAAATATGAGTAATTAGTCTAATACCGACACTCAGCTGTGACGGACAAAAGACTCTCTAACAATTTAAAGTTAGAAAGTGTATGTTTATTCAGCGCTGGGCAGCAGCGTGAGGTAATCCTCTAATACGCACTGCAAAATCACAGGTGATCACAGTCTATTTATTAGCAAAGGATTCAAACAAATACATATTCATAATAACAGCCCCTCCCATCCCCTGCTTCCTATGATAATTAGCTTGAATAGCTATTAAGCATGCGTGATTGACTTCTTAAATTAAGTCTGGGGTCGTTTTTGTGGGGAGGGTTCTTAAAAGGAGGAAGTAAGGTGAGTCTTCCTCACCCTAAACTCTTGACCTTTTCTATCACTGACAATACAAATGATTTCTGGGGATAGTCCAATTTTTCAAAGAATGGGATTCTGGTTGCATTGTCTATGTTTCTTTGGATCTGCTCACTAGTTTCATCTTTTCCCATTGTAAGCACAGCTGAGCAAACATGGAATGACAGAAAATCAATTTTTAAGTTTCAAATAACTACTCCCTTCTAACTTTTAATTGTTTTCATCAAGGTAACTAAGATCCTAATTTTCTAAGATTAGTGTTTCACTATCCTGAGATACTACTAAGGCCAGATATTTTCATTAGTTTCCCTGAGATTTCATCAGTCTTCAGTGCCAGACAATGAGTATTTATCTCCTGTGAACATTGATTTGGTGACAACACTGAGCAGTGTTAAAGGTGCATTTCTTTGTAAAATTCACAAAAGTGGAACTTCTAGGAATATATGTCTTGAAATTAAAAAAACTTCAAGGAACTGTTGCCATGAACATTTTTCCAAAGACCAATTGACTCAAGTTTTTTCAAAAGCTTGATGAGTGACCTTTGACATCACAACAGTAATGACTGGTCCAAGTGGGTTTTGGTTTTTGTTTGATTGGTGTTTGGTTTTTTAAAAAATATTTCCTTTTTAAATTTCTTATGAGAGTTAAAATTTTCACCCACAAAACAAGAAATTAGGTTCCCAAAAAGATCAACCATACAGTCAAGGAAATATTACAAATATCAAGAACGCTGACAACTAAATGAAAAAGACATCCTTTAAAACTCAGGAGTTTAAAAATATTTTGAGTATTTTAATCCAGAAAACAGAGAAAACATTTTACTTCATGACGATAAAAGTTATACAACATTCTGCACATTACTTTCCTTCTTTAGCAGGCCGAAAAATGGACTGGGAAACAGTCAGAAATTTATCATTGTGGTATACTGCATTTCACTCTCTTGAGGCTGTGGAAACTGAACATGATAGAGATCTCTCATTTTTTTTGCCAAAGTATATTGTTCTGCAGTTGCTGCTTATCAATGTGTTTTATCTCCTTAGAGACAATAATCTTTTGCTCTACTTACCATAACCAAGGCACTTTTGAAAGTTATTGCTGTAGTAAGTAATACACACTTTTCATTTTGATATTTTTCCTGGATCTGCATTGATATGACCAACTTAAGCAAAAGTTAAAAATGTCTGGGTAAGTACTGAAATGCATACTCATGCATTTAAGATTTTAACAAAACCACAGCAAGCTTTTGTGTCGGCATAAGAAAGAGGAAAGTGCTAGCAATGCAAGCATAAAGATAGCTAAAACACAGGCACTTGACTAAGAATGTATTTAGTTAAGGACGCCAAACAGAATAATATTCCTGGAGGGGAAAAAAAACAGTGAGGAAGAAAAATTTCTATGCAGGGACATATTATTCTCCCAAAATATATTCTCTATATATATATTCTCTAATATATTCTCTATGTCTCTATTGATACTTATCAGCCTTACTTTGCCTGATTGAAGAATATGAGTAGATTTCCTGCCAAGGCTGACTGACTGACCTCATTTCCAGAAAGGCACAGAGAATATCTGGTCCTCTCTGTTTTGACAGAAGAAATATTAAGCTAAAATATATCACCTTCAGAAAAGGAGCCATGGATACAGGCTGCTCCAGAATGAAAGCTGTTTGTAATTGGACACTGTGCTCTGCAGCACATGTGGTGCTGGACAGTCAGACACCCAACGAACCCAAACTCCTCCAGGCAGCTTGGCTGCAAGTGATTATTGAAGAATGCTGGAGACCTGGATTTAAACAAACCGGAATATCCTTAGAGGAAGGACAGAGCAGTTTAGTCCTCCACTAGATGCATAAAAGCACTCAGAGATACAAGGGCATAGAAAACACTGCCACCCCTGAGAACAAAATAATTGCATTTTCAGTTACAAATCTATAATAGGAAAACCCAAACAGAGACAATTTTGCTGATTACATGCATGCGTTCTCTGGACCATTCAATAACATGATCAATACACCTTCTGTTGTATTAAAAGAAACCAATAGACAAATGTCTAGTCTCAAAAAGTGTGTGTGAATTATGATTGCCAGAGTCCCTGCTGATAAGCAGAGTCAGAGGAATCTAATTTCTTCTGTAAGCATGGGGTGGTCAAGGAAAAAAATCCCTCAGCAGTATTATCAATTTAAAAAGCGGTTCTGGGGACAAGAGAAGATTTTGTTTGATGCTAAAGGAATGTTGACTTCTTAGATGTTAGAGAGGAACATGTTGTAAAGGATACAGAGGTTATTTATAGGCCTAGAAAAAGGGACAAATATATTGTGCACAAATCCCCAGATGAACAGAAATACTGAGTAAACTATTAAGGCTGTCAGGGATGACAAAAACACAGGCCAAGTCAAGCAAAAGAAACCATTACAATACCACAGGAAAAACTAGCCCCAGAGGGAGAAAAAAAATGCACAAGACCTTTCTGCAGAGCATGTGCATGCAAGCAAATCTATTTACTGTGTTCAGCTATCTTTAACAACAGACAGTAGACTTAAGAAGTCACTGGATTTATTTCTTGCTCATTCTCACTAGCCATTATATACCTAATGGGTCTCAGTTAGTCCAGCATGTGTCTCAGCAATTATCAGCCATATAAGGGATTATTTACATGCATTTATCATGAATTTTTGCAATCAGAAGCAATCAGCAGTATTATGGGAGACTGTTGCAGTCAAATGGATACTTTAGGGGGAAAACACAATACCATTCACAACTGCTTTAGAAGGGATGCAAGAGGCTGCTGGGCTCTGAGACCACATGAACTCTCCAAGACAAAGTATAGCACAGAGACTTTTATTTAACAGGTAAGCTATACAAAACTGAAAAATAGCTATGCAGAAAGCCCCAGAAAACTCCCAAGCAGCAGGTTGTTCAAGTTAAAGTTTAAAGTTTAAAAAGCTCTATCGCATTGCTGTTGCTTTAGCTACAATTATTTTATATATCATAGCTATGCATTATTATTGTTTTTATTGCTGAAACTTCTGGCAGATAATGAAAGGGGAAAATAAATCTTATGGGCAATTTCACCAAACCATTTGGAAATTAGTATTGTGCTGTGCAGAGGCCATAGCTGCAAGCTCCCAGGAGTTTAATGTAGGCTACTGAACAAAGCCAACTTCTGCCGGATGGTTTGTCTTAGAATGGGTACCAAACAACGGAACTCGTAATTTTTAAATTGTTCACCTTCAAACTATGCTTTTTATTTTTCTTTAATTTCCTACATTGTATACAACTGCAGTAGAAAGAACCTGAACTTTCAAAATACTTGCAACAATGGTGGTTTAACATGGGGATGAGAATATCATGGGAAGAGGCAATCACAGAACTTGATCACTTCTCCTGCTGGATCTAAACTTTATAGTATTAGCTTTCAGGAACATAAAGGAAACATTTGCTGGCAACATGAGAGAAATTAAAAATGTTCACCAGAAGGGCAAACGGGGGATGTAATAATGAGCATGCAGTTTAAAAAGTTACTTTGAACCAGGAGCTTTCATTCTTGTACAAATTTAAAGAGCCACCCACAAGAAGGACAAGTGAGAAAGAGGAGTTGCAAAAACAGAAAAAATAATCACACTAAACCCCATTTCACCCCTCTACATGTATGAGCTGCAACAGCAGTCAATCACAATACATTTCTCTGTTGGGACTGCTTGTGTGTCCTGGATAGGAGAGCTTTCCATCAACACATTCATGATTAAGTAGCTGAAGCACACCCAAAGGCTACAGCAAACTTCAGACCAATTTTGTAAACAAATAAATAAAGGTCAAGGCTGAAATTTCAACCACTACCTCTGGCCACGCACGTCTCACTATCCCTAGAGACCTGGGATGAACCAGGCACAGTGCCATGACACAGCCTCATGTACTGGCACAAGTAGGCAGTGTCTCCAAAATAAAAATGTGGGCAGAAGTCCCATAATCGGAAAAAAATAGGAGGGAACAGTTTCAAAAGTGACTTCAGAAGCTAATTTTGTGCCATGTGAACTCCAAAATCACTTGGAAAATATTACTTCACATCTGCTTGTTCCTGCAGGGGGGGGTCTGACAGAACCTCTTCCCAGAGCCAGCACTATATTTACTTTCAGAGACAGAAAAAACATTAATTGTGCCAGCTTTCTGTAGACTACTTCCTTACCTAAAGGGGCATGTGGCTTGCTGGCTTGCAAGGCTGCTCTCTGCATATGCTAGGGCTGTGTTGAGCCTGCTATGATTCCCTCCTAGCTGACATAGCAAGCCATGCACTAAACCATGTCACAAAAGAAGCATCTTGTAAAGATAGGTGCACAAAGAGCCAAAGTCTCACTACCACACTTTTCAGACTTGCAATGGCCCTATGGTCATTCTCTCCCATATCCTAGGAAAAAAAAAAAATGAAGCCTTAAGTTATTTTCTAAAAACCAAGACAAGGATTAGAGCTTTTGAACAGAGTAGAACATTGCTATTTCTATGACTGTATAATTCTCATCATTTTAGTTACTATAAATCCACTACAGTAGTTTCTAAATTATTATAGTTACTTGAAATTGAAATAACTAAACCTGTGAAATAAACGGGAAACAGCAAAGTAATTGTTTAGCATGGGACTCATATAAGAGAATACCAACTAGTAAACAGTAGGAAAGATGGAAAAAAGCAAATGGCTAGATACTCAATTTACATGTGTAATAACCCACTATATTTGCTGTACTCCCACAGATAATATAAAGGCACATTGCAAATAGTCTACTCAATTTACTCTCTTGTTCTTCTATTTTACAGATGCATTTGTAATGGAGATTTTAAAAAATTACATAATATTGCTTTCCAACAACATTTTGTTACTCAGAGATAAGGGTATACTATACCACAGTATAGTAGATAAAGAAAAAGGCTTTCATTCCATCCTTTAGAAATAGAGCATATATTATTCCCACATTGTGTATAATGGTCAGGTAATACTACTGGCAGGAGAGTTGAGGCAGCCTGTGATTTGCACTCCACAAAACAATAAAGAGGAAAGCTAGGAGTTTCCTCTCTCTTCTGCCTAGGGGCTCACAGACTGAAGGCATGCACTCCTCAGGCACAGATAATACATTATATCAAATTGCATGGCTGCAGCGATGTTCTGTGCAGCAGCATTCCATGAGGTCTGCAACTAGTCATATCAAGAGTGAAATTTGAAAGCAAATTTTTGAGATGTCTTTAAAACGATAGTGCATTTCACGTGGCTTGACTAGGTTTACCAGATGTTACGGGCTGTCGCTTTAATGGCCATGCATTCTACTACTGATACTCTCCTGAAAAATCTCCCAGGATTATGGGTGGTGCTTAAAAAAATGGTGTCTAGCAGGCAAAAACACCAGTGGGTATCAGAAACTCATCTCATGCAAATCCAAAAGCTTTTCAAACCACCACTACTGTCAGAAAATGAGCAGGATACCCAACATATATCACTAAAACTATTAGGGGCACTTCCCCAGAGGAAGGAAAAGATGGAGCTTTAAGCCTTCATCATTATACATTAAAATCAGGGAGGTTTCATCAGAAGAAAATATTAAAGCAGCCATCAGCACCTGACTTATTATCTAGGGATTCCCAAAGCATGAGTCAGCCATGCTAATAACCAAAGAACCATGAATGCTAACATCAGAGATATTAAAAAATGACACAGTCTATAACTACAAACTGAACATTGAGAGGTTGTCTCCTCAGTCATTGACGTATATTCCAATACCCAATATGAAGAGTACAGCCACTGAACTTACTTTGTGATTTAATGTTAACTAATAGAATTGAATAATTTTTCTTTCACTCATATTGGGTTTCCTTCTGCATAATATTTAGTGGTAGAGGTGGAATTGGTGGGTCAGTGTGTAGAGCAAAAACTGAGCAATCTGACCATTAAGAGATTAATTATATATTTAATGCGTAAATAAAAAAATCCAAAACACTTAATATCTGATGAAATGCTTTCCAGTAATTTTTGTAATAATCATCCTCTGATCTTTCAGCCATTATATTGAAACTAATAAGGTCCAGGTAGAAGGCTCAGGACTCAGTCATAAAAATAGTTTTATATGGTATACATGTATTTGTACATAATTTGTGCTCCCACATTACAGTGCTACACATTTTAATATTCAGGCCAGAGAAAAACAGGCAAGCGAACAAGTTAATTTCAAACAGCAGCTAAAGTAAGAAAATTAATCTGTTAAACAAGTGTGACATTTGCATCTCTATTTGTCTGTGTCAAAAATTATGGCCTGATATATGTTACTGAGACCTCCAAAGGCTAGGTTGACTTTGACAAAGAACATCAAGGTTCCCTTCTGAATTTCTCAATTAAATTACACAGCAGAAAATTCAAAAAAAACATGACTGATTAAAATGCTACATGGCTTAAAATCCCTTTAGCAGACAAATACCAAATTTCAACTCTTTCTGTTTGATGCAAATTAAAAATTAGAGTACAATTTTTATATGTGCAAGAAATGGGATTTAGTAGAGGCTGTTTCTGTCTTTCAGAGATAAATTTTACCAAACATATGTTTTCACCTCTCTTCCTTCTGTGATCTAGATATACCTTTGAAGGAATAGGTGTTTGGGTCAAATTCTAAAAACACTCAAACTAGTACACCACTCAGTTATTTTTAGGCATATTCTTCCTTACTCAGAAAGCCATCATCAAGGCTGTATCATTACAACAGCAGTATCACTGTAGAAAAATGGATCTAGCTTGAGGACATACCATAAATTTCTTCTTTTCCTTTTCCTTTTCCTTTTCCTTTTCCTTTTCCTTTTCCTTTTCCTTTTCCTTTTCCTTTTCCTTTTCCTTTTCCTTTTCCTTTTCCTTTTCCTTTTTTTTTTTTAATTTTTTTCCTTCTTTGAAGCAGCAATGAATATGTCCTGCATTTGTAACTTCTTGTTTGTACTCAGTAAAGTGTTATGGGCCATAGGTTATTCTTTGATTGTGCTCCAAAAATGTTCTTAAATTTTTGAGCACATTAAACACATATCTTTCACAACTCCTTAACCCTTCTTAGACTTCTGCACTCATGTTTTGGCACTGCCTGGTATACATCATAAAAGTGAACATAAATGATATGCTAGAACTCTTCTGAAGAGCGGTTTGCTGCAAGACATTAAAATTCACAAGCACAAACTATCAAAACTTACCATTACTCTTACTAATATTTCAACTTGTCATACTATAGGTTTTTACTACTTAAAAAAATATCAACATCTTAATTTACTTGAAAATTACAACAGAGCTGACAAGCTATTCATAAGCTTCTTTTAGTCAAGTCATACAATTTTGACACCTTCATTAAAAAAATCTGTGACAAGCAACAAACTGCCTGTTGGTTACACAGTGAATGATGGTTACATGTGAGTGCTATTTCCAGAAACATACCACTCATTTTGTTAACATGTGTGAGCCATATATGTGGCTCATGTTTGTGACTCACAATTAAGCAATACTGACAAATTTCCATTATGTTTCCTTGCAGTGGGTCGACACATTAAAAAAAGTGATATCAGCATTAAACAGCTTGAATCAAAGAACGGAAAGAAAGGCAAAAATGGACATATAAATTAGGAGAGTGACTACATACTAAGTGCAGAGACAATTGTTAATTAAACCAGAAGTTTCTCTTTGGCACTAGCCCACGCCAAAGATCTGTCAATAAGAGTGCACACTCCTGTCAACTCTTAATCTATAAAGTCTTGCAATTTTGCTTTCAATTCTCCACTCCCAAAATCCCCCTTTGCTGCTTCCCATGGCTTGCTCACCCTGACGGCTTGTTACCCTCAGAAAGTTATGCTTACTCTCAAGCCCCTCAAAGGAACTCCCTTTCAACACAATGATTTAACTTTCCTCTTCAGATTTCTGAAATTGCTCCCCCCTGCAGTAGTGTTTGAGATGGCTACTACCTGGCTATGGCAGACCTCCCTTTGCTAACACCCTTCAGTGTTGTCTCCTGCCTGATAGTCACCTGTGAGATTTCAGGCATCCAGTTCCCACTCCCAAACTCCTCAGTTCCCTTTCTATTACCTTTTCAGCAAGCAAAGGAACAAGAAGCCTTTACTGCTCTCTGTAGCACAGGAAATAGATATCACATTTGCACATGTGAATACCTGTGAAAAAAGTTTGTTTTCTCCATCAGGTGTTTTTGCAGAAACAGCAGAGGACTCCCCAGATACTTTCACAGAAAACTAGAACAAATAAAGCTAGCTAGATCTTCTGGAAGTAGGGCAACAAAAGGAATATGCAACACTTCTGTGTCAAGAGAAAGTTTGAACTAAAGCTAGGTACAGATCTAGTTAGCTTGACTTAAGCCTTTCATATGATTAGGGTTTTTTCTTTTTTTTTTTTTTTTTTTTGGTTGAAAAGATGCTTCTGGCAATGCCCTAGAAAATCAAAACATTACCAAGTTCCATGGTTTTCAAACTCCTTTTTACCACTGGCTCTCACTGAGTGATTATATGCTCCAGACTTTTCTTTCCAGCTGCTAATTTCAAAAGATAAACTAATTTGAAAACTGAGTAGGAGCATTGATTCATGAATTCTTTGGCCTACACTCCAAGTCCATATGATGAAGGTTTTCAGACTTTTTTGCAGTTGATAATGAGAATTAGTTTACGTGACTGATAATTAGAATCATTAGCATGTGCACCTTAATATTTGAGCCTTCTCCAATTTTTGGTGTGACATTATTTGAATTACTTAATTCACTTCAGTTCTCTATCATTAAAAAACCCAAAAATCAAAATCCAAAAAACCCCACCAATTCCAGCACCAAAAATACCCCAACAATGAAATCTTTCCCTATCCAGTCTATGTAAATCTTGCCTGGTTTCAGGTGTATGGACAGATATGGCCTTGGTTGTCATCAAATTTTCTATGAGATACTGCATACATGTAGCCCCCTCTTCCCAAGTCTAGAATAAAAATGTCTCATATTAACATATAGCTAAGGCCAGAAGATGTATACTTCAATTTCTGCTTTGTCTTCACATTTCCATAAAGCTTGAGAGCCTACCTACAAAAAAGCCTTCATTGGAAATTTGCTGAAAATCTGTAATTTAAAGATTAAATTGTTTTTAAAAACAGTCTTGTCTAAATGCTGTGTATTTGTTAGTAGGGCTTTCACCCCATCAAAGTTACTATGTTGTCACTTCACATAGTCCAAGACTTCCAACACTGCATAGCACTGGAGGAAGAAGAATAGAGAAGCCAAAACTGGGGGTTCGCAAGTGCAGAAAGTGAGAGTCTTGCAGGGCAGGGAAACTCCCAGGGTTAGCTTCCACTCAGGCTACCTATACTGCAGATGCTTCTCCTGAATAGCTTCTTTTAATAGCTAACTGTGCTGGTTTTGCATGGAGGAAGGCTGCCTGAGAGGAAGAGCACGGAGCATGGAAACACAAGAGGGCTGTTTCCTCTCTGGGAGCTTCCTCTGTGGGCTGTGGGGACCAATTGGAGGGCTGATTTGGTGGTTGACAGCCTGGGTAATCAATTAAAAAGTTATTTCGCTTTCATAAATTACACTGGTAAGGTTAACCTGCCTCTTTTGACTTCTGTCGAGAAAGCAGATAACAATCGGCCTGGCCCCAAGCCGGCCTGGCCTGGCTCCCCGCCCCCTCCCTGCCGCCCACATATGGCCTGGCCGGGTGCAGGGGGGGAGGCCACCGAGGTCTCCCTCCCCCTGTTTTCAGCTGGGGGCCCTGGTGGCCAGGGGAAAGGGAGACCTTTGCTGCGGTCCTGGCTCTCCCCCAGTGTGGCCACAGCTCATCCAGGGCCTTGCCACCATCTTAGAAGCAGTGAGGGGGAAGAGAAGCTCCAGCCACCCACGCAGCTTAGAAGAGTGCAGCTGGGCTCTGTTCCAGCTGAGCCTCTCTCCCGCATTTGCTTGCTGGACTTTGCAGTTTCATCCAGCCTCCTCCACACAGCCCGTGCAGTCAGAGAAGCCCTGGCACCCAGCACGTTTTACAGCATGGCCTGGCCCAGCTCCTTCACCTTCTGGGCGCAATTTTAACCCTTCTGTTATAAATAAAGCAGGGCCAAGGCCTTTATTAAATAGCAGCTCTTTTATTAATGGGGGTCGCTGGGAAGCCCTACGACTGCTGCTGCTGACAGTCCAATGCTGGGAGGAGGTTCTCATGCAGTCCTGTCCAGAGGCACGATTGGGAGTTCCATCCTCACGAGCACGCTGAGAACTCGATGGTAGCTTGTTGGTCTGGGGGAAGTTACTCTTTTCAGCTGCTCCTTAAGATTGTGGTGATTAAACAGTCACAAAGGGCACATTGCAGGTGACTTAGCTTATTAGTTGAGGTCTGTGGACTTGGGTTCGGTGTTGGTTGGCTACTTTCGTGAATTTTCCCTTCAGCAACAACTTCTGGTATTGGTGGTACTGGGAAACTACTGGAGATTTACATATGGGGTGTTGCTGACTTGACAGGCAGGCAGCAGCAGGCCGGAAATGAGGTAAGGGAAAGGGCGGAAGTGGGAGGCAACTGGGATAGGGAAATACAATAAACTGGGGTTTAAATTACATAAGGACTACACATTTAACTGGGGAAAAGAACATAGCAACTTGATCAAAGAACCAGCAAACGAACGAGTGGATAAAATGATAAGGTAAGCAACAATCTTTTTAACTCTTTTAGCAACTTTTCAGCTAAGACTATTTACCACACTTCTAATGCCTGGATAAGACTGCAGATCTCCTGAGCTCCCCTGAACGAGAGGAATAAAGCAAGAAGTATACTGAAGTCAGTGAAATGAAAGCTGAGTTTCCAGATGGGAAGAGATTGAAGAGGTGCCACTGACAAGTGGCTGAAAAACCTTTTTTGTGGGCTATGAGGGGACTGGACTACACTAAATTTCCTTTAAACTGTGGAAAACTACTTGGGGGCTGTTTGAAGTGCTTGAGGGAAAAGATTCTTTGCCCGAGGCAATGGGACTCTCTGTTCTGGGGACCGAAAAGATGGACAAAGACATTTAATGGAAAAAGAAATGAAGATAATTTTGTCTTTGAATAGCTTGCCCTTAAAAATAATACCCCCATGTGTGTGGCATAACCCATAACATAGCTCTGGAAAGACTGTGAAGATGGGAGAAGTCCCACAATTTGCAAGTTTCCCCGGGCGGATGCAAATTGTGAAAGTGAAGACACCCCCTATGCCTAAACCAAAAACGGAACTTTCTCTCTAGAGTGAACTGAAATGATCATTTAAGTGGATAACTGACTGAAGAGTTCTCTGTATGTTGTTGTTAAGAAATGTGGAAGGTGAGGGTGGGGGGAGGAGGGAATGATCTGGAAATCTTATTCTGATTTTTTTTTTCTTTTCCTGTGTTATTAATAAATTTCTTCTTATACCCTTTTAAACTTTAAGCATGCCTTGTTTTGCTCCTAAATCCTATCTCTAAAAGAAATTTAATATATTCAAATTGGCAAACGCAAATCAAACCAAGACACTAACCCACGGTAATGTGTGTGCAAGTACAGTACTAATTATTCTCAGCCTTTTTCATTCCTTAAGCAAAATCTTCAGATCTGAAAAAAGATCCTTGAGAAAATGGCTTCATTTGAAATTACTATGATCCTTAAGCTTTCAGGGATTTATATTGGGTATTCTGTACCCACAGATAATTTAACATAGATAGTCTGAGTACAGAGTATAGTTTGTCTTTATTGATGAAGATATTTTTTATTTTTCTTTTAGCTTGCCGGGCACTCAAAGTATTAATTTTAGCAAGGTAAAAGATAAACCACACAAACAATTTAAAAACAATAGCCCAATTAATCTTCATTCAGATAAAGGATTCTGTAAAATAGACAGCCTTAAAGGAATCTGAAAGAGCTAAGCTTGTTGGGGGAGGGGGGGGGGGGAAGTTAACATATTCTAGCCCCTGTTATTCCCTTGGAGCAGCTAGTTTCTTACTGCAGATACCCAAAAATTTAGAGGACAGTTTTTAAGGAGATATCAAGGGATTTAGCAAATCAATTTTTTCAAGGCTAAATCTCCCAGAACCTCATGCCTAGATGAGGGGATCAGCTAATGTATGCCATAATTTTACAGAGACAGCCCTGGAGCCTCTTACTGCTGAATTATTTACTTTTGAGACTAGTTTGTTAAGGCAGATAATGGGGAAAATATTTCCTGGAAAAATTAGATTACATTCAATCTTTTAGGTTAAAAGAATATCGCACTTTATACATTCAATGACATTTTTACTCTAGTTTGAAAAAGATTTCATAGCTGGTCTTAATAGTTTAAAGAACACTTTAAAGACTGAAAGATCTCAAAAGATGTATTTAAACTGAGCAATAGTCTTGGTTTGTTAAGAATAGTTTTGGTAAGAATTCTGGACTTATACATTTTTGGAAGTCTACCTAAGCACACCATTTTTCTGAAGAAGTAGTGATTTCTGATGAAAAAAGGTAATATTCTTATGCCCAAAGGATTTCAGCTTTTGTTACTGATAGTGATAAAAGAAGAAAAAAAAAATGGGACAGATCAATGAACTTGGTGGCCTTAAATATAAGGAAGGGAAACTCAGTAATACACACTGTTATTTGTGTCCAGGCACCTCGGAAGCAGCAAACCTTTCCCAACAATTCCCTTGAAAAGGTGTCATGGCTTTAGCACTGGCCAAATTGCCAGTGCACCCATTAGAATTATTTACTCATTTCCTTCTGTGACATAGGATTAGGAGGAAGGCAAAACAGGATCAAACTTCAAGGGGTACAAAGAAAATAATACTAGAAACTATAGGAAAAAATAATAAAAATCAGAATAAAACTTCTAAAATGTTGTATTTCACTATTTGGTTTATATTTTGCATTGAAATGGTTCCTTCCTGAATTCCCCTGTGGGTTGTTATATGGTTTAACCCTCCCCCTCCCCTTCTCCTCCCCGCCAGACCAGATTGACTGTGATCCCATCAGATTGGGGTTCCTCCAT
Organism: Oenanthe melanoleuca; assembly: GCF_029582105.1. Taxonomy (NCBI): domain Eukaryota; kingdom Metazoa; phylum Chordata; class Aves; order Passeriformes; family Muscicapidae; genus Oenanthe; species Oenanthe melanoleuca. The sequence goes on along the minus strand of NC_079335.1, from coordinate 101,410,162 downwards.
CCCTCACCCTAGGTTTGAAATTCCCCACCATGCCTTTGTTCTCTCTCTTGTTCTCCTGGAATGCTCAGGAATAAATGCTTGGATTATCCCGGGAAGGAGAGCCTTTCTTTGTCTTTTGCTTTGTCCATGCTGAATTCCCTCCATCTCCGACCCAGAGCTAGCCGAAGTCGGTTGTAAAGTGGGGAGGGAATTACAGCATCTGGTGTCCAGGGTGAAGGGTCTCCCACAAGGTGAGACCCCACACCACGGCTGGATTATAAACCTTTTGGACTGCTCAGCTATCCTGGTAGCAGGGAGCTGCCTTTTGCGCAGCACTTGTTGAGAGGGATGAACCGGCAGGCTGCCTAGCCCAAGGCAGGTCGGTTCTGGACAAAGTCATTTTTTGCAGTACTTCCTCATGGCCAAGGTACCCAGGAAAGGGGTGAGTAAACCTTGCAACAAGCAAGGACCCAAAATAGCCCCCAGTTACGGGGGGTTGCAATTGAACCGCCGTTGCAGCAAAGTGGGGGGCGGGGTACTGGCCGGAGCACAGAGGCTGCAGCGTGCTGTGTGCAGCAGCACTGCAGGCAGGTTGCACGTGGTCGTGGGCAGCGGTGCAGCTCAGCTGGTGGCGGTGCAGCAGTGGCATTCGTGGTGGTGCAGCAGCACTGAGCTTGCAAAAGCAGTGGCAGGCAGTGTGGGCTGAGCGGAGAGGGCATCCTTGACCAGCGGTGTATCGCACGCAGCTGCAAAAAGTGGCTTGCTCGGTGCTTCGAGCCAGCAGCGGCAAACTGCGCAGCGACAGAGACACGGCAGCTGCGCCAAAGCTGCCATTTCAAACGCGCCTGCATTTTAAAGCAGTGCTTGATTCCAGCTGCAGCAACTTGGCAGCAGCGCGGCCAGCACATAGCCCCTTCTTCCAACCCAGGTTTGGGGAGGGGAGAACAATGTCTCTGCATTTTTGCTGCAAAGAAAGGTAGTTAATTTGTTCAGTTTGTAGTTAACATCAGGATGGGCTGTCAGCTTTCTGCGCAACAAAGGAGCTTATACTCCGAAATTCAGGATATTTTAGGTAGTGGAAATGTTAAAACTTCTAACAAATGGTTAAAGCAATTTGTGTGCTGGTTTCATATTCAATTCCCTCAGTTTACCTTGCAGAATGTAAACTCTAGCTCTGCCAGGGACAAAATCATTTAACATCAAAAATGGAAAATGGAGAGGAAACAGTATCTCAGTTTCTTCCGATATTCCTGCTAATTCGCAAAGACTTGATTAAGAGGGAAATGAACAGATAGTCGCAGGAAACCCCTCCAACTTCCCCTACCCTTTCTATCCCTCCTCCCTCTGCCCCAGAACTAGAGGAAGCATGTTGGTCACCCTGGGAAATGCAGGGTACCCAGCACGGCCACAGTCTTCCTGGCCTCACATGCTCCTCCTAGTACCCCAGCTCTAATAATTTTGCGCAGGTTGTCAGATAATCTTCCCTGTATCCCTCTGTCCCAGCTGTTTTCTCCAAAGAATGGTGTTCTGGTAGCTTTAAAAATTACTTCCCCCCAGCTCTGGTGCAGTGGCCACATAGTCGAGCCTGAAGAGGCAAAGGGCCACGTGGCTGAGATCCATGATGGCCGGGGTCACGTGTCCAGTCCCCCTGATTACCTGTCTTCATCCCACAATACCTTTTACCCTCTTGTCCCCGCCCTCAACCCTTTCCCCTCCCACGACCCTTTCCTCCCCTTGGCCACCCTGCTCCCTCCCTTCTCAAAGTGCTTGCCCTGCATGATGTCACCTAGCAACCTCACCCACATGTGTTGCAATCCTGGTTCCCATTCTTGCCCCTCCCACCCAAACAGCTCTGGCCTCCCCTGCTCCGGTTTCCCATGCTTGCCCTCAGGGTTGACATGGGAACAGGGGCAGGGGAGAAGGAGCCCACCTTCCGAGCTGACACAGTAGCAGGGGTGGCTGGGCACCCCCCTCTGGGTTCCAGTGCCTGTGCAGATGGGGGTGGGGATGTCCCACTTCAGAGCTCCTGCGAGGGAGGCCGTGCCCCAAGCCCCGGTCCCCATGCGAGTGGAGGTGGGGAGAGGGGGTGGCTTGCCTTTTGGTCCACTCGGGTGTGGGTGGGGGGAAGGAGGGATCCCCCCTCTGGATTCCACAGCAGAGGTCCTCTTCGGTCCCAGTGTAGAGGGGGGGTGCCCAGCCCCTCCCGGGACCCAAGGAGGGAAAGGGGGGCCAGTCCCTCCCAGGACCCTGCGGGGCGGGGGGTGGCTTGCCTCCCAGCTCCTAGGGGGATGGAAGCATGGGAGAATCCCCTGGAGATCAGAACCAGGAAGAGGAAGACATACCCTCAGCTGCTCCTCTCATTTATATTGGTAGGTGAAATTGTAGAAGTTATCAGCCTTTATCCTACCAAGATAAAAGGAGATTTGGAAAATCCAAAGGGAGTTTGGCAGAAGCAGTGAAATTTTTAAAGGGATGATGAGAGCCACCTTTAACTCAAATAAGTTAGTCCTTGCTGATCTCTGAGACCTTTTCCTGTGCCTGTTAACCCCCTCAGAGTTTGATCTGTGGGAAAGCATGTGGAAAAGATCTCAGAAAGTATTCTTACAGGAGCTTCAGCAAAGCTCTGATGATGCAAAGGATAGTGATGGGAATGACATTACCTATGAACATTGATGTGGTGAGGGAGAATGGAAGAGCCCTGAGAAACAAACTCGGGTATTATCCAAGTCTGTTCTGGATAAGATCTGTAATGTTGCAGAAAAGGCTTTTAACCAGTTACCAACGGTTGAAGTCAAGGGTAGTTATGTTAACATTAAACAGTTTGCCTCAGAGAATTTCTTGCAGTTTCTGGATCCTCTTTGAGTGCAGGTGGAAAGGCAAGAACAAGACCCAGTGATATAGACAGAATTGATTAAGGAGATGGCTCAGATGTATGCCAATGAAACCTGCCGCAGGGTCATACTGAGCCTGCCTGTCGAGCCTCCGCCTAGTCGAGCACAAATGCTAGACATCTGTGCCAGGAAAGCAGAACTGCTTGGTGCACAGGAGAGGAATCCCACACCCCAAGACTGCTGCAGCTGTAAAACCAGGAGCGAGGAGGCAACCGATGTCACCAGAGCAGCTGCAACATATCACTTGCTTCCAGTGCAAAAAGCCAGGACACTTCACCAGAGATTGTCCTCAAAGCCAGCAACGGAAGTGGACCAACAAACAAAAAAACTGAGGCCAGAGCGCATACCCGCCACTGGCATAAATGTATGCCATGAAATAAATACAGCAGGCTCCACACTGGCAAAAGCCTCTCTCTTAATAAAAATGGGGAAAGAAGGAAAACAGGGTGTGGGGATGCAGGAAAGTAAAAATGAGAAATGTTTGCTTAACAAAGTTTGGCAGCCTCGTGGCTGTTCCAGGCTAGTGACTATCAAAGGCTTTCATTTCAGGTCTACTGATTGGACAGTCATTGGAGTGGACCTGCCAATCAACTCGCAAGACGTGACAATAAACCACATGGAACTGAACAGTGAGTATTTTGTTATTTGGGACACAGCACACACAGCCCTGGAGATTGAGGTGGCTCCCATGACCATCAAGGGAGACATAACTCACCTCATTCTCCTGGCGTGCTGCCCTCAGCCACCTTTCTATTTGGCCGAGGGGCAAATCCTCGCCCAGGCCATTCCCATTCCAACAGAGGTCCGAGTAGATGAAAAAGCACCTGCCATCTATCGGGTAGAAGTGATTGGTGAGTACAAACCCTTTATGGCATGCAGCCTAACCCATGGATCAGACCATCTCCATGTGGAAGGGTTGCTTGACACAGATGCAGATGTGATGATCATACCTGAGAGGATGTGGCCTGGTTTTAAGGACAGTTATCTGCCAATAAAGGCAGAAGCTTCTCTTTGAAATGGAGAATGTAAACCCCCTCCCTCCAAATTATTATAAATTTGAAATTAAGGGGCTCTCAGGCAAAGATATGGGAATTAGGAATAACAGTTCTTTACTGGGAAAATTAAAATAGAAATACAGTATTACAAAAAAACCCCAATCCCAACCCTGACAGAGTCAGAATACAGCCTGACACCCCATCAGTCAAGGTGTTGGTAGCAGTCCAATCAAATGGTGGCTACAGTCCCCCTGCAGTGGCAGGTGTGGTTCAGCTGAAGCAGTGCTCCTGTAGAAGGGTGCAGCCTTCCTCCAAAAGTCCTGGGATGATGTAGAAAGGTCCAGCTTCTCCTCTGGAATCCAGTGGAAAGAAGATAACTTGCAGTTCAAAAGCTCCGTTTTTATCTAGGTAGGAAAGGCTTGGTTCCTCCCCCTGGCTGGTGCGTCTGCCAGTGGGATGATGTAATTTTATCAGTCATACAGTGGGACTTAATGGGCCAGCAGCAGATGATATCTTCCTGGAGGGAGCATGGATTGTGGAAAAGATAAAGATGATTGCCCTATCTTGTCTTAAAGATGGACCATTAGCAGATGGTATGTGCCACAGAGATAAGGAATCACTATCCCACCCAGTTTTAACAGATGGTAATAGAATACAGATTTCTGGCCACATCAACCCAACACAGGTTGTCACACTGGGAGTTGTAACCCGTGACTGGCAAAATCCAAGGTGTAGGAGGGATCAAGTTGCCAAAAATCTCAAAAAGCATCATGCAAACTGAGGGGCTGGCTGGAAAATTAACCAGTGTCCATCCATTTGTCACTGACTACAAGTGCCCCCTGTGGGGAAGAGACACCATGTCCCACTGGGGAGTCAAATTAGTTATCCCTAAGACTCTCCAGGACTTTTAGAGGCGGCCACTGTAGAGCGCCCTATCCAAAAATTGGTTGGATGACACCCCAAAGTGGGTAGCACAGTGGCCATTGAGTAAAGAGAAGCTCAAGGTGCTCGAGGAGCTTGTGGAGGATCAATTAGCCAAAGGGCACATAGAAGAGACAACAAGCCCTTGGAACTCCCCAGTCTTTGTAATAAAGAAGCTGAGGAAAGACAAGTGGCAACTGCTGCGTGACCTCCAGGAAATAAGCAAAGTAATTGAGGACATGGGGTCTCTCCAACCTGGGATGCCTTCCTCTATGATGCTCTCCCAAAATTGGCAATTGGCTGTCCTTGACATCAAGGACTGTTCCTTCCAAATTCCCCTACACTCAGAAGATGCTCCACAGAGTGCCTTCTCAGTTCCTATGATCAATCAAGAGTCCCCAAGTGCTACCACTGGAAAGTACTCCTGCAGGGAATGTAGTTCCTCAATCTGCCAGTGGTATGTGGCCTCATTGCTGTCCCGTGTGCCCGCAAAAAGGGAGGCCATCATCTTACACTACATGGATGGCGTGCTTGTGTGCCCGCAATGACTCTATACTCCAACACACACTTGACCTAGGGGTTAGTTTTAACCTCGGCTGGATTTCAACTGCAGGAGGACAAAGTCCAAAGGATTCCATTTTGGAGTTACCTGGGCTTGGAGATCACTGCATGCACCATTGTTCTGCAGAAATTGGAAATCCGTAGTGATGCCAAAACCCTAGCAGATCTCCATTCCTTGTGTGGGTCTTTGAACTGGGTCAGGCCCTGGCTAGGCCTCACCAATGAGGACCTAAACCCCTTGCTCAATTTATTGAAAGGGGAGAGAGAGCTGGTTTCTACCAGGGAACTGACCCCAGACGCAAAGGCCACAATCGAAAAAGCACAGAAGGCTTTGACCAAGAGGCAGGCTCACTGTTATCAGCCCGAACTGCCTATCAAATTCATTGTCCTGGGGAAACTGCCACACTTACATGGTTTGATATTCCAATGGATCAAAGGGCAGAAAGATCCAGTCTTAATCATAGAATGGGTCTTCCTCTCCCACCAAAGATCCAAGACCATCAGCAAGCCACAAGAGCTGATGGCTCAGCTGATTCAGAAAGAAAGGATGAGACAGCGTGAGCTGGCTGGTTGTGGCTTTACATGTGTTCATCTCCTGGTCAAACTTTCTGAGAAGGGCAGAAACTCTTCTGAAAGGTTGATCAAAGAGTTGTTTGAGCACCTGCTCCAGAGCAATGCCAACCTCCAGTTATCTCTGGACAGCTACAGTGGACAAATGTCAGTCCACTCCCTGTCTCACAAACTGTTTAGTGAGGAATTCCACCTCATTCCTTGTGAGGAGAGGAGCCGTAGGCCACTCAAAGCTCTCACAGTATTTACGGACGTGTCCGGGGCATCCCAGAAGTCAGTGATGACTTGGAGAAATCCCCAGACTCAGCATTGGGAAGCTGATGTGGAATTTGTGGAAGTGTCACCCCAGGTAGCCGACCTGGCCGCAGTTGTGAGAGCCTTTGAGAAGTTATCGGAGCCAATTAATTTGGTAACCGACTCAGCCTATGTGGCAGGGGTAGTGTCCAGAGTGGAACAGAAGGGAATCATAAGGCAGACTTCCTGGCTGCCCAAGCTGAGAAAGCACACCTCCTTGGCATCTTCCAACAGGCAAAGCTGAGCCACCAGCAATACCATCAAAAAGTGCCAGGTCTGATCTCTCAGTTCCAACTAACACCAAGTCAGGCTCGAGCCATTGTGGCTACCTGTCCCAGTTGCCAGCTCCAGGCCATGCCATCGCTGGGTATGGGGGTCAACCCCCGGGGCCTTGGCAGCTGTGAAGTGTAGCAGACATATTTAACACACATTCCCAGTTTCGGTCGCCTCAAATATGTTCATGAAAGTATTGACACATGTTCAGGCACGGTTTATGCCTCTGCCATGCAGGTGAAAAGGCCGTGCATGCCAAACAACACCTAGTGCAAGCCTTTTCAGTGCTGGGGATCCCTAGGGAAATTAAAACCAATAATGGTCCAGCGTATACATCCAAGGAACTCCTAGAGTTTTTCAAGCAGTGGGGAGTGGAACATAAAACTGGCATCCCCCACTTCCCCACAGGCCAAGGTGTGATTGAGCGTGCCCACCAGATGCTCAAGCAGGTCCTGGCTAGACAGAGCAGTTCAACTGTGTGGATATCTCCACAGCAGAAGTTCTGCAAAGCCACATTTACTATCAATTTTCTGAATTGTTCATTTGAAAATATGAGTCCACCTGTGGTACATCACTTCAATAGTGGTAATCAGTTCAAATTGTCCCAGCGTCCACCAGTTTTGATTAGGGACCCAGAAACTTGGGAAACCAAAGGCCCCTATGAGATCATTACCTGGGGGTGTGGCTATGCATGCGTATCCACCCCCTCAGGCTCTCAGTGGATTCCCCAGAAGTAGGTGAAACCTTTTGTCCCCAAACATCCAGCTCCAGCAGAAGGGGATGAGAAGCATGTAGCTGTTGCTTCAAAAAGAAGGCGCCCCTGGAAAGAGGAGAGAAAACCTTCCTAAGAGATGGCTACATTCTGGCAGACACCGAGATTTTTAACATGCTTTAAAAGTATTTGCTTTTTTCCTTTTAGAGAAAACCTGATGCCTTTCTTTTAACTTTGTTAAACAAAAAACCAGGAGATCTTGCATTTCACTATTTGGTTTATATTTTGCATTTAAACGGTTCCTTCCTGAATTCCCCTGTGGTTTGTTATATGGTTTAACCCTCCCTCTCCCCTTTTCCTCCCCACTGGACTGGATTGGCTGTGATCTGGGGTTCTTCCATCCCTCACCCTAGGTTTGAAATTCCCCACCATGCCTTTGTTCTCTGTTTTTCTCCTGGAACGCTCAGGAATAAATGCTTGGATTATCCCAGGAAGGAGAGCCTCCCTTGGTCTTTTACTTTGTCCATGCTGAATTCCCTCCATCTATGACCCGGAGCTAGCTGGGGCAGGTCACAAAGTGGGGAGGGAATTACAGCACTAGAACACTTCTCTTTCCCTCGCAACTTCTTTTCTTTCACACTGACAACGTACAGAAATAAATTAGTCAAACTACCATCTTAAAAAAATGTCATTTATCATTTTACTTGGGAGAGGACACTTCTCTTTTTAGTCTATGGAGATTTTTCTCCATAAGAAAAAGTTTTCTTGCAGCCTCGATATCAGAGTTGTTAGTTGCCTGGGAGAATGGAGATCTGATCACCATGTAAAAATATCTTCCCCGACAAACTGTTTTCCCACAATCATTATTGAGGACCACATCAACTTATGGGGCACACTTTAAGGATTATAGCAGTTCAAACAAAAGCTCTTTTCACCTTTGAAAACAGAGGTTTTTCTTTTTCTTCCTGTTGGGTGTTGAGTGTTTTTCTATTATTGTGTCAATTTAAAGAATTTTTCCCATTATCATGCCAATGGAGCTGGCTGGGTTACATCCAGGACCTTTTGAGGACTCTAGACAAAAGGGGTAGGTGGGATTGGCTTCGAGAGGGGCACTCGTGCTTCTGGAGGGACCTGTGTTTCCGGGAGCTCGGAGGAGGGTTGCCCGTCGGGAGCCACGTGGCCGAATGCAGGAGAGGCCAGACCCTCTGCGATCACCTGCCCTGCATCTGCCCCACTGCAGCCTCCTGCCTCTGTGGACACAGCGAATCACCCAGACACCAACGGTGAGCGAGGAGCTGCCCGCTCCAGCCCATTCCCACTCGAGACCAGCGTGGCTGCTGCCGCCTCCGCTCCCACCGAGAGAGAGTGTGCCCACAGCTAAAGAAAGGACTGGAACCGAATTATCTGTTCTGTTTTGTTGGTAATTTTAACAACTGCTGTTGTTTTCTGCTTGTACGGTTAGATATATTAGTAAAAGAGCTGTTATTCCTACCCCCTTATCTCTGCCTCAGAGTCTTTGATTCAAACAATTATAATACTTGGGGGAAGTGGAATTAAAGTCTCTATTTAAAAGGAAAACTACCTTCATCGACAGACACCTGTCCTTCAAACCAGGACACCAAGATAATTAGGTAGAAATATGATCTATATTAAAAAACAAACCGGAAACCACAAAAAAACCCCAAACCCAAAACCAACAACAACAACAAAACAAATAAAATCAAAACAAAAACAAAAAAGCGTTAACAAACCCAAAATATGTATGGATGTAAATGAACTCCTTATCCTTCATGTGTGTTTGTATTTTACTTCCTTTAACTTTGCCTGAAATTTGAGTCACTCTATTAGCTCTTTACTTCACACTCAGAGAAACCATCTTCCCTTAAAGCATGTTTCAGCCTACTGTTGTTATTCAGAGCTCCTACCATATTTCTCTATCCAAACTAAGACTCCCTCATTACTATCACTAGAAAGCTGTCAGTGTATCTGCTTTTTAAAAAGAAAGGATAACACCCCTTCATCCCCTCCTCCCCCTTACTGTTTTTGTAGGAGCGGTGTAGGGTAGGGCGGAGCAATTAGGTTTTCAGCAAGGGAATGATAATAGGTGAGCTTCTACAGGCTGGGGAGAAACACAGATTTGAGGTATTAGTTTTCTACAGCTGAAGTCTGGGTCCAAAACACAGAAATTCACATTTGCTTGTGCAGGGGAAAACACGTGAGTATATGTGAACCGTCCAGTGCCTCGTGAAACTGGACTTTCCTTGAAAGTAAGCTCTTCACCAGCATGGTTCACTGTGAAATGTAACAACTTTCTTAGCACTTTTTATTTGCTTGGCAAGGAAATAAAAATATTTTCTTTATTAAAGGAGTGCTACCTTGATCAGTCTTAGGGATCCATGAGAAATTTTATTTCTGATGGGTTATGTTAGATATATTTCTCATGCAACAATGGATTGAATTTGGGTAAAATCTGTCAGGCTTATTCTCCACTATCTTACACCATATCTATGCTACTACAACACAGCCATTTCACACACAGCACAGAAACTGGGAATTTGGTCTTCTCCATTAAACTCAGCGGAAGCTTTTGATTTTTACTGTTATACAGGCTTGTAATGCTGATGATCCCATGTAGGTGTAAAGCTTTTCTCTCCAAATGCAATTTAATCTATATTGTCATACCCAGAACTGCACACAGCAGTTATTATCTGGTGGAGATTTACCTGCATTTTTACATGGATAAATAGTTCCTACTGTAGTTATAAGAACCTATTATTCTCCGATTTCCTTCAATCCCTCAGTGCACTTCTGTTTTTCCAGATTTATATGTAGCTTAAAGTCTGTAACACTCCTAGAAACCTGAGGGATGTGTTAGAAAGAGGTTCCTCAAATCAACTTTGATGGAATTAAATATTAAAGCAGGACACTGAATACATGACTAAGACCCACCTATACTTCTGTTTAGAACAGCACTACAGCCACAGGATGTGCTTTTCAACCGTCTTTCAACATAGGAGATGCATTTGTGTTACAAACATAGCATTTCAACTCTCAAAAGCAAAAATACAATTGAAGAAATCAAGATGTGAAAGAAAAAAAAGGATTATTTAACATCCAGTTCACAAAAGCACTTCAGAAAAACAGTAGAAAGAAAATACTCAGAAAGCCACAATTAACATAACTTCATAAAAAAAATCCTTACTGGGTTCATGGAAAGAATAGATTACTTTCAGTGAAAAACAACTGTAGCTCTCACATTGCATTTAGTTCTTGCAAATATTTGTTCTAACCTAATGAAAAGGAGAAACATTATAACAATAATTGGGTTGCACCAATTTCCCTTTATCCCCATAAGTATTGAAGCACAGTTCTTATGTCATGGAGATACTTCAATGAAACATACAACAAGCCATTAATGTGCCGATCAACATGAGAAAAAACTTGATTCATTACATAAAGAATAGTAATCTTGATTTCTGTTGAGGAATTAAATGTTTTTTGATAGCCTAATTGTTCGGTTTTGATCTCCACTTGCTGTCACAGGTCACTGAGCTGTGACAAATATGAAGAACAGCTGTGACTTTTGCTAAATCATGGGATTTTTTGGAACCCAGGATAGATGTAAAATTACATAGATGATGAAAAGTTTAAACAAAGTAAGTTATTTCAGTGGACTCTGTTTCCAGGAAATTCACATAATTAAATTTGTTTCCAGGAAATGGAAATAAAGGAAATGGCCCAGCTGTGTTTTAAACTTTGGATGTGTCCCCTCCCAGTCTTCAGAAAGTATTGCATTAGATACATTGGTCCCTGAACTAAACCACAAACCCCACACCATAAAGACATAAGATATCAACTTAATTATGTAGCCCAGGGACATCTCTTTTTCACAGACCCTTGGCTGCTCAATAAGCAATCAGCCTTTTTGCTGCCTCCATTCAGTTGCTCCATCATTTTCTTTGTTATGCAAGTGGTTTCTTGATTAAAATTTGTCAACTGCCCTTCCCCTAAGCATCCTCCAAATTCAAATATCAGCAGTTGTTAAATAAAAAAAACCAGCAAACTCCAAACACAAAAAAACCCTGCTCCCAAATAAATTCACTCACTAAAAATATTAAACAGAGAATGAAAATATTTTTTTCTCTATGTTCTCCCAGAAGACAGATTTTAGAAGAGTAGGAGAGTTTATCAGTAATATGCCAAAGGCTAGATTTATCTGGCTGTCCTGTGTGTGTCTCCGCACCTGCTTGCTCTCTGCTGCTAGCCATGTAGATAACTGAGCTATCCTCATTTTACAGCTTTTACATTTATGCATACAGTTTTAATCCTTATATATTCCTGAAGCAAACTAGTTTCAAATCAAGTATTTCAGTTTGTCTCTCTAGTAACAGGGGACTGTTTTCACCACTACCTCTCACTTCTAGTTCTCATCAAAGCGTACCAGTAAAGGGTCAACTTTAGAAGGCTTGTAGTTTTACATAGTGAACAGAAAACACTAGAAATGCAGAGAGTTCTCTAATTGGTATTGAAATTTTCAACATTTAAAATGCTGGAATTAAACCCTGTGAACAGCAAGTTTCATAAAAGTCTTGGAGAATGCTGCAGTTCTGCTGAGCCCTTACAATACTGTGTCAGTAATGCCTCTAGTCTTGGCCAAACTGCACCAAGGACCACAGCCATGTACAGGTGAGCAGCATATGAATAGAACCACATTTTGAAGATGCGAAGGTAGATGCTGGGGGAAAATGCTGTCTTTTTAAATTTTACTACTTCAAATCCATCCATTCTTGTCGATGTGCCTGTTTTCACATCCACTCTGAAGTGAAGAAGCCATGTGGTTATTACTTGCCTTTAAAATTAAGAGTTCAAGGAAAACCAAGGAGAAAAAGGATGCAAATATTTGCTTTAAAACACATTTCAGATAAAATTCAAAAGATCTGTATTTGCAAAACGGAATGGATGAAGAGTTTTTTACTGGCATTCTCTACTTGAAGTTAGAGGACTGGTAATAGTTTCCCTTTTGCTAGTCACTGGGAATAAAATAAAAATATGAAACTCTCAAGTTATTATTATTACTCTATATGTAAAGGAATTATAGCTTTTTAAGCAGACTTAACTAAATTTATCTTCCTGTTCATGTGAGATATATACATACACATACACATGTACATGTACATGTACATGTATATGTATATGTATATGTATATGTATATGTATATGTATATGTATATGTATATGTATATGTATATGTATATGTATATAATACTGTGCCAATGTAAGAAATAGGGCTTGGCCAAAAGGTAAAATGTTTTACATTTAAAATGACAGGCTTATGGTGGGGTTTTTTTTTCTTTTTTTTTTCAAAATGCAGCTCCCATAGTTAGACAACTGTTTTAGTGTGAAATTTAGAGGCCTTAAAATCAGTGGTAAAAGCTGGATTGACTTCTTTCAATCAGAAGTTGTCTTTTCTCTGCAAGACCTCTGTTAAACACTTTACCATCAATGTCTTACAAGTGGTCACACTTGTAACAAACGTGTTTGTTGCTATTTGCTAGGAGTGGCAAATAATAGCAACACACTTCTTCTTGGGCGAAAGAAGCACTCTATTGAAAACCCAACCTATATTTATAGGATGGTTCATGAATCTAAGTCAGGATAGCCATTCATTGGGCAACAGGAGAAAACATCCCATGTCACGTACATCATGCACTGTCCCACAGTCAACAACAGGTGCTAATCTATGTTTATTAACTCCTTTCTATCTGCAAGAAAGCTATCATCCTGAGAAAGATCCTGGCCCGAGCTGAGAAAGTCTCACGGCCTGGGAAAGAAGCTCAGAACCTGAGAAAAGGCCTGGCTGAAATTTGCTTAGGCCCTCAGCAGTGTCCACATGTATTCAGTCATTAAGGTTTTCACACTTCCCGGGATTCACCTGTGCAACATTCACACAGGACAGAGCAAGGAATTTGATTTTTCAAAGGTGACTACAGACTCAAATTTGACATTTCATCAAGGAAGACAAAACTTTTCTTCTATATTTGGTAGTGGGGAAACAGACAAGAAGTCCTAAAATAGTAATGTATTTCCAAAGTCTTAGTTCAGTTCTTCTCTATTGCTTGGAACTTGTGTAAAACATGATTGGATATTTAATGAACACTAAATTTTCAAATGTAGTATTGCAATTGTACTGATACATTATGCCATATGTAGATATATCAACCATGAGCAGTGAGAAGATAGTTTTTCAGGGTTCTATCATAAAGCAAATCTATTCCCAAAAAGTACTTTAAAATTTCATTATGTGATTTATTTTGATAGTCAGTGTTGTAACCATGGCACAACATATTGAGATGTTCTGAGAGCCCTGAACCAGCTTCTTGAGTCCATCTGTGAAGGTCTGGTTAGCTTCATACCAGCTGATCTAAGTACCAATAACAGTCTGACAAGGGAAATAAGAAACTCTTGTGAAAAAAAACCAAACTATCTCGGACTGCATTCATGACACTGGGAATGAAAACAGTTTCCAGATAAGTGTTTTCAGTTTAAAAGAAAGGTTGGAACTGCATATAATACTGCTATCACTCTGTACCTTTAGTTCTGCTTCTTCCAGAGGCTAGGAAATATTTCCCTTTTAAACCCAGATTTCAGTTTCGCTCCCAGCTTTTGTCTGGTGTTAAAGCAAGTTATGTAATTTACCCTTCCGTGTCCTTCACACAAATCCCTAAACCATTCATTGCACAGCATACTAGAAAAAGACCGTGACGCTTGAAAGAGCAGTTTCTGCAATTGTTAGCCCTTTAAACAGACTGAAAGGACTGAAAGCTTAAAGTCTTGAAAAGCCTGATTGCCGTCTATGCCTTCAATTTGCACAATGGCACTAGTAAAGGATATGAGACTATAGTAGCAAATGGATCCTGAGAGGTCCTGACATGTTTGCTTCCAGCAAATTTTCAAAGGCTCCTGTGTGGGGGTGTAGGATTGAAGATATCTGAAATGTCCAAGATTACAAGTTGCAATAAGAAATCAGAGGAACTTGAACAGCATGCAAATCTGGCACAGAATAGATTAGCCTTTTAAATGAAACAAGCACAACCAGATGTATATTTTTCCAACCCCAAAGTTCCTGCAGGGTGCACACTTGACAAAAGTCTATCTAGTGAAATTTTATTTACATTTTCAGAAGAAGTGCATCATCCAGTCCTGAAAATCGACTTGTTGTACTGTTTCTATGGCAACTGTTTGCCTTTCAGAGCTACCAAATGAAATGAATGGTGAGAAAACACTTTGATTCCCTGTTCCTCATCCCATATACGAAGTAGTAAAAAACTTTTAACATGTTTTAGATTTATGTCTGTAACACAGTCTTAGTTTTGATCACATCATAAGTGAAAATGTCTTTGTGGACCATCTGGCAAACACCCTGATTTTTAAAATATTCTTGTTATAGATAAAAATGAGATCAAGCAGAATTAAATATGATTGAAATAAGCGATATTTATTTTGCGACCGAAACACGGTCCTCGATTGCTATAATCAAAAAGGACAATGCCGAGCCCGGAGTCGGCATCGGGTGAATACACAATGACTCGAACTCTATCGCTCTGAATCCCAAAGTGTTCACGAAACAGCTTTGGTTAGTCCAGTTTTTATACAGCTTTTCCTTGCCCGGAGCGGAGGTCTTTGTCTTCTCTTGTTGTTCAGCATATTCATGAAGTTTTCTTTCACCGCCTTGAGCTGGACAAAACCATATCCTGGGAGATGATGAATTCTGATGAAGGCAAGTTCAGGTTTACAGGAAGATGGAATTGAGATGTAACTTGCAGATTTTGGTTTACTGGAAACGGGCATTCAGATGTATTTTTCTTGATGGCTTTGATTACCTTAATTGTGGGTGCTTATCGGGCTCTTATCTTTTGGGTGTTCCCTGGACAGAGCCATCTCCACCGCGCGGCTAGGTCTATTGTCTTGCTAACCCAGCTCTTCAGCTTTTCTTGGAAGCTACAGTGTTGGGATTAAGCAATCCCTGTTCCTCCCTTTGCAGCTTTTGGATTTTAAGTTTTTTATTACTTTACTCATACAGACATCGCTTATTTTACATTAATTTCCAACTTTACACGAATTACATTATATTATATATTACAATCCCTCTCCTTCTATATAAACACATTAAATTGTGTCTAACTTTTTCTTTTTAGTTTTTTTCAGAGTTTTCACTACTGTTTTACTTTCTAGTGATTTTTTTTTTTGGTACTGTTTGTAAACAAATGTATTTCTTTCTACCTGCCTTTTAACCTTAGCTAATGCTTTTATTGCTTTAGTATTTACTTTGCTTTATTTCTAATTTTATTATTTTTGACGTTTGTTTCTTAACATTCTTGGAGCACGTTCTGAACTTATAGGCATGGCTATAGGTTGCATACTTTGCACGACTGAGTGTATTAACTTGATGAAACAGGTATCAAACAAGGTAGCAATATAACTCTGGCCTCAGAACATGCTACAAAGAATGCCATTTTTTTCCACCAGGCACTTTTGAATAGCTGGTCTCACCAAGACGCCTGAAGGATAGAATTCTATTTTTGAACCGGAACATGTGCAACTTTCTTTTTTTTTTTTTTTTTTTCCAGCTAAGCTTCTGATAGTTTCTTTATAATTTTTAAACAGTACTTTAATTCATTGAACATTTTAGTTTCTGGGCTATTTGTTTCATTTTATTTTTATGATTTATGCCCTTTTAATTCCTAGAGAAACAGAAAGCATTATTGCAAACAAATTTTGTCATAATTTTTTTTTTTTTTAGGATGTTAATGATAACTGGTTTATTATTACTTGCTAACTTATTTTTATATTTTAGATTTTTACTTGCTTGATAAGTTTTACCTCTCATAACACACATTTTTAACTGAGAATGGTTATAACATAACTGGTTTACTTGATTCTTTCCCCCCTCCTTTTTTGTTTATCTACACTCTGCTGTTACATTGATTACAGGTGGTAGTTGTTACTGGTTTCACATCACTCTTTTGTACTTTGTGCATGAGAGTTTCTGACTGCCCATTCTTAAATTTCACCTTTTTAGTCATAACAGATTGTTTTTTTGTTTAATTTACACTTTGCATATTGAGTGCTGTTAAAGGTGAAATACCCATTCTCCTTATTATGGTTGCAGTTAACTGGTACAAGGTATGCATTTGTTTTTCTTTGTTTTTTTTAGGCTGATGTGCAAGCATTTCTTACACTCGTCACTGAGGCTCTGCTTTACAGAACTTGGTGAATTTTTGTGCATACTAGTTGCTTGGTACATGACTAGGCTCAGGCCCATTAGGATTCCCCACAGGCATACTCCTCTGCTTTTGCCTCCGCCCTACTGGGTTGCTACCAGCGGTGAGGTGAGCTATCTTCTCAGCAGCAAGTGTATCCCTCTCGGGGTCCATAACCAGACCGAGCTGCATACCTCTTCATAAAGGTGCCTCACCTTGATAATTTTACTGTGTCTGCCTTACAGTGTACTTTATTTGATCTTTGGCACTTAATTGCTAAAATTATTAGCCTTGGAGGCTAGTTTTTTTTGGTTTTCTTTTTTACTCTATATTTGTACAAAAGGTACTACACCAAAGAGTCCAATTTAATTACATTTAAATTAGTGGCGAGTATTAAAGGTTGGCTAGTCAGAGACTACTCTCCTTTTAGACACTTTGAACACAGACCTTTAGACCTTTGATACCCCCCCCCTTTACAATGTGCAACTTAAACTTTACGACAGTAATTTCACTCAAAATGGAAAAAAAATTGATAACATTCACACCCTGCAAACATACACATTATGCTATCTCTGTCGTTCATTTACTTGGTCCTTGTAATTGTATCTTTAGGTTTCCTGGAGGAGAGGTGACTTTTTTACTTGGGTGTTTTTTTCTTTTTGGCTTGATCCTTTTCTCCTTTGAAGCATGTGTCCAGCCTTTCTCTGCTGTCTGTGGTTAAAAAACAAAGAAAAGGAACTTCCCAGTGAGGAGAGAGGGGGACCTTCTCCCAGATTTTGATAAGAACTTCATTGTCTGGTTGAATTTTATGTATAGAGAACTTTAAAGGAGTATTTTGGGTTATGATTTTTTTGTTTTTACAGTTTTTGTAGGTTTTCATTTATTGCTATCAGGTATAGCTGTATTTGCATCTTATGACTACAATGCATACCATAAAACATTTTAAAAGGTGTTAATCTGGTTTCAGAATGAGGCATGAGTCTGATGTTTTGTAATGCTAAAGGGAGGCATTTTTGGCCAAGGCATTTTGTCTCTCTTATTAATTTTGAAAACTGAATTTTAATGTTTGATTTATTCGCTCTACCGGTCCTGAGCTTTGGGGGTGCCACGGGGTATGATATACTTAAGGCTTTTGTTAATTGTTTTCTGGCTTTATTAACTCTTTGGCAGACCAGGCACTCTTGTACTTTTTGCTTGGCTAATTTAAAGATTTTTTTACATCTGAAAAATTTCAAAAATTGTTTTTCCAGTGCTCGGGCCCCCCAGTGTGTCTGTTGGTGTAATTTCTTTAAAATTTTCCTGGTGTATTTTTTTTAATATAAGTTCCCTTCCATCTGGTAACTTTCACTTACCTCATTTTTCGATATTTTTAGGGGTGAGGTACGGGGGATACCCCTGAGTTCCATTCCCTTCGACCTCTGGGTTACTTACCTTTAGTGATGCTGCACTTTTTGCCTCTTTATCCACTAAATTGTTCCCTCTAGTTTAAACTGTTTCCCCGTTTGGTGCCCTTTTACATGCACAATTGAGATTGCGTCTGGCTCTCTGATTGCTTCTAGGATTTGCCTTATTAATTCTCCATGAATTAATCCCCTTTCCTGAGTATTAATTAAACCTTTTTATTTTCAAAAATTTTTTCTAAAGGTGTGAACTACCATAAACGCATATTTGAATCTGTGAAGATTGTCCCCTTTTTTCCCCTTAACCTTTTTAATGCTTGCAACCCCGCATACAATTCACATGCCTGCGCAGGCCAACTTGCACTCAGGGGACCTGACTTCACTACCTTCCCATTTTACCATCCACAATTGCATATCCTGACTTCCTTTTCCTTTCAACAACCCTTGCTGATCCATCCACAAACCATTTCTCACCTTCCTCTAACTCTTCTTCCTCTAAGTTTGTTCTGATTCTCATCTGTAGTTCTACCACCTCAGCACACTCATGTGTAGTTTCTTCTCAAGCCTCCCCAAACAGAAACTCAGCAGGGTTTAATGCAGAAGTTGTCCGTAATTCTAAATTATGTGAGTCTATTAGCCTGGCCTCATATTTTAATAACCTCGCATCTGTGAGCCACTTATCTGCCTTTTGTTGCAGTATGCTTCTTACACTATGGGGAGCATACACTTTTAAAAAGGTTCCTAACTTCTTTTTTTTCTTTTTTTGCCTGCCCCACTAACAATGCTACTGTCACAATTCCTGTAGGCAGGGCGGCCAGCCCCTGCTTACAGGGTCTAAAAGCTTCGATACAAACCCCACAGGTTTTCTGTCCTCTGCCCAATCTTGTGTCAATACCCCATGGGCAGTGTGATTACAAACAACTGAAATTGCCTTTTTACATCAGGGAGACTTTATCTTTTTGAATCATTCTTCATCCTGTTTTGTCCATTTTAATCTATCAGTGGTACGTTTCTCATATAAGATTTTTACCTTTTCACTATACCCTTCTATCCACTGTCTGCAATACTCCAGAAGTCCCAATGTCTGTGTTACCTCTCTTTTTGTTTGTGGGGGAGGTAAAGCAACAATCCCTACTACTGTTTTAAGGTCCAATTTCTTTTTCTCTCTTGTTAGCCAGTGTCCTAAATATTTAACTTCGGGTTCAGTAAACTGGAGCTTGGACTTAGAAACTTTCAGCCCTCTCTCCCCCAGGAAATTTAATAATTTTATAGAGCTTGTTCTTACATCCTCCTCTTTTGGACTTGTTACCAATAAGTCATTCAATTACCTATTTCTTTCTTAAAGGCTTTGACATTCCCGGTGTTAATTGGCACATTTACAAAACTGATCACTTCAGGAGCAGTGGGGACTTCTTTCAAAGGGAAGTGATTATGCTTATCTTCCTTGTCCCCACTATCATCATTATTTACCCTCCTTGTCTTGTACCGAGTTCTGGTTGCCGAGTTCTGCTTGCCGGGGGAGAACTAATTTCCTCAGCGGGAGGGGTCCTATTCTTTTCTATTACTAGTGGTGGAGGGAGTGAGGGTTGGGGTGCTGCTGAAGCCTGCTCCGGTGGGACGGAGGCTTCTGCCAGCTTTCCAGGCAGGGAGGGTGCCGGGGTTTGCGCATATTGATACGGGAAATCCCCAAGCCCTAACCAGGGCGCCGGGGTCTGTACTAGCTGTGGAAAACCTCCGAGCTGTGGAGCCGGCACCGGTGCTTGCGCCGGGGCTTGTATAGGCTGGGGCCTGGGATGGTGATAAGATTGATGTAGGAGGTTTGCGGGCATCGGCACCGGGACTGGAGCCTGCATGGGTTGGGGTTTGGTGTTGAGATATGGGGGTGGAAGGTTGTCTAAAGGTTCCCGTGTCCTTACACTTCCCTCTCCTCCCAGGACACTCCTCCCAATGTTCCAACATCCATCTCAGCAGGTTGTTTCTTGGGATTTTAGGCAATTTGTCCCCTCGCGCCTTTAAGGGCCTTTTTGGGGCTTTTCCTGAATCTTGCTCCTTTTCTGCCCCATCCTTAAACAAACAGAAAATTTCCTTACCTTGTTTTCACCCTGGACTTGTCCAGATGACTTCTTTTTAGGATTTAAGTGGTACCGTACTATTTTTAAATTTATTTTTCTTTTTATTTAATTTACCAGTCTACTTGGCCTCACAGAGAACCGTTCCGCGAACCTTTCGAAAGGTAGCGAGCTCTCCCTTTTTCTGGAATTTACTTAGTCCCCGGATCCAAAAGGTTTACCAGTTTCTCAAAACCCAAGAACGTACCTTCCCTTCTGATCCTCGTTAGTGATCGACCCCCAAAACTTTGCCGAGTTTTAGGCTTTTTACGTGAGCAAGAAAGAACAACCACGTTACTTTCCCTTCCCCCTCACCCAACCACGTCCCTCGCGGGATGGTGGAACTGCGGTCTCGGGGTCCGCACTCGCTTCGTGATAAGATCACGTTTCACACACGCGCCTGATCACTCCTCACTCAACCACGCAATACTCATGGTTCCTTTTCCTGCGTGGGTTCTTCGTGCACGTAGAATTTTGTGAGTGAAAAAATTTCACCGCAGCTTTTTCTGAGAGCTCTGGGCCTGTTCCTTTTCTTTTTGATTGTGGCTCTGGCTTTAAGTTTGAGATTCTGACTGCTTCTGAAAATTTTCCCAATTCTGTCTGGCTGCTGAAATCAGCAGGGCGCCTCCTGAGCAGAAAAGGGGCTCCCCGGACCCCCAAATCAGGATCACTTCGGGGTCACCAAGATTTTTATAGATAAAAACGAGATCAAGCAGAATTAAATATGATTAAAATAAGCGATATTTATTTTGTGACCGAAACACGGTCCTCGATTGCCATAATCAAAAAGGACAATGCCAAGCCCGGGGTCGGCATCAGGTGAACACAAAATGATTCGAACTCTTTCACTCCGAATCCCCAAGTGTTCACGAAACAGCTTTGGTTAGTCCAGTTTTTATACAGCTTTTCCTTGCCCAGAGCGGAGGTCTTTGTCTTCTCTTGTCGTTCAGCATATTCATGAAGTTTTCTTTCACCGCCTTGAGCTGGACAAAACTATATCCTGGGAGATGATGAATTCTGATGAAGGCAAGTTCAGGTTTACAGGAAGATGGAATTGAGATGTAACTTGCAGATTTTGGTTTACTGGAAACAGGCATTCAGATGTATTTTTCTTGATGGCTTTGATTACCTTAATTGTGGGTGCTTATCCGGCTCTTATCTTTTGGGTGTTCCCTGAACAGAGCCATCTCCACTGCGGCTACTGTCTTGCTAACCCAGCTCTTCAGCTTTTCTTGGAAGTTACAGTGTTGCAATTAAGCAACCCCTGTTCCTCCCTTTGCAGCTTTTGGATTTTAAGTTTTTTATTACTTTACTCATACAGACATTGCTTATTTTACATTAATTTACAACTTTACATGAATTACATTATATTCATCCATTACAGGTATATCTTCAGTGAGCTATAGGACTTCTCAGTCTATCATATAGGACAATGATGTTATAGTAGAAAAAAGCATTTACCCTGTTAATTTTAAATGAAATTCCTCCTGTTGAGATACCTTGAAAAGCATCTAAGTCCTTCTGCACTTTAAATTAGTGCAACTGAAGCTCCTGAGTACTTACAGGACTCTTACAATTATATCCATACTGACAGGAAATGAAAAGGCTGTGATGAATCTATCTAACATTTTGTGGCTTTTTTTTTTTTTTTTCCCTCACAGAGTTAAGCAGTTTAGATTTTTCCTTTTTTTCTAGTGGAGTTGCAATTAACAGAGATGAATAAATATATGCTAAACAGCTACCACCCCACCCACCACCATGTAGCTGCTATGCCATCCACACCTGGGGATTTGGACCCATCTTCGCCAGCTTCATCATCGCTGCTCTTTCCATTCCCACAGCCACATGACTGCTCATCTAGTCTTCACCCAGTTCATTCATGTTTTCTGAGAACAGCATGAGAATAGCATGACATAGATTTTTCTATTATGATCAGCAGCCTATAGCTGATTTACAGCTTATGGCTTTGTAAATCTGACAAAACTGCTGTTTTCACTGTTTCTAAGGTACCTTTGAGGAGCAGTGGTCTGGAACACACATGGAAAATTATTAGATGTACTGTACTTGTACAGCTCTGTCATTCAAACTTCATGAGGAGAAAACCTGAACCATCACATTTCTGAGCGGATGAGACCTACTCACACTAGCATCAGACCTCTCTGTAGATGGGTGACTCCCTCAGCAATGATGCTTCAAGGTTCAGTCCTGCTCAAAGCAGGAAAGGCTAAATGCAATTTGCTGTCATAGACAAAAACTTGTAATCTTCCTTTCTCTAAAATGTGCTTGACTAACAGTTTTGGGTTTAGGAGATTCATGGCCTGAAGTTGTGTTAGAGGAGGTTTAGGCTGCATATTAGAAAAAGTTTCTTCACCCAGAGGGTGGATGGATGCTGGAACAGATTCCCCAGCAATGTGGTCACAGCTGCAAGCCTGACAGAGTTCAAGAAGCATTTGGACAATGTTCTCAGGCCCATGGTGTAAATCTTGGGGTGTCCTGCACAGGGCAAGGAGTTGGATTCAGTGATCTTTGTGGGTCCCTCCCAGTTCAGCATATTCTGTGATTCTATGTCTTTTTAGGGATTTAGAGTCTTTACTTTGACTGATTCAGAAAGAATCTGTCCTATTTGAATTGTTCAAGAATGTCTTGGCAGTAAAAACTGCACTATTTTGTTTAAATACGAATGATCATCCACTTTGTTTTATTCTCTTTAACTGAGTGGCTAACACTGAATGGAAATAAAGCAAGCCATCCTCAAGGAGACAGCTTACACTTTCATCAATTCTGATAAGTAAAATCATGTATTTGTGCAGTCATTCCTGAAATACACAGAGGAAATGAAACTGTTCATCCAAATTACCACTAAGAGTGGATAAACCTCGTCAGCTATTGAATATGGGATTATGTGAAGTGGTCATTATCTGTCCTGAGGTAAAGGTTATGGAGCAGCATGACTGTCTAAGAGAACCAGCCTAACCGCTCCACTCTGCAGTACTACCTCAGCCCTTATTGTGACATTATTCTCTAAAACATGGTACTCTGGAACCCATGTAATTTAGCCAGCCTGAGAGCAAATGTATGTTTTCTTTTCCTGGTTCATCGGCATACTTCACTTTTTATGGCCCATTTTAATAGCTCTTCCAGCTGCATTTAGTTTTTTGAGAAGTCAGACTGATTTTTATTTCGGCCACTAGACATTGCTCAAGATCATACATCATGGACAGTACTTCACTGTCATCTAAGCCACTGGTGTAGCAGTGGCTGTTTTGTAATGTAAAAGCCCAGCTGTCTGCTGCTCTGTGATAAGTGCTAAAAATGATACATTGCAATCCAAGCTACAGTAGCATTACAACCAAAAGAGGATTACAAATGGCATGGCAGTTATAAGGAAGGGCTATATAGAGGTGCACATATGCACTCCACTGATTCTTACCATGGAAGTGGAGAACAGCATTTTCACTTTGAAGAAATACTTATCTCAGGAGTGTACTACTGCTACCTTGCTGCCAGTTACTGCTTCCTGGCAATAAACAGAGACCATATGCTTTTAGGCTGTGACATTTGATTAATGACTCGAATACAGAATCATCTGAGGAAAGAGCGGTGTCATTAACGTGAGAAAAAAGGTGTCAATAGCTGTAGCATTGTCTCTCCAAAATATTTTGTGAGAAAATGAGGGAAGAAAGTGAAAGGAAAGAGCTGGAGAATAATGATCATAGCTGTGTTTAGATAGCTCCTCAGACGGGAGGCATTTGACAGCTTTTGCATGGATGGGGCTATTCACTTCCCCCAGGCAATAGCCAACATCTGGCTATATATCACTGAAGTAGACTGAATCTCTGTAAAGAGGAAGATGACATCTGCAGGCAAACCCAGGGACATCTGAACATTTGTAGCCTTGCAACCTGAACCTCTGACAAGACCAAAAATGCAGTTCTGTTCATAGGAGACATTGAGAACATCATGATAGTCTTGGAGGGGTTGGAACTGATGTACTGACCTGCTCCTAGCTCATGGCTTGACCTTTCTGGTAGTTTTAATGACTCAGCTTTAACAAACCAACAAGCTGAAGAAGTAACTAGGATCCGGAGAATTATCAACATCTTTATGTGTTACTGTATATGGGGTTACAGAGCGGCAAAAGACACAGTAACAAGGCACTCTCTTACATGGTGTAAGAAAGAACAAGAAAGAGCAATTTATTGAATGAAGCCGTTGCCTCAAATAAGACACTTAATGAAAAACAAAATACAGACAGATCATTGGCCAGAGAAGGAGACACATCTTGTCCCAGGCTTCTCACAGATCCAGCAGGTGTTTATGTTTTGTTATGATTCTTTCTCACGTGTTTACAGTAGAGAAAGAGGCTCTAGCTTGGGAAAAATCCCAGCTGAGCCTGAGAAAGCCAGACTGGAAAAATCTTTTAAGATTCTCACTGGGCTTATAATGGCCACATTTATGTAGCAGATTTACTTCATATACATCAAGTAAGAAACATCAAGCATGAAATGTAAAAGCTTGATTTATCGAGTTTGATAAATACAGACCAGAATTCACAATATTATTAACACACCTTCATCCAGCTTCCAGTGAAGCCAAATAGGTAAGAGACAAAAGGAACTACCTAAAGCCACAACAAGTCTGCAAAACTGCAGAAAAACTATCTTTTTTATTTTTTTAATCCAGCATTCTTCCATTCACTATGAAGTACAGCTTACACAAATATTTGGATCAGCATATTACATCCAAGCCCCTGTTGTATCTTGTTTTCTGTGTGAGATTCACAACTTGAATCATGACAGATTTCTGAGGGCCAAGTTTTACTCTAAGACTTGTTTATTTACTTGTTGCTAGAAATATTAAAAGTCTTCCAGTTAAACTCAGATCTTCCATATGAACATGCTATGCTTTTTCCTTCCCAAATAGAAAAATGTCATATACAATGATTCAATGTCACACAAAAGACTGAATAACCTCACAAAAAGCCTGACCAACAGCAATAGTCATCTTCAAAGAGTTGAACTGAGAAAGAAAAATTCTTCAAAAAAGCATAGCCCAGATATCATAATGGAAATGAGCCCAGAACAAAACTCAATATTTGGACATTTGTCCTCCTAGCTCAGATGACAGTTTGATAAACTTATCTCTAAGGCAACTAAGATTTAGGACCAAAACTCATGAGAGAAGCCATCAATATTTCTTCTCCCTGAGCACTGACTAAAGACTTGAGGGTCAAAACATTCATGTCCAAATTCCATCCAGTCCTAGAGACTGTAAAAGAAAAAAATCTGATTAAGCAATTTGATTGTGACATGAACTTCTTGGAAATATAGTAAAATAATCACAGTTTGCAAAATAAATGTCAGCTGTTTAGTATGACACAATGGCATTTAAGGAGTAGCTCCAACTGCCAAACTCCTGGTATTGCCCTAAAAGTTAAAATTAATTTAAGAAAAAAGAAAAAAACAACAGGGAATAAGGTTTTTAGTCTGGTTATAAAAAGAGTGTGGGGATAACAGAATTTTAAGGGCAGAGTTGTAACACTGACCTGAATTCAGAAGAAAGTGAAGCAAAGGAAGTAGAACATCATTGATAGCTTGTGTGGTGGAGATCTTCAAAACAAAATCCCTTGATGCCAGAAAGTAGAATTGAGGCTGGCAAGCTGGGGAGCCCTACCAAGATGGTCATGAACCTCATTAAAGGGAGAGGCATCAGACAGTGGTTGTACTATAATTTGGAGGAAAATGTATAATTATCCTTCATTTTGAATTGAAGCATGCTACAGATAGGTCTTTCAAAGTAGGCAGTAACAAACAATAACACAGAAAATATTCTAGAAGGGTGACAGCAAGGAGCAACTCCAAAGTTGCAAGGATCTGATCTGCCCCACTGCATCATCTCCTAACACTTCATTGGTTGAGATCCTTAATGCAGTACCTCTGTGGTTGTGAAACCCCCACTAAACAGTACAAAAGGGAACAATTTCATTCTTTTATAGATGCCTCCATGCAGAAAAATATGTATAACCAGCTAGAACTGCAGGATCTTCTCCTAAGCAAAAAGATGCACATCTCACCTCACTTTATCACTGCTTTTCCCACAGTTAGACAGTTATGAGGGTGCTTCATACAGGCCATCCGCTAGAACACCCTAATGATCGGCATTTTGTAAAGTGTCACAGACTCTCCAGTACATCCATGAAGAAAAAATATTTTTTTGCTCTGTTTTTGTACTATCAAGAGATGTGTTTATTTCCAAGAGTTGTACTGATGTATCTGTCTGTGTGTGCTAACAGGGAGGCAATCCTCTAAGGGATTTATGCAGTGCACAGAGATTTTAACTGTCAAGGAAAAATACTTTGCATGCTACATAATGCACCAAAGATTTGGTGCACTCTTTATTTTACTAGGATGATAATAGTGGATTTTTTTTTCCAAAGCAGTCATGAGGTCAATGGTTGATCTGTAAATCAGACCATGTAAATATTCCCAATATTTAGCCCTTCAAAATGACATCCAGCTAATGATATATTCTGAGGCAAGAAGTCAATTGTTTCCACAATCTAGAAATGCAGAAACTTAAGATCATTTTTATACTTCGGCTATTATACTCAGTGTCAACTAGACTATGATTTATGTCAGGCACGCTGTGCATTCACCTCAGTGCTCTCCTCTTATGAAACAAAGCCCTCATGCAGGAAAAAAAAAGTAACCAAAAAGGATGCACACAGATGCCTTCCTGCCACTGACAGAGAGACATAGAGGTAACAATGCTCACCAAAAAGGGATTGGCCTTATAGAGTAATGGAAAAAAAATTTGTCAAAGCTGTTTTTCCAATTTTCTAACCTCAAAGCTTCATTTACTCTTTTTCCATTTTATGTGAGAAAAAAATCATGAGGCTCACGAAACTTTAATAATAACTTTAAAAAGATAAGACTGAAATGCTTTACAGACTTTGTTCAGTGTCTTTCTATCTGTAATTTACCTAATCATCTTTGTCCAAGGACTTGAACTAAAATTACCGCGGGTTCAGTTATTTCACTCTTTGGGTCAAAAGACACAGAAATTACTGTTTTATTGTTTCTGTGACTCCTCCACTATTCATAGTACTCTGGAACAACAAAAATGAAAACAAAATCCATTCAAAGTTTTTTGAACCTGAAAGACTGAAGTCTCATGTAACTTCAAAGCTGATTCATGTTAAAGCAGGATAAAACTACAGCCCTTAAAGCTGGAGAAAAATACCAAACACACAGAAGTCAGAGTTTTTATAGAGTCAGATGAAACAGGCTCAGCTTCCATACAAATCCCCAAATTTTGTATTTCTGGGAGGGCAGGTTGGAAGTCTTCAGATCTAATGGAGACTTACTAGAGGCACTGAAGTAATTGAGTTTTGATGTAAGTGCAGGAAAAATAACAGTGGCAAAACAAAAAAACCATAACCCCCCTGAATCACTGTTCATAAAATACTAAAAAAAAAAAAAAGTATTCTTTTTAGTAATCCAAACTGGCAATTAGAACTTAGACAAAGGACAAAAACCCCGGAAGTTCTTTTCCATTGTAGAAACTCTATGCATACCTGATAAAGAGATGGTGAAACCATTCCTAAGAAAGATCACCAGTATTTAAAACCATGTGAAGATGAATGTTCTGTGAAACATGGTTATGAAATTTCTCCATCCTGTTGTTTATACTGACACCTTTTTCCTGTTCCTCTCTGACTTCCTACAAAATATATATAGAGCCAGAGTGGATTCTGGTCGGCTGTTGGGTTGTGGTTGTTTTCTTTAAAAGAGCTGAGCTGCTATTAGTTGCTGTGAAGTTATTTATTGTAAAGGCACATCAGTCTCAAAGGGCAAAGAGTCACAAGTGTTGAAGTCCATGCTAGAAGTTTTCGGCAAAGAGTTCTAAATAGAAGTAAAGTCCCAATTAGAAGTAGAAGCTCATCCTGTCGAGGTCCCGGGAGGGCTGATGATGCTGTGGCAGCTCCTATCTTCTTTGGGTGATGATGATGGTGGTGAGGAGAGAAGAAAAGCAAGAGAGCGAGAGCAAGAGTGAATCTCTCCCCAGTGCATAGATTCTTAAACACAAATTACCTAGTAAGCTAAAAACATGATCCTGAACCATTTCTTCTTAAACTATTAGAACTCTGGTTTCTTAGCACACCATGTTATGTATAAACTACACATATGGTCTATCTTGTTCTATCTAAAAAACGTAAGCAATATTCTTACTATAGTTTTATTATGTCTAAAACTATGTTCCTGGAGCCTCTATGGAAACTTGTTTTCAACACTAGTATCTAGGACTATGTTTTTAAGCCTTCACTAGAACTTTCACTTACTTCTACACTGGTATCTAAGACCTTTACTCTTTAAAGCACTTAAAACTTATTCTTACTTACTTAACTTACTTACTTGCTTATTCTAAGACTGAAACTGAAACCTCTACTTTATGTGAGTGGCTTAATATACTTCAATCCAAACATAGTTTTTCATTCAATCCCTGCATTCTGATTTCTCTCTGAAGAATTCAAAGAGACTTTGATTTACAGCTCAACAGTCAGTAAGACATCTAACTTTATCCTGACCAGACAGCCCATCTCAGAATAAATTTAAAATAATCTAATAAGTAAATTACAGTAATAGTCATTTGGAAGTTGCAACATGCCAAGAGTCACTACAAAGGACTTGCTATTGTACAGTTTTCTCATTTTAGGAGACACAGGAAATAACTTACGCTGTGTGGTGTGGGCTGAGATATGAGAGACATCTACAGTCAGCAACTTTAATTATGTTTAAGGATTCATTAAATTAATGATGTACCAATGATTTGACTGCTCTTTCCTTTGGCATATGTGTGAAAACCTGACTCCAGCTTCATACTCATAAATCTTTATCAAGCTTTGCTAAAGTTTTATTGGTATAGTTATATTCAAGACTTCCCAACAAATGTTTGATAGAATTTTACAGCTTGAAGGCCTCAAACTCACTTCTGCTGTCATTTTTACCACTGACACAAGAGCCCTTGGGGGTATGAGAAAAGCCCATTATCAGTTGGGTTTCACTCACTGTACATAGACTAAATGAAGCTTGCATATTATGGAAAATCAACAAATCTTACTCAATCTCCTGGCCTTGACTGGGTGATCCCTGCAGAATTGGATTAGCCAGGTTACATTTAGATAAAACTTTCTCACCCCATACTCTTTTATTAACTTTTCCTTTACTAAAGTTTGACATCCCTATACAAACTACCCCAGAGGTGTTTTTTAGCAGTTAAAGGAGCATGTACCCTGAAAATAAAGCAAAAGAAAACCAAACCAGACAAGCAACAACCCTTTCCTGAAAAAACGATGACTTTGGATCACTCTATCTACATTTACTGTGCATTTGTTTTGAAAATATTCCAAAAGGTGCGTAGTTACTTATGCCAACATTAACAAATGCTTAATTGCGCAAATGCTTCCATCTGGAGGAAGGAAAGATTTAGAGGCTGTTTAGCCAAAACAAATTATATTTTAATTCTGAGATATGAATGGAAGTGACTGGGAGGTCTCAGCTGTAAAGTCCAAAGAGCTTTTCAAATGTGGGAATTCCAACAGCTCTGAAGGAGACTGGCAGGTTCACTGCAGGAGCCATTACCAGAGTCAGTGGGCCAAACCTTTACCAGTTCATTTCCTCTGAAATGTAGCTGGATTCCTGGCACAAGAGAAGGATTCTCTCGTGGATTCCTTCCACTTCCTTGTGTGGGGCTGTGATCGTCTCTGAGGAGTTCTGAGCCCACAAATAGAAAACATTTTCTTCTTCACAACCAGCCATCAGCATGTAGTGCATTGCATTTTAAAGAATCTCTATTTTTTTGACAGTATCACACTATACACAGCCAAAAATCATTTACTGTAACCTTCTGATAACTATTATGTAGACAGAACGCACCTTAGTTTAGCTATTTCTAGCACCAAGTTCAGGCAAAATACTAGGCATATCTTCTGAAATATTTCAAAACAGGTATGAGAGTTCACAGAAATAAAAAAAAATTTTGTTGCAGAATGTTACAATATTTAGGCATTAGGCATATTGCAGCTAACTATATATTTTTGGTACAAAGCATACTTAAATGAGAGAAAAGATTGCCAACACTGTGCATTTTGAAACAACCTCCTTTCAAAAACAGTAGACAGTGAAGAAGTATTACACATCTCTTTATACATGTAGGGAAGTCAAGGCATGAAAAGGTACACAAAATAAAATATAATAATATTTTATTTTTTATATATTGTAACATATACCAGCAAAATATTCAAAAGCAAAACGGAATGCATATTTCCTAATAACCATTCCTGTGCTACTTAGTCTAAAAAAACCACCAAAACCCATAACAAAACCCAAATTAACCAACCCAAGAGTATTAATCTAGTTAGAGGTAAGACTAAATAACATGAAGCTGGCATAAATCACTGTCCTTGAAACAAGCAACAGTACTTTGTCCAACAGATCCCATATTTGGATTAAGTGGCCTTTAGGGGCAGTACTGGCAGGATGACACACAAGTTGACATCTCCAGCTAAGGATCTGGTCTGTGTGCTGGTTCGTCTGAGCCAGGTGAGAGGAAATGAGTTAGTGAGTGCAAATGCCATGGTAATATGGACTTCTAGAAAGAGTATACTTTAGTGAATTTGCAATGAGCTCGTATCATCACTCTAACATTAGACTAGGTCATTGGAAAGGAGCGACGAAACCTTTAGACTTCAGATATTGTGTCTCTGCCACTCATTTTTATTTTGTTTACAACTTACGGGTTGGGGGTTTTTGTCTTTTTTATCACTTTTTTTTTCTCCAGATCATTCAATTTTTTGAAGTGTTTGTTACTATGGAAACAATTAGAGAGTTAGTCTACTCATAGCTGAGTGATACCTCAGAGCAGAAAAAATAATAAGGAAAGAGTTTCGTGCAAAAATTGGTTAGAATTGAAATCATAAAGCAGTGTAGGACAGTCTACTGCCCCCCTTTTAGCTCTCTAATTCACTGCTGATAAAATGAGAAAGGTTAGTCTACGGAGTTTCAACAGATGCTTTTGCCTGAGGTGAATTACAGAAGTACTGGCACAAACAAACACAAATACAAAAAACAGGGTTGTGCCACCTCAGTATTTGGAAATAAGCAGCAGCTGGGCGAAGCAGAGCCTTCTGCTGGAGGACCTTCCTGGACTTTGAGGACTTCCTGGACATGATAGTAAAAATGTTACATACTAGCAAAGTAAATTTGCTCTGGACTGTTCTTTGGGATTCACAACAAGCAAGAAATGGCTCAGGTCCATGTTACAAAATTTTTTAAATTTTCACAATAAGGCAGCTACATACTTACTGCTTATAAAAGATGGTGTCCAGGCCATGTGACTTCCAAAACCAAAAGCAATGAACCTTTTTGGAGAAACACCAGTTGACCCAGGATGAAGTCATATCGGAGGTATTCTAACAGTTCAACTAAATAGAGGTTTGTACTTCAGAACAGAGGATTGTTTGGTTTTTTTTTAGTATCACTGTCATATGACACTTAGCCAATAGACTTAGCTAATACCCTGACAAGTACCCTGAAAATGGCCAAGGCGCACACTGAAAAACTAGTCCCTGATTGTCTGCACTACTTTACTGTTAGCTCTCTAACTAGCTCAGTTCCAAACTGCTCCTGTCATCTCTCCCAAAACAAAAACATTATAGAAAGAGCTAGCTTTAAATTCTGCATATATATGATGCAGTCAGTTCACATGTTTTTGAGGCAAGGGATTTATCTGCCTCCGCTTCCTTCAACGAAGTAGATCCAGCCATGCCTTTTCTATCACGGGGCCATCAGAACATCTATGTGTGTAAGTAATCAGCTCCTCCCCAGGACACACAAAACTGGCTGCTTGCATCTCAAAGAATAGCAATCATTATAAAACGTGGTCACAGACAGAAATCAAACCATTTAGGAGCTCCAACCAAGCTCCTAAATGAGCCTGAGGTGCACCCTAGGGAACAACAAGCTTAAGTAAAAGGTTGGAGAAGTATTTTGCAAGCGAAGCTGGTTTTGCCCAGCAGCAGCAAGATCCTGCCACAGCTGTGGAGAACTAAAGGATGCGTTGACTGGATGAAACCCTGTGGCAATATTGCAGTACATCTACTTCATAATTGGCTGCTAAAATTGGTTTACTTCAACAAGAAGATATTACTAGATTTGAGATGGCTATATGACCTGAATCTTATCATATGAAAAGGAAAGAAATAATTTATTCACTGAGTTTTTTTAGATATGTCGCAAGTACTTGTTTATTTGTAATATATGGAGTGATGCTTAAGAGGACAAATGCATCAAATTCAGTTTTCTATCCATCCCAGTATTTTTCTCCACTATAATTTCTCGTGGTTCAGCATTAAAACAATTTTTTTTCCAAGATGCTTTTCTGCACAGGAACAATTTCTTACTTCATTTCAGACCTGTCTATTTAAAGGCAATGGATTTTTAGGTGTATTTATTATCTTCCACTATATATGCCACTTTTCTTACATTTTTACTAACTTCAAGTTGGGAGGAAATCCCCTGAGCTTTCCTGCAATACTCCAATACACTGAATCTTATTAACTAGTGATAGTTTTTTACTCTCAGAAAAAGAATTGATTTATTAAATCCACTTTGACTTCACTGTGAGTTTAGACTGAATAAGAAATTTAGATATGAGTGCTGGTAAAACCTGGAAACACTGCAGAAGTCAATTCCTCTGTGACTTTGAGATGTAAGTGAAGTTCTTCATCAGAAGGGTGTAACTTTTGGCTTGGTGTTTTTTTTTATTTGGTGTTTGACAGTCCAAATATGGGAATGATGCCTTGGACAGTTGGCAGGAGAAATTCCAGCATGCCTCTCAAAAATGCAAACATGCACTGAAGGAGGAACTGTGGAAAAATTTCAAGGAATCAGATCAAGATACATCCTGAAATTCTTACTGCTTGTAAGGATCAAGTCATGGTGCTCTACCGAGGCTTCATCACAGCCAGTGGTGGATTTGCTGCCACACATTAAAAAACAGAGCCATATATGCTTTCCTTGTTGGAGAGCCACAACAACAAACTGTTGCTTTGGAAATAGTTCTAAAAGAAACAGATCCTTCTTTCTGAGGGTGGGATATCAGTGTCAAAATTTTAAAGACTGCATAACTCATAAAGATCTACCAATACCAATAAAGTGTGTACCAATAAAGTAGGTGAGGAGAGCATCTTTCAATGTCAGTGTCATACTTACCAAAAGGACTTTATGTGATTAGTATGCATATAAAATTAGATGCCGATTATATTTCACTCTGAATGAAAATGTAACAATTATGAAAAAAGTCAAATTTGCACATTTACATATTCCATGTCATCAGGAGAAATAGAGGCATATACAGAAGCAGAGAGTGCTACCACAGACTCTGTATGACTATTATTCTTGTATGACATTTCAGTGCATTTTCTTTGAACTAAATTAAAAGTATTGAAACTATTTCAATGAACTTCACACATAGGAAATATTTTTGCATGGAAATGGATATTTTGCTGGAGAAGTGATCCTTATCTCAATAAGTAACATTTTAGAGATAAGATAAAAACTATAACAGCATCTGTCCTCTCCCCATAGGCTACAGCAGGTGCCTTGATGCCCATGCTTGGTTAAACACTTAGCTTTTAGTGGCTAATATTGAAGTGAATCTCACTTACAAGGCTGAAAGCATAAAAAAAAATTAGGTTCAATTTAGAAGCTCAAAACTGACAGGCAAGGAGACTGAAAGCCTGAGTGGTTTTGAACGCCAAAAGAAAGCAAAACCTGAAACCCTTCCTGAAAAGCAAACTAATTTGGAAGCTATGTTATTGCATGTAAGTTAACAGAAGCCTCACTCTGTACTTCTTACTGAATTAGGTTTTCTGGACACAAATATTGAAAGGAGCAAGTTTGAAATCTAAGAATGAGAGCAAACATGGAAAATATGTCTGGGAGAGTCCCTGAGAGGATATCTAATTCCTCTCTTGCTACAGAAAAGAATCATATCCTGTCTTACACCCAGGTCATGCTTTGTCAGACACTGATCCTGCTTTTAATACCTTCAGCATTGAAATTCCCATATTCTCCTTAGAGAAGCCATCCCCACATTTCACTATCTTAAGTGTTAGAAGATTCCATACTGTCAAATATAAATCCTGCTTACTGAAATTTACTTCTTATCTCTTTGAGCATCTGAATACCGTATTCTCCTCTCTTTTGCAACACCCTTGTGTGTATTTACAGAGTGCTGTTACATGTTTCTTTAATCATTCTCTCTTTGGAAGATGCTCTGTCAAGCAGTTCTTGATTGTCAAGACTAGAAAACAGCACACTCCTCTTGGAACTCTCTAGTGTATGTTGCAGTGTGCTGCAAATGCATGCCCTTCCAATTAACGAAATTTCATCTAAACCTAATTGCTATTCAAATAACCTGTTAAGATTATTTTGTGCTATCAACTCTGAAGTATTCACTACTGATTAAAGTGACCTTTTCCATGAATAGGAAGGGAAATGCAGAGTGCTTCAAAGTCAATGAAACAATAATAGGTCTCATTCAACTCTTATTTTGTCTGGCTTACAATTCCAGTTGTTTAGAAATACTAAGGAAGGAAACAGCTCAACATGATCATATGGAGACATAGAAAATAATTAAATAAATACTCTAAATAAATTTAATAGCAATAAGATACTGATTTTCCTTAAGTAAGCAAGCAAGCAATAGGAGATCTTGAGATCTTTAACCTGCCCAAGTTGAATTTTTTTATCATGTTATGAATCATTGCACTTCCAAAGTTAATTAAAGCAATTACAGCTAATTATATGCATAACAAGCTTATTTGACTGAAAAAAATACATAGATACAAAAACAACAAAAAAAAATCACTGTAGTAAATAAAATTGCATCATCAACCACTGCATTTTCTCCAAGTCTAGAACATGTTTTGGTTTTGTATCTGGACGATGAATACTTTCTCCTTTCCCATAAGATATATTGGCACATTCAGCAATTTTCCTGTTTCACATTCTATGTACTCTGTGCTCACATTCCAGGCCTTGCTTTAGAAAGTTTTCTTCTTCCCTCAAATTGACACCATCTCTTTAAATATCTAAATTAAAATAGCATGTTCTCAGAAGAATGTTTCTTATTCTCCAGACCCTTTTTCTACAATTGCAATCTCTTAGATTCACTTTTTTCAGGTACTGTAGAGGTCCACAACAAGAAGTTTGTTACATGAATGTAGGATCAGGACCCCAGACACTGAGAAAAAAAATAAAAATAAGTAAAAAAATTCAACTAAACTTTTAATTGCCTTTGAAAATCTTTGAATTTGTATGAACTAAGATTTCCTCATATTGAGTTTGATCAGAGACATGAGTGCCTGACACAGAACAACTCTTAAGTTGTTTGGAGGGAACCTCTGGTGACTATTTAATAAGCTGGTGGAGCAGGACCAACAGAAGATATAGGGGTCAGCTTTTCTTTGGCATGACAAAATTGTCCCAGATAGTCATTAAAAGCATGGGAAAGCTGATTTTCCAGTAAATAAAAAGCTATGTAAGTAATTTAATGAAAAGGAGGATCTAAAATTAATATTACCCATCAGAACAACTAACTATTTGAAGACTAATGCTCTTAGTAAGAGATGCCAGAGCATCCCAGATTATGCAGAGAGAACAGTTTTTTGCAAGGCAAATTAGTGTCATACAAAGTTGAGTTCCTAGTATTGGAAAATGATGAGTCAATAATGATTTTCAGGTAAAAATAAAAGTATAAGTGAGCGCTAACAGGAAAAACCCAAAACTTAGAGGGATCTTTTAATAAAGGATGAAACTAAAAAAAAACGAAGGTGAACAAGACTTAAATCACAGTGAATGTGTGAATATATGCATTTTAATGCTTTAGAAAAATGGGAGAGAATGCATCACAAGTCTAGTAGAAGATCTGAGTGTGAAAAGTCTCATTATATTATATGAGCATAAGGAAAAGAAGAAACCTCAAGAGTCATACATATGAACATCCATTTGTTAGCCTTGGCCATGTCACATGATGGCTGCTCCAGTCTCAATAACTACACTTTAAACTCAGACACTACAGCTGTCTGTAAATAATAGTCCTTCAAATTCCATTAATTATATATTTGAGACTGTGGTAAAGTTCGGGCTGAACAGAAGATAGTGTATAATATGAAAAATGCCCAAAACCTCACATTAGAAAAATAATTAAAAACTTGTTATTTTCATCTTCTGGAGAAGAGAGTAATGTTCAGTTTAAGTGTTCTAAAACCCAAATTAGTTTTCAGTTTTTCATCGAAAACATGGACCATTACAGAATGAAGGGACAACCCACAGAAACTTCAGCTAAATGGGCTATTTTCAGAAAAAAACAAATATCATACAAAAAATTTTACTCACATGAAAAGTTTACCTTTAAAAATATTTAAACATGACTTTGGAAAGGTTAAGTAAGGGAGATTAAAAAGACCTCTAATATCAAATACATCATCCTGTTGAAGTGTCAAAAATATTTTGACTAGCAGTTTTTTAACCTTTTTTGATAAATTAAGCAACTTGATTTTTATGGGATTATTCATGGTTACACAAGCAAGAGATAATTCTTAATACTTCTCTGTTTAACAGTTTTCTTAGTTTTTTCAGTAATCTTTCAATTGTAGAGGCACAAGGCCCAGCTGCATTGCAGTCAGTAGCAAGCACCCTGTTCAATGTCAAAACTCACATCCACTGCAGGAAAGTACAAGGACTGACATTAACCAATTCCCAGGGTAAAAATATTTAATCTTAGTTAACAAAACTCCCAATTTATCCCAGTACATAGCATTTATCTTTGCCAATGTATAAATTTTATTACTGCTTGATGGGTTTCAGGATTTCTTTGCTTGACAATGCCTAGACCTTAGAATTAAACTACAACAATAACAGTTTATTTTGTGTTCAAGCCTATCAAATGGTCCTTGTTGGTGATTTAAAAAATAACCATAACAACAGAAAACCCAAACAAACAAAACCAACAACAACAAAAACCCAGAAAAAAAACCAACCCGAAACCTCCCTCTCCCTAAAACCCAAAAAACCAACCAAATAAAAACAAAACCAAACAAAAACAGAAACAAAACCAAGAAGGTGGAGAAAGAAAAAAAGAAACAACCAACCCTTGGCTTCTTACACTGATGAAAACAGAACCAGCATTGAAGAATGGTCTGAAAATCTGGTCAAACCCCGGGAAATGAGATCCTTTACAAAACTGAGTACCATCAGTCTGA
The DNA here is from genome assembly GCF_029582105.1 of Oenanthe melanoleuca. Classification (NCBI taxonomy): domain Eukaryota; kingdom Metazoa; phylum Chordata; class Aves; order Passeriformes; family Muscicapidae; genus Oenanthe; species Oenanthe melanoleuca. Next base: position 101,372,872 of record NC_079335.1, on the reverse strand, counting down.
TGGTGGCATGGAGAGAAGCACAGGAGAGACTAAAAGGCAGAAGAGATGAAGTATTTTAACTACAAGTACAGAAAGGTAACTCCATGGGAACAAATTCCTACCCCAGATATTACTTGAAAAACAGGGTGAAGAAAATGAGCATGAAGACTGAAGAGTGGAAAAGCAGTAAAAATAGTTGATAAAACGAAGAAGCATTTCCCCCTGTGGCACATCTGTTTTTCACTTGTCTGGCTTTACTTTATTCTACCATATTGAAAGGGGCGTGCATGGCTAACTTTTTTTTTAGCATTCATCTGAACAAATGTAACTAATAAAGCTGCAAAGAAATTGAAAGGGAAATGCCTCACCTTCTTTTCACATTCTGCAGAAAATACTAGCCTATGTGTTTGGCTGATGGAAACTCCAGGGCTAGAATAAAAAGGGTATTCCCTCCTGAAATATCAGGAGATTCTCCAAAGGCCTGCAAGACCATAAAGGATTCGGATTGCATTAAAGTACCGTAGGGAGCTGGGCTCCCAGCTGTCATTTGAATTTGAAATCTCCCACGTGATCATAAGTCTCTGTTCAAATATGGATATACATATTTACTTCACAAAATCCAGAGATGCTCAGACTAACTCCCAAAGCAGCTCCGCAGCACACAAATTCATGAGCGTACTCCACATCAGACTGGAGTTCTTGTCATGATGTCCAGGAGCAGATCCAGACACCACTAAATGACTAGTGCATAAAAAAAGACAGACAATAAATATATTTAGAGAACACTGAAGAAAAACATATCTGTTGAAAAGCAAGCAGGGATCCAGCACCTGAAAAGTTCAGGTGAAACCTGACTTCACCTGACTTATTCTCAGGTGAAAATACACATCTTGTGATTTCCAGAACTGCCAAGTAAATGTGATTTGCTCGAACATGCAATTTTTCTTTTAGTGCATCAATAATAGTCTCTTAAAAATTTCTCTGGTGACAACTGAACTTTAACCACCCAATTAAAATTGGGACAATACATTTCTATGTATTATTAAAAAGAGAGAAAAAATAGTCATTTCACATAAACCTCTATAGAGTAGTGTCCAGTATTAAAGAGTTTGAACACACATCACCCCATCCTTTCACCCCTGGAGTAGAAAGCTATCCAGGTGACCTTAACCACTACTCCCAGGTACCCTGCAAGGAACTATGTCCAGTCCGAGCCAAATACATGTTGTCCACAGTTTGTGCCACAGTAATGTCTGCTCTGCAGCCCTCAGATAAATCTCATCAACCAATTACTGGGTGGAAGGTTTGAGAGCAGACTGCCCTCTGGTTCAAACTATGCATGAAGAAGTACTCATCCCCTCAAGCACCCAACTTGGCCTCTCCATAATTCCCACTGCCCTGTCAGTCAGTGCTTTTCAGATCAGACAGCAGATAGACATTCCTGCAAGTCAGGCAGGCAAGATCTATGGGAATTAAACAGACATGCATGGAGCCTAAATCTAGGAGTGCTCCTGGGCCTCAGGGCGCAACTGGACCTTGTTAACTAATATATACTATAGATAGAATCCATGAACTTACTGATGATTTGTGTTATTTATTTGTGCTAATTTATGTTTTAATTTCTGTTGTACTTAGAGGAGAAATGCTGACTAGTTTTGTTACATTTGCCTTTATTAAATGTATCCTGGTGAGTAATTTTCTTCCCTAGTAGTGCAATATATTAAAGTATATGGGGCTTGCAAAGAAAACTCTTCACATAAAGAATAAGACCTTATTTTCCCTTAGGAACTTGCCGAAGATCAATATTTTATCCACCATAATTATGAAAACAGCAGACTACAGAAAGCAGCGGAGAACAACACAAAATGATGGTGGAGAGAGAGACCTCTCCCTATTGCTCTGAAACTCCCAAAGAGAGAGAAGGGAAAGCAAAGCTGTTCTGGGAATGAACAGAGCAGAGGAGGCAGGTCTCCAAGGTACAAGAGATGCAGAATGCAGAGGTCTATGAGCTTGAACATCATTGAAAGAGAATATTGTGCTCACATCAGACTCTGATGTTCCATAAAGGCTTTAAATACAAGATCTTGCTGAGACCTTATGGACCGAGCAGACAGTCTGTGCTCTGAAGAGTTCTTACAGCCATAGATATGTTCTCTGTCCCTGCAGCAGAGAACATTAATGGGATCATGCTACAGACATGTTTAAAATTTAGCTGCTTCATTTTAATCTCTTTAAGCAGAAGGTGACATGCTCAAAATTTACCTGGGCATGTTTCATCAAAACAAGTGGAAATAAAGATGCATGCAGAACATATTCTCTGATCTGCAATGCCAATGCAAACAGAAAGAGATATGTGAAGTAGCCTGGGTCAGTCTGTTTCTGGAATCAAACCTTACTTCTGCTTAACACACTGAATTCCTTTCATACCACAAATGCTTCTACAGCAAAGAATTGGTTTTGGCTTTGTTGTAAATGAGTGTGTACCAAAGTATATATAGGTGTTTTTCCTGTGAATAACCCACAGAACCATTATGCAGTAATAAGCGCAGGTTAGACTTAACATCAAGAATAGTTTCTAGAAAACACTTTCTCTTCACTTATATTTCCATGTTGTTTCTCCCTTTTTAGGAGAACTTTTATGAGCACTTAAGTCTTGGGAGATAGCCATCACTGGTTAGAAAAGTTTGTTGCACCACCGGAATTTCAGAAGAAAACTACACCCTTCTACAGGATCATTGCTTCAACAGAACAACATCTGCAATTCCAGGAGGGCTGCAGCCACCATTAATCAGACTGCTACCAACACCCTGACCAACAGGGTGTCAGGATGTATTCTGACTCTGTCAGTGGGTTTTTGGGATTTTTTTTTTTTATTACTGTATTTTTATTTTAATTTTCCTAGTAAAGAATTCCTATTTCCATATCTGTGCCTGACAGCCCCTTAATTCCAAAATTATAATAATTCAGAGGGAGGGGGTTTACATTTTCCATTTCAAGAGAGGCTCCTGCCTTTTTTAGTAGACAACTGTCTTTTTAAATCAAGACACATTCAGAGATTGGGAGGGCTGGAAGAAGAAGGATTTGCCACACTAAGGTTTATATGTAAAACATAAAAAGAGATAAAACAAACAGTATAATTTTCAACTGTTATGAATCTATCTTCAAGAGACCAAGGAAGAGGGGAAGATACAGATTTCATTAGTGCAGTCCTGAATTCTTCATCACACTCCATTAAAAATTAAGACAAGGAAATAGCAGCTTCATAACAAAATCATGAGGCTATGGATATCTGTTTTTAAGGCCAGAAGGCACTTTTACTTGAGTCATGATCATTAAAGGATCAGTTTGTTGAAAATAAGGCAGAAATATTCAATATTTAATTCTAGCAATGTCAACCATCTAACTATTTCAAAGCAGAAATTTCAAAAGTATCTGTCTTTGCAAAGGGTTTGAAGTGACTTTTAGGAAGGGGGATGGGGAGAGGGAGAACAGGAAAAGAACAGCCTAATGTTTCTAACCTTTCTGTAAGTATATAGTAGAAAGGGCTCTCTGGATGAGTCACTGTGTGGGTGCTGGCAGAGCGCTGCTGAGTGGAAGAACAGCGGGGGTGGAGGGAGATTACGTGAACTCATTGATGACTCCTTACATAAAGAGGAATTACTACACAGCACGTGAACTCTCCATGCTACTACTGTCTTTCTGGAAAATTACACAAAGCCCAGCTTTTCTACTCCTTAGGTTTGTCTGCAATTGTGGTACACTGGGCAAATGTCAAACAGAGGTTTAGTTGAGTCATAAAATAAACTCGGGCACCTTGTACCCCTTTGTTGGGGGTTGGGTTTTGTTCTCTAACTGTCCCAGTTTAAAGAATTTTTCCCATTATCATGCTAAGGGAGCCTGCCGGGTTACGCCCAGGCTCTTTTCAGGATTCTAGACAAAGGTGAGGGCTGACTTCTGGAGGGGCTACTCGCTCACCAGCTAGGATGGAGGGGAAGGATCGCTGTCTCCAGCCCACATGGTCTGACTGCCCTGCATCTGCTCCACTCCAGCCTACCACCTCTGCGGACACAGCTGACCACCAGCACTCAAACGCTGAGCGGGGAGCTGTTCCTCCACCCTGCTCTCACCTGCGACACAGCGCGGCCGCTGCCGCCCCCGCCCCTCCGCTCCCGCCTGCTCTCCGCAGCTGTGCGGGCCCTGCCACGTGTTACACCACCGGGAACAGACACAGGCAGTTTGTCTGCGGCTAGAGAAAGGACTGGAACCGAGTTATCTGTTCTGTTTTGTTGGTAATTTTTCATAGATGCTGTTGTTTCTGTTTGTCTGGTTAGATATCTTAGTAAAGAGTTGTTATTCCTACTCCCCTTATCTCTGCCTGAGAGTCCCTGATTCAAAAATTATAATACTTGAGAGGAAGGGGGCTTATATTCTCTATTTCAAAGAGGAGCTTCTGCCTTTATTGGCAGACAGCTGTCCTTCAAACCAGGATACCCTCTTTCTCAGTTTCCTATATTCTGTAACATCAGTAGAATGCAGCCATTTTCCATATTATAGCTCCTTTCTAGTGACAATTTTGAAATGCTATACCTCTCAGTGATAAAAAGCTTTGTTCCCACTTCTTTTAAAGCTCCAGTACATTTTGGAAGTATTTTGCGTTTTGCAAACCTCTCTTCTCCATTACAGTTTCAATAAACATTAAAGTTTCAATAAATCTTTTTTATCTCGGCAGACTAAAAAATTCAGGACTCTTTTTTGGACAAAATTTCAGTAAAATAAGATATGCTGATCTGCTTCCTCGTTCCTTTCATCATCCTTCCTCTTCAATCCCAGACAACTGTTTGGCAATCTGATTTGAATTCAGAAGTCACTTCTTTTTTTTGGTAAAGGTTAGCAAAAATTGGAATTACAGTACTCTACTATGTACCTGTGAGAAGATGTTCCTCAGTGTCTATTACAAAAAGCATTTCTTTAACTCCCAAAACACAGGATTATTAGAAAATTTTTATTTTATGGACACAAAACACATTCTTATAATTTTCAAGGTTAAGCAGGAGCTGCAGGATTTATCTATTTATATTCCTAGTTCAAAGTAAAATATAGACTAAATATATTAGCATAATTTCTGAACCCATGAAAATATGTTCATTCTTGCCACACTTTCCTTGTGAAATTAGTCATTGTTATCAGAAGAACAAAACCATAAAATTAATAGGAAATTAAATATTCCAGAAACTGTGATATTCAGACAACAGAGATTCACAACTTTTAAACAAAGTAGCACATATGGAAGCCACAGTTAGTTTTATAAATAGTGCTATCTAGTGCTACTTTTCTAGTTCTGACTGCTCAGCTACTTACTTGGAGTTTGCAGTTTCCTATGATGGAGGAAGGTCCTGACAACTATGCTAAAGGCTGGCCAGGAAAGTCAGGTCAGATAAAATGGCAGCTCCTTTCTTTGTGCAGGTAGAACTTAAAACTGAAGCAGCTCCTGTAGAGAGATACCAAAAATTTTCTGGGTGAAAACCTTGATGAAAATCATTAGAAATTTTGAGCTCTAGGAAAATTCTTGTTGAAGATCCAACAAATATTGAAATAAAATTTCTAGAAAATCAGAACATCATCTGCGTCAAGTCAAAGAAAGACATGGGATAAATATAATTTTAAAGTCTGTGGGATATGCAGAACTGTTCTTGGTGCCAAAATCTCCAAGCTGCTCTGAATCTGCCACTTAAAGTCCCTGTCCAATTCTCCCCAAACTCCACACAAAGTCTTAAAATACTCCATTTTTTTTCCTAATCCTTTTCATCTTTCTAGAAGCACCTTGAAACCCTTCTCAAGACAGTTTTGAGGAGATGTACTGGGACATGCAGACAAACAACTCACATTTACAATGAACGAACACAGTAAAAACCTGGGAAGAAAAAGCCCATGTTTCATATTAAAGACAAGAGTTTTCTCATGCACATATCTGTAAAAGGCAATGAATATAGCATGGAGGGCTGGATCCTGAACTGTATCATTAGCATTGTTCAATAAAGATAATTTCAGTTAATAGATGTTTTTTTCCCCAATTAACTTGTATCACCTCAATATAAATAGGTGGACTTCATATCTTCCTTATGTCACTATAACTCTTTAAATGCCAGAAAATAAGTCAGACAATTTAATTTCCATAACTGTTTTCAAATCCATTTCTGGCTCTAAAAGCTTTGTTATTTCTGTTTTATGTATGAACAAACTTAAACACTGAGAGTTTGAATGATCTGGGTCAAAATCACACATAAAGTTGATGGCAGAGTCAGAGTTTGTGATCCTTAACTGACCATTTTCCTCTTCTGAAAATAACATGTTTAATAATACAACAATCATACTGATTAGATATTAGAATCAAAATGTAAATATCTGCTGTTCCAGATGGCTGCCTCTCTAATCTGCTCAAACATGTGTTAGTAGAAAAAAATGTTTGCCAGTGCTCTTTATTCCATTACTTTAGTAACAGGAGTATAAAAAGAAAAGCTTTTTTCCCCTAGAAAAATATCACAGCTGCATGTCATGGAAGACTAAGTTAGCAATACTTTGTAAGCTCATTTTGGAGTGTGGAAACAGGGGTCTGTGAATGACTGCTGGATGTTTGCTAGTAGCTTCTAAGGGATAGTAATTAATAAAACCTAGCATGTACCTATTGCAATGAGACTTGAATTGCCACTAGAAAAGTGTTAGAGAGTCTGAAAAATAAAGAAAAAATTTACCCAAGAATTATTAAATACAACCCTCCAGAAAGAAAAGGCCTACCAAGTTTGTTTACAACGTGTCTGAAAGAGGAAAAAATAATTAGAAGTTTGGGAAAAAAGACTTACAAAGGGCCTGATCCAATACATAAAAATGTGGAAAGCTAGGCTGAAAAGATAGTACAGGAGGGAATCCTTCCCAATGACTTGCAGCTATACTGATTACCAAGGAGTGGAAACATCTGTGTCTGGCCAATTGGTTTGGAAGATATAAAGGAGTGGGTTAGCTGGTCACCAGTTACAGGCACTTGCACCTTGAATTGGAGAGTCTGCTGGAAGAGGTGGCTGCTGGCTGTGCTGTGGGGATGTAAGGGGCAGATAAGGTAAGAAGATATTGTGTGAGGGATAGTCAGGGTCAGGTGGCTTTGAAAGGGACTGGGTTAGCCAGTCATGCAGAATGAAAGGAGTCAGAGCAATGTGGAACTGCCTATAAGAAAAGGAATCAGTGCAGTGTGAATCTGCCAATAAGAGGATTCGGAGTTGTCAAAGAGAGGTCTATGGAAGAAGAAGTCACAGTTGTGTGAGAAAAAGGTCTATAAAAGAAGACATGTAGAGTTTGCAAATAAAACTGTTGGGAATGCCAGTTAAAGGGCTGGTGGAGATAACAGCCTTGTCTGTCTTGACTTAACTTGACATAAAAACACTACACATAGAAGTCAGTGTCCATGATACCTTACTGCATAAAATTGGTCTTCATATCTATGAAGAAGACCTGATTTTCAGGCTGGACAAATTTAAGCTTTACTACACTTTGCAGTTTAGACTGGACTGTGGGAGGGAACTGTCATTTCTTTATTGTTGCAGCTTGTCCTGATGAGGGAGGAGGAGTTGGCTGAAGAGAAAGCCCAGTACCATCTGTGAGCAGCCTGCATAACACAACTTAGTGCTACAACTAGAAGCAGTGCAGGACAGAGCTGAGTTTCAGAGGCTGTAGAAAAGTTTAATAGAATCTGCCTCATTGTTGGCTTATTCAGATGGGAACCAGTTCTGGAGTTACATATGCTACCCCAGTATTTCCCCAAAGATTTATACCTCAGGACATCTTCATCCTTTCTGCCTCTGGGCTTCCAGAACCTTCCTCCAATGTCCTGAGAAGGACGAGAGCTATTATACTCTACTGCAAAGGAGGGCAACACCTTTCTCTTCCTCCCCTGCCAGTATAGCATAGCAGCTTGGGCTGAGTCATTTTTTTGAAAGCCTAAGACTTATCAAAGGTAGCCCTGGTGTGTTTACCTAATCACTAAAACATGAGGTTGCAAACATGTCCTTAGAAGACAGGGATGAAATGAGCTGGTTTGCTGAGGGTCTGGGCACTATATAGGCTAAAGACTAACATGGCAACCTGCCCAGGTCACTACGCAGGAAGAGGAACAGATTTAGCTGGCCTATGGAGGTGCTGACCCTCCTGCCCAGTAAGGTTTCTCACTTGCTAGAATAAAAAAAAAAAAAAAAAAAAAAAAAAAAAAAAAAAAAAAAAAAGAGAGGCACTACAACAAATCAAGTCAACTCTCTGACACTGAGGCCAAACTACCCCTTTGGGAAGGCTGCCCACCCTAATTTCTTTGAGCACTATGAAAAAGGATCTGTCTATGTTTAATCACTTTTTTTTTCCTATGTTGCCAATTGAATTTCTTTTTAAAAAATATACAACTGAACCCAAAGAAACTTTGGGTCTCATCCATGTAATGGTGTATAGAGAAATGGGAGGTGGAAAAAAACATACTGGGGTAGAGAAGAAAAAAGTATAACATGAACAGATGAAAGACAAAAGAAAGAAACATCCCATTAGAAAACAACAAAATGTTACCAAATGCTAAGAAAGTTATTTGATAAGGAGAAAAAAAAAAGATGATTTTCAAAATACAAGGCCTTTTTCAGTAAGTTCAGCAAATTTTTACATCTTTAACAGTGTTTACCAATTTATCTTATTTAGGTGACTTGAGGAAAGACATTTAAACCTGACCTTAACAAGGTCACGCTATCAAACATAGTGCATATGCTGACAGCCTGCTACATCTTTCTCATCATTATTGACATAAGGAATATTTAATTTTAGCTGCTGGATAGAAAAGTTCTCTCATATATATTTGTTACTCCAACAAAGAGTTTAAAGATTTCACCTGAAGATTTAAAGTTGTTCCAATCATCTCTTATAGTTTATTAGATAAAGTATCATTATATAACTTAGCTATGTGCTCTTGTTTTTTTGTGTCCTCAGTTTGAAGAAACAGCACATGGTAAAAGTATAGACTAAGAACAGTCAGATCAGTACTCACACAGGAAACCAGTACAATTCATTCTATAGGATGCTATGGTTAAAATTGTACCATGTAAGGAAATTATTTTAACCTCTCTTTCCAAGACCAAGAAAGGAGAATTACAGCTTAGTAAACAAATGATTCCTAGAAGAAAAACTAAAGGAGGAGAACAACCTGTTATCAATCACAGGATGACTAGGAGCCAGCGATTAGATTTATTATGGAAAATGATAGATATGTTCCTTGATCTAACTGGAAAGGTATTTTCATTTGAAAAAGAGAAGTTATCCAGCATCCTGAGACATCTGGTATACCAAGTGTATTTTGGGACATTAATATTCAAGAAAAACAACAACAAAAATTAAAAAAAAAAACAAAAGGGAGTTTACACTGGAGCAGTAGCAGAGAAGGGCAATCAGAAATTCATAAAAATGACAAATCTGTCCTGGAAGAGGGGACTCAAATGCTCAATTTCATCATGTGGGAACACAGATGAAATATTACTCCTAGCTCTGTATGTCTATGAAATTACTAGATAAAAGACAATAGATTTACCATGAATGTGCATAAATGGGTAGTAAATTGCATTTATGAAGACTGATTATCAGTGACTGACTTTCTGGTTAGCAGGTTACATCAAGAGGATTCTGGTTTACTTTGGTCCTGAGGCTTGCCGGATTTACCTCAAAGGTTTGGAAATGATGAGCAAAAAGTGTTCATTTAATCTGAAAATTCAGAAATTTAGAGGGGTAGCAAATATAGTGTTTAAGAGTAAGAAAATTCAAAGCTATCTTGAAAGTGGAAGAATTGTCTGGGCTTAGAAATTTGTAATTCAGTAAAGGAAATAAAAAACTCTGCACATAAGTAGGGATAGTCATCTGTTTAAGGACCATAAAGGGAATGAATGTCATTGATATTGCAGTAAGGAACTAAGATATTATTGTCAATCACAAGTGAAATGCAAGACTAAAATTTGTTTAAAAACCCCATATGGGAATGTAGCAGGAGTATTGTCTGTGAAATGAAGCAGTCCTTTATCAGTAAGGCTTCAGCTGGCATACAGCTAACATAATTTAGGAAGGATACAGCTCAATTAAAGGGAGGCTGAAAGACACTAAAGAGAATTTTTAGACACCTGGGAAAAAAATATAAGAAACAGCAGACGAATTCAAGTTATATAGTTTAGAGAAGAGAAAATTTAGGAGAGATATTATAGTGGTCCTTAATATTTGAAATGTAGCTCTAATCAGAAAAAGGATAAATATTTTCCCACATTCATTAAAGATGAAAAAAGAAGTAAGGAACTCAAGAAAAAAAAACATATTTAGCATTAATATTGAGAAAAAAAATCTACCAATAGGACAAGGAAGCATCATAATAAAAGGACTTTATGATTGCCGATATTCTGTTGCTGGGCTGTGCGTTGGAGAATTATTGGTCAAGACTGATATAGATAATACTACATTCCAGTCCTTCTGTGCTGCATTCACCCTGTCATCTCAGCAGACTGCAGCTCTGCACCCTACAGCATTGACCTATCACTGACAAAAGTGATGGTTATTATGGAATAACGTGAAGTGAAAGTCGTGCCTGGGTTTGGAAAACAGTTGTATTTATTGTATTAATTCTACAAATTGATGACCAGAAAAGAAGACTTCCTCTGGGTTCTTGAACACCATCGTTATTATATTTGGCTTTTCCATCATCTTCTGATGACTCAGCCTCTGCCAGAACACTGGATGAAACAGCCCTTCTTGAGAGCTCAGAGCCCAAGAGAATTGCTCCCCTAGGCTTTGTTCAGTGCTTTCTGGTGCCTCCATTTCTGTGCCACTGATTCCCCAGGTGACAATCCTGCCACAGACAATTGTGCCAGCATGTGAGTTTAACTCCCTAGCACCATCAGGAACTCTTCCGGAAGCACTGACAGGGTGCTACGCAACAGCATATGAAACCCTTTTCCTAAAGAGTTTTGCTGGCTAGGACTCCAAAAGGCTCTCTGAAGTGACATCACCCGAGTGTGCTGACAGCTGTAATTAGCACTCTTTTTAAAAATCTTCATTAGGGCTGTGGGGACAAACTCCAATTCTTTCAGCAATAGGTGTTTTGGTGTTTCTCCAGTTTTCACTATGATGGCTGGTCTAATGGATGAATGTCTTTTAATGTTTTTCTCTGGCAAAACAGTCCTGTCATCACAGACAGGAGAGTTCTCTCCTACAGTGATAAACCTTGATATTAGAAGGGATTTGAACAATCATTTTGCTTTTCCTATTCTCCTGCTAGAAACTCCCTTTCAATCTATCTCATTTTCACATAATCCTTCATGAAAACACCCATGTGGTGGCATGCCTCAGTCATCCAAACAATATTGATCTTTCTTAATCCTCTATGCACCGATTTTCTGAAGTGATTGTGCCAGCCACTGTGGATCCAGACAGGTAACAGCAAGGACCACAAGCAGCAAATTAGAAGCATTTTCTGGCTTCTTGCAATTAATATTCTATTTCTTCAGCATCTTTTTTTCTGACATGGAGCAACAAATCTCCAGCTGGGAAAAACAGTGCTTGTTTGTTGTCCTCAGAGGAACAGTAGTAATGGAACAAGCAGAATTAATAGAAGAAGAATGTCACAGCTCTGCCAACGTGGATAGATGCAGTGCTGTCTTATAGCCGCTTCTGCATTCCCTATTCTTTTGGCCACAAATGGTGAAGAGCTTCTTTGGGATGCTCAATTATGTTTCTCTTTCCAAAATTCATAGAATTTGTGCAAGAAACCCATAACACATAGGAGGTCTAGAAAGAAACTTTGTTTAGAATACAGGCTCTCTACCAGGAAGTAGCTAAACGGTCTGCAAGTCTCTGATTATCTCCAGATCATCAGAAAGGCTAACACGCTATTCAAGTATTTCCTTGTGACTTGAAGACTCTGTGAATTTTGTCCCATGGCTTATAATTATTTGCAGAGGAATTTCATCTCCAAACTTGCAACATTAAGCTTTTGTGGCTAGTGGCATCCACCTTCCCAAGCAAGCAAAATTACACTGACAAACTGTCTATTCAAACGCACTCCTTGTCACTGTTGGATATACCTTGAACTTACAAATCAGACTGTCATGCTAATCACAGCTAAAAAAAAATTCCTGTTTATATGAACTTTCTACCTATCTGGGTGAACTGTATTTTGTCTGAAGGTCAATACATCTTAGAAGCAGCATGCCATTGCTAGCAGATATTTCAGCAAGTCACAGATATTCAGTACAACTCCCAGTGTTTGAAATCCCTGGTAGTAGCCTGGGAAAACACTTGTATGGATAATATCTCAATATTTTTTGTCAGATAACTAAGTATTCCAAAATGAACTCATCAAAGCATCCCTGCAAGGTTAATAACAGTGTAATTAAGCTAGTAAAATACATCAATTTGCTTAGTAGGTGTGAAAATGAATGGCACATGACAGCCATATATTTGCAAAAGAAATTGAAATAAGGATGAACTGCTACAGGAGGTACCTTAAGCTGCAGTGAATGATTTTTTTTAAAACAGCAGTTAGCATTCAAGAAAAGGCTAGGAATTATTCACTCAACTGGTAATCAAAACTAAACAAAATGCAAGCTGACTTTTAGCTTATTTACAATATCCATTTAGTTTACGTATAATTTTGATAACTTCTCCTGAGATTCATTGCTAGAATAAAAGCCCAAGAGAGAATATTTAGCAGAAGATGAGATAGAAATGCTGCAGGAGAGAAAAAAGACTGTGTAGTAGAAAATGAGTGACTGCATTCTGCAGAGGCTGCTTAGGTTTTTATATTTCCTGCCTGCTTCAATTTCTGCAGATCATGGTATTACTAGATGAACAAAACAGAGATATTTAGATTTATAAATCAATTTTTTTTGGTTAAAATGTCTGTCACATGTAATCAGTGACATGAGTATTTAACCACTTAATTTTTGCAATAAATACTTAATAAATGTGTTCAATAAATGCTCTTCGTGCCTTTGCCTAGTAACTATCCTGCTGGCCTATGCCATGAAGAAATATGAAAAGAGTGCCTTCAGAGCCAACCCTCTCTCCGCAGGGCAGCTTACATGGCCATCAAGGCGCACTTTTTTTTAAGCACTTTTGTATTTTCTTGTTTATCTTTCCATATACCAGCTGTCTGTACCATGAAAAGATGCTTATTTTTCCCTTAATGATCTACTACACAGACCTAAATTTGGTACTGTTGCTATCAATCTAGGATGAGGCAAAAAAGCATAGCAACATGGCTTTCTTCTTGAGGCAGAAAAGAAGCAGAAGTGAAAGCCTTTATTAAAGAAGCAACTATGTTTTCATAGCCTAGATCATGGAACTGAGGATAGATTTGATTTCATTGGTGTAAGGAAGGTGGCGCCCATTGTAATCATGCTTTTACCAAAATATCACGTAGCTCATGGACTCTGCAGGTGCTAATCTCTCTCTTATTAATTCCTTCTCTTATGTTTTCCTTTGAGCAGCTTGAGAAAAATCCAAGATGCTTTTTCCCTGGCTTTCACCAGTATCCCACATGGTACAGCTCTGTTCCCTTTGTGGCTACTTGAGACAGACACTGAAGAAATGTTGTGCCTGTGAATTGCATGCAGATTGTGGCTGTTGGCATGCATTTTTAAGATGCTATACTCAGATTTGGAAAGCAAGAAAATTACTGCTGTCCTCAGGAGAGAGGGACCCTTTCTAGCCAATATCAGCACCTTGAAACTGAACTGGTTGCTACCCAGGGGAAAAAGAATTTAATTTTTAGACCTTTGATCAAATTTGGTATCTTTTGGAATTAATTTCTCGATGTCAGTAGCACATTCACATATTCATCAGCTTCCATGTGGGAAATTCAGGCAGATTTAACTGCCTTCACCTTTACTCAACCAGCCATCAAGTCCTCACATCCTGCTCCCTTCAGGAAGTACCCTCTGCCCACAGTATAAATGGGTTACACCACTTTGGTCTCCATGTCCACACAGTGTCTGCCCAGGAACTGGTAATCATTGCACAGAGGAGAAGAACCCTAGTGTTTCACTGTCCCTTTTGTTTTTCTGTGATTTGCAAAAAGTTATGGACCTGGCCAAGCTAGGAATGGAGACCCAGAGTAGTTAGAAGATTTGAGAAGGAAAACCTCACTTAAAGTGTTAAATATTCCACGTAAGGTTACCATCCATGCTCAGCCCAGTAACTAAAGAGTTATTCCAGGCAGAAACACACATGAATAGCAATTATAATTTGACTCTTCACTATTTATCTGTATTCAGCTGGCATCGGGCGAGATCAAGGACTATCCTCCATACCAAGTGCTAACACTCAGAAGTCACAATATGGACTCATCCTTAGAAGCTCTTCCTCCATGGTTCCACATACCTGAGAACTGCTGCTGGACTCAACTGAACAGCTATTCCTTCATCCTAAACCAGAAGAAATAGTATTTTATTCCTGACAGATGTTTATACAACTTGTTCCTAAAAATAGTTTCCAGAGAAGGATGCTTTTTTCAGGTAAAAAAATTCTGAGATCTACTATTAGTAGATTTTAATGACTACTGCAGTCAGCTGTCTGAGACTTTTGTACCTTCAATATTACCAAAAATTTCCAAATATTTTTAATCTTCAGCTTCAGAAGTCTGGGGAAAAGAAATGCCTTACCTTGGCTTCCCACTTATTTTTTTTTAACCAGATATACAGTGACATTTTCTTCTTTCACATCCATATACCACAAGCATTATTTTAAAGGAGTTATTTGCCATTAGGATCAAGAGTAGAGGTGAGTACGGTTTTTTAATAATGGATTTAAATATTAGAAAATTGTCTTTATTGCTACTCACTACTGTTGTCATGGTTTCTGAGCACACAACAGTATTATTAATGTTCAGTGTAACACTTCTGATAAATACCTGCTGTTCCCTGTTGGTCAGTGTTTTCTGGATTTATTTTCTTCTTTAACAAAACATTAACAGAATCACAGATTGCAATTATGTTATGAAGTATTTAAAATGTCGCCTACGTTTTACTCTTCATTTAACATTTGATTTTATTTTTTTAAAAAATTGACTAATGGTAGGTAAGAATTAAAACATTCCCTCAACCCACAGTTCTGAGTGCATATAGTCTCATAAGGGAGACTAACTAATGAGTGGGTAAAAAAAAGCCAAACAAAGCAACAAATAAAAAAAAAAAATTAAAAAACCAACCCAAATTAAAACCAAAGCAGACAGAGTTATTATTTCATGACAATTATGTGAGACAGATCTCTGAGTACGGAAAAAAAAGAATACTTTTCCTCACTGAAGCAACAGGAATTGGAGAGGGAGGGAATAAGGATATAAAAGTATTTCTTCATTTCCTACCCTCAATGTGTTTATGACTATTTACTAACTTACTCCTTCACACAAGCATTGCCAGCTTAAGACAAGAAGTGTTTATGGAAAGAATCTTGGATCACCCTACTCAAACCTATCTTAGCCTGATGGAAAGTATTATAAAGATCAAAACAGGCCTTTTTCTAATAAGTTAGTTTTTCACTAGAAAATGTTGAATCAGTTACATGACTGTGATGAAGGAAAAGATGTCTTAATTGACAATTTTGTGCAAGAAACAATTGAAATGCCCTACTTAAATCGTTCCAACAAATACAAAGAAACAATTTTTTTTCCCTCTGCTAGGAAACCCAGATTTCTTTCAGGATTACTCCATCCCTCACAATGAAATATTTTGGATTCATTGGGGCCATGATTTTCAATCATATGATAATTAGGTGGAGTAATTTTGGCCAGTTCTGATCTTTGTACTAGTTTCAGTTTTAAAGCCGTCTTTAATGGACACTTCTGCCATTCTTATATAATGAAGGGCTTTATACGCATTGCCACTGATGGTAACTAGCCTCAATTACTCTCTCTGCTTCCACACTGCATTACCCATCCTAGGACATGAAGCACAGCAAGCACAAGTGAAAGTTGCTATCTCCTGAATGATAAGAAAAGCACTTATTAAAAAAGGGTCTATGAGACTTGGGTTTTGTTTTGTTTTTCGTACTGTCTCTTCTTTGTTATCAACTTTTGAACCAGCCAAAATGCAAGAAAATTTCAGCTAGGAGGATAACTCAACCATATTAAATTCTTTCATCAAGCAGATTGAAAAGGCGTTATTTTAGTGCTGCAATCAGAAAAATTATTGGAGTGTGAGGGTGCCCCTCATTAGGCAGCAGAGAATCCTTAGGGCACACTCAGATATATATTTTAGGCATGAGAAAAACTTCAGTCTAAGCTTCTACCTTCCCAGTTGACACCTCAACTCGATAAGCTTTGGGACACAATCTGTATGATCTTACTTCCATAATTTCACTGCTCATGAGAGAATTCATTAGAGCTATTAAACTCTTTGCTTGTAGTTACTAGAAAACAGTGCTGGAAGTTATTGGGAGACAAACTCTTCCAATATGGGAAAGCATTCTGCTTTGACAAACAAATGCATGGGGAATGGAAAAACACAGCATAATGCTGATTTGAATAACTTCTGGTGACTTTTAAAGCTATAACGATGCCTCCTTTTTTGCCTCCCATAGAAATAGAATTGCTGCTTTCTAGCTGCAGTAAATGAAGCAACAGATGAAGATGTGCTAGAAATGGCAACAAGCTGAGCTGCTCCTGTGTGGGGAGAGCAGATTCAGACTGATGACATGTAACCACAAAATGAGCGTGGAGAGCCCTGGCATGCTCTTACCGATGAAATAAGTCTGAGCTACATCATCTAGACAGGAAAGAGCAGGTGCTGGAGCTGACTCTTGCTCACAGACACTGAGGAGCTGAAGAGATGAAACACTGCTTCTGTGGCACCAAAAGAAAAGGCAGAGTTATGTATTAAAAAAAAAAATAATGGAGGCAGTTAATTTTTTACTCCATGAAGAAATCTACCCCTGTGTCACCAAGATCAGATATCCGGATGTATGTTATGGACTTCAGGACAGGCTGCTCAAATCTAATCAGATTTTGTAAACTGTGCTGGCTGGTTTTATTTTCTGAGATATATCTGTCTGTATAGTTTATATAAAAACTTACATATTTATACTACTCATACATTTTATATATTATGCATATATGTATAAATATAGATTTTTTTTTATACTCATACATAGATACATTAAGAAAAGAACATGTTAAAAAATGTTCATCTATTTGCTCCTTGAACAGTGCACTTTCAATGCACAGAAAATGTAGATGTCAGAAGGAAAAAAAACATAGCTTCCTCTGGCCCAGTACATTTTTATAGTTATATAAAACACATTTGAATGGGCAAGCATCAAGGGATGCATCACTAGAAACCTTGTGTTTATCTCAAGCCTATGAAATGGATTGTTCTGTTCATCAATTTGAGAACTATCAGGAATTAGACACCTGGATTATTTATATGGCATTTTTGAAGTTTCTTTGAGAAAACCAAATGTTTTCTTTCCCTTTCATAATTCTCAGTAGTAAAGTACTTCATAGAGGATAAATTAAGTCAGTTGCAACTGTGCAATCCTGTTGTATTCTAATTACATCTAATAGCATCTGTCCTAGCACTTTTTCTTCAAAAGGATTTGAAAATATTCATCATTAATTGAAATTTATTAAGTACTTAGATGATAATTCATGACATGAAGAGGCATTCAGCTAAGTCTCATCTGAACTGCTCCCTACAGCTGATCATAGTGAAAATTAGTAAGCATTATTTTCAATGCTAAAGCTGGCAGATCTGACAAAGCATTGCGTGGGCCTGTTTTTATAGTAAGATTATGCTATTTTTCCAAAGTCTCTAGAAGGACTGTGCTAGACAAAAGTACAGATTCAAGTACAAATTAATAAAAATGCATCCACCAGTTAAGCTTTTTGACAATTTTTGTCAATTTTTGCAGTTGCTTTTTGTAATTATTTGTGTTACACCCAGATGAAGCTGTGGACTCTGACCATAATAATGCTCTTTTATCATGCACATCCACTTGTGGCAATTATAATGTGTAAATTTATGTTGATTGTGTTTCAGTGTGAAAGAGAATACAACTACTACAGAAAAAAAAATCTGTCTAGGCTTTTTCAAAAGTGGTAATTCTCATCTAGCTTTCAATAGAGGAAGTTACCACTGAATACTCATATAACTGATGACTGTAACCCTGGTCCTGAGAAATGCTTAGCCACCTCAGTATGGAGAAGGTCTACTCCCACAGCAGCTCATTTGGAGTGATTTTTGAATAATGACAAGCCCATTCCCTCCTTGAAAAAATGGATCCATTTTCTCCCTACTAAAGCTGTATTTAACATAAATATTTATTGCTGAGGATGTTTTCATAAGAAAATGTTGCATGACTCCACAGATGGTGCATGTGTTTTTGTAAATCCATCAGAGGTTGCAGTGGAGTGCCATAAAATACAGCCCCTGGAAGATCAGCATAATAAGGATCTTAAAGAAAGTGATGCATTCATATCTCAATCTTCAATTCTTTAAACTCTTTTTTCACACTTCTTGTTCATTCTCTCATCACAAGAAAGGGTATAATCTGAAGAGCACACACCTGTTAGTCTATATGCACACTTGAGGTTCCTAGTTAAAACAGCTCTGTCTGCTTGTTCATGAGAATTAGGGAATAATTTCTACATCTGAGCAGTCAAACACCCAATACAAGTTCAACCAAGTGGTTCTCGGTTCTGATAGAGAATTTGAGTTGAATATCAAAGCCACAGAACAGCCTTCTTCGGTGTGTTCTGATTTTATGTGTATCTTGTGCCCAACTATGTATTTCTAACTGAAGTGGTGTGCTTCAATAGGTCTCTGCGAGCGACTGGCACTCTCAAAGCCCCGGAACACACTTAATGAATTGCCAAAGAACAAAGGCGAAGGATGGGATCTCCATGAACAGTTTATTGCCTCGAAGGGGATTCAGGGACAAAGACAAGAACTGGGCTGAGGGCACAGGATTAAATACTGGGAAGAAGGGGTGGATCTGAGGGTCAAGAGCCAATGGGAATAGGTGAAAGTAGTTCAGAGGAAGGGCAGCCAACTGGGAGAACATCTGTGGTAGCATAGGGGGAGCACTGCAGCAAACCAGGACCAATAGGGATCAGGAGAGTGGAGAACATTCTAGGAAGTATATACATAAGGTGAATGGGGGTGGAACAACTGTATAAACTGATAGAACTCAAGGGATTAACATTTGCCTGCAAAGGCCTATGGGAGGGAGGCACTTCTCACCATGATCTTAGAGGGATGTTTCTCCTCTCTTATTCTTGCCCCTCCAAAACTGAAATGGCATTGCCCTAGTTGCAGGCCCCTGGGCCTCCAGATCTAACTTTATGCAAACATTCCCTCCCAAAAAAGACAAATGTGACATGGTTATACAGACAATGTCAAGCTGAAGTTTTTTTCTGACGACTAAGCTGGCACTTGTTAAATAACATCCAGTCTATGTCATCATAATTTATATTGGTTCTTCTATAACTGAATGAGAGACATCCCAGTTAACTTCTGAGGTACAAAGGAAGGTTTAGGGGATGTTCAGATTTGAAGGATTACAATAGGAATTTACAAACATACTGAAAAAGAATGAATTTAACTTGTTCTTAAACAAACAGTTGAAGACACATGAGACAATATAGCACTGCCATGCTGCATTTCCAGACAAATGATTACAAATTACCGTGGAAAAAAATGTTAGAAGAAAAGAACCAATTTTGACAGAGAGTAATACACATCATGTGCTCAGCATCCTTACCTAATATAGGTACCTATACAGATCAGCTTCACCTCCAAACAAGCTTTTACCGTGTAAATATTCTGCCTAGAGTGGCAAGGAACATCTCTGTATTCCTCTTGTATCACCTGACCTTACTTCCACAAAACATACACCTTCCTTATTTTGCCTTATCTCCAAGAGGAGATCTCTGCTCAGCCAAATTTGCTGTTCTGAATTGACACTTTGCCCCTTTATACATCCTCATCTAATTTAAAGCTCTATTGATGAACCCTGCTAGCCCTGCTGCTAAAATCCCTTTTCTTCTCTGAGAAAGATGCATCCCATCAGGTGACACTAGACCAAGCTCTGCAGGTTCAAGGCCTGAATGTTGGTGATTGTTGGGGGTTGAGTGTTTTCCTATTACTGTGTCAATTTAAAGAATTTTTCCCATTGTCATGCCAATGGAGCTGCCGGTTACACCGCGGATCTTTGCGGGCTCTGGACAAAAGTGGTAGGTGGGATCGGCTTGGAGAGGGGCTCTCGTGCTTCCGGAGGGGACTCGTGTTTCCGGGGAGCTGGAAGGAGGATCCTCTCGGTCTTGGAGCCGCGCAGCCGAAGGCAGGAGAGCCAGACCCTCTGCCATCACCTGCCCTGCATCTGCCCTGCTACAGCCTCCAGTCTCTGTGGACACAGCTGACCACCAGAACCCAAATGGTGAGCGAGGAGCTGCCCGCTCCAGCCGCTCCCCCCTGAGACCGGCGCGGCCGCGGCCGCCCCTTCCCGCCTCCGCTCCCGCCGAGAGAGAGCGTGCCCACAGCTAAAGAAAGGACTGGAACCGAGTAATCTGTTCTGTTTTGTTAGCAATTTTAACAACTGCTGTTGTTTCTGCTGGTACAGTTGGATATATTAGTAAAAGAGCTGTTATTCCTACCCCCTTATCTCTGCCTCAGAGTCCTTGATTCAAACGTTTATAATATTTGAGGGGGAGTGGAATTCGGGTCTCTGCTTCAAAGGAAAACTTCTGCCTTTCTTGGCAGGCACCTGTCCTTCAAACTAGGGCAGTGATCGATAAATTATGTCTCCACTTAATGGCTGCATGATCCCAGTCTTCACCAATACAAACAGCAACTCAAGAGCAGGCATACTCAAACCTCATTAGTGATGTAGGGAAGCAGAGAGGAAAGGTATAGCTGTATTGAGTAAACCAGGCCTGGATGAGATCTGACCAGTCCTCCACACCCATAAAAACTCAGTCGCACCACAACATCTTTAGTACTATTTTTCGCACTGGATCAATACAATCAGTTATAATCATGATTATTTAATAATCCACAACTAGCACTGTTTGAGAGGAAAGGGGAAAATGTGACAGGTTTTTTTAAAAAGAGGTCTGAGTTGACACCAAGTTGTACTGTTAGTACACAAATGTGTAATTGACAAAAACACATTTATAGATAGAAAGGAGGTTGCACACTGAGATTCTAGTTTTGGTTTACATGCTTTTCCTGTCTTCTCTACAGTCACTACACATCAAGTTTACGGCAGCAGCTCTCTCTCCTTTTCAAAGAAGTTTCTGTGTGCACATTACGATAAGATCAGGCATGCATTGTTGCAGAGGGCAGATTTAAAATAGGAATAAATCATCAGAGCTTTGCAAAAGTCACTGTAATCTTTTTAAGAAAGGTTCTCAACTAGATAAATTGATGTCATAGTTGTGAAGTCAATGAATTAGGATGAATTAGTTAATGCAGGTACTGTCAGCTGAGGGACTGTCCTCCTCCTCCCTCACCTACTGACTTCCTAATTTATCTATCACTTTCCAAGGATGATCAGTCATATCAGAATGTAACACAGGTGCAGAGGAAGTTAAAAAGGTATATGTTAAACCTGCTTGAGTGCCAACACTGATTCCAGCCATGGATGGTTCTCGCCTCTTGGTGCACATCACATGTTATTTCTGAGTTCACTCCACATACTCCTTCCACAAGATATTATAAAAAATTTCGTATCAAATTCCTCCACTCTAAGCACAACCTCAAAAACTATCAGTAAATTAAAACTTTCCGGAAAACTAAACCTGACAGCATATTCTTGTAATGCAATATGACAAAAAAAATCAAAATTCAAATGACACTTCAGGTCATCAAAGTGTAACAATTCCTCAAAATTATTTCAAACAACTTAGTCCCATGGAAACTTTTGAGGTTCCTTTCAAAATCTAAAGTTAAATAAATTCCAGTCTTTTTATGATACTACAGATTAAGGAACATTTGTTCCATCCCTATGACTTATATCTTAGCAGTCACTTCTGATATTTTTGTGACTACAGCTGTAAAATACAAGAAAGAAAATACCTAGCTTTTACCACATTCTTTGTCAAGCAGAAAATAATGTTGTCATATAGGTACTTTGCGTAGTTTTAAAATTAGAGAATACATGCAACACAAGTACAATATGTCTGACAAAAATATTGTAACATTTTGTTGCAGCTATTTCCCCCTCACTCTGATTTCTCACACACAGTATTTTGGAGGAGACAGGAAGAAGTGGTTTTTTTCATTCTGCTTGCTGCTGCAAGTCAGCAACCCAGAATTTCTCCAAGAGTACATTTGTCAGCAAGTCTGTGCAAAATACCCTCAAAATAGAATTCTTCTCTTCTACATTTCACATGTGGATTTCAAAATTGCAAATCACTGCTCTGCTCACGTAGGAAATGTATAAATACATGTTGAATCAAATGTCTCAATTAATTTGGAGATGCCAGGCCTCATTAAAATTGTCTTGACTATAACCCTCTGCTAAACAAACCAGTGTCAGCATTTGTCTGCATAAAATGTAGGTACAATAAGCTCTACTGGCTTTTGAGAAGGGGCAGAACTTTACTTGTCATGAAACGTACTGAAGAAATCCCTAGTATAATACAGATTGTCACTGAATGTTCAATACATGACCAATTGGTTCTTAAGACATTTGCCAGGTGCTTATCATCTTTGCTCAGCTAACTTGGATTTAATTCACAGCTATTTAGGCAATGCAAGATACTATTTTAAATTCCTGTGTTAAAAGTAGGATCTAAGAAGGAAAAATAAAATTCCTTGTTTGTCTTGAATACAAGACATAAGAAGACAATAAATATCTAGTTATTATTTTTAAAGGCCAAAAAGAATCTACAACATACTTTACAATTGCAGACAAATTGATTACTGTGAGAGAAATACTTAGGGAGCATTCAAACCTACAAAATTGTATATTTTTTAGTGCTTATTGGGTTAATCTTCCTGTGTTCAATAGAGAAATATTCTCTATCAATATCTAAAGCTGTCTTGAATTTCAAAAATATATTTTTCTTAATTTCCTTGCTTACCAAAATCAGTAAGAACATTGTGTTTAGTACACAATATAGCAAAAGCGTATCACACTCCGATGGCTTTTCTAGTTGCAGTTGAACATTAAGCCAGTTTTTTTACATCAGCATATTTTTCAGATGGTTATAGTTTATATATATATATAAATATATAGTTTCTATAGTTATCTTAATTTGGATTTTTTTGCAAGACTATACATAATTTAAGATACCTGATCCTGACACGACCATGACAGCTCCTTTGAAAATGGAAGAAGATACTTTTCCAGATTCCAGCTAGAGGATTGACTGACTGTAATATGGTTTCCTAGTGAGATTTATACACAACGGTAAACAAGATTGATTATTCCTCCATAGTAGCAGGGTGATATAACTAATCAAGCACTGAAATTAATTTGCTTACTTTTTTGATTTTGACATAGACAGTATTTTACTACTAGTTATTATAAATTTTGCTAGCTCAGTTGAATAATGTGAACTACTTAGTTTTAGTGACGAACTTTCTTGTTTTAGTGAAGATTTATAACCTGAAAGTTCTAAATGGAAGCTTGTTTTTTGGAAAGCAGCATGCATCCATGTCTTCTGCATATTAATACCCAGGATAGACAGCAAGTGGTTTGCCTGACAGCCTGAGCTCTGCTAACAAGTTTGTTTCTCACTCCACACTAACAGAAAAGCATCCAGCACACTAATCACACTGTAATTTTCAGTAGCAGCTATTTTTTTTCACAATCCTGCCTCTGGCTTTTATTTGAATGCTACTGAAGAGAAAGATACAATAAAGAAATAACACAAGGAACATTTTCTCAAAAAAGCTCATCCAAGATCCTCGGAGGTGCAGCACTATTTTTAAAATGGGAAAAAGTCTCCCAAAGTATGTGAAAGCACAGTTCCCCATTATTTTTTTCTACCATAAATGTCACAAGACTGACCAATACTAGTACAAAATAAATTCATTTGAAAGAGCAATGATAATAACAATTACCCCTAGATGATCTCAACTGATTGTGAATACAGCCCCAATAATACTTGCGTGTGTGTGTATGTGTGTGCCTGTGAGCATGCGCATAAATATTTTAATTTCTGTGCAATAGCTCTAGCATCTCCCTTAACACAATAGGTCACCACCCGACTAAAAGTTGTGTTTTCGAGGACGACCACTACTACCTGGGCTACACCAATGCCACAGCTATACCAGCGACCCCTGGTAGATTAGCCATGTTGGGAGGAGGTAGGGAGAAGTCAAATCTCTGAATGACCTCTGGAACTGCATTTTGCTTCACTCAAAGTGAAGGTAGACAATGAGCATTTTTCTGTATGACACTTCTACACACTCAAGCAATTTCACTACACAAATTATCTGAAACACTGGGCACTTTTTTTGTGCATTATTTTTGCTGGACCTCATAATCACAGTCAGACCCTCACTGTTATGCATCTTTGGCAGGATCTGAAGTATGCTGCTTCCCGGAGCACCATTTTGGACAGAGTGGGCATCAGGTTTGTTTCATGAAAAGCTCTGAGAGAAACCAGCTGTCTCTCCAAAAGGAATACTTCTCTATATCTAAAAGGAAGCTGACCAAATAAATCGATTTAATCTTATATAAAGCACATCAGGAATTACAAAAAAGAAATTAACTGCTGTTCAAAACCCCCCTATATAATCTGCTACATGTTACCCACATGATGCAAATGTGTGATTGTCATTGCATCCTTCAATTGTGAGGAGAGCAGCAATGCAAGGAACTTATTTTCAAATCTCTACTAATTGGCACAGTGAAACCAAATTAAGTACTTTTTCATAGAGAAAGCCATAAAATTTTCATTCAAGCCTTAAGAACATGGCAAAACACAGAAAGCAACAATAGTACACCTTTTAAAAATAAATACAAACTTATTAGCATCTTACTAAGGTAGCCAACCTGCTATTTAAATAATTCTTGTTTCAATAATCATGACACAGAAATGTCTGGTGGCAGTACAGGCTCTTTGAGACCAAATATTGCATTCACTACCAATACAGTTAGGACTTATTTTTTCCCATGTAATTAGGGATAAGTCTTTAATAGCAGTAGCTGATTTATAAGGGAATGAGGAAACATAACATTTTACAACACGAAATGTAGCAAATTTATCCTTCTTCAGGACAATGCATGCAGTGTTTCCCTTTACCCTGCATCTGCAGGTACAGCAAGAAGAGCATGAAGTCAACTACATCTCTGCCATTTCATGAGAGAATAAGGCAGAGATCAAGCAAGGAGTCTCTTCACTCAGCTGCCAATGCACAACACATTGCTACTTTTCCAGCTAACATCACAGCATTTTGTGTCCCAGGTACTTACTGTGGTTGTTAATCCCTAAAACTCTCACTTGAGTGGGAAAGAGGAAAGATAACTAATCTGAATACAAAGACAAGTTTCTATGCACAGAATTCACAGAATGACTAGGTTGAAAGAGACCTTCAAGACCATCGAGTCCAACCCATGTCCCAACACATCAACTAGAGCATGGCACCAAGTGCCACATCCAGTCTTTTTTAAACACATCCAGGGATGGTTACACCACCACCTCCCTGGGCAGACGATTCCAGTACTTTATCACTCTTTCCGTGAAAAACTTTTTCCTAATATCCAACCTGTATCTCCGTGGCACAGCTTGAGACTGTGTCCTCTCGTTCTGTCAGTTGCTGCCTGGTGAAAGAGACCAAGTCCCACCTGACTACAGCCACCTTCCAGGAAGTTGTAGAGAGTGATAAGGTCACCTCTGAGTATTCTTTTCCCCAGGCTAAACAACTCCAGCTCCCTCAGTCATTCCTCATAGGGCTTGTGTTCTAAGCCCTTCACCAGGCTTGTTGCCCTTCTCTGGACACACTCAAGCATCTCAATGTCCTTCCTAAACTGAGGGGCCCAGAACTGGACACAGTACTCAAGGTGCGGCCTCACCAGTGCCAAGTACAGGGCAAGAATGACCTCCCTGCTCCTGCTGGCCACACTATTCTTGATACAGGCCAGGATGCCATTGGCCTTCTTTATTGGCACACTGCTGGCTCATGTTCAGTCAGTTGTCGACCAGTACTCCCACATCCCTTTCTGCCTGGGCACTGTCCAGCCACACTGTTCCCCGGCCTATAATATTGCATAGGGTATTGTGGCCAAAATGCAGGATTCAACACTTGGACTTGTTAAACTTCATCTTATTGGACTCTGCCCATCCATCTAACCATTCCAGGTCTCTCTGCAGGGCCCTCCTACCTTCCAACAAATTGACACATGCTCCCAACTTAGTGTAGTCTGCAAATTTACTAATGAAGGACTCAATACCCTCATCCATGTCATCAGTAAAGATACTAAACAGAACAGGCCCCAGCACAGACCCCTGGGGGATACCACTGGTGACTGATCCCCAGCTGAATGCAGCACCATTCACCACCACACTCTGGGCCCGGCCATTCAGCCAGTTCTTAATCCAGCACAGAGTGCTCCTGTCCAAGCCATGTGCTGCCAGCTTTTCCAGGAGTATGCTGTGGAAGACAGTGTCAAAAGGCCTTGCTGAAGTCTGGGTACACATCCACAGCTTTCCTGCATCCACCAGTTGGGTCATCTGGTCGTAAAAAGAGATCAGGTTGGTCAAACACGACCTACCCCTCCTTAACCCAAGCTGGCTGGGTCTGATACCCTGGCTATCCTCTAAGTGCTATGTGATGGCACTCAGTATAAACTGTTCCATAACCTTACCAGGTACTTACCAGTCAGGCTAACTGGCCTATAGTTACCAGGATCCTCCTTTCCTCTCCTGCACATCCATGGGGCTCTCCCTCTGAATATGCCAGTCTGCTTTCATCACCAGCACCTTTCAAGAGCAAAAGAACAAATATTAAGAAAGAAAAGGGTGGAAAGCATGGTTTAACATGTCAGTTTTAGTGATCTTTGGAGTATGAATGCTCCATAGAAATCCTAGAGGGAAACTTTAATTAAACGAAAATTTTATTTAATGAAAATAGGTGCTCTTTAAAAAGTCAAAGATCCTACTGATTCATCCATAGTGGGAAAAACCTCTATGTATGCCCCTGCCTCCACACAAACACTTATTAGACATCAGAGAATCAATTCAGAGTTTTGGAGGAGGTGACAAGGAAACTGAAACTTGAAATATTGTTAATCAAATGCTGGCAATGGGGAAAAGATAATTGCAGAGCATTGCACTAATGAAGACAAATAATTTCAAATGTACTCACAACTCACAAATGCATTGTCTCCTGTTTTACATCAACTAAACTGATTTTCCATAGTGTCAGAGGAAAACAAACTCACATCCATAAAGGATAGCTGTGGAAGAATGTTATGCTGCAATAATTAAAAGCAGCCCTGCTAAAAAAGGACAGAATGGTTAAACACCACCATCCACACTAAATTGAAGACCTCTAAATTCAAGGTTGATTACTGTTACCTGCTTTTGACATGCTGATGTCCTATGTAAAAAAAATCTAGCAACCTTTTTGGAGGCATAGCGACTCCGTATCTGAAGAAATTTTTCAAATAATAAGTGTGCTATTCTTTTGCCCAACAGAGAACCTTAAAAGACTCCGATTGCTCAGATACCTCCCCCTAGAGCCTTTTTTTTGTGTACTTTTAACTTTCATTAAATTTCAGAGCCACAAAGCCTCTCCCTGTCAAAGCCATTCAGATTAATTCACAGCACCAGGAAGTAAAAGGTCCTTCACTGAAAAGCCCTCTCAGGCTAGTCACAAGAATAAAGCAAGCTTGAGAACACTACACTGTGTTTGTAGGTTTTTTTAACAGTACAAGAGGTAGATGAGGAAATTATAGTGCTGGGTTAATGAGAATGCACTGTGGATTTCCTGCAGCATTCATTTGGTGTGTGGCTGACAGTTCCTGTACAGCTGGGGGGTGGCAGGAGAGGTGGACAGTGAGGAAATCACAAACTAAAGAGATACTTGTGGCTGTGACAGGTAGCAGGAGAAGCCATGAAGATAACTATCAGCCAAGGAATAGTGCTACCTACACTAACAGCTATTTTACTATCAAATGAGACAGTAGTAATTAAACAGATGTTATAGAAAACTTGGAAGGTAGAAACCCAGACATGATGATAAGCATAAAAGACGGTTCCTCAGAAAAAGAGGAGGAATTTAATTAGTATGAAGAGCAAGCACAGATTAATTAAATTTGTGAGTAGGTGGAAATAGCACAGAAGTGTGCTGAAGAAGTAGTTCGATTCAAGTGACAGAGACTTGAAAGATGTATGCCACATTTGAATATGGAGGTATTAATTGGAAACAAATAGTAGCCTCGTCCTTCAATGTAACACTTCAAGAAAAATAACCTGAAATGTTGTATCAGAAGACATGAAAATGGATATTAGGTCAATCTTATACACTGTTTGGAAAAACCAAATACTATTTTACTAGCCTGTCTAGGAAATACAATTTAAAAATAAAACCCATACAATAATAAATTAATTTATTGGAAACATACACTGAAAACTTCTGTTGATCTGCCTTCGAGGAAAGAAACATCAACTCACAACAAAACTTTTTAAAATAAGTATTAAGTAAGACAACTGTTTTAGGAATCAGAATCTACAAAATCATGTTGCCTATTATTGATTATTTGAATACAGAAGCAATTATAAACCCCATGCAGCATGACCGTCATTCTCAGGGGCCACTAAGAAACATACTTCAAATTTCTATAGCTAACAGTTTTATTATTAAAAATGAACTTTGTATTTAAACATGTTGGTTGCATGTTTTTTGTTCCTTCTCATTTGCAGTGTCTTTGGACTGACATTTTTTAAAGGAACACCTTCATCAAGAGAACTTCATTTCACATAGCTTTGTTTTTCAACAGTATATTTATCTCAAATAATGTGACTCAAAAATGCAAACTAATGAAAACCAATACCATCTGCTGATAACTTTATCTCACACTTCCAATAAAAGAAGTGATGTGGCTTAAGTACACAGTACTAGATTATTTTGGTTTGATGTCCATACTGGGGAAAAACTGTGGAAATATGGAAAAGAGCATAAGAGAATTATAGAAGCGCTGTTTTGCAGATTGAGAAGTTTAATCTATTCAGCCTATCAAAGTGAAGACTGAGAAGTAATTTGATCACTGTGTGCCAGTGCTTTCACTTGGTGAAAATGTCAAGGGGCTTGCTGACTCTGCTGATGATAAGGTAAGGAAATTAAATTTGCTGTATGCAAGAGCTAAGTACACTGAAGCTTGAAAGATGGTGCAGTCCCTCCAGAAGCCAGGGCAATTGAACATTTCAGTCAGGGAGGCAACATCAGAGATTTTGAACTCTGCTACAGCACAGCAGTGAAGTTTTCATATTTTGTCCCATTTGAATTCAAGACTTAAAATATCAGTTTGATTCATAAATTGCCCAAACTTATTTTAATTTTGAGCTGCAGCAATCCCACTGATCAAAGGCTACATATTTGTAAATGGGGCAGATTTACCACCATGATGGGAGAAAAGTTATTCTGCTTTAAAGGAAGAAAACATAACAGAACCAAGCTTTTGTGAGAAACTAGGCCAACAGTATAAGGCAAGGAAACCTGCATCATCTCACTCATATTCTTGTGTCCACATTAAGACCATAACTCTAATAAAACATTAAGCTTCTGTGCTTTAGCCTGGAAACTCTAAGATTCAGGGGAAAAATTTATTTCAGGGAAGGTGGTCAGCTTCTTGGAGAACTGTGTGATCTTTCTTATTTTAGGCTTATTTATGCTTCCTTAGCATAAGTAGATCTCTGTCTGTCATCAATCCTTGTGTCATAAAGTTCAACTGTCTTGAGAAATGAAGGATTAGCCAAAACAAAAATCTTTGACAAAAAGAAGACCAGCTAAAGGAAAAAAAAGGACTAAGACAGTACAGCCCAAATCTGACAATTTCCACATCTTCCAGCTTTCATGAGTTCCTTCCAAAATGACAATACAATATGCTCCCACAACACATGTGAGCACTTGAGCACTTATCAGCCTTACCCCCTGTGCCCATTATAGGAGTTCAGACAGTTTCTAATGTGTATCTGCTCTTACCCAGCTTAATAGCAGCAAGAGATTTGCTCTGAATCAGACATTTTTTTTTGCATTCATGAACTACACAAGCTGGAGATCTCCATTGTTGGTAACACAGATGATCAACAAGAGCTTGGCTATTTTGGCTAGCTGAGAGACTTTCTCCCCTGCAGCTGGGAAATAGGAGCAGGTGACCTCAAAATATTCTGAAAGTATACACTCTATTTCTTACTCTTATTCTATATCACTTTTGAGGGTGTGCCAAAATATTTCAAATTACCTGGTGAATATTTCCAAAATATAAGTTCATTTGTTAGCATCTTTACTGGTGGAAGCAAGAACTGAAAGTTTTCTGGGAGAAAAGTCTTATATTCTCTTGGCTGTTTGCTCTGATTATGTAATACCCACTGAGCCTGCAGGAAAACATGTATTCATCATCTTCTCAAGTGTATTTTACAGTTTACTGAAGCCTAATGAATAATGCTGAAGCTGTGCATGCTCCGCTACTCAAACTGATTTCAGGTGGCTTTTTTAAAAAAAACTACACACATATTGAGGACTACTTCCCAAGTTAATGCCTCATTAACTCAGGGCAGAAAAACCCCAACAAAACAACAACAAATTGATGGCAAATACATGATCCATAATGGCACAGATTTCACACACTACATTTAACTGATCTGCGTGAAAATACAAGCTTAAAATGTTTTCATGAATTATCCTTTCCATTTAGTTTGGGGTCTTTTTATGCACACTTTTTTGGTTAAATTATTTTTGAATGGATATGAACCAGACATTTGAAAAAGTAGTTAGTTATCTGGGCTCAGGATAAACAAACAGAGGTCTAGTTATATTATGCAGGCAAAGCCTGAGTAGTGCCAAACTCCGTACAAAAATATATCATTTGTCCCCACCACAAATTGAATAAGAAGGCCTCCAGTAAGGTTTGGAGATTGGTCATTAGTTTAATGACACTGAAGCTTATAGAATATTGAAAGACTTCTCTGTACTTGCTTAGATGAGATGTGAAGTTCTCTTGTTTCATCTGTTAAGTGTTTGGAGTATTGTAGCCAGAATCAATTAATGACAGACAATAGATTTAGGAATGGTGCTGAACAGACACAATGGTGGGTGAGGCAGCACCTCAATATCAACGGCTAGGACATGCCTCTGCATTGATAGGCTGGGAGGAAAGACACATCCAAAGAAACCAAACATTTCCTAACTTCATAATAATTTCAACTGAAATGACCACATGGAAATCGCAAAAAAGAGCAACCCATATTCCCCAGTGGAAAACAAATTTATTGAACTGCTTGACATTTTCTTCTTTCTTCATGCACATGAAGTAAACTAGTAACTCAGCTAGCTAGAGATAAGCTAGCTCAGCTCCCCAGGGAGAGGAGAGTTGCTAACCCTTCCTTGCTTAGCAAGCCTGATCTTTCCTAGCAGATGGACAAATATGCCTACCTGGAGCACTTCTTTGGCCATATCCCAAATTCCACAAACCTAAATGTCTTTGCAATCCTGAGCCAAAGCATGCTCAGGGCAGGCACCAGTATTGTGCTATTTGCTGCATGCCTTGGGATGGCAGCTACAAGGAGAGCACCAATTCCAAGAGACAGCTCCATGTCTGAAAAGAACAATGTGTACCCTGCAGTAAAGCACAATGACAACAAGAAAAAGAAAATAAACCTGTGCTAGACATTGTTTTTATTTTGTTCATTGATCAGGTAAAGCCCACAGGGGTTTTAGAAGAAGGAAGAAAGATAACCTAAGAAATTATTTCAGGGTCTGTGCATCTGGTCCCAGGAATTACAGAGATCAAATAAGATGTCTATATATTAACAGAATCTATTACTTCTTAGACTTTTCTGCTTTCATATGCAGGAATCTTCGGGAGTCTTTGTGTTGGGATAGACAGTGGGGGACAAAACTCAAGCGCTCTGTTGAAGCTAAATGTTACAGTTGCAGTTTATTATAAAAGATGCTGCTAGGGGATGCCTGGCATAGCCCCAGAGCAGGACAAAAGAGATAAAAGGGGGGAGGTAGAGAGAGAGAGAGAGAGAGAGAGAGAGAGAGAGAGAGAGAGAGAGAGAGAGAGAAGAGGGAGAAGAGATGAAGAAGAGCAATTTCCCGTTTGCAATACAATAAATCTTCTTCCATGATGAATATTCAAATTTCCACTAACCAATCTAATACAAAATAAAATTCTATAGCATTTACATGCAGCCTATAGGAATCCATATATTAGATTAATGTGTTACATTTTAAACTCTAAGATCTAATCTTTGGACCCTGGCAAGTCTTTTTGTGACCTCAGTTGCTCTCTGGCTGAGGGCATTGTTTAATCAAGAGGGGATTACCTTCAGGGGCCATCCTATTGTTCCATGGTTATTCAGTAACTAAGGCTTGGCATCTCAAAAGTGGCTTTCATTTCAATTTCGCTTATGGTTTCTATATTCCCAGAATCTGAGCATTCATATTTGTAAGATTTTCCTGTTTTATCTTCCCCAACATTCAGGCAAATTGGAAATAACAGTCTTCCTTTACGTTACTCAGTTCCCATTTCCTGCCAAAACCAGGAAGTAGAGAATTATTTATTTCTTTGGAAACATCTTCCAAGCAAATGAACAAAAATAACAGACCCCCAAATTAACTGTTGATTCTGTTTCAGCTTTTTCTCCCAAAACAACCTTACAGTTCCTTACATAAAAATAAAACATATTTACTTCACTTGTTTTTAAATGTCTTGAGTGAAAATAAACAAACAAAAAGCATTCCAGGGACAGCAAAACCAAGGAAGTGAGTATTCCAAGAGATGTGTATTTCTGAGTACATTTTCTCATGCTTGCTAACAGTTGAATGCTGACTTCTTCTCCTCCATAAGAAGGTTAACAGGGTTTCTCTCCATCATCCAGCTGTCAGTTTCTGTGCCATCTGCAGGAATGTTACTGCTTTCAAGACCTCTGCCCCTCTACCAAATGCCACTAGAATTGACCAGTGGCTCAAAAGTTAATTGCAGCAATCTGGTAGAAATACAAAAAGAGAATATTGCTCCAAAAGCCTCAGTTCCTTAGGAAAATAAACAAAAAACCAGTTACATTTAATTTAGATACTCGAGGATAAATACATGATCTTGTGTAAAAGAAGACTAGGAAAAAAACAGAAAATAATTTCAAGAGTAATTCATGTTTAGCCTGGTAGCTGGAATGGACACACAACTGTGAGTCTTATAAGTAATCTCTTTCACCTCAAAACAAGAAGTTTGCATCTCTGAGAGCTGTTTATCCCACCAACATAAGCAAAGTATTGTTGTTTATTGATTCCATTAACCACAAATTCAGATTGTGAATAAAATGTCATGTTGATGTGATGGCAGCTACTACTGAGCTTTACAAGAGAGTTTAGAGGGGGACTTCAATCATGATAATGTAAGAACTGTATCAAGGACAACACACAACTACTACCAGTGCTTAACTAAACTGCAAAATATGTCTCATGCTAGGAAATAGCTCCATCTTCTGTTCCACATACAGAAGTCCTCAATATCCTAATTTAAACAAATAAGTAAGAAAAATCTGCTCTTTAAAAGTTTTCACAGCTGTTCTTTAAAAGTCTTCAAAGAGAAAATATAATTGAAGCTTATGCCAACAGAAGTAAATCCCTCTCACATGCACATTTAAATACCCCTTTTATCTTGCTGGGATGAAGCATTAGCAAAAAATATTCAAATAGCTGCTAAGAGAAAGATGTTCCAATTTGTCAAAGCATCTTAAGAAATGATGATGTGTAATGTTCTCAGCTCCCCCCTAGAAAGTGTCATATGGTTGGAACATAATCTGTCCTATGTACGTGCAGCAGGCTCTGTTCACAGTTTCGGAATGTGCTTTAAAGCTTTTGCTCCACAATGTGGCCAGTCTTGGTTGTTTTTCTGATCTCTCCAGTGACATATTTATCCCACTGGATGCTTAGATGAAGTCAATAGGAGTGTTGTCATAAATCCTATTGCAAAGTTTTCCCCTGAGGTCAAGCAAAAAGAGTAGGGAAGTACTTACTTCAGCCTGCTGGCAGAGACAAGAAAACATGCTGAGCATCTTAAAGCTTTCAAGAGAGGCAGGTGGTGCACTGCCTGCACCTGCATGCTGGCTACCAAGTATTCCCCTACTGGAGTTCATACCCTCTCGAGGAACTCTATCTCAAGATACAGTCTGTTTACTGGACAAGAGGTAGACTTCTCATCCCCTCCTGGGTGTAATGTGGGCTGAAATCCTGCTTGCATCCTTACAGTACTCATGCTAAAGTTCTGTATGTAGCATGGGATCACATATACATACATACATACATACATACATACACACACACACACACACACACACACACACACACACACATATATATATATATATATATGTCATACAACTAGTATGTTGTGTACCTTATCGTAAAGTTCAGTGCAGTTGTCAATCTATTTTTTTACATCAGATGAGTTAGCAAGACAAAAATTCAACTCTGCAGAATGAGGAGGTATGCAATTCTCATATACCATACAATTAATTCAAACTTTGACATTAAAAATAGTTAAGATTATTTCATAGCCTGAGAAGGTAAAAACAACTATTGTCTACTTTTAAATGCCCAGCACCTAGTCTCTGTCAAGTATGTACCCTCTGAAAATGTATGAAAACCCAGCAGTTTTGGTCATCTACCTGTAAAACTGAAGTACTGGTTGATTGTATTCCACTGCAGAATATAACATTTCTCCTCACTTGCTTTCCACTGCAAGTGTCAATCTTCTCAGCTAAGAGCTCCTCAGCAAGGAAATCAGAGCAGTACAACAGCAATTTATGAGCAATTACCTACTCCCATAGGCTTTTGAGGGAGGACTTTGACATGCATTGCCTACCTTAGCCAGTGCCATTTCAGATGTTACAGGGCTAGCAGGATGTCTTCACAGTGGGAGATAGTCTCAATGCAAATATCACTGCCCATGGTCTCTGGGAGCAAGATAGTTTTAAGGGCTGGATTTAGAGTGGAGTAAAGGAGAAGGAAATATTTGCAGCTCCTGACAGCTTCCTCTAAGAGTGGTATAATAAAACAGTTGTAGGAGAATTTCCTCAAACAAAAAGCACTGCATATAAAGCAAAAGAATATATAAAATTTGTCCTGTTTAGAATAGCAGCATGGCTTATGTAGACTCCTTTCTGCTGAGACATTGGTTTTCACATAATTTTGATGTCTTTTTTTGAAGACAGCAAGGCCAAACAAAGGCCAGTCAGAGATAAATCCAGGCAGAGGGGAAAGAGAAGGGCTGCAGTTGCATTTCTTGTTAATATTTCCCAGAGCAGCACACAGATCTGCATTGCAGGAGAAGGTCTGTCTTCATTGTGGTACAGCCCATGCCAAGGCAGAATAGGCAGATGTTAGGCTGAGCAATTCACTCTGGCATCATCACACTGAGGTCTGACTAGGTTTCTTCTAGCATCTCTGGAGCTCAGTAGAGTCATGGTCTTGTCCAAGGGGCTCACCCCACCTCTCCCATGCTGACTGTACTGCAGTGTATGATGCTGTTCCAAAAGGAATGCTGAACTTTTGTCAGACACACTAACCCAAGATTCAACAGCTTGAGATATTATTCCTAGTTCACATGCTTCCTATGAGATTTAGGGTAAATCACTTCATACTTTTGGCTTTATCCTCTACTGTGATTATTTGCATTTACTTTGTCTGCCCAAAAACTAGCCAAGCAGCAGGCATACTTCACCTCTGTACAGCACCAAACTGGCCGTGCACAAAAGTCCTGCAAAGTGACAGTGTGCTCCTTAGATCAATCCTGTAACAATACTCCTGCTGATTATCTATGCCTCTTGTTTGGTACATCACTCAACTCCAGCAGATGAAGCCTTCAGTTATTCTCTTGCAGGTGAGATTTTGAAAGAGCTGCAATTAAGAGATGGTGTACGAAGCAGAGAAAGAGAAGAGATCACTTTGAATGACAGATGGGAATACAAGGGAAATAGCCCTCTCCTGAAAGTGTGGTGAAAATGTTCTTACCTACAGAAATAACAATTCTTTCAGCTTCAGGTTTTTAAATATGAAATATATATATGCAGGAACAAAGGACTTCTAAGGACAACTAACCAATGTGATTAAGCAGAAGCCACTTTATTGTTTACATTATGCCCTACTTATAAATTCTAAAACTTTTGATTATTTGATTGGTGCCTCTATCTTGTCCACGAGGTCTGCACACACATTTCAGGAAATATGATTGGTTACATTCCACCGCCCTTCTTTATCTTATTTCTTGCAATCTTGCTACTCTGTTTTTCAGCCTTATCTTTCCCAATTTACCACAATTTATGTTTCAGTAGCCTTGACAAATTCCAGAGTGTTTGATAAGAATAACAGGCTGGTGCACTTGGTATACACTGTGGCCTAGGCTGTTCATACATTGCTACATATATATTAGAAGTAGAGTTGGTTGAGTAGTTCAAATCTCCAGTGTACAAGGCTATAATTTCAAATAGAGACATTTCTGCATTTTCCAAAAGGTTAAAGACAGACTATATAAATTCCGCATCTAGCAGCCCAGGGAGGCTTCTCCTAATGGCCCCCACAGACACAATTTCATTGTCTGGAATGCATCAGGATCAGTTAATGCTGATGAAGTGCAAAGCTTTGTGTTCAGAATAAAAGTAGGAGAAGCTAAGGCTTCATGACTTGAAACTCTAAAACTGCTTTTTTGCAAATAAGCTGCAGGAGGAGAGAAGAAGTTAACTGTCACTAATTAAAATGACACCAGAAAATAAGTACTATAAATCAGTCACTGAGAGAGGAATGTACAAGGTCATCTTCATACTCTGCATTGCATAAAAGTTGATACCTGCAAACCAGACTCCCTGGGCCAACCTGTGTTTCATAGAGCAGGTGGCAATACTGTCCTTTAGGTACCAGCAAGTCAGAGGACGTGACCCTCAGCCATCTGGAACTCCAGCACACATGCTGGAAACAAAATGCACAAAGATTTGCATTACTGATTTTCTGCTCCATGCTCTGGCAAGGACAGCAGACACAAGCTGCCTTGACCTGCTAACCACTTGTGACAAGAATTTACTTGGCAAAAGAGATCCTCAGGTGGTCAGATGAAACCATCTGTCAGCTGTGAGTCTGCTGCCAGCCACTGCATGAAAAGGTAAAAATAAAAAGGGAAGGAAAAACAAAACAAAACAAGACCAAATAAAAACCAAAGGAAAAAAAGTCAAAGAAAGGACAGAGAAAGAACAGTACTTACTGTGTTGCAGACATTTCTTTTTCCTTACAACAACAGAGGGCAGCAATCCTCCACGCTGTCCACAGTCCTGGCCTGCTTCAAGCCCAACGAGATACCCTGGAGGTGCTCAGCTCTCCCTTCAGCAAAAAGCAGCAATTTTATTTCTAGAGAACAACACATTTTTATGTGTTCTAGCTTACCAGAAACAAAAGGCAAGAGGACTAATGGTGGCTTCAGGCAGTAAAACAGACACCACTTCTCCCTTGTTAAATGATGAATTTTTTCAGGTGGAAATGCAGAACTATTTTTACACAGGCATACATTCACAGAAAAACAATTTAAAAAAAGAACCCACACCAGCCCTCTAAGCAGGCTTAGAGGTCTGTTGGAGTAGCAATCTTCTACCATGGGACACAAAGGCTCTTTCTGCTCCCCTCCCACTAGGTGCTGAGTACCTTAAGAGGGCTCTGCATACTCCCTGCATGAGGGACCATGTTACTGCCAAAAACACCAGGCACAGCTGTGGACCACAGAAATTCCACATTGCTCTAGCTGATCACCTCTATCTTGAATCCAGTTGGGCCCCCTAAGGGGAACCCAAACATTGGACTCAAAATGCCATTTAGGATGGAACAAGGGAAAAGACTACATTCAGAAAGTCTTTAGGTTTTACAAAAGAAGAAGCAGATAAGACTTGGCCATTCATGGTGTAGTGTTGACACATAGTCCACATTGAAGGAAGCCTCTCAATTAATGTCATACTGCCACATCCACTGTCCAAGAGCTTAATCTCTGAGTATGAAAGTATAATCAAACATTTCCTGCTCAAAACATAGGCCATATTGCAGAGAATTTTTGTGGCTCAGATCTCCACATGGCCATTTGCACCCCAAAAAAATTAACTCTTGAGTGGAAGTTCCATTTAAAAAAAAAGTATTTAACATTAGTTCATGTAAGTCCCCCTGGTCTGATATTCAGGAAAATATTGTATTACAACAGTCTGGATCTTAATTTCAGCAACATTAATGTTTCCTCTGTGAGCTCCAGAAAGTAGTCACAAAAGCAGTGAAGCCCTGTCACTGTCAGGTGCTAAAGTTCTAGCTCAAGGGAAACAGGTTAAACACATACTCCTTGGAAAAAAAAGAAATTTTGATTCAAAATGGCAGAGGGACTGAGACTCACAATGAGCTCAGAACAGAAAAACACAACTCATGATCCCATGTTGCGTAAAGAGATCAGTAGCTGCTGAATTATATATATATATATATATAATTTATGCTGCTGAATCAGCCATGTACCAAAATCACAGTTTAACAATTAATGCAAATGTAAAAAAATGCACATATTTAAACAAAATGTGATACCTACACACTATACCAGTCACTGAGTAAACAGATCATTTTGGCAAAGCTCTGAAGCAGTCAGAATTATTAGGTCCTATATTTTTTACTGACAGAAATTGTATTTGAAATCAGCCAAAGTTTTGTTGAAATAACTGTCATAGCTATTTTCATTTTTCAGGTAGCAAGCTAGTTACGAATAAAAAATGAAAGTGCCATTTATTTAAAAATATATACAACATCTCTCCCTTGGAAGCCCCATAGGGTGAACATACAGCTCTACTTGTCTGCTCACCTTGCACTCAAAAACATGGTGGCAGAACACAAAGAGAGGAGTGGTGACCTAAGGACATCTATATCCTCCCACTCCACCTTCCCCCAGCCAAAGTCTTACCACGGCAACAGAAGCTACCATTTATTCACATTATCTTCAGAAGGTTAAGTGTGCTGAAACTTTCAATGTTGAAATCAAGCAATTACGCAGAAAACATGATTTTTTTCTCCCAATCATTTCTATACTTTAGGATTTTGTTCAATCTAGGTTTTCAATGAAAGGGCAAGAAATGTTTTTGTAAGGAAAGAGTATTCATCTGCTATGGGCTTTTATAGTCATTAATTTTGAAGAGGAAAATCCTGCTTGTCTCTGCCAGACAAGGGGTACCAGTGCAGCGTGTTCACATTTGCAGCTGGCCAGTCATAGCATAGCATGGCAGATGCCCCAAATGCTTCCTTTCTTGCTACTTCAAGACATTAGAGGAAATTCGCCATTACAGTTGTTCATAACCAGTGGCTGATCTTAGCACTGTGTACTTGATATATAATGCAAGGGGAACAGATAGGAGCAGGAGAGTACAGCTCTTTTCCTGGAACCCACACAAGGGCCTTTGCAAGTAGTCTGACACATCTGCAGAATCAGATAAGGTTTCTGGTTTTGTTTCTGCTCCCTGTATCAGCACAAGCTTAATCTGACCATTGTACCAATACAGAAATGCCAAATCTTGAGTCTTGATGTTCGACCTCGCTTTTAACCACATACTACCACCCAACATTGATTAGAACAGCAAAAATACTATTTCCGAAAATTTATGTATAAATATTTATACAGACAGAAAAATATTTTTAAGGGAAAGTACTCAACCATAACCTGATAATTGAGGTTGAGTTTTTCTCTCATAAAAAAAAAATTTAAAATTAATTATTTGAAGATGTTGCATAGTTTAGTTCTGGACACCAGAGTCTGGCCACCCTATAAGCAAGTCTAGGGCAGTTTTTTAAGCTGGCTGCCTGTTTTTGTACACCTCACAAGCCAGATTAGTGAGGACTACAGCATCCAGTTTCCACAATCCACAGGCTTTGCAAGAGCTGATTATGCTAGTCTGACAAAACTCTATAGCAGCTCAGGATGTATCCTGATCAAAAGGATAAAGACTACTTGAACACAACACCCAGCTTGAGGCCTTGTTCTTTGTGTCAAGGAAAGATATTCCCATATTACTAAATAAGTAGGAAGGGCCATGAAGGCCACCCAGTGATGTCACTGGAGAGAAGGACTAAAAGTTTAACTTAAGGTAATACTATTATCATAATTATTACCACAATATCAAACTAATTTGTGGCTTTGTCACATACAATGGAGAGTGCCAAAACAGTCTGGGGGACAAAATAAATCTATCAAGAGGTGGCACACCCATAGCTTGTAAAACCCATGGAACTGAATGAGGAAAATGCCTCTCAGTGCAGGAGTGGCAGGACATTTCTGACAGCAGAAGGATCCCTAGAGCGTGCAGACAAGGCACAATGCTTGCTGTCAGAAGTGGGGGGAGCAGGTTGAGTAGATCTAGGGTCCTGACCTCAGCCAGCAGCCCTGAGGGCATTTAACTCCACAACACCTTAAGCAGGAACAGCTAGGACTGTGGCCAGGATCTCTGCACTGGCTGCCACCCCTGCCTTTTCACAATCATCGTTCTAGTACCACTTATCCACTGAGGATCGATGCGGAAGGAGGGGACAGCTCCTAGTCAGGAACACAGCAGAGTTACGCCCTGCCAGTGAGCCTAACTGCAGGGATAAGGACAGGGCAAAAGCCTCGGCCCACCCTAATTATGGGAAATGTTCATTCTTCTAACCAAACAGCTATATGGAGCTGATGAAAGCCTCTTTTTAAGGCAGAAAAGATGGGATACTTAATTTCAGGACACAATACCAAATCATATCTTTACAGAATAACATCTTTTCTTCCATATGATTTTTAATGTCTTTTCATTTATCTGTTTTAAATTTAACAGATCTTGTTTCTGTGTTGGGTTGATGTGGCCAGAAATGTGTATTCTATCACCATCTGTTAAAACCGGGTGGGATTGTGATTCCTTATCTCCGTGTCACATACCATCTGCTAATGGTCCATCTTTAAGACAAGATGGGGCAATCATCTTTATCTTTTCCACAATCCATGCTCCCTCCAGGAAGATACCATCTGCTGCTGGCCCATTAAGTCCCACTGTATGACTGATAAAATTACATCATCCCATTGGGAGACGCTCCAGCCAGGGGGAGGAACCAAGCCTTTCCTACCTAGATAAAAACGGAGCTGTTGGACAGCAAGTTATCAATTTTTCCACTGGATTCCAGAAGAGAAGCCAGACCTTTCCACTTCATCCTGGGGCTTTTGGAGGAAGGCTGCACCCTTCTACAGGAGCACTGCTTCAGCTGAATGACACCTGCCACTGCAGGGGGACTGTAGCCACCATTTGATCGGACTGCTACCAACACCTTGACTGATGGGGTGTCTGTCAGGGTTGGGATTGGGGTTTTTTTGTAATACTGTATTTCTATTTTAATTTTCCCAGTAAAGAACTGTTATTCCTAATTCCCATATCTTTGCCTGAGAGCCCCTTAATTTCAAATTTATAATAATTTGGAGGGAGGGGGTTTACATTCTCCATTTCAAAGAGAAGCTTCTGCCTTTATTGGCAGATAACTGTCCTTAAAACCAGGACAGGTTTAAGGTCAAAAGCACTCAGTTTACTCTGCTATTTTTAGCCATGCTGGACAGATTCATTTAATTATTCCATTATAAAGCCAAGAAACAACTTGGGCATTCCTATGACGTTCAAAGACAATAACAGCTTCTCACATTTTTGCTGTGCCACTGCAAATACAGGCTCCAGCAAGAGTTTGTCAAGAGAGGTCAAAAATGAGCCTCTCTCTTCTCCCCTATGCTCAAGTGCTGAAAACATAGTGAAAATCAGTAAGGCCTATTACAATGAAGACAAAATATCCTGTTGCAGGGCCTTTTTAATTTTATTATGATTTACTGTGCCACTCTTACCTGACATAAGCTTGGGGGTTTTTGTGTTTTCTGGGCTTAAAATAAAACCACAGCTACCAAAGCAGACAAAAGGTCCTCAGAGCAGAGAAAGGAACAGCAGAGAGGAAATTGCTGCTGATTGTTCTGGAAATATATTTCACCCAACTTACTAATTACACACTCCGTTGATCACATATAATTATGATCTGAAAAGAAATTCTACACCCTAGCAATTTAGCTGGTGTTTCTTATTTAAAGTCAACCATTTTCACTCTAATGAACCTCAGTATGAAGCAGCAAAACCTTGGAGGGAAAGGCTGCAGACATGAAAATAAGTGCTTGCTGTCTCATTAACATTTTACTTGCTTGGCTAAGAGTCCTTTTGTTACAGGAAGCTAAGTGGTTTTATGGCCAACTCTCCTGAATCTGTAATAATATCCAATATGTGTGTAAGTGATTTCTGCTTTTAAGCCACTTAGCCTCTAAAAAATCTCCACCAAAAAAAAAAAAAAAAGTTAATGTATCCACAGTCAGAGAGCAGCTCTAGCTAAAACTCAAGTAATTGCTGCCTTGGCCAGCTCCACAGCACAACTCCAAATCTGTTGCTTGGCAGTTGTTAATATTTGTAAAAGGATGGATCCAACCTGTCAGATACAGTTCCTGAAATGAAGTGTATATCTGGAGCTAAAGTTTTCTTTCCAGTCAGTAAAACATTAATGCCAGGCTGAGATGTCCCAGCATAGATCTAAGCCCACAGTAGCCACAGAAGAGAGATTCCCTGCTCATATAGAATAAACCACACCCATGACTCATAGGTATTTCTGGTCTTTTCTTCAAGAAAATTAAAGTCTAGTTTTAACACATCCTTTAAAGAAGAAGTGTAAGGGACCACTAGAAGTAC
This sequence comes from Oenanthe melanoleuca, assembly GCF_029582105.1. NCBI lineage: Eukaryota > Metazoa > Chordata > Aves > Passeriformes > Muscicapidae > Oenanthe > Oenanthe melanoleuca. Next base: position 101,329,890 of record NC_079335.1, on the reverse strand, counting down.
TAAGCACTAAAACCTACATTTAATATAATTCTGTGAAATTAATTTAGCAGATATTTAACTGAAATAAATTACAGTTAAAACTCCTAGCGTAGTGGGATCCTTCGTGACTACAAAAGCAGCCAAAACTGCTGGTCATGGCTTTAGAAATAATTCATGATATAAAACCAGGTATGAAAATGAAAAGAGAGCTACCTTTTAGAGAACAAATCTGTGTAAGAAACTTGCTTCTCCTGAGCCCTGCTCTCCCCTTGTCAGTGGGCAATCCATTCTAAACAAGAATAGATCAAATGAGGGTGAAGACTGTCAAAGAAAAATGAGGCTACCTATCCTCTTCCAGTGGTGATGAAAGCTGTAAAACAGATAAATGAATAAAAACCATCAGTAGCAAGGTCTAAAGGGAAAGAACTGAGACAAAGCAAAGACAAGCACAGAAGTTAAAACTATATAAGCCAGTAATTAATTCTAAATAGGACTATTACCTGTTCTTTCTGTCCTTCCACAGAAACCAAGGCCAGTTTGTTTTTTTAAAAGCTCTTTCAGCATGCATTATTAGATTTCAAAGGCAAGAGCTACGTGGCGCATATCTCTATAATGGATACCTTTGGACCACCTCCTCAAAGTCCAAAGCAAGTAATGCTTGGAGCTCCTAAGAGGGTGAGGGCTATCCACTACTAGAATTTCTAAAAAATATTTCCTACCACCTTCAATAGTACTGGAAGCCAAGTTTTCCTTAGATTTAATTTCTGCAAGCTGACTTAATTCTAAGAAAGGGGTAAAAGTGTTTGCAGTAGAGAATAATTTCTGCTCACACTAGTGTACATTAGTTTATCTCATTTTCCTTTTGTTACTACCCATTTGAAATCTTATTTCTGCTGAAACTAATCTTAGAGAAATTAGGATTCTAGTTAGAAGTTAGTTAGAAGAAACTGGGCTTGAAATAATTATCTGAAATCTAAATAATTAATTGCCTGTCATTTTATGTTTGCTCAGCTGTGCTTGCAATGGGAAAAGATGTAACTAGTAAATAGATCCAAAGAAACATGAACAATTGCAACCAGAAATGTATTCAAAGTCATGAAGGGAGGGAAACTGGAGTTCTCCCAGAAGTCATTTGTTGTCATCAATAGAAAAGGTCAAGAGTTCAGGGTGAGGAAGACTCATTTTACTTCCTCTCTTTAAGACCCCTCCCCACAAAAACAACCTCAGACTTAATTCAAGAAGCCAACCACACATGCTCAATAGCCATTCAAGCTAAATACCATAGGAAGCGAGGAATGGGAGGTGCTGTTATTATGAATATGTAATTGTTGGAAGCTTTTGTCGATAAATAGACTCTCTGAACACCTGTAATTTTGCAGTCTGTATTAGGGAGGCACCACACGCTGCTGCCCAGGACTGAATAATCATACACTTTCTAAATTTAAATTGTTAGAGAGTCTTTTGTCTGCCACAGTTAAGTATTGGTATTAGACCAATACTCATATTTTGGTAAATCACTGCTTCAGCTGTATGTATACTTCATAGTCTCATGACTTCTGTTTGACAGAGTGAAGTTTTATGGAAACACAACAAAAGACTGCCTGTCATGGATTCTTAACTGATCAACTCAAACTTGCTTTATGAGCTTTTGGCTGAAGTGGATATTGGTAGGCTATTAACACAAAAATCTTATCACTGTGAAAATTAATTTTACTCATTAAATCCTTATTCAAACAACAGAGACTAGGTACCAATCTAGGTTCCATGTACCTTTCCTATAGACAGGCCAGGCATTTGAAATATTGAATGACATTGTGTGCATTACTACCAACAACAGCTGGGAAAACAAATACTCTCACAGAGACCAAAGGAAAGACTAATAGGAGCCTGAGATTCTTTCCAGCAAGTAGCAGAAGCTGGGAGAAAAGGTTAGAAACTGGTGAAAAGAGTCAATTTGAGAAAGAAGCATGCCAATCTGTGCCAGGGTTTTGAGAGCATTTGATGTTGTGAATGGTTGAAAGATTTGTATAAAAAGCAAATTTAATTTTCACAGTTTAAAAATTGTGTGTCAAAGTATAAGTTTTGTTATCAAATTTTCAGTTGATTTTGTTTCATAAAAATAAAAAATTAAGGAGAAGAATTTTTCAAAATTTTGATTTTAGACATGCACAGGAACCTTGGCATTGTGGACAAATTCACACTTAGTCAAAGCTAGAAGTGATCAGCTACTGAAAAACATTCTAACATCAGCTACTTAAAAAACATTCTTCCTCTATGAATGTTTGTGCATTTCTTTTTCAGTTTTAAACTGAGCCAAACACTCTTTTCATCATCCAGATAGTTTTCTAAAGTCTCTCCTGATCTTCAAAAACAACTCTTAGATAGGTATTTCTCCAACACAGACCAAGGCTATCTTTTTGCATCTTGACCATCTCAAGAGTGAGATGAAATCTGAAGAGATATGCCTTGTTGCTACAGTGGGACAAGAGTCTCTCTTGATGCACACCCACCATAGCTAGATTAGAGTTTTGAAATTTTTTTGCCAGATTATCCAGACCTTGTACTGTAGTTCAAACAACAAGTCTGAAGTTGCAGAAGAGTCCGGAACTACAGAACAAGAATGGAAAGCATATTCAAAGAGTGGAATGCAGTCTTTGTTATTTAATTTCAACTGTTTCCCTGACACATTAAGCAGCATCACATGAATATGACCTTACAAAACTGTATGAGAGCATAATTCCGATTCACCCTTTGTCTGTTGAGGGCCAGGAAGCTCAATTTCAAAAGCCTGATCACATAAAATTGTACAGAAATCGATAAACACATCCAAAACAGTTCTGATAAGCAGTTTTAACCCATGCCAAAAAAATTGTCATTCACAGCATATTGTCTCAAATAGACCACATAGGAACGGTTCCAATGCCTAAAGACCTTCTCACAGACATCCTACTACAGCATCCCAAATTGTTCCTGCAGTTACATGCTGTAACACAAACAGTTGTGTCATTATTTGTTACTGACTAATTTCAGATTTCGGTTTTTGGCTTATCTTTCAGAAAACTTCTTGTTTAATCTGTTGTGGTTCAAACAAAAAAAAAAAAAAGGTTGCAAAACTTAATCTTTCCCAGAGTGACATCAGTAACTGGGAGTAAAATGCATTATCTTCCCTACTCAATAGATAGGGGTAGTCTCTTATTCCAGAATAACACAGACTGCTGGTAAGCAATAGAAGGCTAATTAGAGGAAGTATCTAGTACAGAGCGACACCTGCATCTCTGATAGCTGGGAATTAGTTCACCTCTGGCTTTTGGGGATCCGTAACCCCATGCTTATCAGGAGAGAATCATTTTAATGAAAGTAAAAGTCATGTCTTTTCTGTGTAAGAGCTATGGAGGGCTAAGCCTTCTTCTAAAATGAATGCAAGAGTGGTAATGACTGGCTTTTAAATCAGCTCACTGACAGAGCACCCACACGGGAATCTGAAAACTCAAGTTAAATCCATCCAGGGAGCAGAGAATGGAGGAAGTTCACATTCACAGCAACATTTTCATCTTTAAAACATATATGCCAAACACTGGTATATATGGAGACCTGTATCCCATTTTGTTTTCTCCCTCCCTAGCCTCTCAATTCCTGTATTGTTTCTTGCAGAGTGACAAAGTTTCAGAAACTAGGCAAAAAAGTGCTTCCCATCATCAGAAACATCTCAAGAAAGTCTTGTAATTATGGCACTGTTCTAGGAAATGAAAGCACAGTGAACTTCAGTCCTGCACTTCCCAGGCAAGAGCATAGCTTAGTACAAAGTCACACTAACATGAACCTCCCTGCGATTAACATGGAACCCAATGCAGGGTCCTTCCATCCGTCATTCTTATGGCTCTCGCCAGTGGTACCTCTGGGGAACTGACAGGGAGGAAATCAGACGTTGAGGGGGTTAGTCAGGCCAAGACATAGGCACCATTCTCTTGTCAAGAGAGAGAATTCTGATCTGCAGTCCTGAGGAGAGCTTAGAAGCTGAACAGGGAAAGAATCTGAAGTACAGGTATCTCCAGGCACTATGAGGTGTTGGGGGTTGGTTCCTTTTTCCCTTTTCTCTCTGAGGAATTTTTCCCATTGTGATGCTAAGGACTTGTGGCTACAACCTAGCACGGATGTGAGGTAGCTGCACTCCCTTTTGTTCTCTCACTTGCTGGTCTGGGAGAACGGCCGCTGGAAAAACCCCACTTCTGCCACACTGACGCCCGGAGCTGCCTTTCCTCAGCTGGGGGACCCCGCAACCCTCTTCCTGAAAGCCCTCCCACCTCCATCTATCCTGTTGGAGCACCGGGACTGACACTGCCCCAAGATCCGTGAGCAGCGTCTCTCCTCCACCCTTCCCATTTGGGACACAGCCGCCATCAACCCAGCTCTCCTGCAGCCATGCAGGATCACGGCACCTCACCCTACTCATCAGAAGCTGGCCGGCACTGCCTGCTAGCTGTGATGGTAACTGCACCACAGGGGAATGGTGCCCACAACCGAAAGGACTGTTACTAGGTTCCTGTTCTGTTTGTTAATTTCCTAGCTGTTGCTTCATTTGCCTTGTTATAGATATATAGATATATGGATATATGGATATATGGATACATGGATATATGGATACATAGATATATAGATACATATATATATATACATAGTAAAGAACTGTTATTCCTACTCCCATATCTCAGCCTGAGAGCCCCTGATTCCAGAATTATAATAATTTGGAGAGGAGGTGTTTGCACTCTCCATCTCAGGGAGGAGCTCCTATTTTCTTGACAAACACCTGTCTTTCAAACCATGACAGCCAGGTAAGAGGAAGGTTTATAAGAGTACAGGTTTAGATGTAGAGATCTGAATTCCACATGCATGCTGGGTGAGGCATTTTAGTAGCTAGAGACTTTACAGGCTCCATAATCAAGTAATGTCTTTTCTGCTGGATTACAGAAAGAGGATGACTTCAGGTTTAGTCTTCTTTCCCATGCTTCATGCTACATATCTTGAAGCTGTCTTTGAAATTCAAAATGTGTGAACTTACTGGGAAAAGAGAGACACACTAGTTCCCCTGTAAAATACATGGCAACAAAATCCTTAGAGGACACAGTAACATCCTTCCAGATGTTTTGTTGGGTTTTTGTGTTTTTGTGGGGTTTTTTTATCTTTTCCTTCTCTTGTATGCACCTTTTTTTTTTTTTGTCAGAAGCAAAGAAACCATGAAGGAATAAATACCACTACACCAAAAAGTATATAAAAGGACATAACTAGAGTTTTCGAGCTAAAAATCAAATGGGAACTCTTAAATACATCTAGTGATGAGAAATTCATTAAGTGTGTTATGTCCACTGAGGTATTTCTTCATTAACTTTGGTAAGATTGGCAATTTCTACCTTTTTTGTGTGATATGCAAATAAAATGCAGTGATCCACAAGAGAAGGCAAGCATACTTTTCTGCTAAGACAATCAACTTAATGAATAATTAGTAGAAGAATATTAGTAACAGTAATGCTTAATGAGTTAAATCTTCTTTGCATCATATCCTCTAGCTTCCCCAGCTTGCTAAATAAAAGTTTGTTGTCTTAAATTAAAGGACATTTCTGAAATGAAATATAATAAAACTGCAAAGAAGAAAAAGTTAATCAAGATAATTAAAATGAAAAATTTTTAGAATCATCCACTATCACCTGCATTTGCAGTATAGTTGGACTAAATTTCTAATTAAATAGGAAAGTATGTGAAGTGCAGTTCAGCTGATTTGCATTTATGGAACTGGAAGAAAATATTACCTTATTAAAGTGAATTTCAGAGGAAATGTCATAGCCCAGAGGTTTGCCATAGTAGATTATGCAGTCCTTTATGAATTTGACTGCTTCATAGAGCCAGCTCCTCTGTGACTCTAAATCAGCATGGTTTCACCGAAGTTAATGAAGCCACATCAATTTAGACTAGGTAAGCATTTGCCCACTAACACTTTGAGTGTATATATTGCTGCACAGAGCAAAATTCAGCAACATCTACCACTGTGTATATCAGAGAGGGATGCCAATGTAATGCTGTGGTGCCCAAAATAATTCAACCAAATTCTGCTGCTTGGACAAGGGCTGCAGCAGACTGTCTACCTCTGGTGATATATTCCTGTAGATACATACATGAAAACAAGCTAGGTGATATTTGCTGACCTTGAGCACCACTGCTCACAGCGCTGTACACAGCAGTTGTTGAAACTATCAGTTACTCCAATTTCGTGACAGACCTGAATCTGAGCTGACCTCATATGCTCACAGCTGGGAAGGAGAAGGGGATTTTGCAGCCACTGCATAGTGTGATGCATGTTCTCCTTCATGGTGAGATCTCTGCTTTTCTACCTGCACTCCCAACAGTGAGGTTAAAAGTACTGTGTGGTTGCAGTAAAAATAGTGAAACCACGCTCTCTTTTACTTTCAGGAAGCAACAGCTAGTTATTGCTTTAAAAAAATTAGGCAGCCTATGGCTAACCCCGTATTGCCCTTCTGCCAGTGTACATATTCCTGATGTAATACAATTAAGGGTATTCAAGATATTTCATTCTGATTAGTTTAATGTCAGACAAGTCTCATATTTTAAACTCCTAAGGAAGGGGGGAAGATTCCAAGATTCGAATAATGTATTTCATCTCACAGATGGAGCCAAGAAGAAGTCTAACTACAGGCATCTGCTACAACATCAAACTAAATTTAGATTACAAAAATGTAATACTTAACATCAGCAGAGTATTTACCATGTCTCTTTAAGAAACCAGGATTCAGTCTACTGAAGAAGCAAATGTTATTCCAGCTTTTTACACTTATATTCTCTACAAAAGAAAATGACCACTTCTGCCATCACTTTGCTGGGGAAACCACTGCTGGTTTTGGGATGCATTCTATGGTCAATGATTCTGCTGTCATAGTTGTGCTACATCAGAGACAACAAACACCTGCTGGCAGAGATCACAAGTCAACCCAATAGAAGAGTCACTTCAGAGAGAGAAGGCCCATTTCTAGCACTGCTTCATTGACTGCAGGCACAGGCCTGAATTAGCCTTGCAAAACTGTCAGGAAAACTTACCAGACCAAGCATAAAATTAATTCTACAACTCGTTGTTGGTGATGATCCTTAGTGGCGATGTCAAGAAATATTAATGAAATACAATTCATCCATCAAGTTGATTGCTCAGACCAGATAAACAGCAACAGTTTTGTGGAGGGGTTTCAGCTGATAAATCCAAATTACAGTCTCATCATAGCATATATCAAAGAATGTAGTCCCACTCATTACAGGGGCTGAACAGGCTCAACCCAGTCTTTCTCTCTGCTGCCAGGGGTCAGCAGGTAGCTAAATGACCCAGAACACCCTCACTGTTGAACACGTGTTATCAGGTCAAATGACCTTCTGGTCCTACTTGATTCCAAGTTCATTAATTTGGCTTCCTTTAATTTGTAGTTTAAATCCTTTGAGTTTATCGTTAACTATGAAAGTATATATGTATTTGGAAAATCCATTTTAGAAAAACTACGTTTCTTTAATATTAGGTATGCAAAATCTATAGTTGACTTTCTCTGCTATTTTCCATAGGAACTCTTTTAAATGCTTTGAGAAATCTTGCTAAGATTAAAGATGATATTCAGTGCTACCAAAGAGATTAATTACAAATAACATGCAGCAACTATCACAAAAATTATTAACTAAAGTGAGGAAGGCAAAGAAACTCATGAGAGAGATCATTGATGAAGTGGTGCAGGTTGTACTCCTTTTATCTGGTCAGCTGTGTCACTGCTGTGCAGCAGTGCTGCAAGGGTGTGGAAAGGAGGAAAGATAGACAAGGAGAAGCAAGAAAAAGAGGGCAAGGAAGAGACAGCAATAGGCTTCCTGCCTTGGCTGGGAACACACATCTTGCCATCTTCAGTGCCTCATTGTGTTGCACAGGTTGCAGCTGATACAGAATGAAATTGCACAGAGAAATTGTTTCAGGAGATCAGTAGAGAACACTTTTGGAGTTGCACTGGATGTTGGTAGAGAGGTGCCTAGCAGAGCAGGGGAGGGAAGTGAGAGATATAGCCCTGTGAGTCTGGAGGAAGTGCTACAGGCCACAGCTTGCTGAGGACTTGTCACCGGGCCAACACAGGCTTGACACACCCCCAGATGTATCAATGCCAGAGGTGCACAACAGAAGTCTCCAGATACAAGCAATGGGTGCTTGAAGATGGAGGTCACAAGAAAGATTTGTCATCAGGACTCGAGAAACCTTTAATTAAGTGTCATATTTCTTAATTGTCTAGGTTTTCACAGGTGGCTACTAAATCTGTGATTCCATGCTTTGACAGCATCTTTACATTCTCCCTTAATGTCTATTAAAGCAACATGAAATGACTGTTACTACCACTGCTAAAAAAAGAAAAAGCACCAAAAAGCCCAAATTTCCCAAAGTTCCCAGCACCTGAGGTACTCAAACTTGTTACTATTGGAAAACCAACACCAATTCAAAATCAGTTGAAACCTAAAAAGCGCACTGGAAATGCTATGAATATAAAGATATGCGTGAACACTGAAATTACATTATACCCATAGGAAGATATTGAAGGAAGAGGATTCCTACAAGGGAAGAAAAAAACAAACTACAATAAACAAACAAACAAGCTGAGGTACAGCTAGGAAAAAATGCTTTACCCAAGATGGAAGTCTCTTGTTTAAAATATAATGTGCCATCTTTCTCCAGTCTCAAAGGAGATTTTTGAAGAAAAGATATCTTGAGACCCTTTGTAGTATCATTCTCTATGAAGCAAAGAGCCCTTCTCCAAAAATCAACATTATTTGCGTGTGTTTAGTCTGTAGAGAAGTTGGAAGGTAGTAGGCTTCCTTTGGATGCAAGTTGATTATGCATGGCCTTGGAGAGTAGGGACGCATACAGAGAAGCCAAGAGGGCCAAGTTTAGCCCATACTATTTAATCATGCAACCTCCCATTTATGATCACCTGACAAGACATGCTTCAACTATTTGATCATATCTAGTTATCCTTCTAGATGCACCTCTACTGGTTTTCAATTGGCTTCACAGCAGAATGATTCTTTAACACTTATAGAATGCAGCCTGCTAGGAAATGGAGGAGTTGGAAGAGCAAAGAGGTAAAAACATATTATCTCCTTGGATTTTCTGTACTTCTCTGACCTACGATAATTACAAAACATTATAGCAATCTCTAAAAAAGACTTGCTACTGAAAGACCATCATGCTAAAATGGGTGCTATATTCAGAGCTGTGCACTCATGAGGGCTTTTTTTCTTAACCTCTTATAGCATCAAGAAAACTGTACTGTATATCAGATCTAGAGAACTTCTAATTTTACTGGAAATGGTTATTAAGTAGTTTAATCCTAAATGTAAGATTAAGGAAATCTGCAGTGAGCCTCCTCTCTAGCTTGTAAGCTAGCTCAAGGCCAGGAGGAGGCTTAGAATCCAGCAGGAACAAGATAAAAGACCAAAGGAGGCTCTTCTTCCCGAGATAATCCAAGCCTTTGCTCCTGGACGAGTTCCAGAGGAAAGAGAGAGCGAGCATGCAGGGAATTTCAAACCTTGGGAAGAGGAGAGGAACCCGGATCACAGCCAACCAGGTCTGGCTGAAGAGGAGGGGGGGGGGTGGGGGTTGAACCATGTTACAAACCACAGGGGGATCTGGGAAGGAACCATTTCAATGCAAAACATAAACCAAATACTGAAATACAACATCTCCCTTTTTTTGTTTAACAAAGTTAAAAGAAAGGCATTGGTTTCATTCTGATTCAGAATATGGATTTGCCCACCACTTGCAGCTTGTGGGCAAGTTAGACTGCTTTTGGTTTGCCAACTCTATGCGGTTGACTTTTGAGGTAGAAGGAATTAGACCACTAATGGCTTTGAAAAATTAAGCAATGTACGATTCCAAATGCCATCACTATAAGGAAAAGAACAACAAAAAACAACAGAATTGTTTTAACTATTCAAGTCCACCATCCTAAGAGTCCCCAGCCTTTGAACAGTCCTCAGATTCTTGCTTCAGTTGTTCGATCAGACTTTTCATTTCACGGAGGGCTGTGTGGATGTTGGGAACTTTTGAGGTTAGGTTCATGCAACAAAGTCCTTCAAATTCTTGGCATTCATGTCCATGCAGCAGCAGGAGGAAGTCTATGGCTGCAGGATTTTGGAGTGTGGCGTGTCTGGTAATTTTCTCGTCTTCTAGGAGGGAACTGATGGCAGTGGATGTTAAGTTTGCCTGTTTGACCACCCAGCACTCTAGGTGTCTCAATTCACCTAGAGCTTTGGCTGCTGCAACCCATGTCAGGAACAGGGATACAGCAATCCTTTTTGACTTGGCCAAATGAAAAACTTCAGAATCACAGTTTGGGTCCAAAGTGTTAGCACTTCTTTTTTGAATTTTGTTGTCCTATTTGTTTTTATGAGTCCATTCACCAATTAAGGTTTGGTTGGGTGCCAACAGGGACAACTGCCTGAAGGTACATGGCCCTCCTTATAGTCGAGAAGGGATCCGTGCCCATGCCCGAACTCCACAAATTAAGAATTGACCTTAAGGGAGGCTTTTGGGACTAGAATGGTGCAGATTTCCTGCTGCAACATGGCTCAGAATGTTACACCACCTTTTGGCGGTGAACTCCTCCCGATACTGCAGTATGTTGTGAAAGGCTTTGGTGCTAGATAGCGGGCTGAAGGTAAAGTGAATGCAGTATGGTGCAGGAGAGGAACCTAATAGTTCAAATTCTTGGGGCTCCTGAGCTGCTTTCGACAAACTTAGCAGCCACTCTTCTATGGGGTTCTTAATCATTACAGCTCTCTGATGACAATTTTGGCATGGTCGGATGCTGTGCGATTCGGAACCTGGGGTAGGCAGAGGTGTGTCAAAGCTGGCTGAATATTCTCCAACCTGCAGTGGGATCCCTACCAGGCAGGTGGACATAGGGTCTCTTGCTGCTGCAGTGAACAGACATATATTTTCCTGTTGGAGTGTCTGTGCCAGGGTCAACCAGATGTTTTGGCATGGCTGAGGGACAGCCCAAGCAGCTATCAGGCTACTCAACGTGAACAGGATGACAACTTGGAAGTCACACATCATGAGGTTGAGTGGGAGTTGGAATTTTCTCTAAACAGAAAAACAAACATTTTTTAAAGCATGTTAAAAGTCTTTGTGTCTGCCAGAATGTAGCCATCTCTTAGGAAGGTTTTCTCTCCTCTTTCCAGGGGCGCCTTCTTTTTGAAGCAACAGCTACATGCTTCTCATCCCCTTCTGCTGGAGCTGGATGTTTGGGGACAAAAGGTTTCACCTACTTCTGGGGAATCCACCGAGAGCCTGAGGGGGTGGATACGCATGCATAGCCACACCCCCAGGTAATGATCTCATAGGGGCCTTTGGTTTCCCAAGTTTCTGGGTCAATTTGAACTGATTACCACTATTGAAGTGATGTACCACAGGTGGACTCATATTTTCAAATGAACAATTCAGAAAATTGATAGTAAACGTGGCTTTGCAGAGCTTCTGCTGTGGAGACATCCACACAGTTGAACTGCTCTGTCTAGCCAGGACCTGCTTGAGCATCTGGTGGGCACGCTCAATCACACCTTGGCCTGTGGGGAAGTGGGGGATGCCAGTTTTATGTTCCACTCCCCACTGCAGGACAAACTCTAGGAGTTCCTTGGATGTATACGCTGGACCATTATTGGTTTTAATTTCCCTAGGGATCCCCAGCACTGAAAAGGCTTGCACTAGGTGTTGTTTGGCATGCACGGCCTTTTCACCTGCGTGGCAGAGGCATAAACCATGCCTGAACATGTGTCAATGCTTTCATGATCATATTTGAGGCGACCAAAACTGGGAATATGTGTTAAATATGTCTGCCACACTTCACAGCTGCCAAGGCCCCAGGGGTTGACCCCCATACCCAGCGATGGCATGGCCTGGAGCTGGCAACTGGGACAGGTGGCCACAATGGCTCGAGCCTGACTTGGTGTTAGTTGGAACTGAGAGATCAGACCTGGCACTTTTTGATGGTATTGCTGGTGGCTCAACTTTGCCTGTTGGAAGATGCCAAGGAGGTGTGCTTTCTGAACTGGGGCAGCCAGGAAGTCTGCCTTCTGCGGTTTTGCCTGGCAAATCGGTATGTGACCTTACATTGTCCTGGGTTGATGTTATGGTGCTTGTATCCCCAGTCGTGTGTTCTGTTTATGCCTGGTATTATGTTCTGTGCTTTCAGAACTGACTCCGAAAGTGAAGGTTTGTTATATGTGATTATCAGCCAGCTCACCTCCCCCATAGTCTGTGCTTAGGAGTGGCTGGCTTGCTTGCTTGCTTGCTTGCTTTTGCTTTTCTTCTTTCTTTTTCTTTTTTTCTTTCTTTCTTTCTTTCTTTCTTTCTTTCTTTCTTTCTTTCTTTCTTTCTTTCTTTCTTTCTTTCTTTCTTTCTTTCTTCCTTCCTTCCTTCCTTCCTTCCTTCCTTCCTTCCTTCTTTCCTTCCTTTCTTCCTTTCTCTCCCTTTCCTGAATACTATCTGAACCTGTTCAGGCTAGAACCTGGGAAACACCAAGGAACATCAGGAGTCTGCATTTTGTGATCCGCAGCAGTCATCCCCAGCACCAGAGACCGATAACTGGCCGACCACTTGCAAAAGAGACTTTCTGAGTTTACCATCCTCTCAGAGCAGTGAAAGAGTTTTTTGTCATCTGGAGCTGTTCAATTTTTTTCCCTTGTGTTGGGGAGTGTCTTGTTTGTTAAATAAACAGGTTTTTTCCACTTTTCTTGGAGGAAATTGTTCCCGAACTTGGTGGTGGGGGAAGGAGTCGTGGGAGTTTGTTTTCTGGGGGCTCCTTACAGAGGTTTTCCTCAAATTTGCCCTAAACCAGGACAAATATCCTGGCACCCAACGTGAGGCTCAAGAAGGTGGAAAAAACTTTGTTCCAATAATATTTTGGTTCCAATTACTTTGTGTTGGTATAGAGCAGTTACAGGCTATGTTGTTTGAACTCATAATGTCTCTTGGGGTGGAGGCCTGCATGTGTTTCTGGTCCCTAGGGTATTTTGAGGTCTTAATACCTCTGTGGTCCCTAGGTTTATTTTCTTATCCAGAAATAGCTCCAATATTGTCCCTAATACGTAGTTTCTGTAGTAGAGGGCACTGACCAGAATATTCATCAGGCTGGGCTTGGTTGTAGTGGCTTGCAGGAGATTTATAAAGATGCTGGAGTCTGTTCCAGGAATGTATGGTTCATGGTTATGGTTGTGTACCCAGGGGATGAGGCTTTTCAGCCTTTGTTTTCCTTCTTCTCCTCTGAATTTGTTACACCCCTATTAGAGAATGTTCAGTTTCCCCTCAGTGTTAAAGAGACCATCTTTCTGGTGTTTAATCTAGTAAGCTTTCTCTCTACAGTCCGCAATTTCTATAGAATGAGAGCTGAGATTTCTAGAGGGGCTGATGAGACTACTGATTTAGAAGTAGAGCCAAGCGTGAGGAATCCTGAGTGGTGTAGGAAATGGGAGGATATGGGCCAAATCTTAAAGGAATTTTCTGACCCTATAGTCTGGGACTTTCCATGTGAACAAATTCAGAACCCAGCTGAGGTGGCGAAATACCTGAAAGACAAGTGCCATGATAACTCTAAGAAAAAGGTCATTGCAGTGAGCTGGGCCCTGGCATATGCTTATCGCACCCTGTTAGATACTGTAGGGCAGCAGAAAGAGGAAAGGGGACAGGGAGATAAATCAGGCACTATCCCAGTCACTCAGGCTGCAGCCAACACCCCAGGCTTGAGGCCAGCAGCTAAACCAGACAGTAAGCCTCAACCAATGGCTGTTGCTACTAGCATGAGAAGTAGAAAGCGAACAGAGAAGACTGATCAACCAGTGGATGCCCATGATGATGATGATGCAGGAGAAGGACCATCAACGCCTCCTGACATAAAATCAGGAGTCAAAGCAACTGGTACAAGATCAGAGGCCAATTTGATTTCTTTTCCCTAAAGGACCTCCATGGTCTAAGAAAGGATTACACTCGACAACCTGATGAGTCTATAATTATAATTGTGTCTGTCTTTGGGATTCTGTAGGTGAGGCTACAATTCTGGACAGCACTAAGCGAGGCATTTGGGATCCCTGTCACATGATCCTGACATCAGCCAAGGAATGATGAGGGGGGCTAACCCTCACAGCCTCTGGGCACGGGTCCTGGACAGTGTCGCACAAAGATACCTGTGTGCAGACGATCTTTATATGCAGCAGACACAGTAGAAGAATATAGAACAAGGGATCCAACGTCTGAGAGAAATGGCAGTGGCAGAGATTATCTTCTCAGATGACATAACAACTAGGAATCCGGACTTGGTACCATGTACATCTGTGATGTGGCGAAAACTTGTGTGGCTTGGGCCACATGAAGCTTCTGCTTTAGCAATAATGAAGAGGGATAAGAGGGATGAGACTGTGCTCGATATGGTGAAGAAGCTCCGAGCATATGCAGATGCTGTACATGGCCCAACACATGCCAGATTCGCAGCTGTGGAAACACGTCAGCAGAAATTAGAAGAAAAGATAGAGGAGAATCATAAGAGACTCAGGGAGTAGATTAAAGAGAACCTTCTCCAAATCTCGGCGGTATGAATTAAGAGGCCCTGGTATCCAACACAGACATTTCCCCAATGGGGAGAGAAGGTACACTCCATGAGCTGAGCTGTGGTTCTTCCTGCGTGATTGTGGAGAAAACATGAGGAGATGGGACGGAAAATCTACTGCTGCTCTGGCACAACGGGTGCATGAATTGAAGGAAGGTAAGACTCAAAGAGGAAGTTCCACCAAAAGGAGAGCAGCTCCAGTTGCCCGTAGCCAAATTGCCAAGTATGATGATGATGACATGTCCGATCCCCTTGAAGGAACCTCTAAGACATATGCCCAAGGAAAGAAGGATAAACAGGCTTAGAGAAGCCCTGCACCTAGCCAGGGAAGGCGAGGGAAAATCGTGTTTTCTGGACTGTGTGGATTCGTTGGCCAGGCACATTGGAACCACAAAAGTATAAAGCTTTGGTTGATACTGGTGCACAATGTACATTAGTCCCATCAAGATATGTGGGGGTAGAAGCTGTCTCTATCGCTGGCGTGACAGGTGGATCACAGGACTTTACCTTGGTGGAATCTGATGTGAGTCTGACTGGAAAGGAATGGAAAAAACACCCTATTGTGACCGGCCCAGAGGCCCCATACATTTTGGGCATAGATTACCTCCGAAGGAGATATTTTAAAGATCCAAAAGGACTCAGGTGGGCATTTGGGATAGCAGCTGTGGTGACAGAGGGCATCCAGCAATTGAACACCTTGCCTGGACTGTCCAAGAATCCAACTACAGTAGGACTTCTGAAGGGAGAAGAGCAAAAGGTACCAATTGCCACTTCAACAGTGCATCGTTGACAATATAGAACAACTCGAGACGCGGTGGTTCCCATCCATAAGATGATCCGAGAGCTGGAGAGCCAAGGGGTGGTCAGCAAAACCCATTCACCCTTCAACAGCCCCATCTGGCCTGTGTGTAAATCTGAAGGGGAATAGAGATTGACAGTGGATTATTGTGCATTAAATGAAGTGACTCTACCACTTAATGCTGCTGTGCCAGACATGCTGGAACTCCAGTATGAGCTGGAGTCCAAGGCAGCAAAGTGGTACGCCACTATCGATATCGCCAATGCGTTTTTCTCCATTCCTCTGCCAGCAGAATGCAGACCTCAGTTTGCCTTTGAAGGGGTTTGCAGTATACCTGGAACCGACTGCCCAAGGAGTGGAAGCACAGTCCTACCATTTGCCATGGACTGATCCAGACTAGACTAGAAAAGGGTGAGGCTCCAGAACATTTACAATATATTGATGATATTGTGTGGGCGAACACAGCAGCAGAACTGTTTGAGAAAGGAGACAAAATCATCCGAATCCTCCTGGAAGCTGGCTTCGCCATCAAGAGTAAAGTTAAGGGACCCGCTCAGGAGATCCAGTTCCTGGGAGTGAAGTGGCAAGATGGACAGCGTCAGATTCCTACTAATGTCATCAACAAAATCACAGCTATGTCCCCACCAACCAACAAGAAGGAGACACAAGCGCCGTAGGTTTTTGGAGGATGCACATTCCTGAGTACAGTCAGATTGTCAGCCGTCTTTACCTGGTTACCCACAAGAACGATTTCCACTGGGGCTCTGAGCAGCAACAAGCTTTTGCCCAGATAAAGCAGGAAATTGCTCATGCTGTAGCCCTTGGCCCAGTCAGGATAGGACCAGATGTGAAGAACATGCTCTACTCTGCAGCCAGGAGCCATGGTTTGTCCTGGAGCCTTTGGCAGAAGGTGTTTGATGAGACTTGAGGCCGACCACTGGGATTCTGGAGCTACAGAGGGTCTGAAGGTAACTACACCCCAACAAAGAAGGAAATCTTGGCCACCTACGAAGGAGTCCAAGCTGCCTCAGAGGTGATTGGTACAGAAGCACAACTCCTCCTGGCACCCCAACTACCAGTGCTAGGGTGGATGTTCAGAGGAAAGGTTCCCTCCACCCACCATGCTACCAGTGCTACATGGAGCAAGTGGATTACCCTCATCACATAGCGCGTCTGGATTGGAAAACTGAATCATCCTGGGATTTTGGAAGTAATTACAAATTGGCCTGAAGGTGAAAGTTTTGGTGTCACAGATGAGGAACAAGAACCAGTGACACAGGCTGAAGAAGCTCCGCATACTACCAACTGCCAGCAGAGGAAACAGTTTACGCTCTATTTACTGATGGTTCCTGTCGCATTGTAGGGAAGAATTGGAGGTGGAAAGCAGCTGTATGGAGCCCCACACGATGGGTCGCAGAGGCCACTGAAAAGAGGGTGGATCAAGTCAATTTGCTGAACTCAAAGCCATTCAGCTGGCCCTAGACAAGAAACAGAGAAGTGGCCAAAGCTTTATCTGTACATTGATTCCTGGATGGTAGCTAATGCTCTGCGGGGATGGCTGGAGAGATGGAAAGAGGCGAACTGGCAGCATAGAGGAAAACCAATTTGGGCTGCTGAAGAGTGGAAAGACATCGCTACACAGTTAGAGAAACTACCTGTGAAGGTTCGCCATGTAGATGCCCATGTCCCCAGAAGTAGAGTTAATGAAGAGCAGCAAAACAATCAGCAGGTAGATCAGGCTGCAAAGATAGGGGTGTTGAAGATAGACCTTGATTGGGAACACAAGGGAGAGTTGTTCCTAGCACAATGGGCCCATGATGCCTCAGGCCACCAGGGTAGAGATGCCACCTATAAGTGGGCACGAAACCGAGGGGTGGATCTAACCATGGACAGCATTTTTCAGGTTATCCATGACTGTGAGACGTGTGCTGCCATCAAACTGGCCAAGCACTTGAAGTCCCTCTGGTATGGGGGGCGATGGTCCAAGTACAAGTATGGGGAGGCCTGGAAGATTGATTACATCACACTGCCTCAAACCCACCAAGGCAAGCGCCATGTATTAACCATGGTAGAAGCCACCACGGGATGGTTGGAAACCTACCTTGTGTCTCATGCTACAGCCCGTAACACCACCCTGAGCCTTAAAAAGCAGGTCCTTTGGAGGCATGGTACCCCTGAGAGGATTGAGTCAGACAATGGGACACATTTCTAGAATAGCCTTATCAACACTTGGGCTAGGGAATATGGCATTGAGTGGGTGTACCATATCCCCTACCATGCCCCAGCTGCAGGTAAAATGGAGAGGTACAATGGATTGTTAAAAACCAACTTGAAAGCATTGGGTGGGGGATCTTTCAAAAACTGGGAGCAGCATTTAGCAAAGGCCACCTGGTTACTTAACATCCGAGGTTCCACAAACCGAGAAGGTCCTGCTCAGTCTGAGTCCCTTAATATAGTAGATGCAGATAAAGTCCCACTGGCACATGTCAGGGGTTTGTTAGGGAAGACTGCATGGATTAATTCTGCCTCGAGTACAGACAAACCCATTTGTGGGATTATCTGCTCAATGACCAGGTTGTACATGGTGGATAATGCAGAGAGATGGAACAACATGATTGTACCTCAGGGAGATCTGATTGTGGGGTGAGACTCATAGGCAAATATCATTGTTTGCTGAATGTTACCATCATTGTTTGTACATTAGATCACACAGACATGAGACAGAAGAAAATGTGTAAGTAAGTGTCGAAGGTCTAAGCAAAATAGAAGGAAATGTCTAAATGTCGAAGGTTTGAGCAAGTGAGATGGACTTTTTACTTGATAAAGTTTTTACATGGTGTCTAGTAGTGTGTCCACGATATGGAGAAAAGGGGTGGAATGTCCTGGGTTGATGTTATGGTGCTTGTATCCCCAGTCGTGTGTTCTGTTTATGCCTGGTATTATGTTCTGTGCTTTCAGAACTGACTCCGAAAGTGAAGGTTTGTTGTGTCTGTTTATCAGCTGGCTCACGTCCCCCATGGTCTGTGCTTAGGAGAGGCTGGCTTGCTTGCTCGCTTGCTTTTGCTTATTAGCTAGTTTAGCTAGGCAGTCCCTAGGCAGTTTCTTTCCCTGGACTGTTTTTCTTTTTCTTTCTTTCCCTTTCCTGAATACTATCTGAACCTGTTCCGGACTAGGACCTGGGAAACACCAAGGAACATCAGGAGTCTGCATTTTGTGATCTGCAGCAGTCATCCCCAGCGCCGGAGACAGGTAACTGGCCGACCACTTGCAGAAGCGACTTTCTGAGTTTGCCATCCTCTCAGAGCAGTGAAAGAGTTTTTTTGTCATCTGGGGCTGTTCAGTTTTTTTTTCCTTGTGTTGGGGAGTGTCTTGTTTGTTAAATAAACAGGTTTTTTCCACTTTTCTTGGAGGAAATTGTTCCCGAACTTGGTGGTGGGGGAAGGAGTCGTGGGGGTTTGTTTTCTGGGGCTCCTTCCAAAGGTTTTCCCCAAATTTTCCCTAAACCAGCACATACATAGATCACATAGAACACATGCTCTTGATGTGAAAGTAAGTAAATTAGTTTTGAAGGCAACCTGAAGAGATGCTCATTCTCGATGTCATTGAGAAATGCCTGCTACACACTGAACACTACCCCCGCCAAACAGGCTGAGTCGGTTACCAAATTAATTGGCTCCGATAATTTCTCAAAGGCTCTGACAACTGCGGCCAGGTCGGCTACCTGGGGTGACACTTCCACAAATTCCACATCAGCTTCCCAATGCTGAGTCTGGGGATTTCTCCAAGTCATCACTGACTTCTGGGATGCCCCGGACGCATCCGTGAATACTGTGAGAGCTTTGAGTGGCCTACGGCTCCTCTTCTCACAAGGAGTGAGGTGGAATTCCTCACTAAACAGTTTGTGAGACAGGGAGTGGACTGACATTTGTCCACTGTAGCTGTCCAGAGATAACTGGAGGTTGGCATTGCTCTGGAGCAGGTGCTCAAACAACTCTTTGATCAACCTTTCAGAAGAGTTTCTGCCCTTCTCAGAAAGTTTGACCAGGAGATGAACACATGTAAAGCCACAACCAGCCAGCTCACGCTGTCTCATCCTTTCTTTCTGAATCAGCTGAGCCATCAGCTCTTGTGGCTTGCTGATGGTCTTGGATCTTTGGTGGGAGAGGAAGACCCATTCTTTGATTAAGACTGGATCTTTCTGCCCTTTGATCCATTGGAATATCAAACCATGTAAGTGTGGCAGTTTCCCCAGGACAATGAATTTGATAGGCAGTTCGAGCTGATAACAGTGAGCCTGCCTCTTGGTCAAAGCCTTCTGTGCTTTTTCGATTGTGGCCTTTGCGTCTGGGGTCAGTTCCCTGGGAGAAACCAGCTCTCTCTCCCCTTTCAATAAATTGAGCAAGGGGTTTAGGTCCTCATTGGTGAGGCCTAGCCAGGGCCTGACCCAGTTCACAGGCCCACACAAGGAATGGAGATCTGCTAGGGTTTTGGCATCACTATGGATTTCCAATTTCTGTGGAACAATGGTGCATGCAGTGATCTCCAAGCCCAGGTATTTCCAAAACGGCATCTTTTGGACTTTGTCCTCCTGCAGTTGAAATCCAGCCGAGGTTAAAACTAACCCCTAGGTCAAGTGTGTGTTGGAGTATAGAGTCATTGCGGGCACACAAGCACATCATCCATGTAGTGTAAGATGATGGCCTCCCTTTTTGCGGGCACACAGGGGACAGCAATGAGGCCACATACTACTGGCAGATGGAGGAGCTACACTTCATTCCCTGCAGGAGTACTTTCCAGTAGCACTTCACTGGGGATTCTCAGTTGATCATAGGAACTGAGAAGGCACTCTTTGGAGCATCTTCTGAGTGTAGGGGAATTTGGAAGGAACAGTCCTTGATGTCAAGGAAAGCCAATTGCCAATTTTGGGGGAGCATCATAGAGGAAGGCATCCCAGGTTGGAGAGACCCCATGTCCTCAATTACTTTGCTTATTTCCTGGAGGTCGTGGAGCAGTTGCCACTTGTCTTTACCCAGCTTTATTACAAAGACTGGGGAGTTCCAAGGGCTTGTTGTCTCTTCTATGTGCCCTTTGGCTAATTGATCCTCCACAAGCTCCTCGAGCTTCTCTTTACTCAATGGCCACTGTGCTACCCACTTTGGGGTGTCATCCAACCAATTTTTGGATAGGGTGCTCTACAGTGGCCACCTCTAAATGTCCTGGAGAGTCTTAGGGATAACTAATTTGACTCCCCAATGGGACATGGTGTCTCTTCCCCACAGGGGGCACTTGTAGTCAGTGAAAAACAGACACTGGTTAATTTTCCAGCCAGCCCCTCAATTTGCACGATGCAAATTGAGATCTTTGCCAACTTGATCCCTCCTACACCTTGGATTTTGCCAGCTATGGGTTGCAACTCCCAATGTGACAGCCATATCCTCTCAGGTATGATCGTCACATCTGCCCCTGTGTCAAGCAACCCTTCCACATGGAGATGGTCTGATCCATGGGTTAGGCTGCATGCCATACAGAGTTTGTTTTTGCCAACCACTTCTGCCCAGTAGATATCAGGTGCTTTTTCATCTACTCTGACCTCTGTTGGAATGGGAATGTCCTGGTCGAGGATTTGCCCCTCAGCAAAACAGAAGAGTGGCTGAATGCAGCGTGCCAGGAGAATGAGGTGAGTTATGTCTCCCTTGATGGTCATGGGAGCCACCTCAATCTCCAGGGCTGTGTGTGCTGTGTCCCCAATAACAAAATACTCACTGTCCAGTTCCATGTGATTTGTCATCATGTCCTGAGAGTTGATTGGCAATGACTGTCTAATCAGTAGACCTGAAATGAAAGCCTTTGATAGTCACTAGCCTGGAACAGCCACGAGGCTGCCAAACTTTGTTAAGCAAACATTTCTCATTTTTACTTTCCTGCATCCCCACACCCTGTTTTCCTTCTTTCCCCATTTTTATTAAGAGAGAGGCTTTTGCCAGTGTGGAGCCTGCTGTATTTATTTCATGGCATACATTTATGCCAGTGGCGGGTATGCGCTCTGGCCTCAGTTTTTTTGTTTGTTGGTCCACTTCTGTTGCTGGCTTTGAGGACAATCTCTGGCGAAGTGTCCTGGCTTTTTGCACTGGAAGCAGATGACATGTTGCAGCTGCTCTGGTGACATCGGTTGCCTCCTCGCTCCTGGTTTTACAGCTGCAGCAGTCTTGGGGTGTGGGATTCCTCTCCTGTGCACCAAGCAGTTCTGCTTTCCTGGCACAGATGTCTAGCATTTGTGCTCGACTAGGCGGAGGCTCGACAGGCAGGCTCAGTATGACCCTGCGGCAGGTTTCATTGGCATACATCTGAGCCATCTCCTTAATCAATTCTGTCTATATCACTGGGTCTTGTTCTTGCCTTTCCACCTGCACTCAAAGAGGATCCAGAAACTGCAAGAAATTCTCTGAGGCAAACTGTTTAATGTTAACATAACTACCCTTGACTTCAACCGTTGGTAACTGGTTAAAAGCCTTTTCTGCAACATTACAGATCTTATCCAGAACAGACTTGGATAATACCCGAGTTTGTTTCTCAGGGCTCTTCCATTCTCCCTCACCACATCAATGTTCATAGGTAATGTCATTCCCATCACTATCCTTTGCATCATCAGAGCTTTGCTGAAGCTCTTGTAAGAATACTTTCTGAGATCTTTTCCACATGCTTTCCCACAGATCAAACTCTGAGGGGGTTAACAGGCACAGGAAAAGGTCTCAGAGATCAGCAAGGACTAACTTGTTTGAGTTAAAGGTGGCTCTCATCATCCCTTTAAAAATTTCACTGCTTCTGCCAAACTCCCTTTGGATTTTGCAAATCTCTTTTTTGTCTTGGTAGGACATATATCTGCTCCTACCATTTCACCTACCAATATAAATGAGAGAAGCAGTAGAGGGTATGTCTTCCTCTTCCTGGTTCTGATCTCCAGGGGATTCTCCCGTGCTTCCACCCCCCTAGGAGCTGGGAGGCAAGCCACCCCCCACCCCGTGGGCACCTGGGAGAGGTTGGCTCGCCTTTCCCCCCGGGGGTTCTGGGAGGGGCTGGCACCTCTCCCCTCACCGGGTCTGGGAGACTGCCCACCCCTCCACCTCCACAGGGACCGGGGAAGGGCCCACTCCTACTGCTCAGGAATCTGGAGGGGGGATCCCTTCTTTCCCCCACCCAGCCCTGTGGGGACCAAAAGGCAAGCCACCCTCTCCCCTGCCTCCACTCCCACGGGGACCAGGGCTTGGGGCATGGCCTCCCCGGCAGGAGATGAGAGGGGGACATCCCCCTCCCCATCCCCACCTGCACTGGAACCGTGGCTGGGCCCCCGCTCCTTCCCGCTCCCGCGGCAGCTCAGAGGGCGGGCTCCTTCTCCCCTGCCCCATTTTTCACAGCAACCCTGAGGGCAGGCATGGGAAAGCAGAGCAGGGGAGGGGGTGGAGCCGCACAAGTTGGAGGTGCAGCCCTGGGAACCAGGATTGCAACACGAGGGCAGGGTTGCAGGGTGACATCATGCAGGGCAATGTCATGCAGGGCGGGCACTTGGAGGAGGGAGGGGGCAGGGCAGACTAGGGGAGTAAAGAGTTGCGGGTGGGGAAAGTGTTGGGGGCAGGGACGAGAGAGTAAAAGTGGTTGTGGGATGAAGAAAGGTAATGCGGAGGATTAAACACATGGCTGCCACCATTGTGGACTCCCACAATGCAGCCCGTGATGCCCAGGGGCTTGGCCATGTGGCCAGTGCCGTCTTGGATCTCAACCACGTGGCCCCCTGCCCCCTTGGGCTCGGCCATGTGGCCGTCACCCTGACGGGGGGGATGTCACTTTTAAAGCTACCAGAACATTGTTCTTCAGGGAAAACAGTTGGGATAGAGGGATACAGGGAAGATTCTCTGACAACCTGCGCTAAAATTGTCAGAGCCATAGTACCAGGGGGAGCATGTGGGGCCAGGGAGACTGTGGCTGTACCAGGTACCCTGCATTTCTCGGGGTGACCCACATGCTTTCTCGAGTTCCAGGATAGAGAAGGGGGTGGGAGAAGGGCAAGGGGAATCGCAGGACTTTGCTGCGGCTGTCTCTTGAGCTCTGTTTTAAGTAATTGCTTGCGAATTTTCAAGAATAATGCGAGAAACAAGAGTGGTTGTTATATCTTCATTTTCTCCTTTAATGTTAATAGCTCTCCAATTTTGCCCAAAAAAGGAATATAGTCTATGTTTTGCATGTTAAAGTCCATGAATTCAACAGATAACCAGTAAAGTGTTTAAATAGTTTTTTAGAAACTGTAACATCTCCGCCACATGAAATTTTCTGAAGCCTGGAAAATATTCTCCCTTGCTGAGTAGAAAGCTGTGCGCCCATTCTGATGTTTTAAAAGCAATCTACACAGGCTATCTACCTTCTTCCACAGTAAAACACAGCCGCAAATTACTTTTCCTTTCCCCCAACCCCGGGTCAGGACAAAGGGGATCCGGTGGTCTACCCACCAGGATTGCATCACCACAACTCACGTGTGCCACCTCCCGCCGGTCGCCGTCGGGAAGCCCTGCTGCTCCACCGCCGCTTCTAGCCTAGTCCAGGCCTTGCCCCGCGCCGTGACCACCGTGGGAATGCACGCCCCGCTGTTCAGAGTGGCGCCACTGTGGGAATCACCTCTTTTGTCGCCAGCATCTTGCCGTCTGGACTTTTCCACCGCTGCCACGCCGCACTGGGTGCTAGTGCCCCCGCAGCCGCTCGGCCACCATTCTGCATGGGAACCCACCCAGCTGGGGGCTATTTCGGGGTCCCCGCCTAACATGAGGGTATCTTACCCTTCTCCCGTGAGCCTCGACTGTCTGTGAAGCTGCGTAAGAAGTCCTCGTTCCAAAGTCGACATGCCTTCCGCTGAGGCGGGCTCCTGTCTTCTCCTCCAGCCACTGTAGCTGTGCAGAAAGCAACTTTGGTCGACTGAGGTAGTTGGACAGTTCAAAAGGCTAAATGAATCCCTAGATGGGACTCCAGCCACACCGTGAAGTTCTCAAACTTCCGTGAAAGCTACCACGTTGAAGTGCCAATTGCTGTAAATACCCGAGCCTCCTCTGTGGCTTCTAGGCTAGCTCTAGACCAAGATGAGGCTTAGAAGCCAGTAGGAACAAAATAAAAGACCAAAGGAGGCTTTATTCCTGAACAAATTCTGGGGGAAAGAGAGAGTGAGCATGGGAAACGCGGGGAATTTCAAACCTTGGGAAGGGGTGGAGGAACCCCGGGTCACAGCCAATCAGGTCCAGCTGACGGGGAAAGGTGGGGGGGAGGGGGGTGTGAACCATGTTACATACCACAGGGGGATCTGAGAAGGAGCCATTTCAATGAAAAATATAAACCAAATAGTGAAATACTACATCACTTGGTGTCAGGATTACATAAATCAGTGGACTACTGCAGCACTTTAAATAACCGCTCTTAGTTATGCTCTTGTTTTGTTATTCTCTTACACAGACTGCTTTGGTTTCCCAGGGCATGTATCCAAATGAGCGGGAACTAAGGTGAATTTCCTTCTTCCAGAGACATCAGATATTCATTCTCATTCCTGTCCCTTCTCAGTAGTTCAGCACTGTGTGCTTGATCTTTTTATTTTATTGTTGTAAGTACAATAACAGTGAAGTTAAAATTTGAATTCAAGTAGAAAATACTCTGTTTCTGGTGTCTGATGTTTCAGTGCAATTTCTTTGAATTCACTCTGGTATGTACCTGTCTGTCAAGGAAAAGTTCTGTTGTACAGGGTGGTACTTCTGCTCATTTTTGAGCATTATCTGTTGAGGCTGAGTTTTAGCAGGACAAAGAAATAGGTTTAATTCTATATCTTTATCAAATATATATATTCTGTATATAATACCTATATATTATATTCTATTATTAATAACATGATTATATATTAATATGATATCTATACATTATAGCTACATATTATATTATAGCTACATATTATATCTCTATATCTCAAATGCAAGGAATGAGAAAGCAAGAGGGAATTAATTATATATGCAAAGGAAACGTTATTAAGAGAACTTCTTGGGTGTGTATCAGAGAGAGCTTCCTGTTGCAAAGATATGTGCATGTAAAATAGAGAGGTGTTTAAAAAATAACATTGTAATGGAATGTCTGGAAAGAGACACATTATCCAACTCTGTTTTTAAAAGCCTTGACTCGGATAATAGTGCATGGATCATCTAGCCTCAGTTTAAAAAGGTCTGTACTCTATTGCTACTAAAAGCAACAGAAAAACCTGCAGTGACATCTTCCATGTGTCTGGGAGGCTGACTCTGGAAGGCAGGAGTGATGGAGAGAAAAACTTCCAGCTGCAAGTTAACACTGATGATCACAAAGGCCAAGCCTTTGCATAGCAATTCCAACCCCTCAGCCCTGCTATGCCACTGTTTATGGGGTCTTGCTGGGAATCAGGTGGGGAAATTAGACTTTTCTTGGAGAAGAATGAAAGAAATGCCACAACTTTTCTTCGTCACTCTGATTTTTCCATTTGCTACAGGAGAGATAGACAACTCTAGGGCAAAAAAATATTGTAATGGTAAGGTGAAAAAAAGCAGCAGGGAAAGATGGAAACTCTGAAACATATCACTAAAAGTAGTCACATGGAAAGTAGTGGAAAAATGAGAGGAGAGGAGAGAGAATAAAGGCATTTAGAGGGAGTGAGATGGATGGATGTTTGTGAAGACGAAGATAACTGAAAAAAAGCCTGTTTAAAAAGAAACTTGAGGAGACAGTAGTAAGTGGATGTAAAGAACATGAATGTAATAAATGTCCATGGACCTAGAATAATGCTGGCTAGAGCTGAAATTAAGCAAAAATTAAAACAAATTTTTTAAAAAAAGAGATCCTGGAAGTGGTTGGAGTAAATTATGCTATATATCTGTGTGCTATTGCACTAGGACATATCTTACATGTACCACTATTTATGAAAATAAAAGTGTTAAAGGCCTTTATTCTTCTAACTGATCCTTCTTTCCTCTAAACCCCTCTTTCTCTTCTGATTAGCTCTTTTAGACTATCTGTTATTTGTTCTGCTCCAAGTTTTAGCATTTAATACTGCTTTTAGCACTAAATCCTCTTTATTTGATGTGGTCATCTGTGAAATTCTGACTTGTGGCTTAAAAGTTTTAATATACAGCTATATTGTGAAATACATATATATCCCTATAATCAAATCTATCAATTTCTAGGAATTTCTGCGAAGTCTAATGTTTGTGAATACTTACTGGTGGAAAAAGTACTGGCTAGAACTTCCCCCTCCATGTATTTGGTATCTACTACTCTCTGCTGGATTTCATCTTTAGGAACATCCATGGATAAATTATCGTAACTGTCCAGGAAAATAGGAAATTATATTGAAACAACCATAATACATTGTGTTGGCTAGAGTGCTGCCACCAGGAAATTCAATTAGTACATGGCCTCTTAATCACCATGAAAATATCATTGTAAATGCAGTAGCAGAAACACCTAACAGGTTGGAATATGTTCCTAGAGACAATTTGTTAGATAACTTTGAATACTAATGTCTTCAAACTAGAAGCATGTGCATCATTTAGACAATATTTATTCACTTAAAGGTTGTATTAGTTGTCAACTCGTGGAGGTTTCCTTATGCTGTAGAGTTTACAGGCTTACAGATTTAGAAAGATGCTAAAACTTCCTGAGGCAGCACTCAGGTCTTCCTAAGTGTCAAAAAAACGAAAGGTGTGGGAAAAACTCAGAAATCTGGCTATAATGTGCTAATTACTGGTTGAAGATAAGTTAATGCTGGAGGTTTTAATTTAATTAATAACTTTGTTTCCAGCTCTGTGCTCAGCAGTACACTGACTTGAATAAAAATAACTTACAGTGTCCTAAAGGACTACCGGAGCTTAGGTGAGGCTGCCTGATCCTTCCTCAGAGATAAGGAGTAGAAATAGCATGCATAGTAGTTACACTACTCCTGTAAGTTCAGGTCAGTGTGAGAGTATCAAGTATTAGCATGTGCATCTTGATAAGCTGAAATTTTGCAGGGAAACTTGATGCTGCAAAAACCAACTTTTGAGGAAAAGCTCTTTGTAGATCCACCTAGGAGGGTACATGCAGCTAAGAAACAGTCCACAAAACTCATCTCCCATATCCCTGACCTGGTACCTTTCTACAACATTTATTTTGAATTGCAGGAAGAAACCCATCACTTCAAACATAATAAAAAGATCTGGAATTAAAAGATCACTTACCCTAAAAATCAGACTGTATTACTAGCATGGAGTCTAGGATCATAAGCAGGGATGCATTTGTGGAAGCCTGGCAGTTTGAGCTAGTGATTTACCCATTTCACCTTTTTAAATAAAAATTTCGTCATGTTGCACAAGAACATTTACATTTCACCTAAGCAAACCTACATTGGCTGATACTCCATGTGACAGCAGACCTTACCTAAAGTTAATACTATCTCTATATGACCTCAGAACCTAGTAAATGCTGTTGATACCATTTCCCTTGCTCAGGTTAATTTACTCATTCTGAAGTTTAATACCTATTGAGGTGGTTTTATCAACTGAAATTGCAGGAAAAAATAATTAGCCAGGCTTTTCATGGCAGTTTTTTACTGCCGTTAGAGACAGTGTTTCATTCTGTTTATGACTACCAACACAACATATCTTAAATGACTGCTCTGTTTGGTAATTGTCTGAACAAATTGATTTCTTACTAGCAGTACTGCTCAAATGACATAGTTCCGAAGGACACTAAACAACAACAACAAAAAAAATCAAGACAGTTATTACACCAGCAGTGTAATTTATTAATTGTTCTCCCACTTTCCCAGTAAAAATAACATTTTTTTTGTTACAGACCAGTATGACTGCAGGTAAGTGATTTTATATGCTAATTGATAATTACATTTTTTCATATCAGTGTAAATAAAGAATAAAAGCTGTTTGATATAAATGTAGACCATGAGGAGAGTGTGGTTCACAGTATAAAAGAGGTCATACATGACAAAAGGTGCCAGATAACTGATATTTAAGTTTCAGTTTACTGAACAAGCAAAAAGCTGTTAGCATATT
Source organism: Oenanthe melanoleuca (assembly GCF_029582105.1). Classification (NCBI taxonomy): domain Eukaryota; kingdom Metazoa; phylum Chordata; class Aves; order Passeriformes; family Muscicapidae; genus Oenanthe; species Oenanthe melanoleuca. Next base: position 101,301,349 of record NC_079335.1, on the reverse strand, counting down.
CCACATTAAACAAGTAAAAGTACAAGGGCATCCAGAGGGGAAAACAAGGTCACAGTTGAGGCAAAAAAACTTGGTTAATTCTCAGGTTTTTAAATACCTACATAAGCCCCAAGGATCTTCAAATTGGTTAATTCGGTTGACTTTGTGGTGCCTAAAACATATAACCTTTCACACTATCTCTTGCACACTATATGACTCCAAATATATTCGCGAACCATAATGAAAGATTCCAAAAAACTTTTCTGAGAATGAATGCATTTTCACACCATTGGGTTGATGGAAATACATTGGGAAGTCTAGACATGGTTTTAAATGTTTCATAATTTGTATTTTTTTCTGAAAGAAACAGTTTCTAGGTAGTCATTCAGGGAGTTCACAATTTACCATCAGATGGACTATATAAATCAAGTAAAGCTTAATATCTAAACCCACAGAAATAAAATACAGTTTGAGTCATAAGATGTGGCAGGATATATTTCAAGTACTGACACACTGTGTCTCAATTGTACTGAAGGATGATAACACACAATGGTGCAGGAATAACATAATTCATTAGTGTCAATACACACTAGTAGGTAATTAAATTATTCAGAGCTAGTGTCATTAATCTCTGCCAAGTGACACAAATGAAACCAAACATCTGAAGACAATATTGCAGGAAAAATTTAAATTGAGAACATCCTGAAGAATATGATCTGCATGCAAAAGACATCGTTGTTAGTCTCCTCAGCCAAGTAATACTGTCATTTTAATCATGGCATGGAATGAATTTGTAAACCAGTTTTATGAAGAAGAGGCTATAATCCATTGTAGCTGCCATTTAACCTCTTTCCATTTGAATCCCTTGAGAGGCAGGAAGACACAAATGTGATCAGATGAGCACAGAGCAAGAAGTCGCACTTTTCAGGTACACTGATGCAATATTTGGAGCTACAGTGAGTCCTGGGCAAAATTCTGCTTAGGCGGTGCTTCTGGTGGTGAGCACAGAAGAAGAGCTGGGGGATGGGGTAGATTTCACCATAGAAAGGTGGATCTATACAGGTGTAAATGAGAAACATCAAAACAAGCTGGAAACTGGCAAGCGGCAAGTTGAGGTGGATACATACTGATTTGCTATGTGAAAGAAATAGCAGGGGAGCAAAAAGGGCAGAAAACAGCACAAAAAAGCAAAGAAAAAAAGAATAGTAATGTATCCAGGGAAAGAAAAGAGCAAGTAGAACCTATGTTTCAATTGTACAGTGCTGGGACCCAAGACAGTGAATGGGCTTTTATTTCTACATGCCAGAATTTATTCTGCTGGCAGAAAAGAGATTAGCAACACAAAAGATAAATGTTAGACTGTCATTAGACTTTTGGAACTCACTGCGCACATTCCTGCTGACATATTTCAGCATCCCATTAGAAATCACTGGTATTAAAGGCCATTTCAAAGCAGAACCTTCCTGAAAGTCTTTTAGAGCAGTACTGATCTTTCATGATGACAGGGAGAAAAACCTCAATTTGCTCAGGAGACTGCTCCTGTTTCAGTTCCTAAATTAATATGGGACCAAATGCCCAGACAGACACACACTGCTAATGACAGAAGCCTTTTGCTCGTAAGAAACAGCGTTTTTTTCTAATTAAAAAGAAATCTTGCACATGATATAAGGGAAAGTCTGATTACCTAAGAGACTGGTTCAATAGCTAGAGTTGTTTTTGTAACAGCCATGGGATTCCCAGAAGTGATGCTGCAAAGAATCCCAGTTCAGCATTGATTACTATACACAGAAATACAGCATACTACCATCCATCCCAGAAAGTGGAGCCTTAGTCAAGGAAATCTCAGAAATATGATCATTACTCTTATTTTTAGTAAAAAGGGAAGTGCTGAACCATGACTCTGGGGTATCTGGCTAGCTTAAAAGAGAACATTTTGCTTTAACAGGAAAAAAGTGATTAAACACTTGATGCATCTGGACACTCTATGAACTCAAAAGTGATGGTACAAAATTTGGATGTCTTATGCTTTTCTTCAGTGTTTTACATATTAATATGATAGACTACCATTTCTTTGAAAATTAGAAGCTATCTTTGACACAGAGTATGATCCAGTGGCTTAAAGGGTCAGACTGATTGGGTCTTCTGCGTCTCATCATCCAAATTCCTGACGACCCTTAGAGGACTGCAAGTTTGTCTTGTGATGGTGTTTATCTCAGACATAAGGATGCATAGCAAAAAAGCTTTTATGCATGTAAACCATGCATGAAGCCACATCTGAACCTCTTCTTCTTTGGAGATGCAGAAATCAAGCAAGCCTGGTGCCTGCCAGACAAGAAACATTAGTCATTAGTTTGACTGATAGTTGTGTTCAGACATTAAAAAAGCCTTTTTTTTTTTAATATGCTTCCAGTGGAAATATTATCTAAAACTTTTTTTGTGATAGAGTAGTCAGGTAATCCCACTTTAAGCTTGTAGTTTCCCAGTGTGGGGAAGGGGAAAATACTGATGATGATGATGATAATAATAATAATAATAAATAATAATAATAATAATAATAATAATAATAATCACTCTTCAAATGTCTAGATTCCCACTACCATGAATGGAGACCAAGAGACTCTTGTAAAAGTTCAGAACTGAACTGATTCTGAACTGGAGGCTGAACTGCATGACTTTGTTAGTTCTATTGGAAGTTATCACACTTTTATTTTATTTTTTTAATGTTATTTATTTTTTTAATTTTTTAAAATTTTATTTAATTTATTTATTTTGTTTCCAGGAATGCTGTCACTGCTTACTCCCAGAAGTTGTGTGCTTCTTTAGGTGATGTTCCTGGTAGAGATTTCAGTTCTAGCCTGTGCACAAGCTAGCAAAAGTTCATGTACTACATGGGTTTTACTTTATAGGCAACCAAGGCAACTGTGCTAACAGTACACTCCCACTGACTCATCTTCCTTCTCAGCAACATGGGATTGTTTCCATTATTACACTCACTTTAAACATTTAAATCTATTTAATCAGGCATGAGTACAGTTTCTAGGAAAGCACACTGGGCTCAGCCTTACATGGAATTGTTCACTCTAGTATTTCACTACATAATCACTATTGCTTACTAAAAACTGACATATTAAATTCTGTTTCTGCTGAAGTATACTACAATGATTCTCCTGGAGATTATTTGATTGTAGTGTCAATAAATCAGTCACCAGGTTAGAAAAAAACCAAACAACAATAATAAATCCCACACAAAACAATTATTGTGGTCAAGTGTATGAATCGTAATATAGTGAGGAAAGAAGCACATCAAAAGGCCTGGAATGTAAGGTGTTGAGCCTTGTTTAGTAATGATTGCATTCTTACCCTCATTTGCTCACCAGCAACAAAGCAAGCCAACCTCTCCCACTACCAATCATGACATAAATATGTGGGAAGAAGTATTCCCACCCTGGAAATACCTGCAAGACACAAAACACCAATGGTTTTCAGCTGGTGTAAAACTGACATACACCAGTTTGCAGACTGTTACAGCCAGGAAAGAGGCAGCCCTTTTCCCCCTGATTTAATGACTTGCCAAAATGCAGCTACTACATTGATGTGTCAGGGTGATGGATAAGATCCAGAAATCAAACAAAATGTATGTGAAGGATGTTGCCCCTTTAATCAGCAAATGGTTAACTGTCATTGCAGAGCAGAATGAAGCAATTAGACAACTCCAGGCTTTCTTAATAGTACAGTTAAAAAAACAGCTTGGATTTGAGATCAATATTAAGAGAAATAATTTAGATTTCCCAAACTTCCAGCAGACTGATTGGGTTTTTTTCTGGAGTGTAATGGGAAATCCTAATATTGTAATAATAGTCTATGCAAAAGAAATGTTGATAAGAGGACAAAGAATAATTATGATCAGACCTTTGATCTTATGTCTTCTATTGAGAAAATGAAGGGCACACATATGAGCAATCTACCTTGACCACATGCTTTTCTGTAGCTTGAAGAAAAAAATCAAGGTCAAAAAATTTAAGACAAGGAAAAGACTTTCACAGAACCTGGTTTCTCTTTAAATGGGAAGTTGCAGCTTTCAATTTAGCAAAGATTAGGTATATTGTTTGTATAAAGGCTTTTAATGCAGAGCTACTCCAAAAAAATTATTTGGTCCCCGAGTGCAGCCCAACTTTCATCCACCAAGATTCCAGCAGAGCACTTAAAGCACAAGGTCAAGCAGAAGATGGAAACTCAAAGATGGCAGTGAAAGGCTACACAAAGCCTTCTTTTACCACCCAGTAGCTTTTTGTGGTGGGCTACCACAAATATGAACCAAGCTCTCGAAGCATTGCATCACCAAGTCACACTAAATCCTCCGCAAGGAAGGGAGTTGACTCAGCTGTATTTTGTCTGGTCTAGCACATCACATCCTCCCAGAGTTTTCCAGGTGAAAAAGCCACCATAGTGCTTCCCACTCTGAGAAGCCCACCTGGAACAACCTTGCAGCATCTCATCCTGCCCTCACTGATGGCACAATCCAGTCCTGATACTACAGCTTTAAGGGTACCAAGTCAAGCGGGCAGCCACTCAAACCAATTTTCCCACAGCAGCCACCTTTTACCCTTGTTACCCTAAGCCAAGCTGGGGTTCTACAGCTATATTTGCTATAGTCAGGAACATACGCGACATTTGCTATATTCAGGTTTGTACTTGTCTGTCAAGAAAGTTTGCTTTGCAAAGTTTGCTTTTGCTTAACAGTTATTTTCTCAGCACCCTTGAGACTTCCTCTAGGAACAAACCTGTAGCAGATGCCAAAATCTGGCTCACTCATTTCTTTAACACTGTAGTTCGTTTCCCTTTCCTGACAAATTCCAGTTGTACAGTTTCTCCTCCCAAACAAATACAACCAGTTGTATCCACTGCCAACTGGCCTTTCTCAGCTAGACGAATTTTTTCAAGTAGCATCATCTTACTAACAGCTTCGTCTAATGGACTCCTGTAGGTATTTCCTTGACCTTCAGCTAAAATCTCATCATAAAAGGCAATTCCTGCATAGCCTTCACAATATCTTATCCACCTTTTTCCCTTGCAGTAGACAACAAAATTATGTTGACCATGGGAAATAACAAAAAAACCAATCCATTTAATCATGGAGTACCTAACAACATGTGGACTAGTCACTCAGCACCACAGGATACTTCCTATACATCTACAGAAACAGCAGTCACCCTGCTTTGCAATGATGTTTGTTGACAGCTGGCTACTTCCTATGACATCATGATTAACATATTCCCCAGTACTGTGTGTCAGTAGCTGTACATCTGATGGGTACCTTGCTGCAGCAAGGGTCTCATGGCAGCATCTATTACACTTACAGCATGAAGCTAAGGTTCCTCTGCCTTAACTCTGAATCCCTCCTGCAATGACTGACTGTTGGCCATTTAGAGCTTGTTGGTGAGGAAATATTGCAAGGTCTACAGGAGCTGAAGACATCTAGGCCACAAAAAACCACACAGATTGAGAAGGTCTTGCTCAATCAATGCACTTTTGCAGTCATCCTAAAGGAAAACAGCCAATTCAGCATACTATGGTGACAGATAATAACTAAATTTTACAACTTCACACCGAACTTATGGGGAAATAACTTCCAGTACGACCTCAAATTCCAGTGATCATATTTCTTAGGGTTCAACATTTGTCTAGCAGTTTGTTCCTCTGATAGGTTGTTGGAACTACCTTTACAGATACATTTGTGACATGTTGTCAAGGTTTGACATGGGTTTGCCAATTTTAATATATTTAATTTCTTTTAGAGATAGGATTTAGGAGCAAAAGCAAGGCAGGCTTAAAGTTTAAAAGGGTATAAGAAGAAATTTATTAATAACACAAAAAAAAAAGAAAAAAAAAAGAAATTCAGAATATGATTTCCAGATTATTCCCTCCTCCCCCTTCCCTCATCTTCCACATTTCTTAACAGCAACATACAGAGAACACTTCAGTCAGTTATCTACTTAAATAATCATCTCGATTCACTCTAGACAGAAAAGTTCCTTTTTTGGTTTAGGCTTAGGGGATGTCTTCACTTTCACAATCTGTGTTCACCCAGAGAAAAACTGCAAACCATGACTTCCTCCCATCTCCACCGTCCCTCCAGAGCTGTGTTATGGGTTATGCTGCACACCTGGGGTATTACTTTTAAAGGCAAGCTGCTGAAAGACAAAATTCTCTTCATATCTCTTTTTCTATTAAATGTTGCTGTCCGTATTTCCAGTCCCAAAACAGAGAGGCAAAAGATCCTCTTCTCAAGCACTTTAACTTCCCTCCCAAGTATATTTCACAGTTTAAAGGAATTTCAGTGTAGTCACAGTCCTCTCATAGACCACAAAAAAGATTTTCAGCTACTTCTCTGTGGCATATCTTCAATCTCTTCCCATCTTTTTCTTCATTTCACTGACTTCAGTACACTCCTTGCTTTATTCTTCTCATTCAGGGGAGCTCAGATCTGTAGTCTCATCCAGGCATTAAAAGGTTAAAATTGCATCCAGATTTTGAAGGAGATGGGCCAGGTCATGCTGGAAAATATGTGGCCGCAAAGGCCACGTGGAGGAGGCCAGACGAAACTCCAAAACTCAGCTGCACCTCTCCACGCCAACCGGTCAGCTGGGGGCTTCTCTCCCTCTCTTGGCTACTTCCAAAAAACAGCAGCAGAAGCCTGGCCGAATCGTGGCCACACTGGGGGGGAGCAGGACCTCAGGAAAAGCCTCTCCCCACTCGCCACCAGAGCTCCCCAGCTGAGAACAGGGGGAGGGGAGGGGAGGGGGCTTCGGTGGCTCCCCCATCCCCTGCTCGGCCAGGCTGCATGGAGAGGGAAGCCGGGCCAAGCTGGGGCCGGGGCTGGGGTTGGGGTCCCAGCCGGATCCAACCTCACCTCTGTGGAGACCAGAAGTCAAAACACGACAGATCAACTTTACCAATGCGATTTATGAAAGCGAAATAGCTTTTAATTGGTTACTCAGTTTGTCAGCCACTAAATCAGCTTTCTGATTGGTCCCCACAGCCCACAGGGGGAGCTCCCAGAGAGGGGACAGCCCTCTTGTTTCCAGGCCCCGTGCTGCTCCTCTCAGGCGGCTCCCCCTCTCTCCCCCACCATGTGAAACCAGCACACGTCACAAAAGTTCTTCAGCTCTCTCAAAAGCCTGTCTGCTTCTTTGCAGACAACCATATGCATCTCAGAAGCGCAGCAGGCTATTTCTGTTCTAGACAAATAACTGTCTGTTAGGGATGTACTCGCGCCAGTTTTGGTTTCAAATCCATCCCTTTTGTTCCAAGGGCAACCGTCTCTGAACTGCTTTCCATTGCATAAGTAAGCCCCGAAGAGATTTGTCATCAGGACTTTTTCCCAGTAACAGACAGGATTTTAATGACAAAGCCTGAATAATTTAATGGCAATATTTTTATTTAATGCCAATGACAATATTTTAATGACAAAGCCTGGCAAAATGAGGCTGGAAATAACTATACAGATAAGCTAACACTTTTCTGAAGAAATTTAACATGAAAGAAGAGATTCAGACCAGTGAAGTATCAGGTTGGTTATGACCCAGTAATAGAGGCTTCAGACTGTCAGTCCAGTCACTTGTCAGAATGACAGAAATGAGCCCACAGTTCCTATGACTGGGCTGCAATAGCATGGTCTGTATCTAGTTTTTCAGTGCAACTTCCAGTGAAAGGGACAGCAGCACACACAGAGCTGCATTTCATATGGAAATAACATGTAGCAAAAGATTTTCCTGCTGAAAACTCCTAAGAGAGAAAGAGCCTAAAAGCTTCTGTCAAACCTGATAAGTTTCTAAATTTTCCTCATTAAGTATTTGTATAATTATTTAACTACATGCCTAAGTATGACATCAATGAACATGGAAAAGTCTGATCAGATAAGGTACTCTAAGACTGTGAGGAGGACAAGGAAAATCTCAATACACTTTTTTCCTATTCTGAAAAAAAGAAAAAAGAGCCTAGATAATTCTCAAGAAAGGAAAAATCTGATAAGCTATGTGTGCTATTAGCCCACAGGAGAAGCGAGGCAGTACAGCTCAACTATACACTCTTCCTTTGCAAGTTAGGTAATATTTAATTAATAGCATTTCCTGGTGGCCAGGAGTGTATCTACAGAGATGCAGCCCAGTTATAACTCAGGCTGTACACACTTGTCCTGGTTTGAAAAGATATGTGTGCTAGGGTAGAGCAGGGCCTTCCCTCAAAATGGAGCTAATAAACCCCCTCCCTCTGAATTGGTATAATTTTGAAATTAAGGGGCTCTCAGGCAAAGATATGGGGATAAGAATAACAATTCTTTACTAGTATATCTAACAAGACAAACAAAACAACAACAACAACAATGAAATTAACAACAAAGAGAACAGGAACCCAGTAACAGTTCTTTTGGTTGTGGACACCTTTCCCCTCTGGAGCAGCTCCCGGTGGGCAGCGGGCAGATGCGATGATCCTGTGTGGCTGCAGGAGTGCTGGGGGTGTGTCCTCGATGGGAAGGGTGGAGAAGAGGCTCTGCTATGCTCATGAAATCCTTGGCTCCAGTAGGATGCTTGGAGATGGCAGGCTGACGCAGGAGAGCGTCCTAGCAGTGGTGCGGGATCCAGCACCAGAAGAGGCAGCCCCCCGGCATTGAGATGGCAGGGTGAGGATTTCCAGTGGCCGTCCTCCTCTGAAAGCCAAAATGAGCGAGAGGGAGCAACTGCCCCCCACTCTCCTTTACGTGCCTCTGATCTCGTGGTGTTTCCCCCACCCCAGCTCTGTGAGAGAAAGTCCAAAAAAGAACAGGGAGCCTCCCCCTCCCTCTATCACTAGCCATCAGTACTTGTCAATGGGAAAAAAATTCCATAGATGGAGAAGAGAAGGAAAAAAGCCAAAACCAAACAACCCCAACAACACTAAATGTTCACTTAGAGCCCAGATGTCATCTGGTATCTTAAGGTGGTATGGATAGTGTGAGGTGCCGAAGAGCATTGAAAATCTCTTGTTGTAAGGTGGCTCCTTTCCTTAGAACTTGCCCCATCTCCAGGCAGGTAAATTTACAAGAAACAAGCAAGCAAACAAACAAAACTCAAACCCAGAAACACCCAAACAAGAAATAAACCAGAAACAACCCCCCCCCCTCCCCCCCCCCCCCCCAACTTTGTCTTCAGAAACAGTTTGGTAGCTTGCTCAGCATTATAAGCCTTACCTAAATCCTTTGCTAGAAGAAAATTTAATTCTCAAACTGGTTATGCTGATGCCATCAGTAATATCAGCCAACATGGCCATCATCACAAGCTAGCTTAAACTATAACTGTGACACTTGGAAAGATAAGCAGGTAAACGCATAACCAAGTACTAGTTACATTTTTTGCACAAAGGAATGTTAATATATATTGAAACCTGTGAGGAAAAACAAAGTAAACAGAGTACCATGATTTTTCAGTGATTTTAAGAAAAAAAAGGGAGCCCTTCTCCAATATTTTTCCTTACTTTGTGTCCTATAAGATTTTTTTTTCAGGTATAAGATTTAGTTCTAAACTATCTTTAATTTTCTTTATGTAAGTGTGAAATAAGTATTTCTTAAGAAATACTCAAGACAAACATATTACAACAATTCATCATGCTGTAGTGTATGTTCCATAAATTCCAGGAAACACCATCATCATAAATGCATTTTTCATTCAAGATCCCAGTTTGTTCCCAACACAGGGAAAAAAAAAAAGGTGAAATCATAAGAACTAATAATCAATGACACTTTTATGAGTCTTGGTGCTCCTAACTCTCCAAGTTCTCTACCAATAATAGAAACTCTCTTAGAGAATAATGATGTTCTCAGTATTTTTTTCCTGTGGCGGCCATTTATACAGTCCTAAGGGTGCTGTCTGAGAAAATAACAAGAGCTACTACAGAACAGTTTGCTGACGACATTGAACATCAGCCTAAGTGAAATACAGATCAACGTGAAGTGCACTTTAAAATGTTTATCTTCAGACCTCGGGTGTATGCCTAATGGCAGAAATTCTTCAAACAGCTGGAAACAGCCCATCCTTCCTGCTCCCACATCACCCTCTGCTTTCTGAGGCTGCAACATTTTAAGCAGCTGCTGCTTCTGAACCATTAACACTTTCTTTAGCTCTTTCTTTCTTATATATGGAAGATCCAGAATTATTTTTAGACATACCTCAGTCTTGGGGGTTGGTTTCTCCTTTCGTCTTTTCCTGTGGAATTCTTTCCCACTGACATGCTAAGAAGCACTGATTGCTATGTCCTTGAGACAGGGGGGAGGGGGAACCTCCCTGTTTTTTTGGGAGTTTTCTCTTGGCGGGAACGGGACACCACAAGATTAGAAGCAGGTAAAGGAAGGTGGGGGAGTTGCCCGCTCTCGCTCTTGGCTTCGGAGGAGGAAGGTCGCTGCTACCCACTCCCCCTCCCGCCATCCCAATGCCAGGAGCTGCCTCTTCTGTTGTTGGACCCCGCACCCCTGCCCTGCTAGGAGGCCCTCCCACTTCAGCTTGCTATCTCCAAGCATCCTGTTGGAGCACTGGGACCGACACTGCCCCAGAGTTCGTGAGCAAAACCTCTCCTCCATCCCTTCCCATCTGGGACACAGCTGCCATCACCCCAGCGCTCCTGCAGCTGTGCAAGGTCTTTGCATCTGCCCCTGTCAACCGGCAATCTTCCAGCACTCACTGCCAGCTCTGACGGTAACTGCACCACAGGGGAAAGTGCCCACAGCTAAGAGAACTGTCACTGGGTTCCTGTTCTGTTTGTTGTTAATTTCATAGTTGTTGTTGCTTTGTTTGCCTTATTATATATACCAGTAAAGAACTGTTATTCCTATCCCCATATCTTTGCCTAAGAGCCCCTTAATTTCAAAATTATACTAATTTAGAGGGAGAGAAATTACTTTCTCCATTTCAAGGGAAGACTCTGCTTTCCTTAACAGACACCTGTCTTTCAAACCAGGACATACAGCTAGAAGAATAAGTGGGTAGCGGACATCTCTACCAAGAGACATCCTAGGTGAATGGGGAGATGATTATTTTTTTATATGTCACATAAGTCAGACAACTTCACGTTATGTCTACTGTGTAGGAAGTTGTTTTGTTTGGCATGTAATGAAATAAATATCCCGTCGCTTTTTTTATTCAGATAAAACATTTAAGTTTAGGCATATAAAATTGGACCATTATACAACAGATATCTGGGAGGAGAAACGCCCATTCTATGCTACCATTGACCTGTTACCACATGTAGTTAATAGCTATTATCACTATTATTTTGAGATAACCTGATTGCAACTTTCCAAAATCCTGAAGTGAGCCTACAAGAAAAGGGGAGAGAGACTTCTTACAATAGCATGTAGAGCCAGAGCAACTGGGAATGGGCTCAAACTGACAGTACGATTAGGTAAGATATTAGGAAGAAATTCTTTCTTGTAAGGGTGGTAAGGCACTGGAACAGGCTGTCCAGAGAATTGTGGATGCCCCATCCATGGAAATGTTCAGGGACAGGCTGGATGAGGCTTTAAGTAGCCTGGTCTAGTGGAAGGGGTCCCTGCCCATGGCAGGGGCATTGGAACTAGACGATCTTTAAGCTCCTTCTGACCCAAACCATTCTATGATTCCATGATTATTTTACATGTGGTGTGGTGTTTTTCTTCCACAGTCAACAAACTATGCACTTCCCTGTGCTGAGTACAACTTATCAGATTTCATACCTATGGCTTTTTGGACACTACGTAGGAGAAGCTGCTTCCTACCCACCAGGAGTATATTTTGAAGGATAAATTGTTCTGCTGTTCAGAAAGTGAGGTTAAAAAAAAAAAGTCATTCCACTGATACCCACCCCACAGCCCTCTCTCCACAGAGGCAATAAATTGTTGCACATGCCACAGTCATTCTGATACTGCTCTAGCTTAATCACTTGGGCACTTTCTGAAAGTCTACATTAACCTTCAGAAGTCAATTCTTTTAATGAGTTGGATAAACTGTTTCATCAATTTGCTTTCAAATTATGAAAATACAAAAATAATTCTTGTGAATTCATGAGCCCTTCTGTGTTCCTCTTTATAAACTGTAAAATAGATAATTTATGATGCACTTTGAAATTACAGAATTGCTTAAGTACTGGATTGCTAAAGCACTAAGAAAGGAAGTGGATAAGCATGGAGGAGCGGAGGTGAGTTTGTGGACATCAATGATGCAGCATATTCCATGTTGCCTTTTACCGTCTGTTGAAACACTGCAATAAGTCAGGCACCAACATTTTCTTTTTACATTTGTAGGTCCACATCAAAAAGCCATAAATCCAAGCAACATCATACACACCAACTGTTGGATACTGGATTCAAGCCCCTTTAACTAGAAGACAAGATCATTCCTAGTCAGTGTGAACTTCAGGCTTTATCTTGCACCACGTCTCTCATCAACACACCTCTTGCAGCCAACGGCTCTGCCCTCCCTCTCTCTTTGCTCCTGGAGGTGGGGTCCTTCATCACTGTGTAACAAACTCCGATGCAGCCATCTTGTATCACATAGCATTTGCATAATTACAGTAAGCATGAGACACAAATGGTGTAGTCAGGTTTTAGAGAGCACACAATTTCTGGCAATTAGTCATGTTGAAAGGGTCACAGCTGGACGTGGCATTTTCAAGCAGAGTATTTTCCTCACAAGGAAAAAAAGAGAATAAAAAGATAACATTTCTGAAGAGCAATACACCTAACTCCTACTGGCCTGTCTCCAGGGGAAGCAATACCTCTCTTGACTGCAATATTTACTCCTATAATTTGTGATTTAGCTTTTCATCATCCAAATGCTAGGCGTTTTCTTAGAGTTGTAAAGAACTTTGCTTTCATCTTATCTCTTCAATTCTGTCTTAAATTGTAATTATTTCCAATTAAATAGCATATCACTTTAAAGTGTACTATTTGTGTGCCAAATGTAATCACACGCATCAGATCAACTAAAACCTTAAAGATATATACACACATATATATATACATATAAATCAGCTACTCTTCCATTTCTACTTGAACAGAGCTAGACCATGTACCCTTCTATCCAGTACTCAATTATGATTAAACTGAGAAGTTTCCAGGCAATTCTTCTCCTTCATCATTAGCAGTACTGTCAATAAAGATAAAACTATCACAGAATCATAGAAAATACTGAGCTGGAAAGGACTTACAAGGATCAAAGTTCAATCCCTTGCCCTGTACAGGACAGCCCCAAGAATCAAACCATGTGTCTGAGAGCATTGTCCAAACACTTCTTTAACTCTGTCAGGCACTTGGAGCTGTGACCACTTCCCTGGGGAGCCTGTTCCAGTGCCCAATCATCCTCTGGGCAAAGAAAGTTTTTACTATCCAATCTAAGGTCTCCTGATACAATTTTAGGTCATTCTTCAGGTCTGTCTTTCCTCCAGTTCTACTGCACTTGACTGTCTCAAGAATACTGAATAAATTTCAGTTGAGTACTTTCAGCACATGCATTTCATGCTTGTCTGAAAAAAATTGGAATGAAAAATTTATGTATAACAATGGAACCCTGGAGCTCACTTGAAGTATAATATTAACATTATCTAAGATACCCTTAAATAATTTTCGAGGACAAAACAGCAGAGGCTTCTCCCCAAACATGGTCATTGAAAATATTATCTAAAACAATATCTGAAGTTTTGCAAGTAACATGGATCCCGACCAGAGAGATGGGTGAAACTAAGGATAACTTGCAGAACCATTTTGGTATCAAGCCTGTCTGTTTCTCATTGGTGTCTGCCTTCAGACCTAAGTTTTGTCAATTTTGCCTTATAGTAAATTACATTTGTTCTTCTCTAGAACTATGATGTTGACCCCTTAATATGTAGTTACAAAAGAGCTGGTACCAACCACAGGACCTGGAGGGAGGTCCCTGTTCCCAGGAAGGATGATCCATACAGAGGCTGAAGTCTCAATTCACATGTTTCATAAGCATCAAGGACATGCCATAGCTATTTAATTGATCAGCTGCTGACCACTTTGTGCACTGAGATGTCTGAAAATTGGTATGGGAAAACGTTATTAGCCAGGCTATTACTGATAGCAGCAGGTTATCATTAGAGTCCTTTTTAGCAACTCCTTTGAAAATAAGGGCTTCAAAATCTGACTTGGCAAAGAAAGGGAGCTGTAAGAGAAGCAGCACATCTGCATTAAGATCTGGCTAAACTTTTTTTTCCCTGAAAGCATGTCACCACTACACACATGTAAAATATTTGTGTAGAGGTAAAGCTCTAAGCTGGGGCGTAGGGGCTACACAACACCTAGATGGATTGATTCCCTAATTCAATGGACATCTTCTTCCTTTTGGCTTTCTTATACAGCTGCAGCCCAAACAAAAATTTTCTTCTCCCCACCACATTTCCATTTCAGATTAATGCTATAAATATATGGCTTTGTTTCTCACCTGCTTTCCAAGAGAAGAGAATAGAAAGAAGCATTGTTCTCTCATAGGTTTCAAAATGAGGGACAGCCCATATACACACACCCACACACCCACACCCACTATGTTCCATAAGGTTGAAACAAGCCATTTAATCAACAGGTTTTATGTGCTTTTCCAAAATGTTGAATGTGTCCTTAATGGACATTGTTAAGGTATTCACTAGCAGTTTATAGAGATGGGAGCAAAAGGGCTTATATTGTGGAAACACTGAGGCCTGCATTTTTTTATTAAGATAATAACAGTGATGAAACTACAGTCATCAATGGGTTTCTTTACATTTGCTAGTCCACATGAATCCACCACATCTAACAACATCCTAACTTTTATTTCCATAATTTCCCCATTTTTTATAGAGTATTTTTTAAGCTTTTAGAAAGGGTACTTTTCAGACTTAAAGGCAATATTGCTTATAACCATTAGAAGAAGAGAGAAGGCAGGAGAGCTCACATATTAAAAGATCATAAGGGAATAAAAAATCCTTCCGCTCCATTAAATACATAGCATATAAAAAAAACTAGCTAAGTTGGAAATGTCTGCCAATTACGTGGCCAAATTAAATACATAGATAATTGGTACAAGGTAATTGGTACAAGATAATTAGTACTAAGATAAACTCCCATCTAAAGGACTGTTAAATCACAGATAGGAGAAGTGAAATGGGAGGAGCTGTAAACTTAGCCCTGATTACACCCTGTTTGACTTGACCATTTGAACAGCTAATCCTTTGCTAACATATCTATTCTCAGAGATATGAACTCATTTTTATAAGGTTGAATCAGTTTTTGTCTAATGTCATATACAGGGTGGTTTTGATTTGATCTCAGGTTTGGGAGTTAGTGGCAGGTTGTTCTACTGTGCTTCAGAATAATGAATCTTTAATCATGTTGATGGGGAAAAGTTAATAGAAAAATTAATGAAAACACAACATCAGTGTCTGTGATGTGTCATGAATAATAATAAAGAGAACAGCAGATGCAGTCTGGTTGATGGCCCAATTTAAAATACTTCATGCCCAATTACAGACAGTCATTTTCTATAAGGCAGACAGTTAGATAAGAAATAAACCATAATTTTCTGCTTTATGACTGCTGTGTAGAATACCTATGGTCATAGCATGGATGATTCACAGAATACAAGAATTCTTATAGGTCAGAATGTGTGACAGGGAGCTCCAGTTCTCACCATGCTTGCAAAGGAGAACTCCGGGGTAGCCTTGTGAAAGAAAAACAGCAAAAGTGAATCTACTTTTCTAAAAATCAGCAAAATCAGAAGAGTTTGTCCTTGAACTATGTCACCCATATACAGATATCCTTGCTAAGAAGGTTGGGATACAATCATGCACAGCTACAAACTCCATATTTTCCACTCTTTCTTCCCACCCATATAAACTATATCTGTCCCTGCTCTACCTTCACTGCTTTGCTTGCACAGGAAAAGCTTATTGCTACAGAAGAGCCAGCAGAATGACCTTCATTTTGCTGACATCTTCTCTTTGATGTCCTAGATAGGTATTTCTCTCACCTAGGCAGAAAGAACTCCAGGATCTACATTTTGTCTCTCTTTCACAAACCTGCTCTGATTTAAATTTAGGAAAAAAAACCCACCCCAGAAGATGTCTACACTGATAGCAAAATCAAAAAAAGTATTAGTAATGACCAAAATACCCAAACATCTCATCATAAAAGGTACAGACCAAACTGTTCAGTTCAAAATAGCTGAGTACAACATTGCGATTTCAACTTACTCAATCATAAACCACAATATGAAATTTTCAGGCCACATGTATCTGAAGACAAAAATTCTAAGTGTGTTCTTTACTCCCGTTTTCAACAGTTGTATTGTTTGGTTTGGGGGTTTTATTGATCCAGCTCAAACTGGGCTTAGTTCAACCTCTGATTAATTGGTATTTTTGAATGAAAGAACAGTTTGTTGGGAAATTTCTGGCTGGATGTACCTCATAAAATTATTTCAGTTGGAAAAGGCCTTTAAAAGCCATTAGGTTCAACTATTGACCTAACACTGCCAAGTCCACCACCAAACCACATCCCTAAATGCCACACCTATGCATCTTTTACTTGAGGCGCTTACAAAGCTGAAGTTTAATAGTATTTTAGGAAGTGCTTTATGACAGGCCAACTTGCTTTAAAAAAAAATCCAAAAAATGACAAAGATCCTACATATTAGTTTCATCCAGTACCAATGAGTATAAAGATGACTTGAGCTTGCTTCTGGTACGTACTCCCCCTGGCTATTGCGAGCACCGAGTCAAAACACCTCTGAAAAACAATTTCTTGGTTTATTAAAACCATCTGAATAGCACTGAAGTGCAAGGTCACTGTTTTAGCAGGATCTTTTTTAGTGATTCATCCTCTCTTTTAGTGATTTGGGTAGAGCATAAGGGCTAGAAGTGATGCTTAAAAAAAGGCAATATGAATTTAAACTAAACTACTTTTGCTTGCTACCCAGGGCAAAAATCTGGCAAGGTGTGAAATAAGTCCTGTTTTATCAGCTGCTGTTTTAATCAGTCTGGATGTGTAAAATTATTAACCATCTCTATGGTTATTTTATCTAAACTGAATATTCTGTATTATTGGGAGGACAATTTTTAGATTCATAACTTTTGAAAGGACCCAGTAAGAAATGAAGTTTCATATATTTTTACTAGGTGTCCTACAGATGAAGAAGATAATATTAATAAAGTCTCAAAATTACACATTATCAAAAACAAGAATATATCAAGAATAGTATTATCATACCTAGAACAAAGATCTTACTGACAGTTAAACAATTATCTACAGAGACCAAAGGAGAATATAGGCTGTACTGAATCACAGCAAAGTCAGTCCAGCACTTAGTTTTCTCTCTGACGGAGCAAAAAAAAAACATTTTAGGAAGAGTCAAAGACAGGGAAACATATCCTGTTCCTTTTGCCACAATACTCTTCAAGCCTCAAGATCTAAGGCTCAGAGGACTTTTCAAGCCAGAGATAATGCCTTTGGCTAAATATTATCAAAATTTTCTTCCAGAATTTTGCCTATAAATTGGGACCATTAAGAGGAGCATGTGGCAAAGAATCCCAGAGTTTTAATTAATATGATTAAAAAAAAAATCTTTCTGGACCAGAAATAAACCAAGGGAGGAACCTCCAAAAATTATTCTTAGACAGGAAGCTGTTTACCATCAACCTCCCACTACATAACAGAGCTATAAAATTTTATGCTATGTAAATAAATTACTAATTGCAATACTAGAAAGAAAAGACAATATTAACAAAAATGTTGCCAAAATACCTCCTATTTATATGTACTTGATATCTTTTACTGGTACTTTCCTGTGAGACACTGTGAAACATGCAGGACTTGCATAATCAATCCATAGACACATGGCAGCAGAACATCCCATGTCACAACACCACATGTGCAAGAATAAGTGAATATAGATTTGCAGTCTCAATCATGTAACCCTTCATGAATTGTAATGCATAGAGGAAGCAGCCAGCTATCTCAAGCAACATTATTTCTGCTGCTCCTGGCTGAGATGCCATCTCTGACATTAGCTTTGCACTGTTTCACCATAGAAGCTTGTGCCCGTCTGAAAAATCTTACATTCTCCAACAGCAAAGGCATGAGCTAGCTGGGCATAGGTGATGATAGATTGGCACTTGGTATGCCAAAGAGCACAATTACTGTGAGGTCTTTATCAGTGACAGAAGTGGGACGGTGGTTGATGAACACCCTACTTTCAGGTAGAAGCAAACACTTATGTCTTGGACAACACATGAAATAGAAATTATAGAAACACATGATAGAAAACATTCACAAAGTTTATTTGACCCAGATAATCTTTCCAAAGTTTTATCATACAGTCGTGGGCAGGTTGTACAGCTGGTATGCAGCCACTGTGGCATATCACTAAGCCACATTGGGCAGCAGGGTAAAACTACAAGCGGAACTTTCCTATGCTTAAAACAAAGTATTGCTGCTCTCCAATGCTGCTCTCCAATGCTGCTCTTAAGGGAAGCAATACTTCCCTAGCTAACATCACATTTAAATTACCTTACTGAAGAAACAATGTGAAAGAAGTATTAATAATTTTTGTGTTGACAAGCTCCTCAAAGCTGCAGTGTATTTACTTTGTGCAGATATCATCAACCTTCTGCAGTGGGTTCCTCTGCCAAGCAGCTGGACTGAGGCAATATCAAAAAGAGCAAGGGTGTGTATGAGGCAAGAACTTCAGTTTGTCACAGTGCAAGGTGTTAGGAAAGGATCTGAGAATGAGGCTATACAGCAGAAGGGTTAGAACCCTTGTATTGAAGTTTCATAAAAGTGTAATAGGAGGACTGGGGACATAGGAGACAAAGGCAGGAGCACAACTTTGGTGAGATGCAGAGACGAGCTCTGCAACATGCAGGAACTTTGTACCACTACTGCTCACACTTTGGTCTCCCCAGTACACGTGTTATGCCCTTCAAAGCATTTCACAATATTTATGAATTGATTTATGCATTTCCCCATATAATTTCAGTACTAAATGCATATCTCTGTTTACCAACATTTAAGCCAATCCAAAACAATCACCACTTCTCAGATACCAGAACTACAAAACACAGTAACAACTAGAATTGGTACTCACCAGTATTGACTCCCAGCACTCCTCTCTGCTCACAATTCTTTTTCCTTCCCAGGAAAGGAAGGCAAGCCATCAGAAAGATCAATTATACTCAGCTGACCCAGAACCGCCACCAATCACTGTAAGCAATTCACAGCTATTTTTTAACAAAACCAAGACTTAGTCAGAGAGTATCATGCCCCAGTTCCCCTCAAGAGCAAAACCCTTATGAATGTTTGTGGAAAGCATGATAATAGAATAAGATGTTTGCCCATCTCTTTCTTATTTTGGAGCATTTCTATAAGATAGGACTGACTGTGTAGGAACAGTCATACATTTGCTGCCAGCTAAATCTTTGTTCCCTTCCTTAGAACCCTGTGAAAGGGTTTGTGGAGCAGAAACCATTCAGAAAACAACAGGGTGCTGCATAGAGATCAGTTTTCAGCTTGGGAAAGCGGTTTTGACTTTGGAAAGATTAAAAAAAAATGGGTTTGGACAAACAAAATCACATGAAATAATTACAGGTTCCCGACCCTCTTTCAGGCCTCAAACCTTAAACTTGTCAGCTCAGTTACATAAAATGGTGCCCTGTATGTATCTGAAACACCAGCTATGAAACAGAAAAACAAATCTGGATCAATCCTTGTTACTACAGGGGGTCCACCACGTGTGTATAATACCAGCCCAAAATTCTCTATGCTGCAGTCACCTCAGAAAATCTTTCCAGATGTTTGGAGAACAGGGGTTCTGAAAACCCTTGGTGGGCATGACTCCATGCACACAGAGGCAGGGGGTCAATATTTCTATATAATTTTACAATCACCCATGAATGAAAGCAACAGGCTGACACAGTTGTTTGGACACGATTCCTTGACATGGAAATCCCTTTTGGGTTGTATTTTCTCTGTTTTCATGCTTAGGTTGGTTTTTGCACAAGAAAACACTGACACATAGGGATTCTTAGCTATTCTACCTGCTTAAATTTTGCCACAAGGACATTGACTTTGGTCACAGGCCCCACAGAGATGCAATGTGTGTCCAGGTGGAAACACCATGGAAAGGTAAGATGAATGAGCTGTCAAAGACTGGTATTAGCATACAGGAAATCCCAATAAGCCCATTCTCATGCTGTTTGCAGCAAACTGAGAACACAATTCTCAAATGCAGCCTCCCCAGGAGACTTCATGTGCTTTATATTCTTCAGACTTTGCCTTGTTGAAGAAATTTAGTTTCACAGTAGGTCTGATCCAGACAGGGGTGGGGAGGAAACCTGAGATTTTTTTATCTCTTCCTCAGAAGTCTACATTCATGTCACATCCTTTTTGGTCCTTTCTTTCCAGAGTAGAGCGCACTACATCTGGGCTCACAAAAAAAAAAAAAAAAAAACACTTATTTTGCTACGTCTTGCAAGAACCAGGCCAAAATTTGCCCCATTTATGGTATGCCTATGAAAATCTCCAACACAGTACAGTAAAGCAGGAAGTCATGTTTCATTTTCAATCCTGTTAAGTCACAGATTGCTTTTTCTTTTTTTTTTCTGCAAAACTAGGAACCCAGACAGTGGCTGCTGCTAAGATGAACACTGGAGCATACAGAGAAAAAGTTATTGAGTCATGGACTTGGATCCACCAGTTCTTTTCCCGTTCCTCAGACGCCATACAAGGGGCAGCAAGTCCTGCTTTGGAAATATGTCTTAGCACTGTACTGTTTCTTGTCCACACTCAACTGTCGCTACTCGTGATGAATCGCGTAGAATAACGACACGGACTCCTCTAGCTAGGTGGCTAAAGAAGCGATTTATTGAACAGCCGGACCACATTTATAGTGTGGTCCGCAAACTACAAACAGAACAGCAGTCCATTGGATAATTGAAGAAAACAAAACTTTCTCACAAACCGTGAGAACTGTTTATCAGTGAAGCCCAGGTGTTAATCTTGTTATTAATTCTTTTTTTTATTTTTCCCCAGTTTTATCATCCTGGGAAAGGCTCAGGCTGGAACTGAGAAAACTGTCTCAGCCTGGGAAAGATTCCCTTGCATGAGAAAACTTTTTCTAAGTTTTTCTAAGTTTTTCTAAGTTCCAAGCCCTCATCATCTCTTTCTCTGTCTCTCTTTTGTCTTATGTGAAAGGAAAGAAAGTCAAAAGAGCCTGCAACATCTACCATGCTGCATTTAAGCATAAACATAAGCACAAACCCTCAGGTGGAGAGTCCTTTTCCAGTGAACGGCTAGTGCCTTTATGCTTTCTGCATGTCATGTCTCAACTGACCATGTGCACCTCAATTGCATTTCAGAATTTCATGAATTCAGAATTCTTGTGATTTCAAGGGAGTCAGGAGACCTGAAATTTGCTCCTATCCCTGCCACTGAATCAAGGCATTAGGTGGTTAATTTCTTTTCTCTTTCTTCTCCTCTTTCCACTTATTTCTAAGATTAAAATCCTTTTGAGGAATAATTTCCCAAACCAGCTCTGCTGCTGAATGGAGCCATTATTCTCCCTTGCCTTACCCAAAAAATCTGTATAGCTGTGAGCAAACTACAGCATTGACCTGGGTCAAAAGAATGAGGCTTTTTTCTGTTTTTGGGACTGCTAAGGGACAGTGCTGGAAGCAAGTAAGAGGGTGTGCTGGGAGAAATAACAACAGCAAGAGCAGAAGGAAAAAGGCAGAAAGCTTGTCCTGCCCCTTGACTGACAGCTTGTGAAAAGACAGATCACATACACAGTCTGTAGAAAGAAGCAGCCTCCTAACCTGCCTATTCTGAGCTGCTCTCAAACAGGCAACAGCCCTGCACTACATGATTTATACATTATGCGCTCTTGAAAAAATTAAGGAGCCACATCTGTGTTCAGGAAGCACCCTGAAAACATACCCTTACCCAAGTGTCTTACTAAATACAGTCAGCAGCTGGAGAAGGCTGACAGGCTATTGAGGTACATAACCTGCTCCCATCCTTCCCATTCACTGAAGCATTGTTGAAGAGGGAGATATTAAATAAGCATAGGGCAAACATGATAAAATTGGACAAGCCCAAGATGTACTTTGAAGTCTTCACTATACTAGACAGAAGCAGTACAGTTCAGATGTATTTAACATGTTACTGCACAACCTTATACTCTAATGAGGTGCAGTGTGACATTATTTATTTATTCTAAAATAATTTATTTCTGTGATGGTGAGACTGAACTATAGTTTCAGCAGAATCTTATTTTTCTTACCAGCTGTAATGCAGTTGGTTTCATAGAAGCATTCTCCCAGTAGTAATGAGCTGTCTCCTGCCACCACAATCCAGTGAGAGAAATAAGACCAGCTGAGAAATATCTCATGCTTTGATCTGTCTCAACAAATCAGTTCAAGAGCTCTAAAACAGAAACCCCAGGGAGAGGGATGGGGAAGAGGAAAAGTTCAGGCAGGGAAGTTTTAAAGCTGTATTTGATTTGTTTCACTAGAGCTTGATAGTTTAAAAAAAAAAAAAAATTAGATCTGTCCATTCCTTTTTGAGATTTACCAGCTCTCTCAGGCCCTCTACACGACCAACTTTGGACAACTTTATTTCAGTGAAAACCAAAAGAATATGTGAATATATATATATGTATATATGCCTCTGATACCTTGAAAAGTCAGATTCTATAACTGTGTAATCTGCCCACATTGGATTTTTCCTGTTGCCAATATATCAACCACTTGTTATCTACCTGAATTGAATTGAGCGAGAAAGAATGGTACGAGAAGGCAGGGATGGAAACACAAAGGTTTTACTCCCTGCCTTTGAAGAAAAGCTGTTCTGAATGAGCAAGGCATGAATCCTACCTCTGGGACATGAATTCTATCTCTGGGACTCACGCTGTATCTTCCTTTGCAACACTGGGGATAAGGAATTCATTACACCCTTGAGTGCTACCATGCTGATGTCTCATAGTTTTAACATCAGCTACACGAAGGAACTTAGTGTTTCTCTTGAACTCTTGGACACTTTGTTTTCTGGTTGTTTTACTTTTGCTGTCTGCTAAATTTCTGCATTATCTTGGTCAGACCCCTTAATCCAAGTGGCTCCATCTGCTAAGAAATGATGAAGCTAATATCCTTACACAAGGAATATACAATGAAACATATGGGGGAAATTATCAAGAGTTTGGTACAATTGGAGAGGGTTTCTTATAGGATCAACACCTCTCTTTAAAGAGGGTAGAAATGTTAAGACTTTTAATGCAAGGGAACAGGAAAAAGCATATTTCAATCAAGAAGCCCCACATAATCAGCGTCTGAAACTATCCTCATTTTCCTATATATCATTGCCACTACTGTTATTTCTAGATACCAGCAGGCACTAGAGGTTGAATCTGTGCAAATGGGTGATGATAGAGCTGCAAACCGGTGACACCTTAGTGCAAGTTCATGGCCCTTACACTAGTACTGCCTTGGGTAAAACAGGGAATTGTAAGGACTTTGCAAATCTAGTCCCTGAGATGGCAGTTTTCCTGCCTTTCTATGCTTTGTAATGGAGACCTCCACTGCACACATTCAACCAGAATGGTTTTTTTAAAGAGATGTGCCAGTTAAAGTAATATTTGGTATCTTGTATATTTTAGCTGAAAGCTAGCGAGAATGCCAACAGCAGATATGATAACCTATTATATGGGAAAATATATTTTTCAGCGTATTGGCTGTTTCTATACTCTTAATACCACATTCTGTTTCCTACAGCATTTTGTAGCTATGAAGATTGTTTTAAAGAAAAAAATAAATAAATTAAGCTTAGAAGATTGTGAATCTAAAATATACAAAATTCAAGAAGAAGGTTAGAGAAGGTGGCAAAGCTTAAAAATTAATCCTCCTTTATCTTCTAATCAATGTGCAATGGTAAATGGCATTTTAAGAAAAATACACAATTGTGAAAGTACTCAGAAGGAGCAAATAAAAATCAGTGAATAAATAAAAAGCATTGAAGTGTACCAATAAATTATCTAATTAATTACACTTGTCTATGTTCCTTTCAGTGTTTGCCGTTATCTCATGTGGTAGCAGATACCCAACAAAACAACACAACACAATTTTAATTAGCTAGGTTTTCAGAACGACTTCATCTTGGTAATAAACCAACTTCCATGTGTTCTACCTCTTTCTATAGAATCTTGATGGAAACTACAAGGATAAAAATTTCTGCTACCTCAGAGAGTACCATCCAGTGCATTAAACTCAAGCATGTACCAGCACCACTCTTACCCCACTAACTCAGAGTCTAACATTTCTGAGGGGAAGTAAAGTCAGTGTTCTCTGAAAGGTGGACTGTTTAAAAGCAAAGAGAGGCTGGACTGGACTCCAGCAGTGTGGCTGTGCAGGAGATTATCAGGCCTGCCCCACCACCTACACATCAGGATGCTGCTCAAGTTTCCAGGCGAGTACACATTTTTGTGGAGAATGCATCTACCCCGCCTGAGATTGGAAAAATAACACTGGCAAAGTTGGCTGTCCATTCCCTGGAGTGCTCTTCCTCTCCTAAAAGTAGAGCATATGCAATATTTGTACTTGTCATATCTGCTCATTTCAGCGATGGACTTTGCCCAGTTTTAAGTGCTGGCTGGAAGGAGACAGCACTGCTGCCTTCCAAAGCCCAGTTCCAGACTCCAGTGCCACTGACACAGGGTGCCCTTAATGCCACTTTGTCTGCTGTAAATAAGCAAGAAACAAATGTGGGACTAGGTGTGGCAACAGATTACTGAGTGGGATGCTTGTTTTATTGTGACTCTGAGCTTCACGGATACCAGGATGACTTGATCCACACAAGTGACCAGAAGGTCATATAGCTGCATGTCTGGGGCCATCAGCATTGGGCACTGTGTTGGTTTCATGTGCTTGGGGGGAGGGGTGGATTCACCTCAGAGCAAGCTCCATGAGGCTAGGGAGTGGGAGGGGCTCTCCCATCTCTGGGAGCTTCCCCTGTGAGCTGCTGGCACCAATCAGAGAGCTGGTTTGGTGATGGACAGCTCGGAAAAACAATGAAAAGTTATTTCGCTTTTACAAATCACAGTGGATCAGGTTTGCTGGCCCTCTTTCGTTTCCAGCCTCCGGGAGTGGTGGTCCCTGGCCGGGGGCTCCGGCCCTGCTCTGGGCTCGGCCTGGAGTCCAGCCCGGCGCCCTGGCTCTGCGGGGGGCCCTGGCTTGGGACCCTGGCCCCGGCTTGGTGGGGGGCCCGGCCTGGCCGCATGGTCCCGGCCCCACCCCCCCTCAACCACATGCCTCTGGGCGGCTCCACGTGGCCCGGAGCTCCCCTCTTCACGTGGCATGGCCAAGCAGGAGGGATCGGGGAGCCACCAAAAGCTCTCCCTTCCCCCCCTCCCCTCCTCGCTCTGAGAGAGGAGGCCTCCATCTGCCCATGCTGTTTCTTCACAATCTGGATACAATTGTAACTTCTTTGTGCCTGAATAAGATCTTCGATCTTCTAAGCTCCTCTGAATGAAAAGAAATAAAGCCTGGAAACTACAGAGGTCAGCGGGATGAAGATAAAGTTCCTAGTGGAAAGAAATTGAAAAGATGCAAACTGATAAGTAGCTGAAAACCTTTTTTGTGGGCTAAGGGGATTGTGACTTCACTAAAATTCCTTTAAACTGTGAAATATACTTGGGGAGGTTTGGATGCTTGAGAAGAAGACCTTACTTTTGCCTTGGGGAAATAGAGCTCTCTGTTCTGGAACTGAAATGTGAACAGAGACACTTAATAGAGAAAGAGATGACTTTTTGCCTCGGAGAATTGGAGCTCTCTCTGTTCTGGGACTAGAATAAGGACAGAGACATTTGATAGTGAAGGAGATGAAGAGAATCTTGTTTTTCAGCAGCCTGCCTTTAAAAGTAATACCCCTTGTGTGTAACATAACCCATTGCACAGCTCTGGAAGGACTGTGACAGAATGAGAGGAAAGTCATAATCTGCAATATTTTCCCGGGCGGATGTGGATTGTGAAGGTGAAGACGCCCCCTAAGCCATAACCAAAAAGGGACTTTTCTCTCTTAAGTGAACTGAACTGATTATTTGAATGTATCACTGACTGAAGTGCTCACTGTATGTTTGTTGGTAAGAAATGTTGAATGAAGGGGAGGAGGGAACAATCTAGGGATCTTATTCTGAATTTTTTTTTTTTTTTTTGTGTTATTAATAAATTTCTTCTTGTACCTTTCTAAGTTTTAAGCCTGCCTTGTCTCTACTCCTGGGTCCCGTCTCTAAAAGAAATTAAATATATTAAGGTTGGCAAACCCAAGTCACACTGTGACGTGGGCACAATTGGCAAGTTAAATGTGGATGTGAATCAAAGCTGACTGAGAGGAATGTGCATCTGTTGAGACAGTTGGGCCAGCAGATTATATCCATTGTTATCTGAAAGCCACCAACAATGTGGATTTCTGCTGTCAGGGTTTTATCTCCTGCAGGACCCAATTTCTTTTACAAGCCACCATTTCAATCTCAAATGCACCAGCTGAGTAGCCAGACACAGATAAATGACTGTTATAAGAAATACAGTGGGTAATAGGCTGAGAGCCAGAGCAGCTGTGGGACTCACACACACAGCACTGAATGGAAAGCCTTTGCACAACTATCTGTCAGTAGCAAAGATCACACATGGCACTTCCCCTTGGTCTTTCTTCAGCTCAAGATGCTGCAATTTCTGAAGAAGTAACTATTTCTGTGAGAGAGTATCCCATACTTTCAGGCCTTTTCTCTAGCTACTACCATTTCACTGATTCATTTTAGAAAGGCTGTGCTCCAGTTGGTGGTGGAAGCGTGTGTTCTAACGACAGTCATCACAGGGCACTGGCAATCCAGTAGTTGCCATTGGTGTATCTGGAATGATTTCTGTGCCCTGGGTATCATTTTTCCCACATTTTGCTGTCTAGAAGTTAGATGTCAAGCTGCACTGATTACCTTGGCTTCCCTACAGAGAGGAATGGGAACGTACGCATTCATGCCACCCTAGAACATTGCATCCTCACAGATCTCTGCAAAGCATATGTCTTTATCATGAAAACTGAGGATAATAGCCCTTCTTTTAAATGAAAGCAGCATCAGCAAAAGGATTATTCTTTGTTGCTATCACAGGTTGAGAATCTCAAATGGTGCCTTTTCTGCCTGCATTTCTCTGTGAGCTCAAAAGATCAGTCCTCTCCCATGGCACCAGTTCTGTAGTGTGGTTGTTGGTATCTGTTTCATCTCCTCTCTGGATCTCAAGGGTGCCAGAGCATTGGCATCCTTTTTCTACTGATATTATACATATTGCTGATGTTAGAAATGCCTTCACTGGCACCTTGTGTATGGCCACAGGTGGCTTTTTCATGCTTCTGCTGTTCAAAGACCACTATCACACTGTCCACAATATGCACAGGGATCCATATGCAGGCATGGTATGACTTCATTTGCAAGCCACATTGGCATTAGGTCACACGTTTCTCATGCTTATGCTGATGCATCCTCACCAACCATCACAAGTGCAGGCTCCTCATTTTGGCCACCAGCTTCAGAGATTTCGCCATGCTAAGCTCCAGCGCTTCATCTCTTATTCCTGAAGCACACAGCAGCATTGTATCTGCTCTGAACCTCCTCATGTGCTCCCAAAAAAACAGCTGCCATCACACATATCTCACTGAACCTGCAAGCCACTTGTTTCCTTTGCAAGATGTTTCAGAGACTACATCCTGCTCCCAGCAGTATGAGCTTATTTACCCAAAATAAAATTGGGCACCAAAAAAAGTAAAAGAAAAAAAAATGCGGTAAATATTCTGTTTTAGACAGTGGTATCTGTCTCCCAGCATTCAAGGAGCACACCACACACAGCTAAGTAAAATGGCCCTGCCACTGCAGCCTTCTGCCAGCTATTTCTGATGCTTTTTAATGCAGAATAAATGATCAGTTCTCAAAAAACAACAACAAAAAACTTATTTATTTGCACAAAAAAGCTCTTAAAAATCAGTGGTAACTTGGTAATTAAACACTTTCTTTTATAAAAACCTCATGCTTTATAGATGAGAAGAGTGTTATACCAGCAGCGTCCTGTATTAGATGAATAGTTGTTTAAAAAAAAGCAGCTTCTCTTTACATACTTATACTTGGACAATGCTACTCTGACTAACAGACTATTTTTGCTAAAGAGATACTTACATCTGTTCAGAAAATTCGCCTCTCCACTAAAAACCCAAAACAAAAACCAAAGCAAGCAAACAAAAAAAAGCCCCACAAAAACCAACCAAACAAAAAAATGATCCAAACACCAGGTTTTTCCTTAAGCAAAGAGGGGCAATGCTTCTAGCCCTGAACCATAGAACATCTGCTGTAGTTCAAGACAGCTTTCTGAAAAATACAGCCCCAGACCAGGGGAACACAGAACCACATGAATAAATAATGGAACAACATTCAGATCAATTTTTTTCCTATGCTGTATGCATGATTCATGTCCAGAGCTCATTTCATTGCTGTGTGACATCTCTGATGTCTGCAACATCTTTATTTACACATCAACAGTAACTCCTTCCACCACATGCCAACTACATGTAATCTTCAAGTCCCAGTAGACTGAAAAATATAATATGTTCAATAAATACTTAAAACAGTCTTTTATTATCCTCCTGTCTATCTCTGAGACAGCAGGAAGGATCCAGATTTATCCATGCATCCAGATTTACCCAAGTGTTTTCCATATAATTTGGACCCCTTTGTAGTTTCTGAAACACTCCCTGATAATGTCAGCCTCACGGAAGATGACAGCAAGCCCCTTGCCATCTGGTTTTCTGGTATCCATGCCAATGAAAAAAGCATCAAGCTGTGCATAACCCATAGTCATGGGAGTATGTTGCCCAACAGTCTCACACACCCAGTAGGAAGCAGGAGTGTGGATGCCTGAAGCAGTTCTGAACTATAGCATGCTGTCAGTGTCCGTGTTTCATCTGCAGAGATGAAACAAAATGAAAAGCTGTCCATTAACACACACAGTAACTTGGTTTAAGTGCCACATCTGAGCTTCGTGCAAGTGCAACTCTGCTTGTTTCCCATGAAAGAAACCTTGCCTCAAATTTAAGTGTAGGCAAGACTTGACCCTCACTGAATATTTGGGCCAGGGAGATTCTGGATAATTGCTGGCCTCCATTTTACTTACTGTTAATAAGATTAGCTGAGAATGTATGTGCAAATTGCTCTAAAGCGTTATTTATAGGAAGGTGAGAAATATCCAGCACTCTTCTTTAAGGTCTGACTTCCTGGCCTTTACAATAGGCATTGAGATTTTGAAAGTAATTTTTTTTTAGCCTGTGGAGATATTCTCTAATGTATTTTAGAATATTTTATCTCAAAGGCAGAATTTGACCAGATTTTCTAATTAAGGTTTGATCTCAATGTCAATTTGTTTCCTCCTTGATTCCCAGATACGATCATTTTTTTCCTGCCAGCATCTGCACAAAACATCACATATCAAAGGACTATACTGTAATCACCTCTTGACATTGTCCATGTCCATTGTCCCATGTCTAAATCATATCCTCAAAGAATCCATAACACTTAGCTTGGAAGACAGGAACACAGTTCATGAGAAATTTTTTAAAATCTTTTTTCAGTTGGAAGGCTTTAGAAAAACCCAACCAATTTAATTTACTTACATGCACATGCATGCACAGATTCCCTTTTTTCCTATAGGCTCCACCTGGCTCTGACCTAGTGTCTTGGTTTAATTTAGGTTTGCCAATTTTAATATACTCAATTTGTCTTTGAGATAGGATTTAGGAGCAAAAACAAGGCAGGCCTAAAACTTAAAAGGGTATAAAGAAGAAATTTATTAATAACACAGAGAAAATAAGAAATTCGGAATAAGATTTCCAGATCACTCCCTCCCCCTCGCCCCACCTTCCACATTTCTTAACAACAACATACAAAGACACTTCAGTCAGTCTTTCACTTAAATAATCATTTCAGTTCCCTTAAGAGAGAGTTCCTTCTTGTTTTGGCTATCGGGTCTTTTCCAAGAGAAGAATAAAGTTCTCTTATGTCTTCACTTTCACAATTCGCATCCGCCTGGGAAAATCTGCAAATCATGAAACTCCTCCCATCTTCACAGTCTTTCCAGAGCTGTGTTATGGGTCATGTCAAATTCATGGAGTACTGCTTTTAAGGACTAGCTGTTCAAAGGCAAAAGTTCTCTTCTTTTTTTTTTTTTTTTTTTTTTTTCCATCAAATGTCTCTGTTCATCTTTCCATTCTCCAGAACAGAGACCCCCATTCCCTTGGGGCAAAGGATCCTTTTCTCAAACACTTCAACCCCCCATGTATTTCTCCATAATTTATAGGAATTTTCAGTGTAATCCAGTCCACCCCGTAGCTTACAAAAAGGTTTTTTAGCCAGTCTATTCACGGTGTCTCCTCAATCTCTTCCCATCTGGAAACTTGGCTCTTACTTCACTAACTTTAGAATACTTTCTGCATTATTCCTCTCATTCAAGGGAGGTCAGGAGATCTGCAGTCTTATCTGAGCATTGGAAGGGTTAAAATTGCACACAGAAGGTGAAGGGAGCTGGCCAGGCCATGCTGGGGCCTTGCCATAGTTTCATGTGTGGGAGAAACTGTATGAAGTTGCAAAGCCCAGCAAGCGAATGTGTGGCGGGGGTGGGGGCGGGAGGAGGGGGCTCAGCTGGAACAGACCCCAGCTGCATTTCCCCCAAGCTGTATGGGCAGCTGGGGGCTTTGCCTCCCCATGGCTGCTCCGAGATGGAAGCAGGGCCCCAGCCGAGCTGTGGCCACACTGGAGGAAGGGAGAAGCTTGGATTTTAGCAAAGGTTTCTCTTTCCCCTGGCTATCAGGGCCCCAGTTGAAAACGGGGGGGAACCTGTCACAATCCGCTTAATCCGAGAGGGAGTTGTGATAGTTCGTTCAACCCCAGGATGCAAAAGACAAAAAGCAAGAGACTCAAGTTTTATTCAGCAGCAAGAAGAAATGCAGTTTATTGCATGCCAACAATTCAGTTTGTGACAGAAGAGAGAGAGAGAGAGAAAAGGTAAAGGAAACGAAGTAAAAGGGGAGGGAGAGAGAGAGAGAAAGGATGGGGAATATAGCTACCAGCAGAAGGAACGTCATCCTCGAGTCATCCGACAATAGACGCTTCTTCCATCCGTTGGGGAGAAAGAGATCTCAGAGTCTCTTTAAGAAAGTCACATTTTATAGTCCTTTTCCAAAGCGAGTGGCCTCTGGCCAAAAGGTGGGAAGATTTATGGACTATTGTATGTGGAGAGCGTCACTCCAAGAAACAGGTGCAGGAACGGGGCGCTATAACCAGTACGCTGCTCGAGAGCAGCATACCATGGCAAGCACCAGGCACACCTACAAACAGTCACTTGGCAAGCATCTCCCTCAGGCAGGCCAGAACTCAGGTCCAGTGTGAGTGATGGGGTCCTGGGGTCTCAGTCTCTGATGATTGTCGTGAGGCAGATCAGAGAAACTTCAGAACGACTCTTACAGAACCTCGGTGGTTCCCGCACCCCTGCCCGGCCAGGCTGCATGGGGAGGGGGGCCAGGCCAGGCCAGGCCGGGCCGGGCTGGGCTGGGCCGGGCCGGGCTGGGCTGGGCTGGGCTGGGCTGGGCTGGGCTGGCTGGCCTTACCTCCTCACAAGCTGGAAGTCAAAAGAGGAAGTTTTCACTTTTACCAATGTGATTCATGGAGGTGAAGTAACTTTTTAATTAGTTTCCCAGGCTGTCAATTATTACATCAGCTTTCCGATTTGTCCCAGCAATTCACAGAGGAAGTTCTCATAGAGAAAAACCACCCTGTGTGTGTGTGTTTGTGCCCTTCATGTCTCTCTCCTAGATGACTTCCATGCAAAATGAGCAGACATAGTGAGATCAAAGTTAATGGGAGCTAAATAGAAAATTTCCAGTCTTGTCTACTATCAATTCACTTGTTCTTTCAATCACACTAAGACTGCCTAAGGAAAAAAAAAAAAAAGATACCAAAGGAGTTCATGTTTTTCCTGGTGGCAGAGATGATCTGGCACAAATTTGCAAACAAAGCCTGGCTATGGCAAGTGTTTTCATTCACAACCGTATTATTTATCCTTAGGGTTAAAAAAAATAATGTAGCCTTGGGATCTGTGAAACCTGTTTTTTATCTGAAGATACACAGTACTCTTTGAGGGGATCTTTTTTTAAACATTTCCTTAGGGATATATTTAATAGAGTTCAGTGGGTATACAATGCCAGACATGGTTTTACATTTCCATTTCTCAAATGCCTTTTGTAAAATTGTACCCATAGCATAAAAAGCAAATTTTTTTTACGTATTTTCCAAAACTATTTCTTAACAACACAAGGATAAACTGGAAGATAGTGCTTCATTAAGTCTAGTTTTGCAGCTGATCTCTACAATTGAAAGCCAGGGAAGAATTTAATACTGCTTTTCAACAAGAAGTCCATAAGTCTACCCTGAATACCTGTTGTTCTTCAGCTTGAAAGCTAATCACAGTTCCTCTCTTCCATCTTTTTCTGTAATTCCTACATTAATTAAGCCCTCTTAAGTCAATGAAAAAATACTGTCCAAGCAATTCTTAGTAGCAATTACACTGATGCTCAGAGATTATATACCAAAAGACAACTAAAAAAAATCAACTATTATCAAGTGAAGCAAACCACTCTGCACAAAAGCATTGCTTGTGAATAATTAACATTTTCAACAACAGTATGATACAAAGAAGAAATGAAAGATGGGGAAAAGACCATGAAGCACTTCCCCTGTAAGCTTTATTTCCTGCTCAGTGTAGTAATATATCCTGCTCTGAAAAGCAGAACAAGCAACTGTGTAAGGCCAGTCATAGTGGTGTCCATGTGCTGGAGTTGGTTCTGTTGAATATTTTTATTGATGACATGAAGGAGGGTATTGAATCTTTCATTAGTAAATTTGCAGACTACACTAAGCTGGGAGCATGTGTCAATTTGTTGGAAGGTAGGAGGGCTCTGCAGAGAGACCTGGAATGGTTAGATGGATGGGCAGAGTCTAATAAAATGAAGTTTAATAAGTTCAAGTGCTGAGTCCTGCATTTTGGCCACCATAACCCCCTGCATATAACCCTCTGCAATAACATCCCTGCTGGGGATGGTGTGGCTGGACAGTGCCCAGGCAGAAAGGGACCTGAGGGTACTGGTCAACAGCTGACTGAACATGAGCCAGCAGTGTGCCAATGAAGAAGGCCAATGCCATCCTGGCCTGTATCAGGAATAGTGTGGCCAGCAGAAGCAGGGAGGTCATTCTTGCCCTGTACTTGGCACTGGTGAGGCCGCACCTTGAGTACTGTGTCCAGTTCTGGGCCCCTCAGTTTAGGAAAGACGTTGAGATGCTTGAGCTTGTTCAGAGAAGGGCAGCAAGCCTGATGAAGGGCTTAGAACACAAGCCCTATGAGGAATGACTGAGGGAGCTGGGGAGAAAAAGAGACTCAGAGGTGACCTTATCACTTTCTACAATTTCCAGAAAGATGGCTGTATTCATGTGGGGGTAAGTCTCTTTCTCCAAGGAGCAGCTAACAGAACAAGAGAACAGTCTCAAGCTGCATCAAGGGAAAATTAGGTTGGATATTAGGAAAAAGATTTTCATGGAAACAGTGATAAAGCACTGGAATCATCTGCCCAGGGAGGTGGGGGAGTCACCACCCCTGGATGTATTTAAAAAAAGGCTGGGTGTGGCACTTGGTGCCATGGTCTAGTTGAGATGTTAGGGCTTGGGTTGGACTCGATGATCTTGAAGGTGTCTTCCAGCCTAGTCATTCTGTGAATTCTGTGAATAGTTACTTACGCAGTCAGGGCCATATGATGCTAAACAAACTGAAGAAAATTAACCAAAGATTAGCCTCATCCCCTCCTTCTGTTCTTTAGTTTTGTTACAGGATGGACTCTGCTGGGGGTTACCAACTATTATTCTTATTCTTATTCTTATTCTTATTCTTATTCTTATTCTTATTCTTATTCTTATTCTTATTCTTAGTAATAATAATAATAATAATAATAATAATAATAATAAACAAATGTTGCTTTATGGAACTACACATTCCATCAGGTCAAAGCTTCATTCCCAGCCAAATGTTCATCTCTGACAGTGTCTGGAGAAAGGATTTAGAGATAGGGCAATAATATGGTGACATTTCTCTAGGTCGTTTTCTGCCCCTGTGAACTAAACACTGGCTGGCTGTACTTAGCAGCTTTCAGCACAACATGCTTTTCTGACCATGTCCACCCATCTCTGAAATTGCACCTAGCATCCATCCTACTGCGAGAAATGCCACAGGCTGCCTAAATACTCTATGGGGGGAAAAAAGAGCTCTTCTCATGTTTCCTTTGTTTGGAGAGTTCTGGTAGGCAAAATTTATTTTATGTCCTCTTGTCCTTATACCAGGAGAGAAGATGAGGAGTCATCCCCTTCTACAGCTGGTGAGATATTGTAAAAAGAGCCAGAAGCCTGGAGGTCGATTCCCCCTTCTGGTGTGTATTGGAAAGCTGCATTTCCAGGACTGTGTAAGCCAGGGTCTGCAAAACATACAGGAGTACAGCAGTAGTTCACATCCCTCTCCAAATGCAGGGCCAGCTGTTCTCAGAAACACTCCACGGCATTAAATATTTAACTATCAATCCACTGCCCCAAAGGGTCATTGTAAGCAGTTTTCTTAAGAATGAAAGAATCAGCGGGGAAGACAAAAGCAAACCAGGGGTACAAATCCAGCTGGAAATGGTCTTCTTTTGCCCTGATTTGGGAGCAGGGACACCCCAAACAGCTGCATCATTCATACTGTGTCAGGTGCCCGCAATATGCATTCAGTGAGGCTTCTTCTCCTCCAAAACACTCAAGGCATTTCTATATCCTGCTACACAGATATGAATCATAGGATCATCAAGGTTGGAAAAGGCTTTTAAGATGGTTGAGTTTAACCATTAATCTAGCAGCACCGTATTTACCACTAAATCCTACTCCTAAGTGCCATATACATATGCCTTTTGAATACTTTTAGGGATTGTCATTCCCTCAGTTCCCTGGGCAGCCAGTTTTAATGTCTGACTGACCTTTCAATGAAGAAATTTTTCCTAATATCCAGTCTAAACTTTGGTGCAATTTGAGGCCATTTCCTCTTGTCCTATAGATTGTTACCTTGGAAAAGCAATCAACCCCCACCTTGCTACAACTTCCTTGAAGCTTGTAGGATTTCTGTTGAAGCACCAGTCTGAGCTTCCCTCCATTTTTGCCCTAAGCTGGCCACTGCCCAAAATGATGATGATGTCCTACACTAGAAATGTTTTAGACAACATGAGCTAAGTAGGTGTTGAAGCTGTGAGCATTTCTGAAGCACAGTCTCTGGGCTAAGCACGAGTGGGACACTTTTGAAAACTAAGGACTACTCTCCATCTCCCTTACCAGTCAAGAAGAGCTCTGAGGGACAACATGCCAAAATCCCAAGCCTGAACTGGGCATCATCCTCTGTCAGAGCCTTGCCACTGAGCATTAAGGGAAGAAACTTGTTTCTCTGCAGCTGGCCCAAAGGGGCAACACAGGCCATAACTCAACAGACTGGTAAAAACTGGCTGAAAGGACACTGACCTGTGCACATTTCAGGGACACCAAGTGAAACAATTGTATTGAAGCATTAAGTGGCCATGTCAGTGCAGGTTCTCACATTACGATGCAGCTAAGAGGGCAGAGAACAAGATTCTTTGGCTACTCTACATGCCCCCTGCACATTCCCATTCCTTGCCACTGTGATAATTTGTGCTGTCTTTCTTCAATACCGGAAGCTTTCCACACAAAGTTAAACAGAAACATAAGGGAATGCAGTTTTAGAAGGAAATAATTGACTTCTTGGGCAGCAAAAATGGCAAAACAATAGCAAATGGTATCTGGCTTCTGTTAGGATATACAGCCTCTGCAAATTACAGCCCAAATGAATTAGAGCCATCCAAAAGGCTGATCAATGTCATCTGATGGATGCAACTTAATTCAGGATATGCTTCTTTGGTTTCTCACTGCAATACAAATTAGAAAAAAAAGAGGTGGCACATTAAATATGTAAGGGGCATTGACAGAACTTTCCATGAGCTATAGCATATAAAAAAAGAGGATAAGACAATATACAATTAACAAGGTAACTATGAAGCAGGCAAAGATAAAATGCAACAAACAGTCTTTAGCACCACAACAGGGCTGCCACAGAGCAGCTGCCTGAGTCTGCCAAATTCCAAGGGAAGACTAGAGAAAAACAAGGCCATGGAGACAGAGCATCCCCAAAGGAGAGGTGCATGTCGTGTAAATAATTTCACTACTGTAAGTTGGACTCTGAACTCATGGTGACCGGTTTCTGAGTTGCTAAGTCTGACCATGTGAATCGAACAGAACTCCTTTTACAGAGATTACCCACAAGTATTTCAAAGGACTGAGAAAAAAAGCACTGAGCGCCACATTATGCATTTTTGTTATATGTATTTACATTACTTATTTTTTCCTCCTCATTCCCTCTCCTTCTGATAATGCTGAAACACCTCTTTTTTAATAGCAGAAAAGTGCTAAGCAATCCAGCTCAGAATATTTTTACTAATGAGCAAAAATAGGATAAAGACTTGAAAATACAGTATGATTAAAAATTAAATTTAAGGAATA
Organism: Oenanthe melanoleuca; assembly: GCF_029582105.1. Lineage (NCBI taxonomy): Eukaryota > Metazoa > Chordata > Aves > Passeriformes > Muscicapidae > Oenanthe > Oenanthe melanoleuca. The sequence goes on along the minus strand of NC_079335.1, from coordinate 101,264,621 downwards.
TTTTTTTTCTTCACTACGGAATATTTTTTTGCTTCACTTGATATAGAAAAATTACTTAATTGTCTTCAAATACAAATTCTTTAAGCATAAAGCAAATACAATGTATCACCATGTGAGATGGCTCCCTGTTGGGAGTTGGTTTATTTTCTCTTTTCCTTCTGTGGAATTTTTCCTATTGTGATGTTACAACTTAGGTGTTGGCTACACGCTAGCACAGATGGCTAGTGATGGGGGGGGGGGGGAGTGGGGGGAAACGGGGGGCTGGGTAAAGGAGGGATAGCTGCACTCTCTCTCTCTTGCTCGTTTAGCTTGGAAAAAACCCGTCACTGAAAAACCTTGCCCTGACACACAGATGCTGGGAGCTGCCTTCTTCGGTGGTGAGATTCTGCAACCCCCCCTGTGAGATGTTACATAATGATTCGTGTCATTATGAAAATACATGATGGGATCAATATAAACAAGAATATTGAATCCAAAGTAAAGCATGGACATGAGACATACGAATATTTAATTAATTCATTAAATTTGTTTAAATCACTTTGTTGTAAATTGTGAATTTTTTGTTTTTATTATTTTTCACTATAATAATGAATTGTATCCACTTTTATGTATAAGGAAAAAGTGAGCTTGTTTGGACATGAGCAGGCTTGTCCCTGCTGTTACATGCTTTGCAAGAGTATAACCTGAGAACATGTTCAGGCCTTGTCCAGACCTGGTGGGGGCTTCTAGCCATTGCCACTTGGGCCCTAGCTAACATGTTTGGGTCTGCTTGAACTTGTATCCCAGCACAGTGGGCATGTCACAGCCCACCAAGAAACTGCCTATAAAAGGGACAGTGACCAGGGGTAGGGTGGACGTGTTGGCAGAGCACAGACACCCCATGACCCCAGTGCTGCGTTGCCTGTTCCTTATCAATGAACTAATAAAATGCCTTATTGATTGACCTACCTGATTTTGGTGAGTAATTTATAACACCTCTGCTTGGATGCCCTCCCACCTCCACTTGCACGCATCCTATTAGAGCACCGGCACCGACATTGCACCGAGATCCATAAGCAATGTCTCTCCTCCACCCTTCCCATTCGGGACACAGATGCCATCCCCGCCAGCCCCCCTCCAGCCACGCGGGATCACCGCACCTCCCCCTGCTCACCGGGACCTGGCCGGCGCTGCCTGCCACCTAGGACGGTAACTGCCCCATAAGGAAAAGGCATCCACAGCCGAAAGAGCCGTTACTGGGTTCCTGTTCTGTTTGTTGTTAATTTCCTAGTTGTTGATGTTTTGTTTGCCTTGTTGTATATGTGCATATATATATATATATGTATATATATATATATATACACACCAGTAAAGAACTGTTATTCCTAACCCCATGATAAATTAGAGGGAGGGGGACTTCCATTTCAGGGAGGGGCCTTTCTTGGCAAATAGCGGTCTTTCAAACCAGGACACTCCCCCACATACATGATACTGTAATAATTAGGGCATTCTCCATAGCTGAGGGAGAACAGATTCAGTTTCCTCATATGCCTAAGGAGACTTGAGCCCTTTGGAGAGCGAGACAATCAGAGTATGTAGGCTACTTTGGGGTGGGTGACTGTGGCTGCTTACCTGAAACTGCTAAATTTTATATAAATCTCATATCAGCTGGAAGGCATATTAATATGCAGGTAGCTGCTGCTGCCACAAGGTTGAGAGAAGTCAGTCAGTGGGATCCCTGCTCCCACAGCTAAGTAGGTGTTTTCTACCAGCTGGTCATTGTGCTAGCAGACAGGTAAATCATGGGAAAACATGGCCATGGTGTCAGGCATGGGATATGTTGTTTGCCAAGGGGACATGACCCAGAGTGGCCTAAGGACATGAGGAAATTCTGTCTAGAGAAGCAAGATTCCTAGACTTTCCTTTTTGATTCCCTCCCCCATTTCCTCTGAGAGCATCTACAGCCCAGCTTGCCATCAATGTATAACGCTGAGGGCAGATGTTTTTTTTACCAGCCAATTCTTTCATTGTTCCCTGACACGAGGGAAGATGAATAAGGTAACTGTAGTGCTTCAGAGAAGAAATGGGACTTAAATATAGTGATGACCAAAGGGTATTTTCATTCCAGACACTGGATGCATAGATATTGCCCCTCCCTGCCCCCTCCTTCAGCCTGGGCATATACAACCTGTCCTGCACAAGGTCACCTACAGGGGGAGTCCTTCCTGCTGGACTGTGAAGCCTTGACAGAGAAGGACACCCATTTTTTCAGCTGTCAGTGATGCCACGGTAGCAAACCCAGCATTAATTACATGTAATTATAGCCATGCTAGGACAGAAACCTCTGTTGTATATGAAATACTAAAAGGAAATGAAGCTTACAATGCAGGGAATCAGAAATGAGAGCTCAGGGTCACAGGCAAAATTAAAATAGAGTATCTTGATTTAAAAAAAAAAAAAAAATATCAATCAGCAGTCTCTCCCAAGGCATTTCACCGCTAATTGAAGAGTGAATTGTGTTTATTTAACTGCTCATGTTTTTGACTGTCTCTCAGCAAATGAATCATGATTACACTACATAAAATTCAGTTTTTGGCTTTCTTATGATCTCACAGGACTGGATTCCACACTTTAAGAGACACATATAAAAAAGGACTGAACTCTGAAAGATATCTGTTCATTGTATAGAAAAGAAAAAGGTTCCTTTCAAATACAGATTTTAGCCTCTTCAGTTCCTGTTTGCATAGCTGAAGTGGAAATCAAAAGGAAAGGCCACATATGCTAAAGGTAACATTAAAACTGTTTCCCATTCAGATTAATATTGATCAATGTAGGCTGCTGTAATCTTGGGTACCTAAAATCATATTATGTCACATACAGATTTTACACACAGAAGTATCTTGGTTTTTTTCATAATGTGTATGCATAATTATGAAGTCCTCAATTTTTTACTATCGTAAAGGTGCTCAGAATTGATCAAAAATGAAGTATAAGTGAAAAATTGCTCAGACTTTTGTCTCAAATGTCATTATTGAAGCAAAATGAAGAACTCCATTCAGAATTTATGAATCAAGAACAATTTATCAGAACAAGATGGGAATTTGAGTGAAGATGGACATAATAATAAATAAAACACCACAGGAACTAAAAAAATTTCTAAAACTTTCTGGCAAAGCACTGTGTTTTAAAAGCCAGCCTATCAAATATATTGTTCATCCTCACTTACTTGAAAATGACAGACCTGATTCTTGGATCATCTTCTTTTATCAAAATGGCTTTACAGCTGGAACACCAATAATTGGGTAGAATATCTCTATGTAGCAGAATTGCTGGATACTGTGGTTGCTACATCAGTATTAACTGATCTTCCATCCAGTGGATGGAATATCATGGGACAACTACGTCTTCTCATGTATGACTGTTGTGTGGTCTCTTGAAGAGGTGTGACTTAATAGAGGCTTGCAGACTCTGTTTATGACATTCCTGGTCCTAGAAATTGGCAAAATGCAAACTCAGTTTAAGGTGAACTGATACGTTATTCACTTCCTGGGTGGCTATGCTACAATTCCAAAGTGGTCCTAACTGTTATGGTACACAAATGCTGAGACACAGCCATGTTGCCTTCTCATCAAACTCCTCTAAGCCCATTAAGCACATTCCCCCATTATCTTCACCTGTAAAAAAGATAATACAGAAACTAAAGGAAATTTACTCAGAAACAGAGACCAAGCAGATGGTAGAAACATGACCTTCCTTCATGAGGTCAAATAACTTTATTGTGATTAAGCACTACAATACAGTATATATCGATTAAAAAAACTCTATAGTGTATATAAATTATTCCTTCCATTCAGCAATTCTCTTTCTGATTTTTTGTTTGTTGTTTTTTTGTTGTTTTTTTTTTTTTTCTTCATTTCCATTACAGCTTTGGTACAATGTAATTTTATTATATTTTTAAATACTTTTAGCTTCACAAACTCACACAAAGTACAAAACTAATCCGAATTGGGGATATTACAATCTACACAGTGGTGTTTAGTGGTAGGAAAAAATCTTACCTCAATGAATTCATGTCACTAGTTAAGCTATAAAGGCATACCTAGCAGACATGCCAAATATATGCACCATTAACCAGCAAACATTTTTTTTCCAAATTAATTTTTTTTTACAGGTTTTTCCAGCAGCACATCACTTGAGCATAGTCAGTACTCGTGTCCTCAACTGATTATTCTCTTGTGTTCCTCTTCATTTGAAGGCCATGATTTAATTATCAAAGAATGCACCTCTATCCTCATGAATCTAAGCCACAGTGTCAGTAATTGACCTTCCACCCTGCATTGTTGATGCTTGCACAGTTTGTCCTGCAGCTGGCAGAAATAACTGGAACGTTATTGGAGGGGCAGTGTGGGGCAATCAACCGGAGGTTGTTCTGTGGGGCCGGAGGTATGACATTACAGTAGACAGGCATTCCAGTGGCTGTAATTGTTCCTTGACCTGATTGATTAGGTAGCAAGATTGGTTGTTGATATGATTGTTGTGGCAATCCTTGAGAACTCTGGGTCATTGGCACCTAGGTAGGAACATGGAAAGATGTAGGGAAAAAAGATAGCAATTACTAAGTTGAAGTAGGCTCGCAGTATCCCTAAATTCCTTCTAGCTGAATTTGAGTATATTGTATGTTCTGCCAAAATGTGCTATTTTCTGCTGCTCAGAATTGTTCTCATCTCTGAGGATTTTTTTGTTACAGAAGGTTTTAAAGCGAATTCCCTCTGCTTTTAGGCCTAGAAAGTGTCTCTGTCATGACCTAGAAGAATATGCATTACTGGAATCAGTGCAAACAGAAGACTCGACCCTGGTATATCCAGGCAATCTAAAAGGTCTAAACCTTTAACTTGATCATTAACCTTTACAACACATTTTCAATAGAGTAATTCTGAAGATGTAAGGGGAATATTTTACCCATAAGCAATTCCCCCATTTCCATTTTTGTCACTGAAGTGTTTTCAAAGAACCTGAGGGAATGGCTACTCAATCAGCACAATCTATTAAAATGAATTAGATGTCATCTAGTTTCTTAACTTTCCAGAGGTACCAGTAGGAAGTGTAAGCACAAGTCACCTCTCACATACGCTTGGCATAACTCATGGAAACTAGGTATAAAGGTGGGGAAATAAGTCTGGGTAACTTACGGACTTGGTAAAAATCAAGCCACTGCCTTCCCTCTCCCCAGAACCCAATAAACAATAATCCATCTCGCTACAGCTTGTTATAGAAGACATGGTGAGATCCTTGGCAGGAGTCTCCACAGATGAGTAATTTTTAACTGGATCAGGCAAAGCCCTCAACTTCATTACAGGAAACAGTACTGCACTGGCAAAAAAGAGAAGAAATGAACAATGTTCTTATATTTTTTAAAAGTAATTTTCTTCACAGGAAGAGGTCTAATTCCTTTGTTGTTTGTGACATTACCCTCACTGCAGGCTGTAATAAATAGTTCATCTGAAGCATTCCAAAATCAGAACGAAAATCAGGAATATTGACCGTGTAAATAGGAAGGAAAGACACCAATTTGACTTAGAAGTGTATTCATCAGAAGGCTTCCTGCCACACACTATCCAAATGAATTTATAAGAACACTGTGTAATGCAAAAACTTAATTTAATTAAGCATTCTCCAAGGAAAAAAATCTTTCATTACAGCTCCTAAATACCTGATAAGATGACATGGCTGGATACTGAACCATCATGCCTTGCACCTGATTTCCCTGTTGATTATTCATCAGGTTCTGGCTTTGGGGTGGTTGCTGCATTCCCATGAGACCCTGGAACCCCTGCTGCTGGTTCGGCAGGACAGGCTGGTAACCTGGAAGAAGAAAAGGTCTTCAAATACTCTGTTTCTTGTAGGGGCAAAATTACAACAGTTGTAAGGTACAGCAAATGATCCCATAATTTATACCTGCATTAGTCAAAACGTAATTTTTTTCTGAAAAAATGTTACTGGAAACAAAAACTGAAATGCAATAAACAAGTGCCATGAGCTGGCAGCCCTGGCAGGCTGACTTGAGTGGGCAGCATGCTTTCATTATGCTTTTTAACACTGTGGCGGAGACCACCTGGAGGAATGTCTGACTGCAGCACAGGGCTGTAAAGCCCTAAAGAGACACAGGGCGCAGGTCTTTTGGCTATTTCCTCAGAGGCAAAACTCTCAACAACTTAAAGCATACCAGCATTTGGCCTTCACAGTCTAACCTGACAATTTCTTTCTTACCCTCTTACCTTCCTTGTAATGCAGCTCCCTAGCATGACATAAACAGAGAAGCCTTTATTTAATCAAGAAGAACATCTCTATACACACTGGCTTTCACTTGGCAACGTTTTAAATGTAATTATAGCATATTAAGGGTCATTATCTACAGTACTATTTTCATGTGTGTCAAAGTAGGAAAATAATAAATTAGGGAGTATCCTCCCCATTGTTTGGTAGGAACACTTAACATACTGGTGCCTGCACAAGGATGAAAAGCTGATGCTTCTGTTTTAACCTGTGATTAATTCTGTGTTCAAAGTCACCACAAAATTGCAGTTTTTCTGCTGGGATGGCTCCTTTAGGACTAATGGAGAAACGGGCAAAGACTGGATAATCTAGAGAGCCAAGCCACTAATGAGGCAGCAGTGTGGATGGGAAGGCAAGCACAAATAAAAATTGCTCAGCAGCAGTGCAATTTTGCTTGGGAATGAGCCTAGACAGATTGAACTGGGCAGCTAAGTGATGCCGATATTTAGCAATTAAGAACTTTGCAGAAAAAGCAGGAAAGGAAAGGAAGGTGCAGAAAGATCCTGGCCTTGAAAAATGTGGCCAGACATAGGTATTATAAATCCATGAATAATTTCTCCTTAACACATTGTGTTCTTTAGCACTCATATTTTAAACATGCAGTTATATAGCACAATATCAACTCTGTAGTGATGTTTTTACAAGAAGCATATTTCAGACAAGAAGAGCTACCAGAAGGAGCAACTCCATGTCATCTTTCTATGAAAAAATTGTTTCATGTCTGCTTAATTTATATTCATGAATACAGTACCTGGTTCAATATACTTCACAAAGTGAAAACCATAATCTGGATATTTCTTCATTATGTAAGAGAAATAAAGTGACAAATGTCTCTGTTTCTGCTAGTCTATTGGCAATTGATAGCTTTCCTTCTAAATGTGTTTTTATGCCAGGGAAATGTTGAGATTTCTGGTCAAGTATATGGCATTAAAGATGCCATTCCAGAGATTAATGTCTCCAGTCAACTGAGCAAAATTAAAAAAAAATAATTCCATGAGTGATTAACTTGGCTGGGATATAGCATTAAACATCTCTCAAACTCACCAGATTATCGTACATTGAGATTTGCTCTTTTCCTATGCCCAAATGCTGTCAGCATATTTTTTAGTCATAAAAATTAACAACATCTGAACTGCTGTAACTGAGTTTACAGAAGGCTGATACAGCAATAATAAAATTACAAGTCCTCTTCTGCTCCAGTACACCAATTATGGGGGGAGGGTATAAAGGATAGGAAGGAGGACTGGAAATTTAAGTGGAGGGGTGTCAACTGGCAGCAGAAGTAGCAACAGGAAATTCATCTGTCACCTCCGGTTGTTAAAGTTAAGTCCCAGATGTGTAAAGAACCATAGATAGATAGTGAGCCAGGGATCAAGTTACACTTTTGGGGAATGTAATCCAACACTGGATTTAGGCTCAGAGAACTGGATTGTAATGCACTGGCACAGGGTGGCAGACTGGTGCTCTGCAGAGACAGACACACTAGTTGGGTCAAGTAGAAAGCAGCTCTTCTGTTATCTCTAGTAGATACGATTGCATTAACATTACATTTGTGAAACTACCGCTAATGCCCTGCTGTGTGTTTGAATACACATCCCTCTCTTCACCTAAGCTTTGTGATCCATATTCTTCAAATATGACAGATTTATGACCCAGTGCAGTCATGACTATCAAACTGAAAAAAAAAAACCATGGAAAAGTTGAAGTAGCTACGCTTATAATGGACGTATAGGTGTGATCTCCTGGGGTAGTACAAAAACACTGAGTCACAGAATGGGTTTGGTAGGAACGGACCTTAAAGACCATCTATTTCCAATGACACACACAGACGTAAACATAAACACACAGCCCTGAAAATCACCTCTGTACTACCAAGCACTGCTTAGTACATGACATAATCACTCCAGTTTTAGGTACAGAAATGTGAAAAGGAGACAGGCTGAAGAGCTGAGGTCCACTGGGCTATACATTATTATTTAACAATCTTATTGTAACACTCTTCAAGGACATTAGCGATTTTTCCTGACCACAGGACCCCTCACCCCTAACCCCCCACCCCTGTCCCAACCTACAGAGTACATCAATTACATCTCTGAAAATGAGAATAAGACCTTTCCCCTACTCCTTGTGTAAGCCTTTTGCAATGCTCTGACCACACAGAAAAGCCTCAACAGTTCACATGGACGCTAACATACTTCCAATTTGATTAGATGGGAGCAAATGGGTTGTATCCTGAATCCTCTTAGACTTTATGGGAAAATAGGTCACTTCTTTGTCCAGAATATCTAATGCTTTGACTTGTAAGTAGAAATGGCCTGTGTGTATCTTTGCAAAGATGCTGGCTGTCATCTCTTACGTACTTCATTTTCATGGACTTTTTAAAAAATAATCAGTACCCTTTGGAATTAATTGAAGCCGTGGATATCAGACCATGCTGTAGAACCCAGTACAGCATTTAGTCAAAATCCAGCATCTTCAAGGTTCTGGATCTCAATAAAGCCACTTCATTTTACCTGATAGCAAAGCATGACCTTTTATTATGCTAAGTACATGAAGAAAGATGCAGGTTTGTCCATTCTATTGAACACAAAAACGTGACAAAAGTATATTCCAACATTATAGAGGAAGTACAGAATATTAAAAAGTGATTTTTTTTTTGTTTACAACAAGCTTTATGAGCAAGAAGAAAAATGCTGAGACAAAAAAGAAGTGCCAGTACTGCTCTGCTAAATGGCTTCTGTTTCAGCACAGATGAAAGTAGAACATTTGGCACTCTAAGTGGCAATCCACTTGGACAAGTTGTTAATATCAGAAACCAGTTGCTCTGAATTTCCTATCACTGCAGCCCAAATTCTCCATGTAATATTTGAAACAGGTCCTCAGCGTTTACTGGATGTTGATATCTTTGTATGTCTATGTATCTTTGTATGTTTCTGCACTCTGGCCAGGAAAAAGAATGGATGTGAGAGAACGGAGACTATTATAAACCTTTAGCACTGTTTGTGAAAATATATCTCCTTTTTTTTTTTTTTTTTTTTTTAACCTCAGGCACAGACTGTCAGAGAGTGCCATTCCACCAAAATTACCTAATTTGCACACACACAGCACAATTGTAAACTATGCCATGCTTTTCATGTGCAATTTACTTTTCAGTGGCATGGAAATAATACTGTATTCTCAAAAGTCTTGAAAACTGACTGCAGTGCATAAGAAACCAGGCATTTCTGGGCAGAGTTGGATGTTTTGGAGCTACACAGGTGTAAGGAAAATGAGAACAGGAAGTGACAACATATTTATGCAGTAATAGTTTTCTTCACACTTGCTCTTTTGCTCATTAGCCTTCATACTACATGAAGAGTAATCCATAAAAGCCTCTTTACTGTCCCCTAAGAACATAAATACATATGTTATTTTCTAATGGCAGTATACATCAGATGAACCATACTATTACCGCAAGCTCCAGGGCCTCTTTACTGCAATTATATCATTCTGCTCTATGTTATCTACACAGCAGCTACAAAGAAGGATTTTTTAAATCAGGGCAAACATGAGTGACATTGTTAAACAACCAGAGGAGCAAATCATGCACAGAATTTCAATGAATACCTCAGAGGAAAAGATGAGCCTTGGATTCCAGCTGAAATGGAAGAGGCCATCATATCATCAAGGTAATTCTCTGAACCTTTACAGCATGCCTCACCATGCTAAAAGTCATCTATCTAATTTAAACATCCTAGAGGAGAAAGAATGCATGAAAGATGCACAAATGTTTCAACTTCCTAATGAGGCTATGCAGCTAAAAGACAAAATGCAACAGTTTTATACCTCTGCTGGAAGTGTCACCCAGCATTGCAATTAGAGTATGTTTGCTGCTCTCCTGGCCTCAACATACATCTTTCATGGATGGCACATTCATGTTGGGAGGGACTTTTTCATTGCTCAGTTTAGGTTTGAAGCATGTGTTACCAATGTTTGGAACACGTGTGTCAGCACTGTGGGCAAAGGGTGTCTCATAAGCACAGGTGAGAGTCCCTGAACTGCAAACTTTATTGTACTCTTTCCACTTGAACATGCCCATCCAATGCAAACACAAAATCATAGTGCTTCTGATGTAAAATTATTTGAGAGCTCACCTGCTCCCTTTATGCTTTACTCAGTGTAGTGTCACCTAAAATTCAGGTACCTCAGCAACACACTGCAATGGCTTAGGCAAAGTCCAAAAAAGAAGTCAAAAGGGAAACCTCAAGCAGAGGTAACTGGGTTGGATGGAATGCTGCACAGAATCTGGTCGTGCTCCTGCCTGCTTTGCAACTAGTGCAGTGCCTTTCTGGTGCCATATGCCACCCTCCCTTTCCTCCTTTCCCCTCCCTCCCCCAGTATAGACCAGCTCAACTCCAGCAGCAGCTCAATTGCCAGGAGCACTGGGGAGAGATTGAATTTGAGCTCACGTGGAAAAGCCAAGGAAAACAAGCACCAACTCTTGGTGTGGACTCTGTGAAGCCCTTGAAAATATTTTAACACCAAATTCTGCACACAGAAGGTGCTTACATTTGCAGAAGACTCCCCAAAACTGATAAGAGCTGAGAAGCAAGCTAAAAACATGATCCGAAGTCAGGAAGCACACCTCTTTCTTAGACTTAATGAGCTCACTCTGCTCTACTTATTCAAAAGATGAAGTATCTGCAAATAGATAGTTGTGCTGGTTTTGGCCAGGGCAGAATAAAATTCCTTTCTAGTACCTAGTATGGGATTAAGTTTTGGATTGGTGCTGAAAACAGTATTGATAATTCAGGGAAGTTACTGCTAAGCAGTGCTTACTCAGCACTTCCTGCTTCTCACACCAGCCCATCAGCAAGGACTCTGGCAGTGAGCAAAGCATTTGGAAGGAGACAGAGGTGAACAAAGGAATATCCCATTCCATATGACAACATGCTCAGCATATAAAGCTGAGGCAAGGAGGGAGTGGGGAATGCTCAGAGTGGGCATTTTTCTTCCTGAGTAACTCTTAAGTGTAAAGGAGCCCTGCTTTCCTGGGAGTGGCTGAACACCTGTCTGCCCATGGGAAGTGGTGAATGGATTCTTTGTTTTACTTTGCTTGCACACATGGCTTTTGGTTTTCCTATTAATCTGTTTGTCTCAACCAATGAGTTTGCTCATTTTTTATTTTCTGATTCTCTTCTCTTTGCAGCTGGGGCGAGTGAGTAAGCAACTGCATGGGGCTGAGTTGTTGGCTGAGGTTAAACCATAACAATAGTTCTTGAACAGACCAGAAAAGGGTATAATAAAATTACATGTCTGGAAGATAAACCTAGAACTTTTCAGATTAGAAGTAAAATTCAAAGTTTAAACAGACCCTTTAATTAACAAGGAGGCAATTTACTGAAAGCAATTAGTGGAAGGACGTTTCTATCACTTAAAACCTCTAAAATGAGGATGGACATCTTGTTAGAAGATATTAATCTGTTTAAGAAGTAGTTCTGATAATAAAAATTATTAGAATGCACTCATTGTCCAGTATTAGTCAGATCATTAAATTATATACTTCAGGTTTGAAATACTTAGGAAAATGCTAGCCCAGTTAGCTCTTAACACTTTTCCTGTCTCTCAAGGAAAAGGACAATTCTTTTGCATATGAGATAGGATCCTCTCCCCAGGCACTCCTCCCTTTAATCACATGTTGGCAATACCACTCAGTTCATTCCACAAGCAGAGTTCACCTATATATTCCAAGGGATATTTCTGGCCTATTTTAGTTTACTTTGCCCCAGCTGGGGTAGTGTTCAGTAGACTTTGTGGACTAAAGAATATGGTTGATATCTATTCCCACAATTTTACTAGGCTACGTTCTCCTTTACTTTTTGAAATAAGCTAAGGGCAAAGTATTAAACTGGATTGATGTAGCTTTTACTTTATAATAACAAATTTACAATGCCCATGATTAAGTTATAATCAGAGAAGAAAAAATGTCCTTTTAGAACTAAAATTCACTCACAGACACATCAGTATATTTGGTAAAGTTTGTGACAAGTTTCTTTTTTACCAAAAGCTCTGAGCTGGTCCATCCCAAAGTATTTGCAAAACTGGAAGGAGGAAAAAAACTGAAGCAAGCTATTCAGCAAGATCAAACACTGTCTTAGAATCACAGAGTAGAATTACAGAATTGAATCATAGAATTCCTTAGGGTGGAAAAGACTTCTAAAATCATCAAGCCACCCATAGCTCTAACAGTGCCACACCCACCACTAAACCACGCCCCTAAGCCCTAAAGAAACTTTTGATTCTCAAACGAGCCCTAAAGGTTATCTGTAAAACAGGAGGAAAGCCACCCTAATTAGGGAACCTTTCATAGGACAGTTGGCCAAGTTGTGGAAGCCACATAATGAGCGAGATCCATTCTGAGCACAAGTGAGAGCAGGAATTTGAGGCAAGTGCTTTTGGCAGCCAGAACAAAGCTCCTCTTGCTCCAAGATCCATCAGTCCTTCCTGCCTTTGTGTGGGATACTCAAGAAATGGACTGCAACCAGATATTTCACCTCCTATGTGGATATGTAACACCATCCCTATGTACTGCTTCCTCTAAAGGAGTGCTGCTTTAAGGCTCTGTGTTCTTGCTGTATTCTCATGTCCAGGTGTGATGTGTTAGAATTGGGTGCCCAATCACCTGAGGAAAAGGTTTGGGGTTTATTTTTTGTTATGCAGTTGACCATTATCTGGCAAGTTTCACTCCAAACAATAGAGTAAATTCTCATGGAATGTAAAATTAATCTATAAATTTAAGCTAATTTTGATTTTAGCCTCACCCCAAAGTGTCTGCAGTTTGGAAGATTCCCACAGAAGACACATTAATGTCTCCCTCCTGGTGTTATTTTCTGTGTGAATCTGAAGATTTAAACTATATCTTGTGCAGCTGGAATTCAAACCACTTTGTAAACAATTTTATAGTTCAAGCTTGGATCTAAAATCCAAAGCACACTGCAAAGCAAATCTGCTGCGGTTGATCTATCCATTTCTACCGTGTCTGCTTTCTCTCTGCAATACACATAAAAATGTCTTGATCTAGTAAGACATTTGAGCTTTATATTCTACTTGAAGACATGACAGATAATTTATGGGTGTGAACTGGACACCATGTGAGCTAGAAGGATAAGTACATTTTAGCTGAATGCTAAAATTCCATCCCTTTCCCCTCAAAACACAAGACCATGCGATTATTTAGTTTTCACGCACATACAAAGGGGGAAAAACAAACAAGAATACCTATGCCTGAAATAAGGAAGTCTTAAGAAGCAACAGAAAAAGTACAGAGGCATGAGGTAGCACGTAAAACAGCACATGTCAAAAACCACAGCAGCACACAGACTCATTTTGCCCACAGCACTCAGCAAGTTCAGACCTCCAAGAGAAGCCTTTTAACACAGGTGACTCACAGTTTAGCTTCTTTCATTTAATGTAAAAGCACCTCCCACTCCAGCAGTACAGCTTGCAGGGGAAACCATGAGTTATTACGTTAGATTGTTTTCAAAATTTTAAACTAATGGCATTGATTCTTTCAAGTTGTGAGAGATCAAAACAATTTTTAGCTAATGGCACTCCAGCTACATTCACTGGAAACACACAACACAGCGAATGTATTCATAAAGTGATTACAGTGATAGTGACTCAAATAATTCTCTGCAGAGCTGAGGTTATAAAACTGCAGGATGTTGAACTTTGAATCTTGAAAGATAATTGCTGCCAGAATCATAGCTCTGAGTCCCTAAATTTGCCATAGCTTTGCAAAAAACACATTCATGCTTCCCAAATCTGGTAACAGACCAATAGCCATATTTGTTGTCAGCCTCACACAAAAAGAGCTGTATTCAGCTGCATTAAGAAACTCAACAAGATGTATATGCACCAGAGATATGAGCCAGTAAGATTTATTATCACAAGAGAAAGAACAAAAATCCTGGATAAAAGAAATTGGACTGTCTTTCCCACCCCTCTTTCTCTCTCTGGTTTACAAAGCTACAAATCCCATGAAAGCAAAAGTATCTTTATACAGCTTTAAAAGAAGAAATAAAACTGGGAAATTTCCTGCAATTTTTAATTATTCCAGAGCTACACTAGTTAGTTATTTTTGTTTTGTTTGTTTTGTTTTATTTTATTGTGGGTAACTGCTCTGAAATTGCCCATGTGGCAAGTTCCTTTAGAGTGCTAGAGCAGGATCTCCCCAGGTGAACTGCCCTTTCTTGTCCTCTTGCTTTATTCTTTCTCAAAAAGCTCTGTGAAACCTTGGTTCTACTTGTTTTGCAACCCCAATGGCTGGAAGAACCCAAAGCACAGAGCATCTGAAACATGGATAGTTTCATGTGCTGCTCAAGACAATGCTACCAACTGGGGGCACTGCAAACAAAATGGAAAAAAAAAGAAAGTTAGGAGAATAACGCAACTTCCCTGGCAAAGCAAATCCTCCTGGTCCAGAAGATGTGCAGGATCAGAGCCTCAAATATATACTTTTTAACTCTGCTTTTCCTATATAAACTAAAATAAGGTACATTTTTACAAAAGCCAAGATAGACCGCTTTTTGCACAGACTTTTCCTTGAGAATAGACACTGCATAAAACAAATGAGTTCACCTGGGAGGTAGAAAACCTCCTGGTTGGGGTGATTTAAATTATGGCAATGAGAAATGATGGAAGTAACCACATATCACAGTGTAAGATTTAGCACTTATTACATGTCAAAGAAATATCCATTACCTTTTACCCATTCTTTTACCTTTTCTCTATGATGCTAAGTTCCAACCTGGAAATGAGGAGTAGCATTATCTTTTAAAAAACCTTTTTATGCATGCTCACTGTGCCATGGATGAAATTTTTTTTTTGCAAAGGATGCATTTATTTAGTGCCTTCTACTTTGTCATCCAAGCAACTACCTTCAGAGCAAATATGCAAAATCCTGGGTAAACTGAATTTATAAGTCACTGAAAAATGCATATCCACCCCTCAGTTACTTTTCCACACCTGAACAGAATTGGCTAAAACTTGGTGACTTCATTATTGACTACAAAGGCCTAGACAAGTAAGAGGTATGATTAAATACTTTAATTATATACCTAATGAAATCACATACTCTAACATCTTCTGAGACTAGAATTTTAATTAAGGCAGGCTAGCATTTTGGCTTTTTTTGCCCTCCTTGTGTTCCAGGGGAACAGCAGGTAACGTCAAACAAAAAGCTTATGTGATAAAATTGCATGAGAGAGCTCCTAGGAGACCTGGCATTATTAACAAGAACATGAAGAAGGGCACAGTTGAACAGTTCAAAGATAAATGATTGCATTCAGTTTACTTTTTGCTATCAATTGGAGAACCCGAGAGAGCTGTTATTTGATGAGGAATGTATATAAACAGGCACCAAAAAGAGCTTGAATGGATACAAATACAGGAGACTCAGGGCTGGAGATATGTTTCTCTTCAAGTTAAAATCTGGATCCATTCCTTTATGTCCCTACACAAAGGATTTTCTAATTATAGGGACAGTTTTAAGAAGACCTTGCTACTAGTAAGTGGCTTGTTGCTGAAAACAAACCTGTTCTTGCTGAGAACTGAATGGCATGTAATTATATGACACTTTATTCACTTATTTTATTTACTTTCCAAAACACATTTATTTTATGTTTTCAGACCTTTTAGTACTCTTCCTATTCTTCAAAAACTATGACAAATATTTCTTGCTCTTCTCCACTAAGATAAATCTAAAGATAAACAGAGGGGCACCTCTTACAGACATGGTATATAACTCAAAGCTTCTGTAAGATTCAGAAAAGAAAATACTGCTTTAAGACAAATACTTTTATCTCAATTCAGTAAAAAAAATAGAGGGAACTGCCAGCTGCAATCCAAAATAATTGCGACACCATAATGCAGGGCTCCCTTACAGAAGCCTAATTCTGGTAAAACAGCTGATCCAGAATCTTTGCACTAGCTCAGGCCCTGAAGCCTGACTTAAATACATTAACCCAAAGCATGTGCAGCTGTTTTTGTAATCTGAGGTTTCAGCATTTTATTAGAGGCCGAGGGTAAAAAAAAAAGCACTCAGCAGTATTTTATGCTTCTGAACTAAGTTAATCCATGGAGCCACATGAACAGGCTCAACAGCTTTGGAGAAATGAGCTTCAGACAGCATTTCCCTTTGGCCAGTACCATGAGTAAAGGTTTACATTGGGGTGTTGCAGACATCCAAAGCCAGCTGAGGTGTCTGCAGGGAGGGTACTACAGGACCTGGAAGAATACTACATTATTCTGAGAGGGGTGAAGCCTTCTCATCCCAACAGAGCTAAGCCACTGGAGGCATGTATTGCAAGCTGGTGCACAGTTCTCGTGACAACAGAGGTCCAAAATAGTGTTAAGGAACATCCAGGAATAATCCTGCTCTCAGCCCTTGCCCATCAATCCCAACAACCGTAAGGACAGTCAACCGAGACCCACGGGCAGGCAAATAGATAATTTTGGAGAAAATAAAGGTTACACTTAAGGAAGATTACTGCTTAAAGACCAAAACAGATAAAATCTGGTAGCCCTTACTGTAGCCACAGAGTTACATTAATGAGGTCTGCTGCAATTCCTCTTTAGGAGGTTTCTGAATAGCTAATGTACAGCTAAAATGCCAATGTTGAGAACCCATTAGTGTTGATAGAAAGACTCATTTGGCATATGATATGCTCATTAGATGAAGAGCAGCTGCACTATTCCCCGTATGTACCTGTGTCTTTACATTGTGTTAGATAAAACAGTTCATGGCCATAGAATAACTGCTCTATCCAATATCTATTGATTTTCTTAGTAAATCCCTAAGGAACTGGGCGATGGGACAGATAACCACCAAAACAAAATTCAGTATGATTCAAAAAGAGCACAAATACAAAACTAGCAGGATCAAATTTTCCATGCCAGCTGCAAATCATAGATTCACTGAATTTCAGCAGATTTATTTGTTTTGGTTTGATTTTTTGGACTGACCCCCTAATAAATAATGTCAGGTCCGAGTAAAAAACTTGCTAAGCCCTGCGTACTGATCTATCTATAACTGCTTATGATATCAGCTTGTTATCTTTGCATCAGCTCTTGATACTAATATCTCTAAACTCAGAGTGAACCTCCATGCCAGATACTGTGCAAACTTCAAGGAATAGCTGCAGTCCCTACAGAGAAGATGAATGCACTCCTGAAGAGAAAAGACAACTGAAGGCAGAAAAATAAGCATCCAAGGGAAATAATTTGCCCAGAGAAAGGGAGAACAACTGCACAATAATTTTCTGGAAAGTACACCAAAATATGTGTGCTGAGTGCTAAGATCCCTATTCTGAGCAGGGACTGCTCAAGCAGGCTGCTGCTCATCAGCATGGTTGCGGAGATGGATGCTCCCTAGGCTCTTGCTGCTTCTGCCAGGCTGTTTTTTTTCCACACATCTCCAGGTACAGGTTCCTGCCCTGCCCACATTCTCTCGATTGGAAGAAGACTCCAGTGTTCTGATGATACTGTTCACTGCACCATGTTCCATTTTACTGTGGGCAGACTGGAGTAAACAACTGCTAGAACCATATCACTAACAAATCCTACTTTTTCACCTTCTCAAGCTGGGCTTTGTTTTGTGTCTCAGCCTCAGGAAGAGTTTTCATAAACACAACATCAACGGTAAATACTGCCTTCAACAAAGACAGAGCCACTGCCTGATGGCACTCTTCCTCCCCACGGCTTCTGTGTACACCTACAGGCACCAAATCACAGAGCAAAAAGCCTTGAGTTTGTTTACCTATAAGGACACAGCAAGTTGTAGACTACAGCCTCCAGCTCAATGCAAACAGGTGCAGGGACGATCCTGAAGCCAACAGGACTTTGATAGAGCATATGTCTGCCCATATGGGTCCAACTGCAAAAATCTCATCAAGTGCACCCAAGCAGAATGCAATCCAAAGACTACTGGGGTTAGCAATTGACCTTAACCAGCTCTGTATGATATTAGAAGCACCTGCACCACTCACCTGCAACACAGTGATTACTCCAGCTCCTATACACCAGTGCCCTTGAGAATTTGCTTAACTTTTAAGCATGTAAGGTAATTTCTTCATTTCAGAGCAATGATTTTCAGGCTTGAATACACTTCTGCACCAGGGAACTCAACCCCTTGAAGGGGAAGATCTCCAATGGGAAAGATATGGACACATTTATTCACACTAAATTCTTATCATTGCTTTAAAAGGTTTCTGAGAAACTTGATCAGGCAGGTAGCAACCAAATTAAGGAAAGAGAAGCTCTGTTCCAATAAAATTAAATTATACAATATATGAAACTAATTAATTTCTCAAATCCTTCTGCACAACCACTGCTTAACCTGCAGGAGAAAAAATGAGGCAAGGTGGGACTGAGCCTGCATTTATGCATGGCCCTTGCAATTGTATGTGCCTATAGTAAAGAGCCTTAGACCAAACAGTGGCTATATACCAAGAGATACTGGCAAATAATAAACCAAATGGCAATCAAGGATGCGTCTACCTTACTTCACTTCTATGGTACACACACACGGAGCCCCCACTCATGTTTGCCTTGCAATTACCAACCATTCTAGTTTACTGCAGACACTAGTTTACATTTTCTGTCTTTCTTGATTAAAAGTCCATTAATGAAACTGAGTTAAGCCTTTGCTAAAGCAATTGCTATGATTGAGATCCTCCCTTTCCTATAGCCTTTGAATTATGAGGTAAAAGACCTATAAAGTGACTATAAGTAATTTCAATCAGTCTCCGTTCTGGGCACCCACTCCATTCCATACCACTGCAGAAACATAAACACTAATTGCAATTCTGACATAGGTACAGAAGAAATACATTTGATTACTGCACTACAACTGGGCCATATCTTCCTGCCAAAGCTTTGTCTTGGAAGGACGTGAAGGGTGGAATCTACATGTGAGGTTATCCCAGTGTCCATCCTGTGGCCAAACTGTGGATCTTAAAAAGAAGGAAATAAATGAGCAAAAGAAAAAAGGTCTGGAAAAGTCAAAAATATTTCCCTATGACATCCCAAATAGAACACCACTAATTTGTAAAACTCTTTTTTTCTTGTTTGATTTACTATCTATAAGTAATTTTGTTTTATATTTTAGTTTGCCTTGGATGCAGAGGATGTGTGGGGTACGAGTCTCATTTTACAGGAATTTGAGTTTTTGTTTCAATTGGCCAAGGAATGTGCAAAATAACTTGTTCATACAGTTTTACAAACTCTTTTGATGAATCGGGCAGCTAAATTCACAAAGCCTGCCTATCTCCACATCACATGCAAATGCATTTTCAACGTTTGCAAAAAAAAAAAGCTAAGAAGAAAAAAAGAAAAAAACAAAACAGGGAATGCATTGTGGATGTGAACTTTCACCTTTGCCTTTTCTAGCAAGGGTTTAGTGTCACTTTTGAAAACAAGAGGATTGAGACCTGGAGTCACAAAAGAAATTAATAGAAATGACACTCAGCAGCAAACTTTCCTGAACAGGTGTACTGAGAAATCTTGGCTCAAAGAAAGCTGAAGAAAGAGAAAAGGAGAGGGAGAATGATTCTGACTTCAGAAGACATTACTTATTTTCTGCGTTAATTCCCAAGCCCCTACCAAGTTGGACAACAGGCTGACAGCAGTGCTTGGGAAAAGAGCAGGCATCAGTCCCCCAGTTCCTGCCTCACTCATGCTAGGGGCAGTCTTTCTGCAGGCTTGAGAAAGCCTGAAATTAGGCCTGTGGTCAACAGATATCAAAATGTCCCGCCAGAACATGGTTCAGTTCATCTGCATGAAAGAAAATCTCCCCTCTATGTCCTTGCTCATCCCCAGCTTTCACTGCACAGCACATTAGTTAGAAAACTCCCATTATAGCTTGTCCAGCATTATAGCTGCAGAAGAGGATGTTGGTTAACTCAGCCAGAACAACACCTGAGAAGGCTGATCTGCCAAGCAAGAGCATTTTATGCAGACTTGTTCTGCAAAATCCACAGGATTAGTCTTCATCCCCTTATCTCCTCTCAAGGTATCTGCAACTGTGCAACCGTAAATGATGCAAAATTTCCTTTCATTAACAAAAAAACCTCAAAGCACAGCACAAATTTAAATGTAGGAAAGTCTGAATATTTGTGGTTTGTCTGCTGTGGGTCTCTCCAGTGTGATGTCTGCCCTCAGAAATCACTGGGGCAGACCTGCCACAGCGCATTTGCCGTCACTCAGCACACTTAATATTTTGCAACCCCAGCAAGGCTGTGTTTACATTCTTAATGGCCAAAAGTATTTGCAAAGTCTGAATTCCTGATGGATGCCAGCTAAGCAATCAGAGTGATGGAAAATGCACAATAAAGACCATTAATATATGCAGTCTTCAACTCAGCATAAATACTGAAGATCAACCTGGGTGTGCTGTCAAGGTAGATTTGAGAGCCAGCAGAACTTTTTCCTTGCATTCATTATAAATTTTGATAGCTTTTTGCTTGCTGGGACCTAGCACACTCTGAGTGCATTACTACTTCTTTCTGCATATTACTGTTCTCATATGTAAAATACTGTTTTGAGGGGTGGCATCGTCATAAAACATTTTGAAATCCAGCAGTGCTGGATTCAATTGATAAAGTCAATTGGTAAAGTCAAGGGAAAAATATCTGATCTTCAATATAATCTATAATAAGAAGAGACCTTTAAGTGCCGAATTAGCTAAGTTACACACAGAGCTTTGCAAAACTTTCAGTTATATGAAATATGTTTCTTTGACCCCAAAAAAAGACGTCTGGATTTTTTTATCTGGCAGTGTCTGCAAAGGGTAGGGCCACATTCCCAGAGCTCTAGGTCTGTCAATATTAGCAAAAAGGTGAGGAAGAGGGCATAGTAAGAGTCAGCTGCCAGAGCAAAATCTTAACTACAGGTCTCTGTGAGTCAGAAATTTGTCAGCAAAGCAATAAAAATGGATGTTTTCAAATTAAACTGTAAAGATTTACAGAGGCTTTGCAATGCTTGCTAAAAGGCACATGCCAGCTTCATGGGCTCAGCTGAGGTGGTAGAGATGTTTTCTGTGGGAAAACCAGGTTTCTTAGTGTTTTGGTTTTTTTTCCTCATAAATCAGGAGTATCCTCTACCCTTAGTTCCTCTGATCCTATGAAACAATCTATGTGCATGGGCAGAAGTATATATTAATTCCTCTATGTCCAATCATTGAATTTAATGCAGTACCATCCTCCACTGACCTTAGGGTAAAATATTTGTTTCTTGTTTACGTGGTCTGGATGGGGTAACTGATTTCACATACCCTTTCTGGGGCTGCTCAAAGTCAAACCACAAAGCAGCTGCCAAAATTGTCTCTTCATGTAAAATTTACAACATGCATTTCTGAAGTGGTAGCTGATGTGCCTAGCCAATCTGCTGAAAATGTTTGTGTAGCTAAAATTTTTGAAAAGAGAAAATCACAGGATCTGCAAACACGTCTGCAGAACATTCTTTAGCAACTACTGCTCATTCAGAGTTCAAATCTTGAGAATTAACACTAACTTCTGTAAAAGGACAAACCTAAGTCATACCCTTAGACTACTGATCATGACAAGGAACTTGATCTATACCTAAAAAAATTCCATTAGAGACACTGCTCAATTTTCAACAATTAGCATATCTTTCTCACATTAAAAAATAGAGGACTACAATCTTCACATTTTAGCAAATATATCTGCTGCATATAAATAATTTTCTAATTATAAAACTGACTACTTTATAGACCTTGTTTTCATATTCTGGAATGAGCTATTGCATCAATTTAAAAAGGTGCTCCATCACAGGAGAAGCCATGGCAAATTGGTTCATAAACAATCAGTGGTATTTTAGGCATGGCTGTAAAAAAAGGGAAATATTTTACTTACTGTTTTGGAAACAGTGCATTTAATGTCAGAACACCTCTGAGAAAGAAGAGCTGAGGAAGTCTCTTATTGCAGTGAAGTCCTAAACCAGTCACAGGTCACACTCTAAACTATCTATGATCTATGATCTATGACTATGGCAGAAGAAATGTATGATGGATGGACACAGCTTGTGTCTGTGCAGAGTTTTCAGTGATGTTATCAGACCCTACCTGGTGGGAAGGCTGAGCTGGCAGATGGGAACAGCCCCACTCCATATGCCTGGGACTGTGACAGGGACAGGGCGGGCAGGCAGTGTGGGCATAGCTGGTCCTTGCCCAGGTGAGTGGCTCTGGCTCCTGAGGTACAACTGTCCCACTCCCCAGCCCATGCCTGAGCCAGGGCACTGCAACACAGCTCTGAATACTCATGCTGTTCATGCTCCCAGCTGCTTTCTAGAATTCAGGGGAAGGACTCCAAGATGAAGGCATTAATTATGCCTTAGGCTTATCCCTACTCATGACCTTGCTGCTACACTGTCCTTGATTTCTCAGGTAGGATGGCTCACTTGCAAGTGCTTTCTGGATTTTACAAGGGATTTTATTTTAAATTCACTCAATTGATTAATTTGGTGGATATTCAGCACAGATAACAAATAAAATCTATGAGGCAAAGAGGCTTCTCCTCCCCATCTCCAACTCCATGGCTCATGACTGCCATGTAGCTTCTCTTTCTGCCATACAGCAGAGTAGGAGAGGAAATGAGCTATGAAGACAGGGCTTCCCCAGCTGCATGAACTTTTTAGAAGAATGAAAATTAACAAATAAAAAGTAAACTGCAAGTGTTCTTAAAACTAATTACTAATAAAAAGTAATAATTACAACTATAAAGCATGTCTCATAAAAATGCTCTTCTTTAGAGTTTCCATGTAAAAATAGAATAATAATTAAAGAATCTGAGGCTGCTCAAATTTTTTTGATAAAATAAGTTATGATGCATTCCAATTTACACAAATAAAAGTTTAGAATAGCGCCAAGACTATAAAGCATGAGCATAACATATTGTTCTGGCAAGTGATAAAACTGCTCACAGTGACAGCTGTGATTTATGGAAGCAATTCAAATACACTTTGAAAGTATATTAGCTTCGCCTCTGCCCACAAATGGCACATATTAGCAGGGTACGCCGCTCTGGTGATAAATTACATACCAGCAAGAAGTGAAGGCATTTGGCAATATCAGATGCCTGAAGGCCCTGGGTTACTCTGACAATATGGTTTTCATGATAATAACTCACATGCAATGGCATCTAAGCACTAAAAGAAACACATCAAAGCTGTATTTCTCTTGGCCCTTTGGAAGATAATGTTACAATGGTGAGAGTGGTTGGGACTTCCCAGCTAAAGCTGACATACAAAACATTTAAAAATTGGCACTGGAACAGAGTTTGGCAAAGAAGGTCACAATTAGATGCTACCTCTTGGGTGGAAGCTGGAAAATAACTGCCTCCTGCTTTCAAGCTGTAGGCACAGAAGCAAACTGCAGGCTGTGGATCTATAGCACAACTACTGCATGGCTTTAGCATGGTGGGCAAAGGCATCCAAGAGCTGCTGTGGTTTAGCTCTACTAACACCCAGAATGGGATGGGGACATTGCAGTCACCACCTGCAACACCCGCTCTACAAGCGAATCAAGTTGCTGGGCACACTTGTTCACTGATCACACCAGCTCAATCTCACAAAAAAAGACACACTCTTCCCATGGCTCAGAGCAGCACTGGACAAGGAGCACAGAAAAAACATGATGACAGTGTCTTAAACCACAGCAGGGTTTTACTAATATAAAGCATTGGAAAAGTATTTTAAAACACTTTGGGCTAAATTCTGCCCTCTGATGTACTAGCATAGATGAAGACTGAATTCAGAGTTAACCTGTACTTCAGGGGATGTCCTTTGAAGAGCACACATCCCTGGGCAGCGCTATGAAGAGCCATGTGCCAGACTTTTCTCTTATTACTAGGGAAAGTTTAATAAATTCTATCTGCCTCCAATAATTACAGTCCTCCCATTCTGACACACTAGTGAGCACAACCTTGTGTCCTGAATTAATGACTAGGCCAAAGCAGTCACATCTTGCCACAAGATCAAAAGAAGTTTATCAGCAGTTATATTGTAATGAGCTCATCTGCAAAAAACAAAGCACATTGAACAAAGACTTTCTGCCTGGTGGGAATTTTTAACTTAATCCAAAACAGTCCCTTGGGAAGTGATAATGACTATCTATCCTATATCTATGACACCCATTACTGCAATACCTGAGGACCTCAGGCATACTCACAGAATGAGTCACAGAATGAGTAACTTTTTTGTAGAAGTTGGACACTTATGAAGTTTATGCCAGTAAATGTCTGAGAACTGTGTTTCTGTATTTACAGGCTCTGGATGAAAAATGGCCCAGTGACACTGTAACTGAAAGGGTATAAAACACCTATACACGGATTAATACTTTAAAAGTAAGCCAGCTAAACGCTTTCTCTACACACAGGGGCTTGGAGAAAATGCAAAAGTGATTTGAAAAATTTTCCTTATTTTCCTAAAACATATAGGAAAGAAGAGCTCAGTACCTCTTTGAACCTGCCCCCTCTGTAGTCCTAATCTAATACTTAGAAGAAAAAAACATTTTTTCTTGAATTGACATTTTGGGTAGTACATATACTACAGCACATTTCAGGCTATCACTTCCATTTATTTATAGCTCTGCAGCATCATGCTTCTGTAGAAACATTTACAGGAATTGAACTGATTATGTGTTAAGTCTTAGTCTTAATAGCTTTTTCATTGCTTGCTAATGAATATATGGATTCAACATTACTTTAAACTTAATGCAGCATGGAAGAATTAGCATCGTACAGTGTAATTATGATTTTATTTTCCTACAGCACTTCATAGAAATACAGGGCATAAATAGATTACTTCAAGCAAGGAAGAGGAATGAGAGCATTTCTGTTTCTTCAAAAACAACTTGGATATGGAAAATGTAATAAGGAATGCACGTTCCCCCCCCTTTCTTTTTCCTGTCTATACCTTTCAGATTAATGTTTTTCACTTTAAATAAAGGAATGTTTGCAGCATTCCTCAAATTCTACCTTAACAAAAGACCAGAAATATTCTGCTAACTTTATTCTGAGCAGGGGAGGCATTCTCCCTCTCTACTGTAAATTGGGTAGGAGGCAGCATTCATTGCTATTGGCCAGTTGTCTTTATTTAAAAGAAACAGCAATATTCCTCCCTGTCCCATCACCTGCTTGTGACTTCTTGTCCTGAAGCAATGAAATAACACTCACAACATTCCAGTAGTCACAGTAAAAGTGACCAGAAAACATTTATTAATATTCCTCCCACACACTTTAACCCAGAAATCCTTCACTTTATCCCATTCCCTGAAGATTTCACTCTAAAATATGTTCCAAATCTACCTACTTCCCAAAAACCCATTTCTATGTTGCAGTCTTTGAAATGTCTTTCAGGACACTTCCCTAGAAGGATAACTTCTCTGCATGGGCACAGATGTTATTTTGTCAAAAGCCAAATCTACTGGAAACTTATTGTTCCATTTCCACTCCTCTGACAGTTTCCCAGCCTCTCTGGCCACAGCAGCCAGCCAAGCTGCTGCAGCTGCAGCTCATTTTTCTTCCAAATGGAGAGCAGAAATGGTGTCCTGGGCCTCTGAGATCTCATTACAGAACAAAACCTAGCATCTTTTAACAGTGTGATGGACTTATGATTTCATTATTATCTTTGCAAGGAAAGATTCCACAGAAAGCACCATCAAAAGGAAAGGGGAGAATATGGTCTCTGAAACTTGCTGAGGGTCCTCACCACCCCTTTCCCTTTTACTAGGTATTCAATAATATCCTAGCCATGGCTTTACTCGTGGGCTCAGCAACACAAAGAACTTAACATAAAAACTAGAAATGCTCCATACATGTCAGCTTCCTTACGTGCCCAAGGAAAACAGTAGCAGGATTCCCAGGCCTAAGACAGTGGTTCTGGAAAGCTGTCATAAAAGGTAAATACAGCATAAAAGCTGAGAGCATTTTGCACATACTTTTACAGCCTAGTAACTATAAAATATCTTGCAGTGTTGTCCTTCAAATAAAAGAAAAATTTCCCACCATATTATATTTGTTTTTTCAGTTTCTGTTATGTAAATATTACAATATTTTGTAGAACAAAAAAGCTTCTTTATCTTCTTGGAATCAATATTACTTCTCAGGCAAGGGCAACTGGTGTCTCTTTGCTAAGGCTCTATTTTAACATACTGCCAAAATACAAATACAATTCTAACTCAATAGATAACCTGCTCTTCAAGACCAAAGGTTGAAGTAGCCAGGATGAAAAACCTACACATGTAGTAGTATGCAGTACCATTCTTTCCCAACTCTGCAAGCAAATAAGACTTCTGATGGTGCAGGATGGTCTGTGCAGATGCACCTGGCCAAACATCAGTTCACACCAGCAGAAGGTTAAGGTCCAAAGAAAAGAGAAATCTTACACTTCCCATGATTCCCTTCACACCTACTGCTCTTCCACAGTGCGATCACAGTAGTTTCACTACTGAAGGACACTTCAGCAGAGAACTGCATTATTCCTTAAGCTAGGGATGCAAGAATTGTAAAAAAAAGCTTGATAAATAAATCTGCAGCAAACCACACACATTGACAACTGTAGAAACAGATACCTGAAATAAAACCAAGCACTGAAAACTGGAAGAAATTTGTCATTGCTTGGCTATAGCTACATTCTCTTTAGAGGTCATATTTCCAGCTTTCAAAAATGTGAATACAAGTCAATGCATTTGTGTCTGAATGGCCTTGGAGAGCACCAGGGAGGAAGGTTAAATATTCAGAAATCAAAAAAAAAGCAATGCAGAAATAGTCCCTACAACCTTAATTCCAGTGACACAGGCAAATATGAATGAGATGCAGTATTTAATTACCTAATAATCATATATACTACAACAGAATTTGCCCTACAAATTGCTGATGAATTGGAATGGATGTGAAAAATGCCTCAGCAGAATTTCTAATCTTTACATTTCCTATGTTGCAAACCACAGGAGGACTTCAAAATGATTTTCAGCATGACACCTTAGAAAGACTTTACCTCAGCCCTTACACAGGTCTAGACATTTGGGAGCACAGAAGGACTGCTAAAACATTGCTTAAGCAATTTTCTCCAGATGGATCCTTTCTGAGCTGTGGGGAAAATCCTGTGAGAAGTAGGCTGAGCAGGCAAAGTGAATTTCAAAAGATCAAGCCTCAATGAAATCTGCTTCTGCTTTTCTTGGGACTCTTCAAAAGGGCAGTCATCTTGTCAAATGTTAACCTCCTGCCTGGAGAGAACTGGTGCTGGAAGCCACAAGTTTTCTTCCCTCCTTTTTTAATCACATGGGGGAGAACAGATGTACCTAAGCACATTTTCCTCATACTCAGAAGGCACACATATAGGGCTTTTGTGAATTATATAAAGAGGTTCATCTTTGGAAAGAAACAGATGGACACAAGGCAGACTGCAGAAAAAAAAATTGGAAAAAAACCTCCACACAAGCTTGTCTTGGGATCATCGCAAAGCATTCATATTAAAGGTGTTAAAAAACAGCTGCTGGCCAGTTGGGATCCAAGAAGAATTCACTGTTCTAAGGGAACAAATCACTCAGTTCTGCTAGAAAGACAACATTCATGCAACAAAGGATCACTCTTGGGCCCAACACAATTCTTCCCAAGGACACCAGCAGACTACAGGTTATGTTTCTAGTGGGACAGATACAGAGAGTTGAAGAAATTACAGGTGTTCAGATAAACTAGGTTTTAAAAAGACATTCAGCATCTTAATTCTGTCCTTCTTTAGACACTAGAAAGCAGTAGAAAATGCTTGGATAGCCAATTTTTGAGTAAAGGTAAACATTCAGCTTATATACTGAATCCTGAAACAGTGCTTTTACTACCTTCATTTTGCATCAAGACTAAGGGGATTTCTTAAGCAATTCACAAGCATTTTTGGAAAATTAATCTAAAGTTATACCTAGTTTCAAAACCACTGGAAAGATGTGACACATGACCTTTACCTAAGTAACTGAACAACGATTTTGATTATGGCTTTTCCTCATTTACAGCACAACCTAATTATGAAACTACATACATGACATCACCTAACTGTTGGACTTCTGGGATTCATTCAAGCAAGCTAGGTCTTTGCATTTTTGAAAAGAAGTCAACTCTTGCAAATTAAGCAGGTGGTTTTCTGAGGGCTGATCCCTGTCATACACACCCAAACCTTCCCCCCTTTTCCACATCCAGAAAGCTTCCACCTTCCCTGCAGATTCTCTAATTACTAAGCTCTATGGACCTTACCTTAAACAAAGGATAGCTGGGAGTTCTTCGACTTTTAGGTATTAAAAGGTGACTTTAATTCTCAAACTGCTGAACAAGCAGATGAACGACATATTCTTGCATCTACTAAGCAAAATCAGAAATCAACCACCTGTATAGCATATCCACCCCTGCTCCATGGCCAGCACAGTGTGCAGTGTAAAGTCCTACCTCTCGGCATCCTAGATCTCTTACAACACAAAACAGACATAAATCAAGTGAAATTACATTTTCAGTTAACAAAACTTATTGAGATTTCCAGATTACTACAGTATAGCATAAAAACTAGGCTACTACTTGTTTCATCTCCAGATCAAACATCTACAGACCTAGAGCTTTTTAAAGCAATGTGAAAAAGCTGCTTTAAGACAGGCAATAACAGAAGGTTTTGACATTTACTTTTGTGCTTAGTGAGCTCAGCACGTAACTACTGATATACTTGCACACCACAATATAATGAAAATAAGATGAAAAAAAACGGTGTGAGGCCACTTCAGGGGAAATCAGAGAAAGATTTTGGTTTATCAGCCCATTTTCTGTGCCATTTTTCACCTTCTTGGCATGCAGCAGCCAGCAGAAGTACATTAAAACTTTAAGGAACCTATGAGAAATAGGAAATTCAGGATTTGTTTTCAAAGCCAATGTTGCAATCACTCAGCAAAGCACCCTGCTGGAATTACTTCAAAGAAATATAATTGCTTTGCTAACTGGAGACTCCCCTCTCATTCTGTCAGTTTCAATTTGATGGATGTCCTGAGTCTGTTTACCTACAGGAGGAAACTCAGTATAAGAGTTCTTGCTGATTAATTATGGCCTACTTGGACTCAACACTTTACTAGTCATCAAAAAGTAACTCTAAGACAGACTGCTTTTCCATGTGCCCACACCTGTTTCTCCAATAAATCATACCTTTCTAAATTCACAATGGGCCACATTATAGCAAAAATGGCAGTCTAATGCATTCCAAACACCACTCTAAGCTTATGCAATGTAGTAATCTGGACTAAGTAGATTGAGCAGCAGAGTAACTGTCCCCCTCCTCCAAGTTTCACATAGGTCAGCAAACTGATTTAAGACCACACATAGCCTGAGTAAAAAATCTGAATAAAAAAATTATT
Organism: Oenanthe melanoleuca; assembly: GCF_029582105.1. Taxonomy (NCBI): domain Eukaryota; kingdom Metazoa; phylum Chordata; class Aves; order Passeriformes; family Muscicapidae; genus Oenanthe; species Oenanthe melanoleuca. Next base: position 101,234,875 of record NC_079335.1, on the reverse strand, counting down.
AGCTTTGCATGCTACATTCTTCCTTATAAATGGAACAAATAAAAAAGTGGGGAGGGGGGAGGGAAAGTACAAATGTTAATTCCATAACTTCTATTCCATACCTTCTTTAGTTCCATAACTTTGACACTTCACATCAGCCTTTGTAGCCATTTGGTTAGTCTCAAATTTCCACAGAAGAAATAAAGAATGTATAGGCAATTGCACATCACATTTATTAAAATTGTATAAAAGAAAGAAATCTTCAGTTTAGTTTGTAAATGCTTCACAGCACAATATCAACACCTAGACAAAATGGGTAAAAGTAGATGAGTCTTTATTATTGTGAAGTGTCCACCATGGAAATATAAATATGGCACACTGCAGACATATATTATCTCCATGAAATTAGTGTGCAGACTCAAATGTCCTTCAAACCCACTGTCATTGCTAGCTGTATTTCCTAGGAACAAATTTCTTGTTCCTTATATTGCAAAGACAGATCTGTGGAAAATAGAGATGAGCAATTCAAGAAAAGCAGAATAATATTTGCTTTATTATATTTATGAATGTTTCTTCCTGAACAGAAACTGACATAACAAATTCAGGGATTCCCATTTTATGGAGTTAGTCCGGGGCTTGAACAGCTCCTGCCTATTGCTCTAATGGAGCAGTATGCTGAGGCATAGTTCTGCAGTAAAAAAATAGAGCTCTTCTCATCACTTCGGCATTTTTTTTTTCTCACATCCTTTGCCTCTCCTTATCAGAGTATCCTGTGCACTGCTCCATGATATGAACTGATGACCCGTTCATACATGCTTCATTGATCCTTTCACTGACCAGTTTCCACTGAGCTGGCTGAAAGTCCCAAGGTGAAGCGAGGTTAACAACACTGCTTTGGGATCTGCAAGGCATTCATGGGAACTGTAAGGAATGGCAGTGTGGCACTGAGGGGAAAAGCTGAAGTCATGTGAAGCCCTGTGGGCAGAAAAGAAGCTCAGGAGGAAACACCTCTCAGTTCTATCCTTAGTCTCTTCAGCAGTATGCCACAGTGGAACAGAAACTTTATATGATGGACACACTGAAAATTTTGTGGAAAGCAGTACTGACAGTATGGTGTCCTTAGTGAAGGGCAAGAAATTATTTGACAGATGTTAATGCACCCATGCACCTCAGACACCACCTTCTCCCTCTGTAAAACAAGTCCTCTCATCAGAGGCCCTATGTGAGTTATAGCTGAGAGAGCACAAGAGCATTTGCCTACGTCAACATTGCAGTATAAATCTTCTAGTGATAGTTTGGGTACAAAATCTGCTTTGTAAAACCCAGCTCCACTTTTTCATGAGCAAATCACAATAAAACTCATGCTTTTCTGGAACAAAGAACATCAGGAAATCTAATTCAAATTTCTTATTCCTGCATTAGATGATAATTCTATTTCGCCAAATTACTTTTGCCTTACAATGTTGCTGCATTTATAATTATTTATTGCTCAGCTGAAGATTAAGTGAAGGAACAGCTTCACTGAGATTCTGTATAAGCCCTTATTTTTTCCAATGTGCTACAGAAGATTAACTGCTTTCTATTTCTCCAATTGAAAGAGAATTAAAATTGCCAGTTGATACAAACCATTATACCAGCAATCATTTTGAAGTACCACATTGCTTCTTATAATTTAATACATTTCCCCTCTTTTCTTTTTCTATAAAGTATCCCTTGGGAACCTTACAAATTCAATTTCTGGGGGTTCTTTTGTAGGACCTATAAAAATCCAGTCTTTTGCATTCCTGCAGACTTACTACCTGATGAAAGCTAGCTCTCAAGAAAGAGAAAGCTGGAAATGCTGTGCCATTGAGCAGATGCTATTGAAGATGTTCTGTTTTACCAGCATGCTACTTGGAAACCCTGAGGACAATGCTGAAGAACATAACAAATTGTTTTGGTTACACAGAATGAAAAAAGAGCAAGGATACATATATATATACATATATACACATACACACACACATATATATATACATACACACACATATATATATACATATATATACATACATATACATATATACAGCCTAAATATTTGTTTGCTTAGAAATGGCTGGGTGGTTTTTTTGCTTTTTTCTTAATTTTGTTTTTCCTTAAGCAATGCCACAGGGCCAAGGTCCTTCAGAAAGAAGTTATTTGCAAAAAGGAAAAGACTACTGGTATTCACAGGCAAAATCCCCTACTCATGTCTCATGATGGTTGTGGGTTTTCATTGTATAAGCAAATCTAAAGAACACTGAGAATGAAGACAAAGAGAAATTCAAACAGTTTCCAATCCACAAATTATTGCAAACACTAATATTTATGAAAACACACTCAGAGATCCTACATGTACAATACCAAAAATATGCTTCTTGTTTTCAGCACTCAGTGGGAGCGTTGGATGCTCAACTTTTTACAGGTGTGAATGAATAAACAGCTGCCAGAGCAAAAGCTTTTTCTTTCTTTTTCTGATTTACCTAAGCTAAGGAACTTTTTGAGATGGAAACTCAAAACTAGATGGCCCCATGGTAGCTGCCTTAACATTCTTTAACCCTGGGTGCAAGCTCTCTGCTTTCTTCATATATATACCTAGTTCTTAGCAAAGAGGTGTCTTAAGACTAACTGCTGCTAGTCTTGTATGACTATGTATGACTATGACACTTTGGTATGATTATGGCACAAAAATCATTATTGCACAGGTTGGTTTCCTTTCCTTGTCCTTAAGCATTTACATGATAGCAATTAAAAGACTTTGTAATCAAAAGACCACATTTGTAACCAAGACACTAGGATCCTGGGAACTGCACTGAAAAGCTAAATTAAATATGTAAAAATTCAGAATTAAAATCTGTGTTGAAGTACTTCTAATCTCAGCTCTTCCCAGAGAAACTGGGATAGAAGCTTTTCTAACTTCCCATTACTCATAGCACTGGGGATTCAAACTTCTAAATTAGGCACTGTGGAACTAGGAACTGCAGTTCAATATATTGAGTAGTGTTGCTTGTTTGTCTCTCCATCTTGAAAATATAATTCCTGGTTGGGTCATAGTCATGTCTTGCCACCAACACAGAAACAGAAATAGCAGCTCTATTTGTCTGCTCTGGAGTGAATTAACATAAAATGACTCGCATTTACATCCAAGTCTTAAGACTGGCAACCAAGGCCAGATAAACACCTCTTTCCTTTGTAAATCTACATTTTATTAGGCATGAAAAGCCTCACCAAGGTCTGCAGCAAGAAAACCTGTGTTTATCCTTATCATTCATAATGACAAATCCCAGAGATGCCAGTGGAAGTGAAACCTCAGCAGGGGCTATGTATCACTAGTAATAACAGAAATAATCAAGCTGTTGTTAGAACCAGACACTTAGACAGCAAATTACATTTTTTTAATATTTTCTGTTCAATACCAATGACAGCTACCAGCCACCTTGCATTACAATTAGCTCATGCCGCAGGAATGCTTTCTGCTCTGGTGCATAATGAGTGAGCTACAAAAGACAGGAGGATCCAGGGAAAAGGTGAAGAACTTTTTGGAGGGGTATAACATATGCTTGCCAGTTGCTAAGGAAACCGGCTGCTTTCTTTGGGAAGACTCAAGGGCTCCCTCCTTCACACACCCATTCTAGCAGCACGAATTCACTTGCAAACAAAGGAGAACTTAAAACAACTGAACACTTTCTATATAAATTCATACATTCTGTGTAACTGCTATTGGTGAGTTAAAATAAAAACTGCAGAACAATGCTGTTCTTGTGGGTAGTTTAGGCAAACAAGAGCCTGTGACAAAGGCTGAACAAAATTTGGGTAAAGACACTGAGACTTCATAATATATCAGGACTGGTTAGCAGAGTACTGCTTCAGTTACTGTGACATCATTCTTTAGTTCCTCTTCCCTAACACTGAACACACACTGTGGGCGGCCCTTCCTCCAGCATACTCACACACAATTATTCTACTGCATCCCAATCTAAACACGTGTCCTTTCCTACGGAATTTTACAACTGCGAAGTGTGCTTCAATTCTTAAATCAATAGCAACTGTGAGGCAAAATGCAGTACAGATCTCTGGTACACATTCAGAATATTTTTTCTGTAATTAGCTGAGACCCAAAAGCCCTCCACTTCTGCATTCTGTTGCAAGCTTTCATCTGCAAAGTAGTTACAGAGAACTGAGCCCCAAAGTCTACAGACCTACTGTGAGCAGCATGCCTGAAGCAGAGTTGGAGATGGCCTCTGCCTCTCCAGAAAGGCTTTTTAGCATTAGCTAAATAGAGCAATTAGCTAAATAGAGCACTAGCTCTCCCAATGGCAGGATGGTATCAGAAAAGAAAAAAAAAAAAGGGAAGAAAAAAAAAAGGGGATAAAAAGAAAAATATTAAATCTGGCTTTGCTCTCAAGGGCTACAATTTGAACCTTTCAATTATTCGATGCTAGAAAATTCCACCGCAAGAAGTGGGAGTGCTGCACATTGATCCAACACAGAATTAGCAATAGAGATGATGTATAACTCTTTTTGGCAAAGAAAAGACAGAAATACAAAGATTCTTTTTAGACATTGTTGATTACATTAGTGTGTTACCTTCATTTTCATGTGGCCTCTGTAATTTTTAGAGCCTAATTTTGAAGTTCTATCTATTGTACAACACTGTTAGAAATCCTCTCTCTGTCATTTCTGTACATTAACTGAGACTAACACATTCTCTAGAAAATTAAAATTTAAAAAAAATGTATTTTACTTTCAAACTCTAGAAATTCTGTTAGAAATGGCTTAAATTCTAATTAGTATTAGAGAAGTTGAATACAACTTGTGACTTGAAAGAAAACCAGAAATAAGTGCCTGTCTTTAGAGTATTCTAGCTGCTGAACCTACCTGTGTTCTCTTCCCTCAATATTTGCTCTCTTCTAGTGTTAATGCTGAATAATTAAACAAGTCATTTTGAGGAAGAACAAAGCATTTTGATAAAAGTGATTCCACCTTTTAATTTTCAGAGTCAGGTATGCTATAGTAAGTGTGACACTATTAATTCTGCTTGTAATTGAAATTACAGATATTCTGTAAAGTTGAATGCTGGTTCAGTACTGGTGCAGCACTATTGCATAATGTCAGAAAGACTTAGGATTTAATATTTTTAAGACTAGAAATAGAAAAAAATTTAAGCCCCAGTCCTGACTCTTTCAGAAATCTTCTCAAAAAGTCTTGAATGAACTATTTGGTCACAGCATCCTCCTCAGGCCGTAGGAAGAATAAAATCCAGAGCACAAAACTTCATGTAGCATGTGCTGAGACATCCCGTCTAAATGGAAGCATGCTTGCAGGTAAAACTATAAGCTTCTGGACAATTTAAACATAAAATACTTGAACAGAAACTAATAATATCTGTGTGGATCACTTCAAGATCACAATTTTGAACTTAGTCCAACTGAAATTGCTGCAAACTCCTTCTTGATCTGGTTCCACATTTTCACTAAATTATTTTACATTTCAAAGGCTTCCATCAATACTAACGAGCATGGCAATACACTTAAGTATCTAGTACAGTAAGTCTCTGTCCCTCCCATTCTCGTCAAGCCTCTGTGAAAATGAGCTGCATCCCCCTTGCAATGCTTTTTAGGAGCAGCAGTATCTGCTAAAAAAAATAGCATTGTACACAGATGGACACCTTCCACACAAACCTCTTTAGCACAGTAAGCAGTTGCTACAGAAATATTTTCTTCAGATAATTAGATACTTAAAAATTGAAGTTATGTTTATATAAGCAGTGAAATTATAGACAGAATTATGCAAACAAATCCATCATGGACTATGAGCTCCTGTCAGGTTGCTCATGAAAGTAGAAAGCAGCAATCTTTCTTTATAAGGTTCTCTAATGACCATGATAACAAACAATTTTATTTTTTTTAGTGCAGTATATTTCCTTTCCCCCATTTTTTTCCCCACTAAGTATCAGTTTATAGTGACAAATGCTTTCAGAAGACAAAGAGGATGAAAGAGCCTTGAAGTTAACACTCCTCAATTATACTGACACTGAAATGACTAAATTAAGCAAAAATTCAGTATTTCATTGTCCATTTGACTCTGATTTGTACCTAAACAAATATATGACCTCTGTTAAGGTACATTTTGTCTTCACTGAAAATTAGTTTTAGGGATCCATTAAAGAGACAATTACCTCTTGTACTTTACTGTAAATTGTACATGTTTATAATACTGTTCTCCATCAGGAACCTTTTCTTCAAAATAAACACTTTCTGTTTACAGAAGATCCATGAATACTGATTAAGAAAGGATTGTACATCCAGACTTCAGATATATACCTTCCTCACATAAGGACTTTCTTTGCCTACTGTATGCAAACAAATATATTGCTTTTAGGAAAAATAAAATAGATTTCCTATGCTCTCTGAGTCTTCTCATGATACCTGGACCCTGAAACAGTTTATAAGAGCATTATTTTTTTATTCTTAAATATATGAGAAATCGTAAAATCATTACATTAATTTCCAGAATTAAAGAACAACAAATTATGTGAAATAGTATCTTGTCTGGAAATATTATAGTGCAAACTTCTGGCAGGGAAACTTACTGTCAAAGTACTATGGATCTTAGCTTTAATCTCCTCAAAAGATTATTTTCACTGCTGATGCAAAACACACTCCACAGACTTTTACCTTGCATCTGCGAGATAAATCAAGATAACAGCCTCTTAGAACTAAGCCCAAGCAAGAAGATAAATATTGTTTTATCCATAAAATTTCTGTTGCACTCTGAAATTATCTAGAACATGAGGCAAACATACAACAATGAACCAGAGAAGGGAAAAAATCATGTAATTTGTTGCAGCTTGTTCATTTGTGAACAGCAATAAGAACAGTTGCATATATGAGGATAATACACATGTATTTATCCAGCTCATACTTATGAAGCACTTCAGAGATGAAAAATCCTCTAAGTGCTCAGCATTTGCTAAAATAGAAGAAAATAGAATACAGATATAAAATAACACATTGCTGACTTCTTCTATCATGAGGAAATAATTACTGATTTATCATCAATACATCTCTGTTTTTCTACTCAGACAGTAACTAGGATTGGTCTATCAAAATAGAGATAATTACTAAAGAATGAAATACTGATGATGCCAGACATGCAATTTGCTGAGTACTGCTAGATGCAAATATAGAAATAATATTTTCTTCCACGTGCTTACAAAAATGGGCACTTCACAGTATCACCTATTACAGAGCGCAGAAATGGATAACAGCAACATACCCAAATGATTTGAAAAATGAGCATACTGTTTTTGAGAATACCTGCCTGAACACACCTTAAGAATCCAGCTGTGACGTCCTATGTGCGCCATAGTGTGACAGACACCAGCTCAATCCTGGCTCCACCCAATGGCAACACTTTGAAAAACTTTGCACTGAGGATCTCTGAACATGAAAATGGTGCAGAAAAAGCGCAATAAAGAAGAGCAACAATGGCATGAGCGAAACAAAAGTATTTCTGTTTATAATTATACCACATTTTGTCTTGAACAGAAATGAACATAACTCAATTGGCAGATATTTGTACAAATATCTTCATGGAGGACACTGTACAAGGCTTCTGCCAGAAATGGGTCACTTAGGTTCTCACATAAGCCAGCACTTAGGCAGGCAAATAAAAATAAGAAAGGTAAATAAGCACACAAATTGTTTTCAGCCTTCTCTCCAAATGATTTATAGACCCCAGAGCTCTAGTTTAATTTTAGGTGAGCTCACCCTTTTTTTGTGCCCTGGAGCCATTTTAACTCAACACTGCTCTCCTTCCAGAGCCATGAAAGAGTACAGGCTCCCTCAGCCACCACAAATACTGTGCAGACATTTTACTTAAGCTGTTTGCTGTAAAAGTCATTGATATTGATTCATCATGAAGAGACTTTTTCTATCAAAAACAAGTTTCTAATATTAAATCAAACTTTGACCTCTGCCTCCCAAAGTAGGGGAAGTAAGATCTGAACACCTTGTTGTTGGTTTGAAAGCTTCCAAAAGCTCCTCCAGGCAGGAAACCCTTCAATTTTAATACAATATTTCATGAGCTGCTGAGGTGCCTCCTTGCTCACCCTGCTGTAGGAGTCAGCCGGCAGGTCCAGGCAGGCAGCTGGGCTCTCACGGGCCTGCCTGCACCGCAGCCGTCCTCTTTCCAAAGCAGCAGCAAGTGATGTGAGGTCTTTGGGGAAACCATTTTAGAAATCATCTTTTCATCTGCCTCCTTCCCATCTGTTCACCCTTTCCATCTGCAATATTCCCGTACTACACTCTGTTTCACCAACACTATTTTCCGGCATATCTTCTTGTTCCGGCCCCTTGTTATCCCTGGCTCCTCGTGTGCTGATCTGAAGCTAAGTCTGTGTGGGAAGGAAAATGGAAGTCTGAAACACTTGCTTGTGGATTGCTATTTTCTGGTCATACACAGCTATTTGTTTCCCAAATACCAAGAGATTTACAATCTGAAAGATTCTTACACCACCTCTAAGACAAGATCTATAGAGAACTGCAATCTGCCTCCTGTCACACTTCCCACACACTAGGACCATGACTAGGGGAAAGGATGTTTCAGAGGCCAAAGGGATGAACCAGACTGCAAAACTGTTCTCAGACATATCTCAATATCTGAAAACAGCTAAACACTTAAAATCATTGCCACAGCAGGAGTCTAAACTGTAGACAAAATGTTTTCATTTTTAAACAAGAGATAAAAATAATGCCTCCAACTGAGCAGGCAACTGAAAAAGTGAATTGTAGGGAAAGACTGATGTGCTAGAGATTTTACGCAAACTCCTTGACTCATGTTTTTCAAACATGTAAGGAAAACGATGCAGTAAACATTGAAACAAAACTAGCATTTGCATCTCTGCATTCTGTGTCAGTCTGCAGTCACACAGAACAGCTCCTGTATTACAATATATCTTTAAAACTATCTTTCACACAGCTGGATCTTCTCCAGAACATCACTCATACTTCAGACCATCCCTTATGCATATGACTTAGCTTAACCTCCACTAGCTATAGACATAGCATTAAACTGATAAATACGGTTTTATAACAACACAGTAGATCTAGATAATGTCATCTAAGTTGATTTGCATTTTGTTTCAAGGATCCACTATACAGAGGTAATAAATATGGTACCAGACTGTCCAGCAGGAGAAGCCAGAAGAGACAAATGACCTCTGTGCAATAGTTCACCCTCTACTCTCTCAGAAATGTATAATATGAAGCTATGAAAGCAGATACAGTGAGTCTCTGCTGACACTGACCAAAATGTCACCAATTTTATTAGAACACAGAACAGCATAAAGCAAAAAAAAGGAAGGAATTGCTTAGTTATAGCTGTGTTTGCTGTGTCTTTGTCTCCCTGAGTACCTGAGAGTGGAACAAAATTACCAGCAGTCACATTACAGAAATAGGTTGACAAGCTGGATGACCCTGTAAATCTTGTTCACATCTCATGTTTGGGCTCTTGACTTGAAACTTAAATGACTTTCATATCACAGCTTTTGCAAGGAATCTGCTTTGTCGTTCTAAAGAGCTTCTGCCAAACTGAGATTGAATGATGAATGCTTTGTTCTACCTGGCACGTCTGGAGGAACAAAACCCACCCCTCCACCTCCTCCCCCTATGCCTGGAGTTACTGTTTGAGATACTCTATGAGGGAAGGTGCACACTAAAGAAACAGTCAGGAAATAAAAAAAAAAAAATCTCAAACACCAGAATCGTTTATTCCCTTGAAATGCAATGACTCCTTTACAACCACAGTTCCTGATCTCTCCCAACACACATCAGCCCAGCTGTCCCTCCGTCCGTCTTACTCTGGTGTCATCTGGAGTGGCACGGCACAGCAGGAAAAGAGACCGGTTCACTGTGAGACCTGCTACTCACTCTCTTACAGTGTAACGGCCCCCCTTCCAGCCGCACAGCGCTGTGGGGAGCTGGTCCTGATGGCCACCAACCACACAAAGCCTTGCTGATCCTCTGGCCCAGGAACAGCACAAGGTGGTGGAGCACAACTAGCCCCTTCTGCATCACTGCAGACCTGTCTACCACATAGGGTGAAACAAAGACTTGAGGAGTTTCCATGACAGACGACAACCACAATGATTGGCTTGAACATGCAGGATGACTGCTCACACCAGCTCCCTCTCAGCTCTCTCTGTGCCCAGCCATTTGGAGCATGGACACTGAGGACACAGCAGCACCGCCTGCAGGACAGCAGGGATGGGGGATGCAACCTCTCCTCTTCCATTGTTTGGGATGTCCAAGCAAAAGGTTTCTCAATTTGTAATTTTCACTGTATTTTCAAACAGAACAGCAACCAGCTTTTTCCTCTTTTTTCCTGTTCATTTAGAGAACAACCAATAGGTTTCACCTACAAAGGCACTGTGAGCAGCTGAAGAAATGAGTACCAGATGTACATACCTGCCTGCTGGGCAGTCTGGGGGATCTGTTGACTCCGCTGTGAGTTGTACTGGACTGAGGCAATGGGTCTGTACTGCTGAGTTGTTGAGGTAGGGTACTGACCAGATGGGTAATAATACACTGGCATCTGCCAAGAAAGAGAACAGTAAACTCTAGAGATCAAAGATTTATAAAATAGAACAAAACAGGGAGGGGGAGCAAGAGTTCAAGTCAAGCATATTAAGCAACCATCTTGGCAATCAAGAGAAGAGGTTTGCCTCCTGTCTCCTCAAGAATTGCTGCTTGCTTTCAGCTGTGCTAGGAAAAGGGCTATCAGTGCCCACATTTATTTTCACATACTTTAGGAAATAGGAAAAAAAATTAATTGAAAGAGAAAAAAACCAGAGGATTCATAAAAAGCTATACCAAAGAAAAAACATCAGAGTAACTTTTTATCTTTATCACAGAAAAATATCCAAAAAATACAGAAAAATGAATGCAAACAATGCTGTCCATATCAAAATAACTCATATAGACAGCTTGTTGAATCGTTAAAGGAACTCTGTAGAAAACAGTCCAGTCAAAGCAAGGAATGGCCTGGAGTACAAATATGTAGAAACAAGGGGGAGAGCAAGATGGAGTGTCTGAACCCTTAACAATTGTAAGGTAATTATCAGATTGATGCTTCTGATTAACAGGTACATCCCTTCTTACATGAACATTTCCCTCTAAAGCCTTTTTTGCTCTTGGTGTGAAAACAATTACAGTTCAAAAAATAATCACAGCTGTTTTCTTGTAGGAGCTGAGGGCAGGCATTAAGTCAGCAAGTTCTGCTAGATGTTCTTCTTTATTTTCTATTATTATTTTCATTACAAAGAAATATGTACTACAGCTCCTTATCACACAGGTAAACATGAATGTTTGAGGGTGACTGGAGTAAAAGATTTTTCCTATACAGGCCACACCACTGTTACTGAGACATTTGAGCTAAACAGTTTTCAATTGACCCTTCGCAAGTTCAAAGCACTCAAAATTTTTCATTTTCAGCTGTCAGGAATACCGTAGGCATCTGACAGAATTTGGCAATGTATAGTATGAACAGACTGCAGAGGCACCCAGGCTTGGGTGAACATTGCTTTTCTCACAACTTCTGCTACAGCTGTCAGCATTTCTTAATAAATCATATAATTTTTTTCTCACTTTGTACATAGAATTTATCCTACACAGACATATGCACAGAGTCAGATCAAGTGCTTTTTTTTTTTTTTTTTTTTTTATGCAAATCGATAACTATTTTTGCCAGTTTTATTTGCATGGAAGAAATATTCCTAATACAGATCATTCAACGTGATCATCCATAAAGTTAGCAGAATAAAGGTAACTACTGCTAGGATATCATAAGAGAGATCAGAAATTTTCCTTGGAAAATTTCCCATCTCAGATGAGGAAAAAAAATGGCATAGACACAAAAGACCAGGCAAGGCTAGGCTATGGATTGCGACTCAAGCAAGTAGAAGCCTACTGAATGGGTAACTGTGGTGGGAGAAGGATTAAAGATTAACCAAGCTGGACTGGGTGGTGATGGTGAAGTTAACCTCACAGATAATTGACAGTCAACAGCATCTGTCAATCAAGAGGCTGAACACTCATTCATTCTTCAAGTTCTATTAATCTTCTTTTCAACCAATTGATTTTTTTCCCCTCTCTCTGCTTATATCAACCTGATTCAAACAAGTATGAGAAAAACTCATAGAAAAACTCAAGGTTTTGACTGGAAAATGCGGTAAACTACCCTCCCTTCAGGCAATACCAAGTGACACATAATGGCTACTGCCTGCCCTCAAGCCATTAGTTTTGTTAGTGACTGATGTAACAAAACCAAAATGCCTTTGTAGAATGAACACCACCACAAATCATGAATTTGTTTCTCTGCAAAGAAAAGCCACAAGGAATAGGAAAGTGGTCCTACATATTTAAGGCACAAAATCATTCTTTAAGCAGTATAAACTGTGGATCAGGAAAGTTTATTGTGATAAACTCATGTCATGCACAGCTGATTGCTCTCCGCAATACTCTTGACTCAGCAACACTCAACAGGAGACTTGAAAGAAATGAGGAGACCCATTCCAAGTCAAGTCAATGCAAAATGATCCAGCCTTGGGTCAGGGGAATAGAACAGACATTCTTATAAATATTCTTTATTTTCTATTAACATATTCTACAAACTAAAGAGCATTAAACCCTTGTGGAAATACTCTCACTTATCTTGCCAGAAGCTTAATCTCAGTTAAAGGATTTATTTGATCTACCCTCAACTTCCTAATTTTCCAGTGTACACAAGCCCCTAGATACTTAAAAATACATAAGCATTTGACAACTATGAGAATTACCTCTTGGGAAATTATTCTGTAGGTATTAACCTTGAAACATCACCTGAAGAATCTAAATTTTGAAGTCAGGTTTATAGTTGAACATGCTGAGCACAAATATATAAACTGAAGCATAGACTTTCTTATTTTTACCACACACATAAAACCTCAGTGTTCATCACACAGTTGTCTCCCTTGCTCTCATTTCCTCAGTTCATTGGAGTACATTTGTTATGCACTTAAAAGTTTATGACAGTGCAGCCTATCAGCATGAAAAAAAATACTTGTAGTAAAAGGGTAAAAAAAGTATTCATTTATAAAGATTAATTGAAGAATTAGACAGTAGTCATGCACACATGACATGAAAACAAGATGTTTGGCTTTTGGTAGGTTTTGTGGTTTGATTTTATGTGTGCGTGTGTGTTTTGTTGGTTTTTTTTGTTTCGTTTGTTCATTTTTTGTTTGCTGGGGAGGGTCAGGTTTAGTTCTATTTAAAGCTCACACATTAAAAGAAGGGCTTGGTGTAAAATGTAGACATGGTCTAAAATAGGTCTTACATGCTTGAGGGGCTCAGAAGAATCCATTCTGATTTATGTTGAGAACATCTCTGTGTCAGTAGTTGAAATGTTATTTTTCCCTTCTGATTCTACTTTGGTGAACAGTGGAATTAAAGGGATCAGAGGTAATGAGATAATCGTCTACTCTGATCCTCTTGAATTTTTTAGTTTCTCATCACATCAGCGTTACTAAAACATTTACTAATGTGCTCTTCAAGAAAAAATCTTACATTTCTGTAGCAGTCAACCAACATGCCAAATTATACTTGAGTTGCATTTCCATGTGAAATGAACAGTCCAACCTTCAATCTTTTGCTTGTAAAACATTTTATTTACAGAACCAGAAGGTTTCCGTGGCACTAACAAGCATGCCAATGAAGCCATACAATTACCTGAAAAATAAAATAAATTTACCATAAAAATGTGCTTCTAAGACCACCCTCTTTAATCTAAAAGCACAGTTTTTTGATCTTAATCCTTAATGCTGTGAAAAATATTTTTTTGTATTATTTTTAACAATGACCCTGTTTTTAGGCTGACCATTCCACTGCATTCTTTTGTTTTTTTCTCCTATACAACACTTTAACTTAAATTGTAACAGGACTGGGCATATCATGTCAAAGACTCATGAAATGGAAGAGTCAGACATTACTTTTTCCTCTTTCTCATGTGCTCTAGATGATACGCAGAGACTCACTGCAGCATGGACTTTCTGCTTTGTTCTGTCCACATACAGTCTGGAATCTATTATGAGGCTGGTTGTCTCTCTGGGTCCTCTCCAGCATGAAATTCACTGGTACATTGTTCATTCCCTCACGGCAGGATCAAGAGTCTACACATACTTCAGGATGATTTTACTTTCATAAACTGCCTCCCTACTTGATTCAGCCATTTGACTGGTACTCTACCTTGTCTTAACACTGCTGATATCCAGAAAGGTTTAGACTACCACCTTCATCCAGATGCTGACAGCATTGGTAATGCAACTGATACAGGCACATAAATGAGAGTGAAGAAGACGAGAAACCCCAGTGATACATGGACACATGAATGTGCCATTTCTTCCCAATATCTAACTGACATGGATCAGTCATTCTTCAAGATCTTTTCCTCCCTGCCCCCTCCATAATAATTACAGTAGCAGGTAACAAAAATTAATGCCTTGTAACATGTCCTCCAATATAATATTCAAAGATCATCAAGAAAAGCCCTGCCCATTTGCAATGACTCCCCAAGCTTCTTCATAACAAGTTTTCTAGAGGAGATATACTATGAGTAAAAATTTTGTCTTAGGATCATTACAGATTCTAAAGGAGAGGGCTTCTGCAGAGACAGATGATTAAAGATGACACAAAATTAATGATGATACTAAGTTAATTCAGATGAAAAATCCCTCAACATGTTGATTATTTCTCCAGGCCTCTCCATGAATTCATGCTATCTCACTTTTGGATGTAATTTTCCCAGTATACCTTCCAGAAGAATGAGTCAGAGGTGAAAATAACTTTTAAGGGAGGATATCCTTTCCCATTGACATAGTAATTTTTTCCACTTCTTCATTTGCAGAGGCAAAGACAGCACCATTAATAAAATGATAGTGGAAAGTTTTTTCCACTACAAAGCAGAATGTAGACCTCTGTTAAAGGGGTTGGTCCATAAGTGTTTGGTCCAGAAAAACTATCAGAGAGAGAAGAAAATTGAAAATAAAGGAAGCAAAGATATATATGTTTGATATTCATGATAGAAAGCAAACAGGTATTTGCTGCTAAAAATCCCTTTCAGAAAACCCCAGGTATCATTTAAAATATGGGTTGGTTTTTCTGCTTTTGTTTTCTTTTTTCTAATTGGCTAAACAAAGAGAAATCTTCATTTTCAGTTTATTAAATGATGACTTTGTTGTCAAGCTGGAGAATACCTGTGATGAAAGAAGAAGCAAAAAGAAACCAAAAGGTTTCTTTCACCACTTCTTAGGCATATCACTTCAAACTCAGTCTGCTTCTGCTTTAATAGAGACTGGGAGAAAGAATCTTGGAGAGCAGCTATAGAGCCACGTTTAACTGAACTTTAATAGAAAAACTAATAATTTAAATGCAGTACCACTGGGTATGTAGGTTTGAAACACTTCTTTCTCTTTCTTTCAGCTCCCAAAGGAAATGATCATACTCACAGGATCTCCACCTAAGTTGTCATTGCTATTTTCCAACAGCATACAGGATATCACATCCACCCTTATCAGCAGTGCATTTACATGAACTAATTAGCCATTAAAGTCATACCTCTTTTATACTGATATAAATTCAACAGCAACATTTAAGATACAAAAGTGCTTTTAAATTGATTGCATTGCATTGATTAATGCATCACATAATGTTTTGCTTCCATTACCATCTTTATTGCTTTTTTTTTCCTCAGAGCCTGCCTCAGACCACCTGCTACAGTGTCTGAGAGCAGCCTTACTATTGCATCTAAGCCCCAAAGACCAACAATAGCTGACTCAGACTGACAATAGCCACTACCACTGTGAAGCTGTGCCATGAGCAGGACAAGGATTTGGAATCCATCTGCCGTGTACAGAAAACTAAGCTCTCAGGGCAAAAGAACTACTATTTCCCAAGGATTCACTCTTATCTCTTTATAAGAGGGATCCCCTATGTGCCGTACATGTGCTGCATGTAGTATACAAATCACTTTCTAGGACTGAAGTGAATGAATTAAAACTTGAAATGTGAATCAGAAGCTTCCATCTATGCATGCAGATGCGGAGAGTTGTTGCCCTCTCTCCCTTCTGGTAGACCAAGGCCACGATGCTTTCAAGAGATATTATAGACACTAAATTCTGCCTTGCCCTCTTCCAGGTATCTGACAAGGATTTTTTGTAACAGCAGCAAGCTGGAGATGGGTGTTATCTGCACAACCAGAGGAAGTTAACATCACTGAATTTCTCACCTTTCTACACCTCCCCCCGAGGACAAACCATACCCCAGTGAAATAACTGATGCTGTTGCTAAGCAAAAAGATATTTTTCTGCTCTCACTAACTTTCCACTTTGTTAAAATATAGCAGAAAAGCAGCTCAGGTATGGACAGAGACACAGTCACCATTAGACACACCAGTACTGTACTGGTCCTACAGCAGCCTGTATGTGAAAAGGCACCTTCTCATCATTTGGCCTGTGAAGAAATTAATCTGCCTCTCAATAGTATCAGTACAAGGATTAACTTGGAAAAGAACTTCACCAATTAATGCTACACCATTCTGAGTGGAAATCCTGCGCCCTGCTGCGCGCACAGGGGTGAAATCCAGCACTCCCACAGCAAGGTTCAGCCAGGGGCATGAGCAGTGGGCAAACCTGAGCAAAGCAGCTGACGGTGGGTCTAGCAGAGACTCCAGGGCGAGATAAACATCTGGCCTCACCGAGGGGGTGAGGAGGTGGTGCGTGGTCCCTTCAGGACAGGCAGCACCATCCTGCAGCTCACTCAACTCCCACAGCAAACCCTGGCTGCAGAGCTGGGAAACATCAGTCAGTGCCTGCTGTGGTGGCAGCCTGTAAAATGGAGGTGCTCACATTTACCTGGTTCACTAGAAGTGTCGTGAGGTTGGATTAAATGGTGCTGGAAAAAACTGAGGGCACCTGAGAATTGTACCTGAGGAGTAAAGCCTGGACAGCCTCTACTTAGGAGACACAATCTACATGGGAAGATGGATTCATCTGGGAATTTTGCTCTTTAGGTAATTTTTTTCTCCCAAATTTAAAAAAACACCAAACCTGCTACATTTGGCAAACTGTGAAATATTTTTCTAGCAATATTTTCAATTTTTTTGTAAAAGAAATCACATTATATTGAACTTCAGCTTCTTCACACTTATTTTTAGCAAGCGCTCTTTCAGAGAAAATAGCTGCACATTTTTTAACCACAGAAATTATGGATTGCACAGTCCTCTATGAGACGTCAGCATCTAGTAGTCCTCAGATTGCTTTTATTGCTAATTAGTGATCTAATTAACTAGATCCTTAGCCCACTTACAACACTGTAACAGTAAAAAATCCTTCATTCCTATGTCAATACCAAATTCCTTTAATAAACACATATGGAGATTTTCAGTGAGATGCAGTAAGCAAAAGCCAACCAACCAAACAACCACTTCCAACAGGGTTTACAATAGTCACATTAAAAAAAAAAGGTGAAGTTTTGTACTTTCTAAAATATTTTTCTTCCAAAGGATAAAATGAAAACAAGATAAATACTATATATATACCATTTAAAGTAGAATTTAAATGAAGTTATTTATAATTGGATAAAGAAATTTGTCTTTTCATTGTGTATGCCCTGAAAATTGGCCAGAAAGTCATCTGTGCATTTTACTTCTTGACAGTAATCACTTTCAATATTCTGTAAATGTACCCAGGAGACAAGCAGAGATGTTTGGTAATGAACAGTAAAACATAACCAGTCTCCAGGAAGACAGTTAAAATTACTGATCTGTGACACCTCACATGTTCAAGTCAATTAAATATGATTAACAACTACCTGGGCTGATGTGCATTTTGCTCTTTTCGTACATGCAAGGGGAAAAAGTAGCGTGGGCATTTACTCACCCTCCTCCTTCATATTCATGTGCAGATGCATCATGGAGTACAAACATATGTTCAGAAAATGTTTTGAGGAGAGGGAAGGAAATGATGAAACCCAGGAAATGACAAAGGCTTTCAAAGTATGTTGCTGCCTAAAGATCTGCTAAAACTTTTTTTTGCTAAACTTTTACCAGGGGGAAAAAGAAAAAATATCTGGAATTTATTTTCCCTTCCTGATGTTATAAAGTGCCAAAGTGGCAGGGAAGGTTTTGCCTACCTGAGGAGGTGGTGGTGGCTGTTGCACGAAACCCTGGGGCGGTGGTGGTGGCTGCAGCACCTGCTGGGACACTGGCGGTCCTGAACCCGTGAAGCCTCCTGGGGGAAGCTGCTGGCTTGGGGAGGCCATGATGTAACCTGTCTGCTGGGCAGGCTGCTGCAGGATCGGTGAGGGGTACATGGGGCCAGAAGGCGACTCGGGGTTGTCTCCTGATGATTGACGACTTAAGCTCATCTGGTTAAACTGCGCTGTCATGTCATCTCGCTGTGGGACAGAAAGCAGGAGAAGAGGATATAGACATGATGCCTGCAGCAGGCACATGAATTAGCAAAATAAAATAGGTTCAGAGCATGAGGAGGGGGAAGGAATCACTCAGCTCCAATCTCCAATCTATGCCAAACTTTGTAAGGAGATCTACAAAATGGGCACAATTAAAATGAAAATCACTATATGTGCTTTGACAAAGACTTCCAGACTGAAAGGTGAATAGCATCATTTGGCAAAAAAGCCAATTATTTTGGCTCTCCCCTGCGACCCTCACCTTTAATTCCAAAGTGAGAAATGAACTTTACAGAGTTCAAAAGAAGATATTTTAAATATAATGGGCATTAATATAACATTATATATACCTATATCCTCAAATACAGAATGTGTCAGCCAAACAGATACTGGTAATTTCACCTGTGTTCCAAGAGGAATTCAATAGGATTCAGCTGCAGATCTTTCCCTTTCTGCACTGCTTTGAAAATCCAAGGTTGTAAACATAGAGAACGTAAAAAAAAACCGGCTAATCCTAATGCTGGTATTACAAGGCTTTTTTTCTGTGTTTGAGAGAAACAAGTTTTATACTTGACTGAAGGAGGTTAAAGAAAAAGCATGTATCTGTGGTAGGATGAACATACCATATAAAAGCAATGGACTTAAATTTCATTACATGCTAGTAATAATAGAGGCATTCTGAACTGTGTCTGTTAGTTCTCAAAAAAAGATTCATGCTATTAAATGCTCTCAATTTATTCTATGAAGGTCAAATATTTACAAGTGTGGGTGTGGTTCAAGGCATCTTCATTTGTGCTCATATCCTGAGACCTTTAAATAATCAACATAAAACTCCATTGTGTGCTAATATGCCAATTACCGATAGGAAATAAGCACTATAACAATGCTTTTTGCTCAGAACATTCATACTATTTTTTAAGAGAAGTCTCTGTGTTGGGTTAATGTGGCTAGAAATCTGTATTCTATCACCATCTGTTTAAACCGGGTGGGATAGTGATTCCTTATCTCTGTGGCACATACCATCTGTTAATGGTCCATTTTTAAGACAAGATGGGGCAATCATCTTTATCTTTTCCACAATCCATGCTCCCTCCAGGAAGATATCATCTGCTGCTGGCCCATTAAGTCCCACTGTATGACTGATAAAATTACATCATCCCATTGGGAGATGCTCCAGCCAGGGGGAGGAACCAAGCCTTTCCTACCTAGATAAAAACGGAGCTGTTGGACAGCAAGTTATTCATTTTTCCACTGGATTCCAGAGGAGAAGCCAGACCTTTCCACTTCATCCTGGGGCTTTTGGAGGAAGGCTGCACCCTTCTACAGGAGCACTGCTTCAGCTGAACCACACCTGCCACTGCAGGGGGACTGTAGCCACCATTTAATTGGACTGCTACCAACACCCTGACTGACGAGGTACCAGGTTGTATTCTGACTCTGTCAGGGTTGGGATTGTTTTTTGTAATACTGTATTTCTATTTTAATTTTCCTAGTAAAGAATGGTTATTCCTAATTCCCATATCTTTGCCTGAGAGCCCCTTAATTTCAAATTTATAATAATATGGAGGGAGGGGGGTTTACATTCTCCATTTCAAAGAGAAGCTTCTGCCTTTATTGGCAGATAACTGCCCTTCAAACCAAGACAGTCTCTTAATATTGTTAGCAGCCCTGTGGTATTTTACTCTTCAAAACCATCCTGAAACAATGCATTTGATGTCCAGAAACTTCAAAATGTGTTAAAAATGAAACAAAATGAAACAAAATAAAACAAAATTAAAAGTTTGCTGGTGGAAAGCACTGCTGGGACTCACCCTCACCTACAGAGACTCACCCTCACGACTGACAGCAAATGTCATGGACATCAATGACGACAAAATATCAATGTTTTACACACTACTGACAGATCATCATGTGGTATACAGAAGTAATGCTGTTAACTTTACCATCATCCTACATTCATATTCAGATACATGATTGTCTCTGTGACACTGTTCCTTTTAAAAGCTGTGATATTCATTACCAGAATGGCAAATGACCGCACACAGATTCTACAAGAAACTTCACTGAACGAGGAATGCCTCTAGATTTTCACAAAAGAGAAAAACATCTTCAAATACAATCTATATAGTATTTGTATAATGTAATGTATACTGAAGATAGTAATTCAGCTGAAGTTAATTAACCAATAAAATTAATAGCCTTCTTGTGACGGTCACGAGGGCAACCTAATATTCCTGCTGCGGACTTTTCAAGAGAATTAGCATTAAGACATGCAACTTCTGTTCAGCATAGAATATTTATTTTCCTTTAAATGATATCAATCATCTACTAGTCTTTAGTAACATTATTTTATCTGCAAGGATCCATTCAGCTTTGTTTCCATATCTTACTATAACTATGTGACATTGGCGAAAAAAATATCAATCATAAACAAGATGATTAGAGCAAGAGAGAAAAACAACAAAAAAAACCTTATAGTGCCCCTTTAAAATGTCAGCTCCATTTTAGAACAGTATAATCCTAGCCCTGTAAGCAACAAGCCAGAATCAGACTCCAGAACACTCTATTTATTTTCATTATATACAGCCATTCCATTGGTGCATTGTCATGAGGCACACGACACCTTCTGCAGCTGTTTCACTGCTACTCTCCTTCCTAAGACCTCTGATATTACCAAGGAATAAATCCAGGCAGTGGATTTAGTACATGGATAAAATAATATAACATGAAAAATAATGATTTCTAGAGGCCTCTTCTTCTATCTGGGTGGACATGAAAGAGGGATAACAAAAATCTCAGCTATTCAAGTTAGCAATTCAAGGTCACTTGGCATTAAGTGAGGAGACATAAGCTCCTACCAGCAGGCACAACAAAATATTTTTTTGGAGCGTCTGCCAAGCAGGTAGAGAGCACTGCTCTAAGTTTACTCTTCAAGTTAGGTAACCAGAATCAGTGGGAATGCTCGTACAAAATGCCTGTCTGTACCAAAGCATAAAAGTGAACAGGTATTTAGACAAGGTTCTCACGTGGGACACCTGTTGCTGTTCATCCCAGAGGTTTTCAGACACACATACTCACATCTCCAACTTCAAGGAAAGAAAAATAAATAAGAAATCTTTAGTACCACGGAAAACTGCTGCGTTGGGGAGACTGGCAGGAGATGCTGGGGAGGATAAGAAACTGCTGGATATTGAACTGACTGAGAAGATGGCTGCATTGTCTGAACAGGCTGCAAAACAAGCAAAGAAAAAGATAATAAATTCCACCAGAGAAAGATAACAAACACCACCACCACCACCACCTTTGTTATTGCAAACAAAGATCTCAAACACAGCTCTGAAAATACAAGTGACTCATCACCAGCCTGAGTACAAGAGTCAAGTATTGTGATTTCAGTCTTCATTTTAGCCTTATACCAAACAATTATTTATTACTGATATTTCTGTCTGTTTTCATGGATTTAACAGCTATTAGATTAAACATAGCCACAGCTATACCTTCTTACTTGTAATGTGAGGCAAAGCCAAATTATGATTCTACATTTAATTTACAAATACAAAAATGGAAAGCAGCATAGTGTAAGTGTATATTTGAATTTCGCTGTTAGTGACTGATTAAACTCCATGTCACAGGCAAAGGAATAATGATTGTAAAGCTGCTTTGGGAGAACACAAGAGTTTAAAAAAATTAAAAACCAAAGAACAGGCTGTGAATTACCAACAAACAGGCCATTGGCTTGGAGCAGACGTTTATCTAAGTGAAAAAAACAGTTTTCCACAGCACTATTACCTTGGAATACTTTTAGTATTCCTTTCATTTTTGCCTCTCATATAACTTCTTGCAGGTTTGCTACTATGTCTGTCTTCTAAAACTGGGAAGATCAAGTCAAGAAATAAGAGCCATAACCATATAAGTCCAAACCCAGTAAAACCAAAGCAACTTCACTGAATTCAAGCACTGTATTTCTGCGTAACCTGAGATGAAGCTGTGCCAAATTATAAAGCTAGACAAGAATCACAGTTGATCTTGGCTGCTCTGTGACTGAGCAGTATATAGGATTGATGCTAGGGTAGTTCCCTCTGCCTGCTCTGCACTGGGAGAACAGGCATGCAATCCACAAAATTAAGTTTGAACCAGACCCAAAATCTGCTGCCCATGCTCAGCCACGTCTGGCTATATGCCACAGGCAGCACAGGGAACAGAGAGCCAACATACCATTGCACTGTGCTCAGACAAAATTGCTCTTCCTGCTGTAGCTCCAGAACTTCTAGCTCAGAGCAGGATCAATGCCAGAATATTGGTGCAGGCAGAAAAAACCACCAATCTGGAGCAAAAGTGCTTAGAAAGCATCCATGGATTGGGCCAAATACAACCAGACATGAAAGTGTTTGTAGAGCTATTTTTGTACTTTATTCTTTGTCTCAAACCCACTGTTGTCAAAAGAGAAATGTCCCTGGCTTTTTGGAGACAATTACAGACTGCACTGGTTTGAGAATGAACACTTCAGCTTTCTCTAATGGATGAATTTTGCAAACTAATTTTATGTAGACATGCATCAACACAATTAACAGCACTTTTGAAAAAGAAATTATCCTTAAGATAAAATTGAAGATGTAATCTTCCCTCTCCATCTGTTTTATCCATATTGAAAAGAAAATCCTGATATTTGGTCTAGCCACATTCCTCCCTACTTTCCTCTGGAGAAGAGGAAAGAGCTCCTTCTTTTTTCTGGTGACACCACACATACCTGTGTGACAAGATGACTTGCTATTTGCTGCTGTGGCTGTTGAACCTGCTGAGGCTGCTGGGGTGAAGGCTGCTGCTGAGACTGTCCCACCACTTGGCTCCTCACTGTCTGCTGGCCACTGGGAGGATTGTATATTGCCGGCGTTCCATCAGGATTTACAAATGGTTGACCTGAAATAAAACACCTGGCTCTTGTGGGAAACTTTTAAGAGCAGACTGTTTTCTATGTGAAAGCAAACAATTTTGCTTTAACTGATCACTATTTAGCCGACCTGCTACAAGAGTAAAGTGTTCATCACTCTCAATATCTCATTATTGTAATTACAGTATCAGACAGCTTTTATTTTCTTTCAGGCAAGACAGCAGATATTTGTTTCAGCAGTATGATTTTCCAAGGAATGGGTGGAAAGTTACCATGACTATAAGATGATTCAGATGCTATGGTTACTTGAAATCATGCAATGATGAATCAATTAACATTAAAATTGAACTTCGGAGCTAACACTGAAGGTAGAGAATGTTCCCTTGCATTTTCCTCTCACACAACAGCAGTCAAATGCGCACAATTACTTCACAACAATATAGTTTGTAGGAAAGGGGGAAAAAACAAACCCACACTTGTTACTAATTTACTTACACATTCTAATAACACAGAGCTGTACTTTTGAGAGCTGTGCCCTATACACTTAGAGGAGCTAGCACTCCAGTTTTCAAGGAAGAAACACCTAAGGTGCACTCAAGAATCTCTTAAATACAAATTCTGTTGTGAGTTCTACTAAGTTATTAAACCCATTTTGCTTCTGATAATTAAGCTGGGGGAAATAACCTTGCAAAAAAAAAAAAAAGTTTGTTTAAAATAAAAAGTTTACCCAAGTAATTGTCCTGGAAACAAAAAAGGAATTATATTTCTCAGTAGGAAAAATATTTTTCATGACCCCAGTTCTCTTTTCACTTTCAAATAAATCTGCAAACCAAAGGAATTATAAATGTTTTAATGAGAAAAGAAGAGCAATTTTAGCAATGATGTGATAATCTTTAAAGTAGGTAACTAAAGTATGAATTTCTGAGATAAAAAGGGAGATCTGGAGGAGTTCAGGGATTTGGAGAAATAGTGAAAAAATGATTTGTGCCCTACAAAGCATCTCTAGCTGTTCTATCTACTCCTCAGCCTTCTAGTTTCTCCCTCCAATGAATCATGGTCAGAAATGCATGAAGAGCATTGGCTAAAGAGCCTTGCCTTCTCTCTCTCTAAAGCATCAAGTTTCTGGATGAACTTATCACCACATTCATGCTGACAAAAGACATGAGTGAATGAAAAAGAAGCACGGGGCAGTCCTGTCTACTGATTTCCTAATTCTTGCTGTGAACGTGCTGGGTGACTATGGCATGGAGTCCCAAACTTTGGGAATCTCAAGCCCAGAAGTACTTAAGAAGACTGAGTGAGCAGGATAACATGCTCCCAAACCCTGTGTCAGATGTTCAAAGGCAAGCTAATAAGGAGCATTTCCTGCAGCTTAATGAAAGATGACAGAATTGAAAGTGTAAGGTCCCAGCAACACTTTTAATGATGAAAAAAGAGACGACTTTTCATGAAGAAATCTTGAAATCAGAAATTAAAAGGAGACATCAGAAGGTAACAAGGAAGACATTTTTAAGTTATTAACTGTGGCCCTGATAGAAGGGCAAAGATTGCAATGTCATTTCAAGGAGTATGAATGAAAAGTAAATGCTTTTAAATTGTCAGAGGGGTTAAGGAAAAATGTGTCAAGAGGAATCCTTTAAAGGGTAAAGCAAGGGGATGAAGTAAGTGAAATAGAGAGCACAGACACACAAATGGTTCTTTGCCAAAGCAAGTAAGAAGCTTGACTATCTGGGGAAGGAGAAGACTAAAGCAAGGAGAGAAAATAAAGCAAACTGCAGATATGGAAAAGAAAGCATGGATTCCAACACCTGGGAAGGAGCAGATTTATAATCAGGGCAGGAAGAAATTGACAGCATCTCTGGATATCATTAGGGGTTCGCACAGTCAATGACTATGCAGTGTAAAAGGAAGGAAAGATCTTTAAAGGACACAGTGTTATGATAAAAAGAGAGAAAAGGACTGGAAATAGCCACTCTGCAAAAGGAGAAGAAAGAGCTAAAGAATGGTATTACACAGGGAAAGAAAATCTATTCATTTCAAGAAACAAAGATCCTTTTTCCTTTTCTTTCAACTGTCTTCTCTTCATTTCTGTTTCTGACAGCATCCATCACTTCGACAGTCAATCACAGAGCAATCTAAATCTCCTCCCCATGGAGCTTCTTTTGTAATGTTTCCCTAATAAGATGCAAAGATTCTGAGCCCAAAGAGTGACAATTTTGCAGCATGTATTTTGCTGTATGTGAAAAACACAGCAGATGTCAAAATTAAGCCTGGCTTCTAGCACAAGAGAGCAGCATGAAGCTAGAAGTGAGACAAGAATTTTAGGTTTTTAAAGAATCTGCTCCCTCCATTACTTTATTATGCATATATTTACATGGGAGCCACAAGGTTTGAAAGAAACACAAAATAATAAATACATAAAAATACTTGCTCCCTGAATGCTAAACATACAAACATGCATGGGTTTCCCAATGATGCATTTGCAGACAGAGGCTCACAGGGAGGGAAAGTGCCCTGGTCCAGTGACAGTATTGAAAGGCATTATACCTCTAGCAGAAAAATAATTACTATCTACGTACCAGGCAAAAATATGAACTAGCTGCTGCAATTTGCTAAATTGACAAGACAGATGTAGGAGATGTTCCTCTTACATGGCTCTTCAGGCTTTCAAGGGTGATGAACTTCAGTCTCAGTTCCCTCCAGGAACAAGCCAAGGAACAAGGCTGGCCAGGAACAAGCAATATCTCTCAGCTGTTTGTGGGTTCCAAGTAGCATCAATTCCTTTCATTTGTTTCTCAGTCCTGTCACCTGAATTATGGTTGACTCCTGCCCAGGCCTGATGAGTTTTGCATGGAAATGGACCATATGGTGAAACACAAAATGTTGTCTTCTGTATTGACCAAAAAATTTCAGTATTGCGGACAGAACTGTCAACTACCAGAACAGAAATAAGCAAATTATTGTAATGAGGGATCTTTTCCTTGCTGACAGTATTAGGCTCTCATGCCAATAATTCAATGGCTTGGAAAAAAGTACACTCAAAGAGCAAAGACTTTAGAAGTGCAAGTTACTAAGTCGTCTCTCTGGACAGAACATATCTAACTTACTGAATCTAAACAAACAAGAACTCTTCCTTGATTTTAAATACGCTGACAATATTAATCAGCCCCAGATACTACCCTCTATATATACCTGTAGTAAGACTGGCTTAAGAGTTTACCAAGGCTGTATTTTTCTTAAATGCTGCAATTTTCTCGACTGAGCTATGACAAAAAAATTATTCTTAGTAGTGGACACACAAATAAGCTTTATGCACTTCCACCAAAATAGTGGAACACAGGGATGCAATTCACATAAAATGCAAGTTGTAAACAAAAATACCCAAAGAAAAAGCTCCTGAATGTTCTTTTAAGGACTTTGAAAAAAATATTTTGGAGTTTAACCCTCATCTCTCAGTATAATGGAAGACACATTTTACTACAGACTTCCTTGTTTTGAAGCCAGCATAGCTCAGCTAAGCTTGACAGCACAGCTAGTCATGGTCACTGGAATAGTCCAAATTACCAAAGAAGCACCATAGTCTCAAACTCCCTGAATCTTCTTAACACTGATAGTACAATACGGTGGGGAGTAGCAGCATAACAGGATCCAGACCAAGGAGGTAATAAATTGCCTTAGCCTTTCATCAAGCACTCAAATTCAAACTGAAGAGTTTCTGAAGTGCTCACAGCACTTGCATGCTTGCAAGTGCCTCATTTGTGAGCTGCAGTGAGGAAAACTATCAGGAATTTAAGAGTTACATCTTTCTCTTATCACAAACTTCACAATTTAAATACAACTGCTAATCATATAGCTCACATAAAATTAATTTTGAAGCACAAATTCAAATGCTGCCTTTAAGCCTTTTGAAATTCTGCTGTTAAGCACAACCTCTAAGAATGTGATGTTATATTTTAGTTGCACCATATCTCAGCTTGCTTGATATAGAAGAGCATCTGTCCTTATTGATGCTAATGGGAACTTCGAGGATTCCCTTAGAGCCAGGGAGCACCAGGACTGCTGAATGATGAATATCCTGTCTGGGATGAAACAAGAGTGTCTTGTATCACTTCCCACCAGCTATGCCACAACAGCCACAGAAATTGAATCTAGCTTTGCCTGCACATTTGAAAACAATAATTTGCCAAATGTAATTTCAAGGTATACTTGGGCATAGAGTGCCTTCAGAAAAACATGTCTAGAAACAAGAAATTTCCTGATTCACCAGCTGACCTCAGAAACACCGAAGAGCAGAATCAGGCAGGAGGGAACTGTACTGACCTGTGTGTGGGTTGAGAAGGATACTGCCAGGCGGTATCCCTGCAGCTTCAAGTGGAAGAATGATATAGCTGGTGTTGCTGGAGGCCACCTGGCCACTCATCCCGTTCTCAGGGTAGGACACACAGCCTGAAGAATTGGCTGTTACCCCAGGGATGAGAGATGCACTTTGGAGAGGCTGATGTATTCGTGACAGTGATCCTGAGGAGCCAGCACTGCTGGAAGACTCTGAGCCTAACAGGGAGACACAACCACAGCAGGAAGCGGGGTTACAAGGGATGCCAGTTCCCATCAGATAAGGCGTACACACACAAGGACAGCCTTCACAGACTGCAAAGGCATCACCACTCCATGTCTAGCTAGCAGAAGCAGGATTTTCACTCCCTAATGAACCCAGCACATGGTGGTAATTTTTACAATCCAAAAGCCCACTTTCCTCATGCAACATTGGCTTCCCCCCAGACAAAAAACAGATTTACCAGAGAGGAAGACAAAATCCTCAGCATGTATTTATAATATCAAGGTATCAGTTCATAAGGTATAAAAACTAAACATAGTGTTTATAAATGAAAAAAAATGAACAAAACTAACAAAAATGTAACACAAAAAAATCACCAAATATTCTCTGTAAGGAAAAACTGACAGCAACTGAGTTATCAGTCTAGTCACAAGGTAGCTGTGCAACATCCATAATAATTTAAAGCTACTTAAGATGCTACCTAAGGCTTTTGCCACTTTTGTTTTTCAGCGCCAAACCTATTAAAATTGATCCATCAAGATAAATCAACAGTGCTAAAGCACAATTGTGCTGGAAAAATGGGAAGACACATTATTTTAATCCCTCAATATAATTTTCAAACTTCTGAGTTACTACTTGATTAAATTTGCTTCACAGAAAAAGGACAAGAATCTCTAAGAGCATAAGGCTCAGGTGATCGGCTTCCTTAAAGCAGGATGGTATGGTTGGTTTACAGAGCAAAGTATGTTTTAATTGCAACTTCTTTCATTTTACGTGAGTGCACTGTCTATGTATCTAAACTCCACAATGTTCATCTGCAGGTATAGACTAAAAGCAAGGACAGAATTCAGACTTCAGTTTAGCAAACCTCTTAGAGGCAAATGATATCCTTTTAGATATGGGATACTGTAGGTGGACCCTGTAGTAGACTGCTAAGAGCCTCAAATTCATTTTCAGTCAAATGCAATTGAAATTCATTTATTTTCTCATATTTAGAGAAATTGGAGCAGAGGAGGTTTCTTCTGAAGAAATCACACCAGCATCCTGTTACTTAACAGAGGATTTTTTCACAGATTACTGCAGATTGCTGTGTAACATTTTTTACCCACCTTCTTCAAACTTATTATTCATATAGCAACCACTATAGACACAGTCCTCTCTATGAGCTGTGCACTATTTTCCATCCATTGGACCCTACATCTTCTCCAGCATGTAATCAAGAAAGTAGAGATTTCCAAAGAATTTTTTAGTTTCATTAAATACATTTCAAAGTTGTATTAGTTGCTATATTTTTCCTCTCCTTGTAGACAGAGGTTAGAAATTTAGAAATATTATTCCTGAAGAAATAGTTTTATTTATTAGATAATTTCAGATTCCTATGTTTAGGAAAATTACAGAGTTATTCCTGGAGATCATCCTAATCAAGCTGCAAGTAGTATTTGACATCTTCCTTCCAATTGTAAATGTAACTGCTGGAGTTCAATTTTCCTTCCACATCAGTTACAAGGTCCTTTGCTGTATTTACCTGGCCTTTCTACATGCACTTCATATTGTTTCTTTGAGTTCTCACTTTACTTTCTCCTCTATTCCTTCACCTTTTAAATTCAACGGGTCAGAAAGCTACCTGGAGATGGTAGTGGTGATGAGATTTCTTAAACCTCCCATTATTTCTAAGCATGCGAATAATATCAAGCCTGAGTTCAGACTATCTCCACTTTTTGTGTTATTCCAACAAAACGCTATTGGCACAAAAGAAGATTGCAACTGTGACATTCAATTGTTTTGGGTTTTCTTTCTGCTGTTTTTATGGCAGAATTATGTATTGATCTACACTAGCTTCTGAATGACAAAAACCAGAGGACTGACATTAATTCAGGTGGACTCATGACATGGAAGCAGTGGAGAATACTTTGAGGCTATCACCACCCATTGGTCAAGCTGATAGCTTTGAAATGTGTGCCTTAAAAGATCCGAGATCTGCTCTCCCATGTCAATAGATCAAGTCAGTAATTTTGAAATAAGACAAATAAGTCATAAAACCATACAGAGAATATTTTGAATTTAAAAAAAAGAAAAAAAATCCAGAAATTACTGCTGTACCAATTTTGCCCCATTTATAGTGTATAAGAATGATCTGCTTTATTTAGTTCTGTTATTGTAACTTATTTTCTATCATTTTAAGCCAAGTAAAGCCAAGTAAATTCCAGCCCTAATGTTTGGAAATTAACACCAATTAATCTTGTCTTTGTTGCTCTGATTAGCTGTTTTCATCCTGTCTGAATCTGAAATGGGAAATCACTTTAAAATGAATTCAGTACTATAGAAAAGGGGAAAAATAAACTAACTGACTTCATTCAGATTCATATTAAAAGATGTCTTGCTAAAGACTTTTGAAAGGAACTTGGACTAAATGAGATTTTTGCCCCCATTACACAATCTAAGCTCTTTTTTTCAATATGTAATGATGGATACTTCTAGATTATTCTATAATTTTCTTGCTGCTTCAGTTAAGACAATAATAACCTTCACATTCTCATCACTTTCCATTAATATATTTTTAAAGTATTCTGAGGGATACAGAAGTTCAAAGAGCTGTAAAGAAAAAGAGACAGAAAAAACCCACCAAAAATGCTTAATAGCTTAGAGGGTTTGCAGAGGGAGAGTATGGGAGTACCATTAATTTTCCAATATTCTAAGCATTAGTGAGAGATGCGACACGTCCTGCTCTATTTTCCTTGGATCAGCATTCAGTATCTGATGACTTTGAACATCTCTGCTCATCTCACCTTTCAAGTCTGAGGCAAATTTCTCCTTTCTTATCAACTTATACGCTCTCAAGATCTATCCACTACCACTGCATACTCTAGACCATCATTTTCAGGAACAACAGGAACTATTGCATTTTTGTCTTGAATATAGGTTCTTGGATTAAAAATATTTATTTTCTACTTTTGTCACTTGCCTTTCTCTATGCAAAGACATATTTAGCAATTTTGTAATGAAAATGGCATGTGCTCATGTGAACGTGATTATTTCTCTCTAAGCTGCACTTCTAAAAATAAAACTCGTGTTTCAGCACAGTCAGTGAGAAGATTATGACTGGAAGCAGTTGGCTTATGACCTGCTGCCCATGTCAATATTCTGACAGCTTTTATTGGACTTACAAGATTCAAGTGAATTATAAAGAAGGAGAAATCCAGTTCCAAAACTCAGAGAAAAGATATAATATACAGGACACTTTATTAAAAAAAGCCTCGAAACCTAAACAACAAAACAAACAAACAAAACAGCAAAGGAAATTTAATGTATTAAAAACGTCTGCAGTAACATACTGAAATGCCTTTCCCAACAGGAGTAGCAATGAGCACCTAACAGGAGAGATTAGACTGTGACTCTGATTACCTGGAGCCCTGCCAAGGAAGCTAATGATCCCTACAGATCTGTATCAACACATCTAATACCGAATGCAGCCAACTAAGGGGGAAAGAAATAAACTCTGACAGATGTGCATTCCACTGAATGGAAAATGCATTAAGAGATGCTAAATGTGCAATAGTTAAAACTTTTAAGTCTCCTAACAATTATTTAACTAGGTATGTAGATGCACATAGAACATATATTTGAAACACATCTTCCTTCATGATAAAACCTGTTGTAATGTGTCAGTGACAATAACATGGCAGTTGATATGCTAGATTTTCTCTTTTTGGGTGTTAATACTGAACATGTACATCATTGTGCCCCTACAATGGGATAACTATTTCACTTTTCACGCTTAGGTATGGAAACCCTGGAAAATTTACTGTATTACTAGAAAGCTGGACAAACCAACATTTTGTATGATGTCCTAAGTAGTAGGAATGCAATGTGATTGAAATTTTTTAAATTATTAACTCCCCATCTCATATTGAATTATAGCTTAGAACATCTCTTTGTACTTACTAAACACCAGAATAACAGAGAAGGAAATTTTATTTTCAATTTGTGCTTTTCAGTAGAACAAGGTTTTCTAAATTATCGTCAGGTGCATGGAAATAACCATCAGAACCAATAAGATAACAATGTAATGGGTTTCAAACAGCCTCTTTTGTGAAGTTTGCAAAAATGAAGTAACATAATTCCTTTGCTAAACTCCAATTCCTGTGCAGCTGAATGCAATAAAGTCTAAGACTAATTGACACTACTGGACTCTACTGCAGAGAATAGCATATTCTGTGATCTCTCTGTGAGACTAAGGGGAAGTTAACATCTTTCTCTGCTTTAGTTCCCACTTGTTTGCTATGTACCATTAATTACAGATGTATCACAGGTTAGGGGCAAAATATTTAATTTTGGTAATGATATAAAAAGTGATACAGAAAGGCTACAATGTTAATATTACATCACTGTATACCCTGTTGAAGGCAGCTGTGAGCTTTGTGTAAAAATCCTGAAAATTTTAATGCTCCTATGCTCATGAAGAGTGTTTAACAATGCTTCTGGATGACTGCCATATACAGAGAGAATCATTTTCACATTTAAAGAGACCATAAATATTTTCCATCCTTTAACCAATGAAGAACATTTTGACCAACTAATGATTTCACACTGATTTAATACAAATTATGATGCTACAAATGCAAGACAAAAACATTTTAAATTTGTTACTGTGAAACATAAAGTTCTTCAGAGAAAAGTCCTTCTGTAGGAGAACTGGGACAGAATTGGTGCCTAGCAGACTCTGCCATGCTATCAGGGCAGCATGTCTATCGTGGGTAGCAATACCTCTGCAATTCTACTTCAACTACTGCAGTGAAGACAAGAAAAAAAAATAAAAATCACCCAAAATAAAAACATGATCAACCTCTAAATGCCTACTGAACTACAGAACACCATGGCTGCCTTTGACAAAAGTAGAAAGTAATGAAGATAGTATGCAAAACATGCACAATCAAGTATCATTTGGTACTTAATGCACCTTAGAAAAGGCAAATAGCACATGGGGTCTTTGACTACTGCATGAATGCACTTAGCATTTTTTTGGTAAAGGGAAAACACTTTATCAAGACATATTTTCCCATTGATTTTGAATTGTTATTGTTTTCTGCTTTAATGCCATACAAAAGCATTTTAGAGAGAAGAATAGAAATAATGATTAGGATAGTAGTTCTTATGACTTTTTTCAGGCTGACTGAGTTTGTGTCCTGGCTTTGAAGGTGTCTGTTTTGACATACAGTCTTGCTCTTCTTCCCCACCTCTTTCTTTGATCTTGCTTCTCTTTTACTCTTTCTGTGTCTCGGCTAGCTTTCCAATTTAAATGCATTCCTTACAAAAACGTCAAAGCATTTAACAAAGACCATGGAATTTTAATATCACTGTTATTTTTAAAATGTCTTACAGTAGCTTTTTTTGAAAGCAATTTGGGGTTTGGTGCCTACGGGGTGCAGATTCATTTACAAGTATTGGCATGCTTCACAAGTCTCTTCCTTAATACATTTGCTAGGTGCCTCCTTTTTACTATGCTTGATTTTAACACTAAAATGACTTCTTAAAAATATTGCACTTGCGATTAGATGTCTCCTCCAAACTGGACTTCCCTGATCATATTAAATGCTCTGCACCTCTGCAACACAATGCTGCAGAGAAATATATTTACCTGCACTCTTCTTAAGGTAGAATGATACAAAAAAAATTATAGCAGGAGCCCGTGCCTCCTCCTTAATTCTTGCACATCAAAGTCAGTTTGGATGCTACAGAAATATTCATGAGAGGCAAAGAAATTTGGAAGTGAAACCATAGTCTATTCCATACTCCAGGCCCCACTGTATAGCCTATTCAGTCTAAATTCAAATTAAAAATACATAAGAATGTAGTTTCAAAACCACATACACACTGAAATTGCACCTTGCATTCCCTGGGGCAGACCCCATAGGCAGACAAAGCACATGATAGGGAGGATTCTGTCATCTCTCCACCTGGCTGAATACAGGGATGAAGGGACAGGAGGCAATGGAAAAAAGATCCTGTCCAGCACAGCGGGCAGGTCCCCTCTGTGATTATCTCACTGTCTCAGGCACCCTGGGATAACAGATGTGAGATTCTGCAAGTGGAAACAAAGAACAGCAAGGATGGCAGTTCACTTGGTTGGAGGTTAATTCAGACTGCTCCCTGCATCAAAACTGCTTCCACAAAGAAAAAAGGATGGGTCATGGTCATGGGAGACTTGCATCTGAAGGGAACAGAAGGCCCAATAGGCTAATTAGACTCACTTCTTGGGGGTGTCTCCTGTGTCCTTGGTGCCTGAGTTAAAGATGTGAAAACTTTTTACCCTGATACAGCTCTCAGATCATTATCTATTACTGATTTTTCAGGTAGGCAGCAATGAAGTCCCAACAAGAAACCCATGGGCAAGCAAGAGACTTCAAGGACTTGGGAGAATTGGTTAAGGGATCAGGAGAAAAAGTAGTGTTCTCCTCTGCCCTTCCAGTTGCAGGGACTGATGAAGAAAGAGCCAGGAGATTAAGAACAGACTCTCAGCCTGGTGCCATTGACAGAATTTTTGGGGTTTTAACCACGGGTTGGTTTATAGAAGACCAAACCTGATGGTGGCAGACAGGGTACACCTGTCTCAAAGGGGGAAAAGTATCTTTGCAGAGGAGTTATCAGGTCTTTAAACTAGATTTGAAAAGAGAAAAGGATGTAATGCAGCATGCCAGTGCTTAAGAGATGGTGTGCTAGTGAGAGTCTTTGGTCTGACAACCTAGTGGAGGCAGGGGATGGAGATGCATGGGGCAGTGAAGACTCAAAGTTTACTAATGGGTTAGAAATTACAGAAGTGCCTGAGAATAATCAGTAGGAATTACAGCATCTTCCCACAAAAAGGGGACAGGATCAATTTAAGGGCACCTACACCAATGCACACAGCATGGGAAACAAAACAGGAGGAGCTGAAAGTAAACTGCATGGCAGGATAGCTGTGACACAGTTACCATCACATGGTGGAAACATCGCACAAGTGAAGTGCTGCAGGGGATGGCTGGAAATGCCTCTGAAGGCATACGCAAAGAAGGATAGATGGTGGGATACACCTTGTATGTTAGAGAGTGTTTTGATTGTCTAGAGCTTGACAGTGGTGATGGAAGGGTTGTGTGTTAATGTGTAGAAATCAGAGAAAGTGCCAACAAACAGACTTCACAGTGCGAGTTTGCTACAGACCACCCGAGCAAGATGAAGAAGCAGATGCAATATTCTATAAGGAGACGGGGGAAGTCTCACAGTCACTGGCCCTTGTTCTTGTACATGACTTTGACTTACCAGATAACTGCTGGAAATACAACACTGCATTGAGAAAAAAGTCTAAGAGGTTCCTGGACTGTGTGGAAGATAACTTGCAGGTGCAGCTGGTGAGGGACCCAGCTAGGGAAAGTAACCCACTGGGCCTGTTTTTTGTGAACAGAAAAGGACTTGAGGGTGATGTGATGGTTAGAGGTTTTATTTGGCACAGTGATCACAAAATGACAGTTTTCAACTCTCAGAGAAGTAAAGAGAGGGGTCTGCAGTCTGGCTACCTTGGACTTTCAGAGGGATATTTTGGGCTTGGGAGGCAGTCCTGAAGGACAAAGGGGTCCAGGAAGGCTGGACATTCTGCAAGAAGGAAATCTTAAAGACACAGGAGCAGGTTGTAACCATGTGCTAAAAGACAAGTTAGCATGGAACACAGCCATCCTGTCTCAGGGAAAAAAAAAAAATAGGTGAAGCAGGGAGAAAATTAGAAAGGTCAAAACTCAGCTAGAATTTAATCTGGCTACTGCTGTAAAAGATAACAAAAATGTTTTTATAAACACATTAGCAAGAAAAGGAAGGCTAAATATGATCCCCATCCTTTATCTGCTGGAGGGGGAAACACAGTCACAAAGGTTGAGAAAAAGACTGAGGTACTTTATGCCCTTTTTGCCTCAGTCTGTAATATCTAGACCTGTTCTCTGGGTACCCAGTCCCCAAAGCCAGAAGACAGAGACAGGGAGCAGAAAAAGGCCCCCATAATCCAAGGACAAAGTTAGTGATATGCTACATCACTTAGACACACACAAGTCTATGACATGGGATCCCCCCCAAGGGCTCTGAGGGAGAGAGTAGAAGTGCTCACTGAGCCAGTTTTCATCATCTATCAGCAGCCACAGTGGGATGTCCCAGTTTAGTGGAAGCTAGCAAATGTGACACCCACCCAACAGAAAAGCTGGAAGGAGGATCTGGGAACTAAAGGCCCGTCAGTCTGACTTTGGTGTGAGAAAACTTACAGAGCAGATCATCTCCACTGCCATTATGTAGCATGTATAGGACAACCAGGCAAAAGCACCCAGCCAACATGAGTTTATGAAAAGAAGGTCCTACTTAACCAACTCAATCTCCTATGACAAGGTGACCCACTTCGAGGATGAGGGAAAGGCTTTGGATGTTGTCTACCTGGACTTCAGAAAAGCTGGTTTTCAACACTGTTTTTCACACTTTCCTGGAAAATCTACCTGCTCATTACCCAGATGGGTATACAGCTCACCCTGGCTGATGGCCAGATCCAGAGTAGGGGTGAATAAAGTTACACACAGTTGGAAATTGATCACAAGTGGTGTTCCCTAGGGCCAGTCCTGTTTAACGATCTGGACAAGGGGATCAAATGCATCTTCAAGAAGTTTGCAGATGATACCAAGCTGGGAGGGAGTGTTGATCTGCTGGAGGGTAAAAAGGCTTTACAGAGAGATCTGGACAAGCTGGAACAATGGGTTGAGGCTAATTTTGTCATACAATGAGACAAAGTGCCAGATCATGCCCTTGTGTCACAACAACCTCACTGTAGTACTATAGGCTTGGGAAAGAATGGCCAGTGGAAAACGACCTGAAGGTGTTGGCCATCATCAAGCTGGATATAAGCCAGCATAGTGGCCAAGTAGGCCAATGGCATCCTGGCCTGTATCAGCAATAGTGTGACCAGCAGGACCAGGGCAGTGATTGTTCCCCTGTACTCAGCAGTGGTGAAGCTGCATCTTGAATCCTGTGTCCAGTTCTGGATCCCTCAATACAAGAAGGACACTGAGATGCTGGGAGCATGTCCAGAGAAGGGCAATGGAGCTGGTGATGGGTCTGGAGCACAAGTCTGATGAGGAGTGGCTGAGAGAACTAGCTCAGAGTTCTTTTTGCTCTCTACAACTACCTTAAAGGAGGTTGTAGCAAAGTGGGGGTTGTTTTCTTCCAGGCAACAGGATGAGAGGTAATGGCCTCAAGTTTCATGAGGGGAGGTTTAGGTTGGATACCAGGAAAAAAAACTTCTTCACTGAAAACATTGTTAAGCATTTTAACACTGTCCAGGGAAGTGGCTGAGTCCCATCCCTGCAGGCATTGGAAACACATGCAAATGTGATCCTTGGAAGCATGGTTTAGGGGTGCACTTGACTATGTTATGTTAATGGTTGGACTTGATGACCTCAAAGGTCTTTTCAACTCAAATGACTTTATGATTTTCTAGAATTTTAAACTACATTTGCCATCCAGAGATCTAAAATGTAATTACTATGTCAATGGTTTTATTTATTTATTTTGAAAACTCAGTTCCCCAGAATCCTGAACCACACAAAAGCTACTGTAAATTTTGGGGAATAAGAGTGAAATCTGACCAACTCAGGTTTGATAAACTGCATGCAAATTAAGTACCATCCATAAAATATGCTCAGGTTGGAAAAACACTAAGTGCTACATATTAATTACCATTTGTCCTGTATTATAAGTATCAAATAAACCAACCTGATGGAATCATCTGATGACCTCATTATTTATTATGCACTTTCAACCTGAAGTATAATAGAATACCTAAATGGCATAGCATGAAGTTACTTAGATCCAGACCCTGTGACTCACTCACATGTTAATGTACTCGTAAAGTTAATGCAAATAAATGCAGAATTCCAACCAGATTCATAGTCTCTTTAAAGGATGCTTTTGTTTAATGGGAAATAAACAAGAAAATGGAGAGATGGTAGAACCTCTGCGAATCCACCATGTCTGCCTGCTTCCACCACACCTCAACTGCCACCACCAAGGCAGAGGCTGTACTCCAAAATACAGATGGAGTACATTTTAGCAATGACAAAAAAATGTTCTTGGATTTCTCCTCAGATATCTGACATTTAATTATTCACAACTCAAAAATATTAAGATTAATAAAAAGGTAAGATCTGTGCTTTCTCTGAAAGAAGTACTGCCTTTTCAGGCTACAAGTGCAGATGGTGTTCAAATATTGTGTGCACATACTATACTCCAGGGAAAGCCTACCTCTCCTATGATTTTCAAAGCTTATGCACCGCATTT
Source organism: Oenanthe melanoleuca (assembly GCF_029582105.1). Lineage (NCBI taxonomy): Eukaryota > Metazoa > Chordata > Aves > Passeriformes > Muscicapidae > Oenanthe > Oenanthe melanoleuca. Next base: position 101,196,597 of record NC_079335.1, on the reverse strand, counting down.
TTTTCTTGATTCCTAAAAACTCAGGAGCAAGTGCCCAGACACTAGCATCCACAGAGGGACATATACATATCCTGTGTACAGGGAACACAACTGTTTATGTATTTTGCCATCTAGTCCAAGGATGAGGGTCAAACTATCTGGTCTTTGTAGATCCCTTCCAACCCAATCCACTCTGTGACAGACCATGCTCAGATAAGCACCAGCACAGCCACTTATCATCACACAACAAGAAGCACTGTGAACCCAATACAGTACTAGCTACCTGTTTTAGACAGTTTGCCGGTACTTCTGTTACTTGATGAGCTATCTCCTCTTGTCAGGACAGTTATCCCACCAAAACTGGCTGTCTTTGTTATGGCTGGCTTCAAATTTCGATTTGAGCTGTCCGAGTCTGTGCTGCTCCATGGCCTCTGGTGGTCTGCCCACTTCAATTCGTTCTCCGTACTGCTCTGCCGACTGCTAGATGTCTTCCCAATGCTGTCTCTGTTACCCCTACAGATACCATAAAACAAAGATTTATACACAAATAAAATCATGTCAAGGCAGAGTCTATCTTTAGGTACCATACAGCGACCTTTATAAAGAAAAAGGAAATACAAATACAATACTTTTCTTTACAAAAGAAAGTCCGAAATGGTATTTAATCCTCATATTTTTCTGTCTTCAGCATGTAATCACTGCTATACCCTTTTTACATGCACTGCACTTACCACCCTCCCCTTTTGGGTATTTCCTCAGAGCACTTTATCAGATGGAGCTGACACAGTAGAATTATGCAGCACTGATGTAGCATTTCTGTTGTTCTTTGAGTATTCTCTTCCCTCAGCAAGCCCCCCACCACTTCTCACTTTGCTGCCCATCCCCTGTGATTTTCTCACCAACTTCACATGCATTCTACCTTTGTCTTCATATCCTTATTTCTATAGCAGCTTGCTCCCAGTGATTATCAGCTTTGTGAGCTCAACCAAATCCTTGCCTAAACTTGTGTACTCTCAGTGTGACACCAATCTCTTCACTGCTAGTGCTTCACTTAGAGGCCCACAAGTCAGTTTATTTTGACTGCATAGAATGGCCATGAAATTCCCTGGGTAGAGGCTGCCTGTCCTTGAAAAGTTGCAGAGTACTCAGTGTACTGTGAGTAATAACAAAGTAAATTCTGATCACAGAATTTGGAGAAGAATTTGGCTTATTTATGTAAATTACTTACACTGCTAAAATGACAAAACCAAAATGCCTACCGTGGCTTAGTGCACCATGACTGTTATCCCAAGTGATGCTCATAATACTGTACTTGGAAGGATTTTAAAGGACATTTTCCACTCCTCTGTTGTATATTATAGTATAATAGCTTGCAGACTCAAAGCTCTTTCAACAAATCAAAAGGATGGGACTGTAGCTATTTAATTTTTTTTAATCCCCTTTTTCTTTGTGGACTTGGTTCCTGCTTTTTATTTGGAGAACTTGCTGAGCTGTGTCTCTTAGAACATGAAGGAGGAAGCATGTCAAAGATGGGATTCAGGCTGTTGCATTCCTTGCCTGTAACAGAGCCTCTCTCAGCAGTGTAAACCTGTTGACTATTACTAGACCCACATAGTGGGAAAGCATGAAGAGAAACAGCACAGAAGCAACAACACAAAAAAAGGAAAAAGATTTTAAAAAGATCTCATCCTTTAAGATTTAATCAGAAAGAAAAAAAAATACCCTGTATATTATTTACAGACTTCTTTGTACTCTTGTGCTTAGAAATTAACAATTCTCTTCTATTTATATTCTAATGAAAAAGAGGGAGAGAAACAGTATGCTATTGTATCCCTGTTTTCTGTGACTTTGGGTTATAAAAAATTTCTTTTTTACCCAAACGCAAACAGACATTAGCTATTAAGAGTGTGTGTGTAGACATCTCCTAAGTCCTGCATGCCCAATCCAAGACTCTCAGATCATCAAGGCTAATCCAAAGCAAGGAGGAAGTTTTTTGCCTGCTGCCTATGGTCATGGGGTGCTGAAGGAGAAGCTCCAGCACTGTTCTTTATCTGGTGCAATCTATTCACCTCCTCTGTGGGTGCTGTGATGACATGCAGACTCAGCAACCACAGATCAAATTTTCTCCACACACATCCATTTCTCCTCTTAGTGAAAAATTATGTAATATAAATGATATAGGTTTAAAGTGACATATACAAACCCCAATGCATACAGAGTATATCTGCCTTGCTGTCCATGTGCCTCAATAGATGAAGGGCACATTCCTGAAAGCAACCATTCCTTCTGCCTCCTCTGCTTAAGACTTGTGGCAGCTGACTCACTTTTAAAGCAGTTGATCTGAACTGAACGTGTGAGAACTGATGGTGGGGGAAGACAACCTTTCTAAAACTCTCAGAAGAACACTATCACCACTGGATTCAGTCTTCCATTGTTCCGGTGTGTCAATTGGTAGAACAGCTCTCCATGAAAATAGGAACTGACTCTTACTGATTTCCTGTTGGCTTGGGATGCTCTTTGGGATATGGGATGCATCTGAATGTTCTCTGTGTGGAAGGAATGGGAGTTGGGAAGACAAAGTTAACAGAAAAAAGTTTCAAAACACAGATACTTCAGATAAGGGAACTTCAATCAGTTTTGTCTCAATGTACTTTTACTTCAGCTTTTGACAAACCAAGAAAAGGAAAAAGGTCCGTCTGGGCACTAGTCTATGAAACGTGCTTGTCATATATGCTCCAGGAAAAATGAGCTACCACCACAGTCACACTCTGAGCAGCCAGGTAGCTGAAAATCTCATGTGGTTCCTTGAGGCAGTGAGCCAAAGAAAAGGGTTCTGTTGTTACTCTGCATTCAGAGAACATGGGAAGAGTGGGGTAGAACTCTGTTCTCCATGCTCCTTTCCAACCACAAAATTGACATGAACACACATGTCAAGGTGCCTTGCAAAATGACACAGATAGACTCACAAGTGGGATGCACTGGGAAATAAATATTAAATAAAATGCATACAAACCTAAACAGCTGTCTTTTCTTATGCATATCATTGCAAATGCTACTGTCTTCCAACAGCCTACTGAAAAATGAAAAGAAAGATTATGCTAAAAACCATGGTAATTCAAATTTATCTGATCTGTAAAGTTTTATTTGATTTCTAGATACATTTTTTCAATTTGTGCTAGATTCAGTTTAAAGAGCCAAGGCTAAAATTGCTCCCTCCTCCCTCAACCCAGGGAGGCTGAGGGCCATTTAGCATTTCTTGTTACCAAGCAAGGTAATTCTCAGGAGCTAAGGAACCATACATCTACATCCAAGGAGTATTCATAAAAAAATCACCTAATAAGAAGATTTAAAAAATGCAAGCCAGTAAAATACTGAATATGTAATTCAGTACTTGCTAAGTCACTTGGAAGTCTTTGCAGCTCAGAGAAATGCTCAGATCCTCTGACAAAAAAGAAAGGCAAAGCACTTAAACACACACCTATCTTTCAACATAGCCAATCAACCAGATTGTTCATGTGCACAGAGCTAAGTACAAGTTTAAGTGCTTCACCTGATCAAAGGCTGTAGGGCATGCAGCAAGAAAAAGCAGTGTTCTGCAGAATGCAGCTGAAGTCTCCCTCAGGGCAGCAACAGTGCAGGCAGTACAATTTCCAACCTGGCCTTTTAGTGGTCTCCACTTGGGTATGCATCCTCACACTGGGCTGATCAGTCAGCTCCCAGGTTCAAGGACAGAAAACCATGTGCAAATACCAGAACTGACCACATTCTCCTGCACACAGGTATGGGACTGAATGCATCAACCAGGGGAGGCCTGGCTATGGAGTTCATGGTTTGTCCCATAAAGGTACCCACCCTACCCTTAGCAGCACAGCCTCAAGCACTTTCCATGCTGACTTGGAAATACGAGCAACAGTGTCATCTTTGTTGCCCCAATCTCCCCTGAGAGGGAAAACAGGTTTATGGGAGCATCTGCTTTTTGCTCTATGGGTTCCTCTGTTGCAGTTTTGATTATTTTGATAAAACATGTCTCCATAGTCACTACACAGAAGCAGCAGCTGAGGAAATACCCTTGGCCCTCAGAATATGAAGTGGTTAGATGACAGTGGTCCTAAGGGTTTTCCTTCATTCTACTTACAGAAATGCCCATCAGAAAAATTGGTTTGTACCATTTTTGTGGAGTCATTTTCTATGGGAACTGCGTCACCCATAAATGCATCTGACAGACTTAAGGATGGACAGAGAACAAAATTACTGTGAGAGAGAGCCTCTCAGTCATAAACAGCTCTAAACCTGTGCAGAACAGACTTGGGTCGGCACTGCTCAAACACCAATTAAATTCCCATTTTTGGTTAAAATCCTTATCTGCCATAAAAGGTACACAATTTCTAAGATTTTCAACAGTTAAGTTACTTTACAGCTGTTATGGAGCCAACACCTCATATTTTGTATATCTCAAACACAGCTTCCTCTTCTGTTTTGCTTTGAGTGGATTTAACATAACAAAAATAACATTCACAAGAACTATCATGCAGTAATGCAAAGTAACATTGAGCTCAAATATCACCATCTCATTACTACACAGCAGCAGTAAAGCAGGAGCTTGTATGGAACTTGTAAGCCTTCACAAGCAACAAGTGATTCCAATGCTGCTGCTCAGTACCACAGGACAGCAGGTTAAACAAGACACCCAAGTGTGGTGTTTCATAAATACTGGCATCCAGCCACTGCTAGAGTGCTTTTTAAAGATCAGTAAGTTAAATTCTAAAGGCACTCCAGAGACAGAATGGTCACTTGAAATGAAAGGTTAGGTGGCTCCCCCTCTCTCCCACACTCTGCTTTTGAAACTGAAATGCAAAAGCCTCAGGAAAGCAGCAATAATACTTTATCTGCTCATATACCACACTGCAAGACAAGCTCGATTACCCCTTCTTAAAGCACAAAACCACTGCAGATAATATGGACTGCAAATTTGCTCAACAGCCTTTACTGTTTACATTTATTAGGATAAATGCCTATAGAACTACAGATAGACAAAAAAAAAAAATCAGAGAAACAGCTAAGTTTAACACACACACACACAAAATAAAGCTATTTTTTACCTGTTTTCCACAAAAAGGTTTTCCTGGGAGCAAACTGACTGAAAAATAAAAAAGGCATTATATCAGACGTTCTAGATATGTTTTGCTGTTCCAATTTCTTCCTTGATTCTACAATTACCACCCCTGCTCAGGCTTAAGGGGATTTCAATTCATGCATCATTTGCATTTGCAGAAGACAAGAGGGGAAAAAAGGTCAAGAATAAGGTCAGGCCAGTAAAATAAATTCCATGCATTACAACACATTGCCAATGAGGATTCTCAGTTTGGGAAAAAACTGAAGCTTCTCAGTTGAGACATCTGAAGAAGGCACTACGTGCAAAATACTGGCAATTTGAAGGGGAAAAATGTTTTTCCTGCATAATATAAGGTTCCACTGGTCTGGCCTATCACCTCAAAATAAAAATGCAGTATAGCACCAAACTATAGGTAGGAAGGACAAACAGAAGGAAAGCATGCAGAATTGACGAAGTTCCTCAAAGGGAGAGAAGATACTGCAGTCTTAGAATGTGACTTCATATTTTATGGTTGAAGAGGGAATATTGAGATATAAAATGATAATAACCTTCTTAATAATAATTTTAACAACAATCATAGCAAGAAGGCTCTCTGCTGGAGGACTTAGAGTCCCAAAAAAGGTGAAGAGCTCAGAAGAAATAAATCCTATGGGCAAGTGTATAATTCTTTCAAAATTTCTGGATTTTTTTTTTTTTTCAAAGAAATAAAGCTGTGCTCAATTTCCCATGAATAATTCTCCCTCTTGGATTTTTTCATTTCCCTCCTATTTCATGTTTGCTACACAAAATGCCTCAGAGCTGTCACTGGATTATATCTCAATCAGGTGCATAAGAAAGAACAGTCAGCACTTGCACTGAATTTAAACAAAAGGCAGGCAAAGGGAGGAGGACACCAGAGATTATGGCCATTACTTCTGTAACAACAGAACTCAGCCCAAAGAATAATAAAATGCCAAATGCCATCATTAACTGTGTCAAATTTTATCAGTATGGGATAAGCAGAAATTTTGGATGTTTCTGTTTTGAAAAGGGTGAGCTAATGACCCATTCAAAAAAGTGCTGGCCAACACAAGAAGCAACACTCTGCTTATTCTTAATGCTCCAGCTGATGCCTTGGCACCATAGCTAGTGCTACCCCATCAATCTACAAAAGGAATAAATTTATCCCTTAGATGGCCATACGATTTCTCATTGAAGTGTAATTCACCCACTCTGAATCCACATTAGGAAACATTTAACATTAACATTCTGTGGTTTCCCAGGTGAGTCCCACCCTGCACTCCTGCTAAATTTGCAAGGCACTGGGCTGAAACAGGGGCAAGTACGTTTTTCCTTAGCATGAAGCCTCAGGACATCAGGAGCAAGTGCTCCATTGACAGGAACCAAATTCCCACCAGGTATAGCAGACCTAGAGTTTCACTCCAGGCTGAGAGAAGACACAAACTGTTTCACCTAAAATCACTGGGATCCTTTGTACAACTGCAACACTGTCTTTTCTCATTTTATGTACCCTGCTCAGGTACCAGGTTTCATTAACAAATGTGCACTTCAGCATAATGTAACTATGCTGAAGCAAAAAGCCCCAGAAAAGCATACTGAAGTCACTCCATGGACTTGTACAACCACAGCTGTGGGGTCGTGTCTTCATCTCGAGCTTCATGATGGACATCTGTGCATTGACTTCTGTGCAGTCACATCACAAAGCACACGATTACAGCTACTCTTACAGAAAAACCTTTGCTTAGACCAGAGTACTGGACTGTGTACCCATACAGTTACAAAAGCAAAGAGGCCTGTAATGCACCTGTCTATATTTATTTTATTTTATTAAAGATTTTAAACAGACTGGGGTGTAGGAGAATAAATATCTGGGATTTCTATTTTATCAAGCAAACAGAAAGATCTGCTTCCTTCTCAGTGTCTTGATGGGAACCACTATCAAGTGTATTATAGACTTTAATCTGAGTCCATAATAACTCCATTTGTCTTCTTGGTTGATGATGTTGGCACAGTGTCACATAATCCCTGGAAATTATTCTTCAGACGGGTGTGAGGCTGAGAGGCAGAGAAGACAGGCACTTTTTTATTATTTTATTCTTACTGTTAAAAATCAAATGGCTAAGTATGTCTGGATAGAAATTTAGCTACTACAAAGTCAGGACTCACTTTCCTGATGTATAGCATCAGCATTGCTCAATTCAAAGCACCAGGAAGCTTAAACACACAGCACAGCTGTTATCAAAAAAATCCTTAAAACACTTGACTCTTGTTTACCCTTTAAACATACTGGCAACAAACCTACCAGATAAAAAAATTATGTAAGATTACCCACAAGTTAGTGTCCTTGGAGATCTCTGCATGCAAGATTTACATTAGGGTGCTCTATATAACTAATTGTTATTTATGAAATGAGTATTTCACTTTTCCAGTTTCCAAGAACCTTTCAAAGTCTCAACTGGAAAACATGCATCAGTGATGCCAGTGCACTAGATTTACTGGGAGTTGCTGCTCCTGTTCTTAATTACATTATCAAACACAGATAACTATTAATATACAGCAATATCCCTCAGTGGATACTATCAGGTAATCATTTTCATGTCAGTTAACAAGATGTGATAGATTTGAGACTTCCAACTAATGCTTGTTATTTGACCCACAGCCAAAAAGAAACTCTCTGTACACCAGTACAGGAGTTTTAGTACCTACAGATGTATGGTGGCCAGCACGAGGTGTGCCTTTGATTTGTTTTTATTAATTTTAAGCCCTCTTCTTCCTAATCTTTTCACACTAGAGCGACAGAACAGGCTGAAACCACGTCTACCTATATTTATTTTGTTTATCTTTTAGTCAGAGATTAAAATAAATATTCTCTGAGTTTTCTTAACTACAGGAATCATGACTTACTGTACCTAAAGGATCTGGTTCTTTAGAATACACTCCTTGGTGAAAAATAGACACTACAGTTGACAACAGAAAATAAACAACATGGTGTATTTGCTGCAATAAGTTTCATGTGTACCATGGGCAATTCTAGCATTTGTGTAAGTAGGAAAAAAAATCTACATTTTTCAGTGAATACAGAATGATTCCCAGAGAATGCATTTATGCACACTGAAAGGTCCTAGAGTGACTCTGGCTCATGAGGTTATACATTGCTCTAACCTTGAAGAATGAAATTTCCCCCATGTAATCAGATTGCTAGTCTTTACAATCAATTTTCTGCATGTTTGAAAGCCAAACATCATGTATCATTTATGCATGCATTTGGGATTCTCTGTTAAATCTACACAGAGGGAAATAACAACTTTTTTATTCCTGTATGTTGTTCCTTGTCCTTCTTGGACAATAACTTTTCAATTTCCCAAACACAACTAAAGCAGTTCACACAAGGAACTTCTCTGGAACACCCAGACAGTGCAGGTCCTCTGCTCCAGTGTACTTGGCTGTAAAATTCACAAATTGTTTTAAAACTAAGTTTCCAATAAAAACATGTTTTAAAAAGGAAGGTTCTAAGTTTTGCAATTAAAAAAACCTTTGAAAAGAGTTTTGAGCATAACAGAGCTCAGTCTGCATTTTTTTACTGTTAGCAGCCTGAAAAATTTGAGATGCACTTTGCAGTTCTTATTTCAGTGAGCTGGAATAATCATGCTTATTAACTATTTATTTCTTCACCAATCCTTTATATTAAAATACAAAACTAACATGCTTCTCAATCCCTGCCATTTGCTGAGACAGGAGTCATTAAAACTTCCAGCTCTCCTTGTCAAAATTTGTAATAGCCAACATAGCAGATGAAAAACTTGACAGAAAGTATAATTTAAACTGACTAATACCAGAATAATCATCATAAGGACTATCATAATGATGGCATTACTCATGAGCATACTTATTTTGTTAAAACTTTCTCACTTGGAAATGAAGAGATGTGGTGCACTAGAGTCCTGCAAGACCAAAGGATGGACAGGCAAGCTTTATATTGTTACATGGGGCCCGGGTTAAGACATTTTTCATAGCACTTGAAACATGCATGACATTTTTTGCCCTGGCAACCAGACTGCCTTTTCCTCATAAATTTTGTTTAATTTCATGACTCTTGGGCAGTTATCTAAAGGGTTTTGGCCTAAAACATGTTGGGGGGAGATGGGGGGGTTGTTGCTGGGTGCAACAAGTTACAACAGTACTCTTGACTTTCATGGCTGCCCTTTGAAGACCTCCCATGCAAGCTCTCTTCATGCATACTCTAATTACAAGTGACGTATATGTGATCCATTTGCTAAGATTCACAAGCAAAACACTGATAAAAGCTTGACTACAGCAGTGTAAATAATATAGAGGTAATAAAAATACCACATGATTAATCCATCTTCAACTCTCCTATATCTGTAATTTGCAGACTAACCAGGCTTAGGTGCCTACCTCACACAAACCTGGGGAGAATTAGATTAATGAATGACTGCAGAGGGCCTTAAAAATTCAGTCTTACAATAAGTGACTATCTATTACAGGAAGCCATTTCTCTCTTTCCTAAAACTGAAAAAATACACTGTCCACCACGCAATCACTGACATCATACTAAAAACATCTTGTATCCGGCAAGGGGTGTTCCACCCAAAAAAAGCTCAGCTAAAACATAGATTGCTGTTAACATTAAACATACAGCTTGCTGAAATTCACTGCACTATGATGCTCACTAACACTTACAATAGCAGAGAGAGAGATAGAGAGCAAAGGAGTGGATATGAGAAAGGGACAGATACCTAACATTGCGGATCATTAAAAATGCTCCCTCCCAATTCCATTTAAAATGCCTGCCACAAAGCACACTTTTACTTAGGACTTGCCACTTGAAAATGCTAACTCAATGAACCATAACAGCCTCCTGCTGTGGGCAATTCAAATCCTCACTTGCCTGTTTTCAGAACTCAAGTATCTAAAGGTAACAGAAGCAATACACTATAGAGTCACTTTCATCACACTTTTCCAGTCACACCTGTTTCCCAGCCTGGCATTTCTAGGTGGACTATTTGGTAATAACTTTCCTTTGGTAATTTTTAGCATTTTGCCCCGTTTGAATTCTGCTTCAAAACACAAAGATTTTTTGGTTTTGCACAAGCTCTTTTGTAATGTGCCAAAAACCTCTTGTATGTCATAAAAGAAACTTGTTGCAAAGAGGCTCTTGCAGCTCTTGAACAACTTGGCAAATCCACCATGTATAGCCTGTGACAGTATTTACATCAGACCAACATGCTGAAGGAAAAACAGAAACGAAGGGCTTTTACTGAAATCATCTCATCCAAAAAAGAAGTGAGGCTAAAAACATTTAGATGTAGCTAGCTATTTATTACGAAGCGAGTGAGACAACATACATCTTAAAACTATACAGTGTATTCTGCCAAAAAAACCCAACTTGGATACGTGCAATTCCTAAACCAGATAATAGTACTATGAGCCCAGCAACATAGGAACAGTTTTAATTTAAAAGGACATATATGATTTTCAAAAATAATTTTAATTGGGTTTATACCCATATTCCTCCTAAATGGAAGAACTCACACTGAGATATGAGATAAAACATTAAAATGGCGACTTTTTTCTTTTTTTTTTCCCTTTTATTATCTCATCAACACAGTACTATAGCAAATTGTGATTTTTCTTCCTTTTTTTTTGCAGGAATATCAGGTATTGCTCACAGATGTTTCAGATTTAAATATTTTCCTTAGCAATATATCTTGTCATGCAAATTCTGATTTTTTGGTAAGGGCAAGAATTTTAATGCCTGCTTCATTTTATACCTTTCAGAATATAATCATCAACAGCATGACTGACTCTTTTTGATGGTAGAAGTACAGTTTAATCAGTCATTTAAAAAAAGTGATTCAACTCCATGTTTAACCTCTGCCTTTTCTTTGTTCTCATTGTTTCTTTGTTTGTCTTGATGGTACAGCACTGGCCCAAAATACCAAAATTATGAGGAGTCTCTGCAGAAGGACACTTATAAATATTTGATCCACCTTGAAAGAAATGTAAAATAACACAGCTATTTGAAATTATTAAGAGTGTCCACTTAAATCACTGCTCTTTGGCTAGCAAAAGAGAAGGAAAAAAGAAGCAAACCTAGGCCATGCGAACATGAACATTCAAAGCAACAGGATAGGCACTCCCCAGACAACATACTGGGCCTGATCTCTCCTCTACCCTTCTCCCTGCAACTCTCATCACCTCACTCTCCAGAAGCCAACCTCCACCTCTGCACCAATCTGCTTTCCCTGCCACCTCCAGCTCCACAGGGCAAGTCCAGCTGCAGTGTTGTTGTAGGAGGGGGCAAAACTGTCTGACTACTGGCAAAGGTATGGCACTAAAGAGGCAATTAAAATAACTACTCACATCTTGTGCAAATATTCTCTCCCTCACTCTCTGATACTCCTCTTCTCTCTCTTCAATTGATTTACTTCGTCTGTCATCTCTAAATGGAAGAATTCTGTTTTGCTGAGCAGAAAGAAAACCAGGAGGGTTATATAAGTTGAGCTGTTAAAAACTGCCATTAAGTAACTGTCAGCTGAGAATAGTAAATGTTCACTTAAACAAATGAAACATGAAAATGATAGCTCGTTTCTGCACAAAGAACCCTGCAAGACTGAGTGCTCGAGGATTTCCAGTTAGATATTGCACATGGGTTCAAAGAGCAGGTGGCCAAAAGGAGGCTTTCTGTACAGCTTTTGTGGACCCGCCATCCTAAAACTCTGTGCTCTCACCCCAGGTCTCAGTGTCATTGTTCTCAACTGCTAACATTTCTTGGTTCTCCTACCAGCTGTGAAGAGCAGGAGGGGAGGCAGTGGTGGGCTACCTGAGAAATCAAGGAAGAAAAAGGGTAACTGGGCTGCAAGAGCTGAACTATAAACCCTAGAAGAAGCCCACAAAGTCTGTGTGTGCAAGGAGAAGTCCCAGATATTCGGCACAACAGTTTTAACAATTTTCACACTGTATAGAACCCTCTACAGAAGTTTTGATGGGAAAAAATGGGCCATTTTTGCATCTTGGTAAATGACAGTGTGGGAAATGGCTGTGCCATGGGAAGGAACAGAGGAGATGAGCCCCATTGGGAAACACTTCATTGACAAGTGGGTTTCAAGGATTGGTCCTTCTCTCCCCTGTACCGGTGCACTGGGTGAGATAGGTCATGCTGCTTTTCTTTGATCGATCCCCATGGTCACCACACTCTGAAATTGCTTGGGGTTTGTTTTCAAAGCCAACTCAGATGCAGCACAACTGGCAAGGCTGCCATATACAACTGAAAGTCAAGGAAAAAAGAGTGATAAAAGGAAAAAAAAAGCCAGCCCTTTACTGAAAACATGAAGGGAAGTGGCAGCAAGAAACTCACTGGTTGGTTCCTCCACAAACATAACCCTAGTAAAGAAAGCATATGCTATTCTCTTACCTGTGAGAATTTTCTCATAAAAGCAAATCACATCAGAACCATTTCTTTTTCTATTTTATTTTTGTTGTTGTTAATCTATTCCACATACACAGCTTGCACTGGATTGAAACAGCACAACACCTGCTTTTAAAGGCAGCACAAACACACACATTTCCCTGGTGTTCCCCTACTCACCTAAGTTAAGGTAGTGTTATGGCACTATGGCACAGGCAATACAGGGGAGAACGTCTGCCAAAATACATGCACAAGCAAGTTACACAGACAGTAAAAGGTGGTAAGGGCACAGGAGGAGGAAGGGAAGTAAAAGATGAACCTCATTTGCTTTTGGTCAAAACGTAATTTAGGATGGTTTAAAAAAAAAAATCAACCTGGCATCACCATCACAACTTTGTGGCTTTTTTTTTTTTTTTTTTTACACTTTTTTCCTCCTATCTTCTTTTTGGGCTATATCAGTTCATCACTGGTCCATACTGAAATCCTGAAATCCAACTCTGAATGGCTACAACAGAAGAAGGAAGCTACAGGGAGCGTAACAACTGCCATAGTTAGGCAAGACATTGAGGAACGCAACTGACACAGCCTTTAACGCAGCCTGGAGCCACCGGCATTCCCCCTCCCGTGGGCATGCAGCAAGTCCTGTGCCAAGCAAACCACCCATGCAAATCCACACACTTCCACCGCTGAAGCAGCCACGCTGGGGCTCGGTGCCATGTGTGCCAAAGGAGGTGGGGAGGGGCAAGAGGGCAGGGCAGGAGGAGAGCAACAACAAAAGAACAACAATAACATCAGTCAGCCCACCTTCAAAAACAGAACAAATTTCAGCAACTCTCGAACCGAGAACCAACCTGATTGTCTTCTTTATCAATACTAGAGTTATCTCGCTTCAAGATAAATCGCTTCTGGGATTCTTCACCTTTTTCATCTTTTAAATGTTCAGAAAACCTTTGCTCTGGTCTGCCAGCAAAGTAAAACATAGCAATAAAAAAATCTTTCTTTTGGTTTTGCTTTGACCTTCATTTCTCAGTGCTCTTTGTTTTCACAGAAGTATTCAGTGCAAAAGCAGTTAACATTTGTGAGATACTGCCTGTAGCTGTCTGAGGTTGCTGTATTGCTGCTAAGTGTTATTGCTATAAATAGCTTTAGTTGTTGTGTAGCAATGAATGGGAATCCAAAGTCTCAGTCACTGAAATATTTAGACTCTCCTCACTGTGACTGAAGGACAGGGAAAACAAATTACCATATTGTATGTTAATTTGCTTCCTTCACTAGCTGGAATCTCTGGCTACACTGCGGCTTCGTTAAGCCTATCCATCTTGAAAAGCAAGGAAAAACTGGTAGAAATCACAAAAACCACAAAACCAAAACCAGGCACCCAAGAGTCTCCTCATTCCTAGTAAGCAAAACCAGTAAAGGGAGGGACTAATGATGTTTTGCTTAAATAAAATTTTATCTCATCACAACTAAGTAGGAAAAATATTCCAAAAAATCACAGAGCACCAATTAGTTCACTGATTTAAACTCTTTTTATGTTTTTATTTTAAAAGCCAAACCCTAGGGTTTTGGCTCAACATTTTCAGGTTTATAAGCTGTTATGATGCCATTCCATCTTCTCACCTTGTGCAAAAAGCAGTATCACCTTACCTTGTGCAAAAAGAGAACTTTAAGAAGCAGTTTTTGTGACCAAGCTGGTCACTGCCAATGCCTCTTAGCTGTCAATAAATAACACTCCAGCCTGCAGCACTTCCAGAGTGGTAATATTTTAAGCCTGCAGTTTTTAAACCTGCAGTGTCTTAAGCCAAACCACATCAACAGGGTGACAAATGGCCTCAAGAACTGAGCTCACATTCATATGCTGCTATCACCTGATTGAGGTGATACAACAGAAGAAGGAAGCTACAGGGAGCGTAATTGAGGGGGCTATTATTGCACAAACTGTGTTTTAAAAGCAGCAATACGCAGTGAGATTTCTCAGGGAACACAAACCTTGTGCTCAGTGCTGAAAGAGCTGCCAACAGCAGTGGTGGTAGGAGATGCTCACGTCTAGATACCTATACAAACAAGCCACAAAACTTCCACTGACATCAACGGAAGCAATGGTGAAGAAATCAAAAGGCAGAATTTAAAGAAATCAGTGCTTTTGCAAACAAGAGTCCTCTACAAACTTTAGAAAAATCTCTCTGCTTCATCTTATTCCCCATTAGAAAATTAAATCAGATGCATAAATCAGCTATCATTTTGTTGTTACAGCGTTATGGATTCCAAATCAAAATACAGCACATATTCATGCCATAATTGCAGTCCATAACAATTCATTGACAGATATACAGTAAACATTTGTAAAAAAACTGTAAGAAGCTCAATAGCAAGACACACCAGCTATCTCGCCTCTCTTTCTCTACGAATTTTGAGCACTTCTACTTCTGCTCACAGTTTGCATTTTTGTGATAAAGCAACAAAACACACTATCCCAATTTCCACAGATTTTGACAATTGAAGAAATCTCTGACCACCATCCATATCTACAGAGCCCAAGTTCACTAGATTCTTTGGATGCCCAACTAGCCTTCCTTAGGAAAAGCCCAGAGGACCACAGCTCTCCCCATAGTAGGTTCATAATCTAATGGATGCATTATGTCTCCTCATAAACAGAAAGGCTACAAAGCCCCATTAATGGATTGCTAGGTAGGTTGTTCTCATTGCTCCCATTAATGAGTACTTTGCCTGCTCAGCCAGAAATGAAGAGTCATTCACTCAAATATTGTGCTTTCACAGGACTATCTGAGAATTGCTATTTTTCTAGTTTTACATCCTAAAGCACAAACAAAATTTATGCAGTTGCACCATCAGTGTAAAATTTAGACCTGTAAATTATCTACTGAGCATCTAATAAACTATATGCAAAGAAAAATAAATTAATTAGATTTTAAAATTCAGGAAAAAAGTCATTAGAGAGAAAATAAGCTTGAAAAAAATCTGAAAAAATGTCTCCTCCAATTACTAACTTATTTAAACAATAACATCATTTTCATACTTCATAGCATGTTTTAAATTTTAAATCCCATTTTCACTTCATTTTCTATTTATAAAATGCTTCTATTTTTCATAAGAGAAAAGGAAAAGTATAAGATCAAACAAAAAGTAAAAATTAATGATCCAGTGTGTGCCTGTTAATAAAATTAATCTAAAAGTCCAGTAGCTAATCAATCTCCAGTTGTAAAAAGAAATTTGCATGGGCAGAGAGACTCTGCAAATGTCCAGAGCACTCAAGAGCACCAGGGTACCTTCAGAACTATGAGAGGGTCCACCCCTCTCGGCCATCTCTGCAGCTCTGGCCACTGTTACCAGCAAGGTTGCAAGGAACATGACCAGTTCAGTTCATAGGAATGCAAAGCCTGTTAGAAGACCGTCATGCGAGATTTAAGATACCATACCAATAAGCGTCTTCAGGCGCACTGACCTGCAGGTCTCCCTCAAACATTAAAAACCACCAGTAGAAAGAAATTTAGACTAACTATTTTAAAGAAGATATTCACATATGTGCTTGTGTTTTTCTCCTTAATATTGTCTACTGCATTTTCTTTTTTAACACTTATTGCAAAAAAAAAAAAAATATTAATAGGATACAAATGGCAAACAGTATTTAAAACCAGTAAGTGACACCAAATGTTCTGAATCACTTGGGTAAAGGTTGACTCTGAAAAGGTTTGGGTCTGTTCCACTGATGGGAGCCAGTGTAAATGCCACATTCCCAGCTTTAAAGTTCCTTGTAACAGCATAATGCATCTGCTGTAAGGAACCTCAGACATTGCGGTTATTCTGGGGAAATCTGTTGCATTAACTTATGAATTTGCAGGTGAATCAACTGCTTAAAAACAAAAAAAATAATGCACAATTTTGTGTATGATGTAGTAGGATCAATATACTAATAGTATATAATTACAATAATACAGCAGATGCAGTGAATTAATCTCATGTGAGTCCTAAATTAATAACAATCACATTTACTCATGTGAGCTTTTTTTAGCTGATACTGCCACTAGTAGTCAGCACAATGTATCAGATTGTGCTCATGCATGCATGGGAGTGAATTTATCAAGATTATTTTAATATGGCATGAATTAAGTTCTTACCAAAGTCAAAGCACAGTTTACAATTCTTATTATTACTATAAATCCATTAAGAAATCAGTAACTTCTTCACTATTACAACACTGGATACCTAAATTATGTCTTCAAAATTTTTAAAAATGGGACTTGCACAGCCTTTTTGAAGAGACACTGAGAACTTCTGAAGGCATTATCACTAACTCAAGTACCCTTCACTATTTAGGGATCTTCCAAAAAAAATTAGAAATCATATACAAAGCAACCTACAATACCTATACTATACTGGCGGATTGACAATGGATAACAGCACACCCATCTACTTGGTAAGAGCCACGTGCAAGAAAAAAGATATGCAAATATTTGCCTACAAGCAATACTATCTACCTGTAAGAAAGGATTTCATGTAACCCATTCAGTATTTCATTTACCTTCCATGAAATTAGTGCATCACTTGAGAATCTCAAAGCCTACTACTCCAGAAAAAGAAGTTTAAGGAGGAAATACCTTTTAAATCAATAGGATATTTTAAATTTGAGGACTCCACTGAGAAAACCAAAATGTATGTCCCAGTCATACCTTAAAGGCTCAGAAACCTACACAAAGGGAGGGGGAAAGCACACAGGGTAAAAAGATGTTTGTATGGTGTGTTTTTTCTTTGTTTTGGTTTTATCTTAATATAATCTTTTAATAATTCAAATTTTTATTTCTTAATAATATGAGTGGAAACAAAACATCTGTGCCCTGAAAATGCAACTTCATAAGACCACAATTGCATATAAATTCATTTCATATTTCCTAACAGTTGTCAAGTAGCTTAGTCACCTTTCTAGCAATGTAGTTATGAATGGAAGGCAGAATATATTGCTTCCTTCCCTGTAAAGCTTTTGATCAGGCACTAGAAATGTTTAACAAAGATTGGACCTGAGTGTAAGTTAGTGCATCCTCAGGCAGCTGTGCAGTCCCCTTCTCACTCTCAGATCTGCCAGAAAGCACAGACCCTTTGAGCAGCCAAGACAGCCTCTCCTCTCCATCCTGCCCAGAAGTGCAGCACCTTGATATTCAGGTAGGTGCCAGTAGAATATCTCCTGGTGGCCAACTTCATTAGGTGTCCTGCAGCACCCAAACATTTCACCATCAAAAGCTTCCCAAAACTCTCTGAGCACCTGCGAACTTCTGCAAAGTCTGTTCCCATCACTTTAGATCACTTCCTGATCTCTTTTCTTTTTTAACTCCACAGTAAAAAGAGATCACTTTTTGTCAAGTGATCAGTTTAACCAAAGGCCAGACACAGTAGTGTAACAGGCATCATTAATCCTACTATCCAGAGTTTTTCCCTGGCTCAGGAGCATTTCTACATACTTGTGTGCAGTATCATGTCCAGACAAGGGGAGAGTACCCAGGTAAAATCTCAGGGCTATACTGTGTCCCCCTTTCTCTTGGCTGTGGTCTTTCCCAAGCAGACAGTGATCATGTAAAATCTTTCAGCCTCATTTTTATGCTGGTGGAATACTATAATGGTCACTTCAAGGTATGGGTGATGTTTCTTATTTCTGTGCTTGGAATTACTTCATTGTAAGGGTGACCAAACACTGTCACAGGCTGCTAAGACAGGTGGTAGAGTCTCCATCCCAGGGATGGTCCTGGACGTGGTCTTGGGCAGCTGGGTCCAGGCAGTGCTGCTTGACCAAGAATTGGACTAGATGACTTCCAGAATCCTTCTATTCCTAACCATGCTGCCATTTTGTGAAAAACTGAATCTGTTATATAGTAAAAAATACATAGCAGAACAAATCTCCATCAGTACCTTTTAGATGCTTCTTTTATAAGTTCGACATTTTCCTTTCTGATGTTATAGTTCTTTAAAGGCTCTGTGCAGTCCTTACTTAAGCAAGGCCCCAAAGGCACTTTTCTGGACTCATTCCTTACAATTAAGTTTGTATTCTGGAAATGGTAAAGCTGGAGTAAACAGCAAAGTATTTCTGTGTGTTAGAAAGGGAAAAAGGAAAAAGGAACTTTTTGATGGTATTAGATGATTTTTTTTCTCTTCTATCATTATGGTAATTTTAATGTGAGCTACTTCCATTGACTTCAGTAGAGTTCCTCTCAATTTATCTCTGGATGACAGAAAACAGAGTTCAGCCCTCAGGTATATTTGTTACATGGACCCTAAAGAGAATTCCCCATTACATGCTCATTTAATGCTTTTGATCCTGAGTCAGTCCTTGTAAGTGGTAATGAAAAAAAAAGCCAAGCCCTAACTACCTTAACCAGGTATTCACTATTTAATCAAATTACATATTTTAAAAACATATTGCAGAATGATAATAGCTATTATGATACACAGACTAAGGAAGGAACAGGGCATTTCCTTTAATTTGCCAAGCAAACTAATGCAGTTTCATAGACCTCTATTTGAACAGGAGATAAGAAATGAAGGAGAAAAAAAACTAGGGGGAAAAAAAACCTGCACTCATTTAAAATAAGTTAATTAGCTCTGAAATAGCTGTCTAAAAGTCAGGAAGCACAGACTCCACACCAAAAGGAGAAATGGAAAGACACAAGCATGAGCTTTGAATATTACAGTTCTGAAGACTTAGTCACTGCATCAGCACAGCACAGAAACAGTGAGGTACTAAATAGAGTCTGGTATCTAGACTTCTATACAGCACTTTATTATGACACGTATGTTTCTGACAACCCCACAGCATACAGGCTGTTGCAAGATGCCTTTCAAAAGAAGTAGCAGCCTCACCATGGGTGGAAAAGATGGGTTTGCCATTACAGTGCCTGATGCAGTTAAAAAAATCTGGCAAGTGTATGTCATCTGCAAAAGCCTCACAGGTAATAGCCAAGCAGCTGTCCGAAAAAACTTCACACAGGAATGCAAGTTCAAAAGGGGAGATCACGGGATAGGTAGGAATCCAAAAAATTGAACTTTGCATTTACAATGTAATGTTCATTTAATGCATATTACATTAGACAGCATGTTAATATTCCTCTCCTGAATGAATAGCAACAAGAAACAAAAAATAGGCAGGGTAATGGGGCTAGCAATGGGAAAACACCACCTGGGGTGCTCTCAGAATCACCATCTGGCAAACAAAATGAATAACTGATGAGAGGAATGTTACATTTGTCTTTACAAATAAATTGTAGATCTGTTGGTAGATAAAGTTAGAACCTAGAGATAAAAGAAACAATGAGAGGGATTACACTGATTGATGAATGGAAAAAGAGATTTGCCTTTACAAACAAACTGTAGGTTTGCTGGTAAAAGAAATTGGGTAACAGAAGATGAAAGAAGAAACAGGGGGGGAAACTATGAATTCTACAAGAATTAAAAATTAAAAGGGAGGGTTATACATTAGAGGGGAGTGCCAGGTGTCAGGTGTTCCGGGAAGTCTGTACCTCTAAAGTACCTCAGCCAATGGGGAAAGAGAGAGGGAAAAGAGGCCGGGAAATTAGGATAAAAGGAGGCTGTGTCCTCCAAAAATTTGAGAGATCCCAGGGGAATGCCCCATGGCCTCTCCCTTTATTCGAATAAAGCAAAAAGAACTCCTCTGTCTCCTTTTTGGAAATAAGCCTCTAGTGTTTGTGGATTAATTTTCCTTACACTGACAAAAATGATTTTAAGAAGGATGCCATGAGGAGAGCCGCGGAGTAGCAAGAGCTGCACTGATGCAGACAGGATTCAAAGAAGTTGTGAAGATTTGGGGCCACTCTTACACAGGTGCTCTGATGGTTCAACCATGTTTCCTTGTTATGCACACTTGTCTTTAATAAAACTGATTGCTCAGTCCAACATCACATTGGCCTCTATTTTGAAGGCACACTGTGACACAGTATGGTGGCCTTTCCTGCTATGCTAGTTTTTTAATATCTACTGTATCTGCCTCTGTGTGGTTTTATTTGGTTTTAGGCTCTCCTAGGGTTCTCCATCACTACCCTAGTAAAACCACGCAAGCATTACTGTCTCCTTGCTCTACACCTTGAGGGATGAAACTCTAAGCTGCAGTACAAATGCCTGTTTTGATCATGGAGACACAGGAACATATTCTGAGAGTTAATTTACAGAACTTGGAAGCAAAATCATCACTGTAAAAAGGTTCATCACCCAACTTAGTGAAAAAGGCAGAATTCCGGCCCACCAGTTTAAACTAGTTGATTAAATTCTACCAGAACAACAGTTTTCAAGAATGAGGGCCCAAAATTACACCCTTCAAATACGTTTCATGTATTTAGGGGCTGATGGATGCTAAAACATGGTTTCAAAAAGCTAGAATGGGAATTTAAATATAGATAATTGTTAAAGTGCAGTCATATTATCACAACTTAATACTTAAAACCACTCAAGATGGCATTGCAAGCATTTGATGGTAAATGCCTCATTAACAGATTGCTGCTTTTATCATATGAGTCACTGAGAACTTCTGTTATGATGGTAAAAGCACATTAAAAGCTATAAAAGAAAAATCAATCCTGTACAAGATGGTTCTTCAAGGTGTTGCCTTCTCTGTAGCACCGGGGAAAAAAAAAATCTGCAAAAATCAAGTGCTGTATTTACCCCAGTATAAAACCATATATTCTTTATTATTTTTTTCAGAACAGCAGCCGGCCTCTAAACATGTTCAGCAATTACTAAACCAGGATGTGGAAAATCACAAGTTATTTTCACAGGCATTCTTCCTCTCTAATTGGGGTTGTAAATAAATCTGGCAGGACTGAAAAAAAGGCAGGAATGCTTCATGGAAGCATTTTTCTTTCAGTGACTATGAGGTTTTATTATGTCATCTTTGCACATCCATCAAGATGCTACAGGAATCCTTTTCATTCCAAATCATGCTGTGTGTGTGGACCAAGCAGGAGGCCAGATCCTGAGGCATTTCAGAGATACAGTACTTAAAAACCCTGATCTAATGTTGAGGTATCATTGCACAACTCATGACCCTCACAAGCTTTCCTAAAACTTATTTCCAGAAAATCACCCTCTTTTAAGATATGGATGCAAAAACAGTATCTCTTGGCTCCCTGAGCATCTGTTTGAGTACAAACTTCAATATTTTGTCCACTATCCTTGGGCCAGAACACAGGCTTTGAACCTAGAAGCAGCCTACAGGCCAGGGGCATATGTAACCAGCTCTTCTGATAGATGAGGCAGAAGCACAACATCCTCTCTCAGGCAGGCAGCATTTTAAGAGCTTCAAAATGCTCTGCTGTCCTCCTGTGTTCAAACTAAGATTATTTCTTTACTGAGGGACCTGCTTCTGCTGCTCCCTCCCCAGTTGGATTTAATTCTTGATATTCAGGGTGTCTATTGAGATGGAACATCTTGCACAGCACCAATTTATTTCCAGCTAATAGAGGCTCAAAATGGTAGCACAGTTTATTATGGAATTCATGAATATCTGATTTTAAGGATGTGGCATATTCTGTAAGTGGCTGAAAATTACAGTGTTGCATAACTGCTGCGATATATTTAAAATTACACTTTTCTATTTCAGAAGCTCAAAAATTAACACGTGAGAGAGAGAAAAAGGAAGCAAATTCAAGATTTGAAGACTACTGAAGATTTGAGGATGGTTCACCAAAAACCAGCAGGATAACAAAGAAACTATCAGTCCTCTTGGAATACCTCATGTATACACATTAAGACTATAAAAATTCTTGTTCGTGTTCTGGCTTCTGTGTCACACCATGACACTCTAGCAGGAAGACTCATGGATCAGAAGGCATACTCTGAATAATCACTGGCCTGAAGAAGAGGGTCTGTTTTTAATAAACAGTCAGAGACAGCCTCACAAGGCCACCCTGGAAGCAGCAAGCTGAAACAATGGACAAAGACTTCTCAAAACTCATAATGCTTTTAACATTTCTATGAGTCCTATTTCCAGCGTTAAAAATGAGGCAGGCTACAGAAGAGCAAAAGGCAATTATATAACCAATCTAAATCATTTCTAAAATTTACTGAATCAAATTTTAACACCTTATTTCTGAAATGCTCAGACATAAAACCATTACTTCACCTATCACTGATGCACTGTTACCTCTGAGGAAAGTGCAGGGGTGATCTCAGATTTCCAGATGTCTCCCCAGTGATATAAAAGTATAACTGACCAACCAGCATCTCAATTAATGAGCACTTTCTTACTACAGCTTGAATGAGCACAAAGATTAATTACTCATGCAAGAAAGAGTTTCCTTCAACCAAATCACCTACTTGCTATTCCACAGCACTCTCTTCCTGGGCAAACTTCCATCTACAAAGCAGTGACAGTAACCTTCTAGGTTTAATAAAACTTATACTATTAAGCGGTGTGGATTAAAAAGATCTAAAAGAAAAAAGAATAGAAGAAGAAATACCATGGATATCTTCCAATTAACACTTAACTCATATTTCATAACAGTATAGAACAGCTGTAAAAAGCACATGTCCACCTTCATTATAAAGAATTTAGTTTTAATAAATTACATTAGACAAAAATTTAATATGGGAGCTATTAGAACTGGTTCATTAACCCTAACATCTCATTTACAGAATAAGTAATTTCTTAAGGGTTCAATATACAGCTTACACTGAAGAAAGAATGAAGCCAGTATTTAAGGGTCAAATTCAACTCAACTTCAAGTGTACTATGTATCTATGTTTTTTCATCTATATCTTTCCTGCAAAAGAGAAATATGACTAAATGACAGAATGCTTGCTGAAAATAAAAGGCTGTCCTAATTCAGCTATCATTAACAAAATAAACATTAAGTTTTTTTCTAATCATATTAATAACTGAATCCCTGACTGAAGTAAACAGACTATTTTTGTATGAAAAAACCTAAAATCTATGAAAACAAATGTAATTTGTTATTTAAATGCTACATGTTACAATGTAGCAACATAACCTCCAAATTTTTATTAAACATTACTCTTTTATTGATGTTCTTACTAAATTATTAGTCGCATAATGTATTAGTTCATCTTAAACCAAAATGTGTCAGCCAATTACAGTGTTATTTCTCAGCTACACAGTTTCTTCATTTTAGTTGCATATATCTACTATGCACCCTTTTATTTCTCTACACATTTGTAGCAGAGAATGTCATTATACTGACTGAGCAACAGCAATTGTAAATCAGAGAGGACATCTGGTCATCACCAGTTCCTGTTTATTTCTTAGAAGCCAAGGACTAACGGTTCTGTAAAGAAAATGGAAAAGAGGTAACTACAAAAGGAAACAGAGGTCCTCTGACTCCATAGTCCCTTGTAGAAAAAAATAGAATGCCAAACTCCAATGAAAATAATAAAACCAGAAATAAGGGTGTTCATGTACATTTTCATGTGTCATGTGGCTCATAAAAGCAATTCTGCTCTCATGAGATCATTCCTCTCAGTACATATATGATAATTAGGAATAGCATAAGGTGCTTAAATGCAGATGGAAAAACACCATGAAGCAAACCATTTGCAAGACAACTATTCTGGTTTATAACAGGGAGCATAACAAATCTTTTCTTCAATGCACAGGCAAACATCAAATTGCTTTGACTGAGATTTTACAAAAAAATGTTTTTACATTCAGGTATATTTGTCACTACTCCCATATCGCTAAAATGTCCCATCCAAAAAATGGCTTAAAAAAAGTGATTTACATTAAATACCTTAAGGGGAAAGGCATACTTTTCTGCATGCTCTAAAGGCTGTAACACTTAGTATCTCAAGGAAATCTTGGCACTTCAGCCTTGTGTAAAAGAAATTCTAGAATCTATTCTTCATTGAAATTTCCATTTAGTGAATGCTATTTTACTGAACACGGATTTTAAGAATCCATTTTAAGAATGCCTGTAGGATCCTGTACAAAAGTTCAGACTCTCAAGATGGTGGAATTGTCACAGCACACCTCTACTAATATAGATGTTATCTACAGCAAGATCACTGAGTTAATACATAATAGAAACCCAATAAGTTTTCTTCTTTGCTTTTGATTCAAATCACTCCTACACAGAGAAGGCAGAATAACACAAATTGTATGCCAAACTACAAAAGCTTATTCAAAGTACAACCTGAACATTATGTCTCCTTCTGCTGATACAGTTAATTTCCAGATTATAAGGAACCCCTGTAATGCACCCAACAGCTTAATATTGCCTCAAGTTTTTGAAGCATCTCAAAGGCACCAAACACCTTCCAACTGAGGATGTGAGAATTGGTATGAAGGTCATAACAGTTATGTTACACCCTGAGAATATATGAAAATGTCTAAACACAGCATTATATATCATAAGGATTCTACCTTCTTGGTTCTGATGAGCCCTGCCACTCACATCTATATAAGAAAAGTACATGAATGCATGTGTGGGCTGCGGTACAGACGTGCTTGTGACACGGTTGATGGTCTCAACCAAATGAAAACCCTTTCAATTTACCAAGAACACCAAACATGTTTCCGCTATATTTCTCCACCGAGCTACAGATAACCAAATCAAAGAATCTGATTGAACTGATACATCTCACAATAGGAACAGTTCTGCAAAACCCCTGAAGTACGTCCAGGTGTTTTATAGGAATTATGGGGAATATGCAGAACAGAAGGTGATATGTACACATTTTTTGGCTCCAAAAACGGATGTTCTAACATATTGTCTCAATCCCAAACTTTTCTTTATATTGTACTTCACTGTCTTAAGTTCCCCATACATTTCTGTGTATCTTTAGATAGATGACAGGCAGACAGAGATGACAGACAAATATACATTAGAACATGAGCAGTTTCATAATGAGCAAGGCAGACTTCCCATTTTAAGGAGTATTTGAGTTCTTTGACTATAGAATCAAAGTAACAACAAAATCCTCCTTCATTTTCTAATCAATTTTTCTCATGTATACTGCTGAGAATAGGATTTCAAAAACTGGATGATTTAATTAGGCAGGGCTTTGTAAGAACATTTAATTTCAAAAATCATATGAAAAGATATATTTTTTTTAAAAAATCCACTATTCTCTAATGAGAGCTAGAATACAGCCTTAACTTTATTAAGGTAAACAAACACTTAGGTAGTTGAGGTCCTCACTGTCTTTTAAAATTTCATTTCTTAAGAAAAAGCTTGAAAACAGCAGACCTCATTCACATTCCAATAAAATTAAAAAAAAAAAAAAAACTTAGATTCTTAGAGTAACCTCTTAATTATAAATACTCTTCAGTTTGAAAAATTGCCATTATTTTCTGACTGCATTTTTAAGAGAGATTTCACTAAGAGTTCATGAAAGCTGCAGGATTGCACTCCCAGAGATTCAGATCCTAAGGAACTTTTTACCACCTTTTGTCCGCTCTATGTAAAGCAGCTCAGATGAACAGAGAAGTTACAGCCCTCCTTCCAGCTACAACTTCTTCAATAAACACCTTTTCATATTCCAAACCTACATAAAGTAGGCACTTTACAGCCATAAAAACAGGTACATAAAAATGGATCCACATTGCCCTAAGACATCCAATTGAAGAAAGCACAGAAATGCCCCGATCTACTCCATTCATACGCTCATCCTCTGATTGAAACACACTAGTCCTTTCCAAGGCACTCATAAGGTGCGTTGGTACCAGAGTTTTCCAACCAGCCCTTTCATCTCAAAACCATTAACTCTTTTGACACTTGTACCTCCAAGCACCTGCAGGCAGCAAGTACAGGAGATCTCTGCTGAACAGGATAAACACACCTCACTGCCTGGAGCCAGGGAAGAACTCATCACCTGCAGGCAGGGAAGAACTCTTTGCCTACAAGTGGGAGCAGAGATGTGACATGAACCCTCATTCAGCCAAAGAAATAAACACAAGGTGCTTATTCAACCCCACAGGGCGACACTGTGGTGTCATATGTTCCTCTCGAAGCATACATACACAGAAGTCACAGCCAGTGCAGAATTTATGAATTCCTGAATATGCAAGAATATTCTTCTCTGTCCACAGTAGTAGCTAAAGTAATTGGGAAACAACATGCCATAAAGAGATAATTTATTGCCAAAATGCAAATTTTCAGAACATCTGTCTGTGGGGCCTCTCCATAAATTCACATAAAGCCATCAAGACTTAGGCTTGCAGCACAACATAACCATACTGAACAGCATTTCAGATGCTCTTCAGATTCCCTGATATTCTGGATATTGTCCAAGTAGTAATTGATAGAGTCAACACATTCCCAGTATTTGTTGTTTATTAGAAACTCCACAAAACTGTCTCCTCTGAGAGCAGTGAAATGAAGAACATATGAAATCATATTGGATGCTTTCAAATGTGGAGCATAATAAAATCTCATCAGCCCTTATTCATGCTAGATAATAAACTATTTTCTGTCACAGCCAGGGACATTTAAAAAAAACATGCCATCTCCTCTAGTTATGAAAAGAAGCAAGAAGCAGCCACTTCACAAAAGCTTTATTTTATGTAATATCAAAATAATTTAAATAACCACAAGGCAATACGAGCTTCATATAATCCAGTTACCTACCGCATCACTGAAGAGGGAAGAAATCAGCAGCTTGTGGCTTATGTGTGCTTACAAAACAACTTTACTTACAGTCAACAGGTAGGCAAAGCCCTGCATTTATTTCTGGAATATCTAGGCAGGAATGGTGTCAGCAGCAAATTTAATGGCCTCACCTCCAGTCTGCAAGACCACAGCTGAAAAGGCTATTTGATCTGTTATAACCCTACAACATCCTGTCTGCTGAGCTTTCCAGAAGGGCAGTTCCTACCTAGGAAATGGCCTTGCTTGCTCAGTCCCACCATGCATGAAGCCACAGCTTCACCAGAGCACTTAGATAAATCTTTAACTGTTGGACAAGGTTTCAGTGTCCTCTCCAGAAGCACCACATAAGCATTTCCAAGTGCTACCCATCTCTGAGATAAAAGCCACACAATAGAGCAAGGCATTTACAGATATTAATGTGTTAGTATTACTCTATTATCGTCAACCAGGAGAAGGCAATGCTGTGAGGAAAGATCTGCAGCAGTTGGTGCACTACACAAGTGTCATAGATGTGAAGGGAAAACGGAGGACTATAAAAGAGAGAGGAATGCTTAAGGAGCATTCAGATACGATTGATTGCGTTTCATTTAAGAGGGGACTCATTTTAAACACAAAACTGAACACCAGATTGCTGCTTATTCAAAACCAAAGGTAGCCAGTGGGCAGGTATTATCAGACCCTGAGGCTAAGCCTTTGCAGCCTGAGTGTTTTATCGAGCTACTGTGATTCCCTTGACTTCTGAAAACCAAACTGTTAGCGCATGCTTTACTCAAACCTTTAAAAACATTAATGCCGAAGTGATGTTTCACAGATGTCCAAGTATCTCAGGGACAGCCCAGGAAAAGGCTCTAAAACAAATTGCCCATTATCTTAAATTCACCACATTCACATAGAAGACTATTAGGGCTCAGTGAAATAGCAAATACCAATGTGTATTGATCTTGCAAAATTAGGTAATCACAGAATAAATTGAGTTGGAAGGGACTCATGAGAATCACTGAGTCCATCTCCTAGTCCTGCACAGCACCCATTCCCAAGTCCTTCCAACCTTCTACAGGAGAAGCTAATAATATTTTAAAAATGCTCTCTACAACTGGATATAAATAAATCATCTAGCTACTGGATATATAAATGAAACAAATGTTTAGATTTCTCCTACTAATTGAATACAGGAAGTACACAATTTTCAAATGGAGCTTTCTTGTTCCAATACCAGATAACAAAACTTCATTACCCAGTTGTAATTGCTTCCTCTTCATTATGTAATTTATAGGTAGAGAGGGAGAGGAAGGCTATGTTTAATACACGTGGCACTTGGCAGGAAAAGTGATAATGATTAAGCATGATTAGGCATTACCACAGCTCACATCAAGTTTTGGTTAGCTTTATACAGTTTTAGCTTATATAGCTTTAACCAGTACATGGAGAAGCACAGAACTTACGCCAGCACAGGTTTAACCTACCAGGAATTTTGCAATGCATTTGAACCACCAGAAGGAATTTGTATTACACAGAAACACTGTAGTCAAACAATGAGATTTGAAGGGAAAATGAAGTGGAACCAAGATGGGAGGAGAAGAAAAGAGAATGAATGGTGGCAAACAGTGGAGGGAAACCATATGCAAAATAATCAGGCTGGACAGAAAATGACGCTTGAAGCAGGAAAACCAGAACAAGAGAAGAGAAAATACATTTGGGCTATTTAAGATGTAGCTGTATGATATCAGGTGACTTGTAAAGCAATGAGCTCACTTCTGTAGCAAAGTGGTGGCGCTACAGAATCAGGAAAAGTAACATTTCAAGATACTTGCTTTCTTGCAAGAGACCAATCAGGTTGATTTCTCCTCGTGTTATCTTTATAGCCTTAGATAACCTCACCATAAGAGCCCTGTCCTCCCTTCCCAACCTAGAACGCAATAAACAGCAATCACTGCTGCTACAAAAACAAATGAAAATTTATATATATATGTATATATACATATATATACACACACACATATATATATGTATATGTATGTATATATATATATATATATATATATATATATAAATTACACCACGCGGTCATGGTACAAACCAGCTCCTGTCTTGAGAAAAAGAACAAAGAAAAACACAACAGTGTTGTTACTTATGTAATGGATTAATATAATGTAATTCGTGCAAGAATTATATAGTAGTGTAGAGTAAGCAATATTTGTAAGAGCAAAGTAAAAAAAAAAAAAAAGCTAAAACCGACTCACAGACAGTAAGGACACAGATCGCTTGATTACATCATTGTAACATCCAACAAAAGTAGGACAGCTCAAATTGACTACTTAATAGACCTAGCCGCAGCAGAGATGGCTCTGTCTAGGGAGGCACCCAAGCTATGAGGACCCGATAAGCACCTTTGATTAAAGATAATCAAGGCCAGGGAAAAAAATACATCTGAATGCCCGGTTTCCTGTAAACTGAGATGACAGGATACTCAATGTCGCCTTCCCAAAGGCCAGGACATGCCTTCATCAGAACTCATCATCTTCCAGGATATGGTTTTGTCCAGCTCAACGCGATGAAAGAAAACTACATGAATATGCTGGACGACAAGAGAAGACAAATACCTCCGCTCCGGGCAAGGAAAAACTGTATAAAAACTGGACTAACCAAAGCGGGTTCGTGAACATTTGGGGATTCGGAGTGATAGAGTTCGAATCATTTTGTGTTCACCCGATGCTGACCCCGGACTCGGCATTGTCCTTTTTGATTGTGGTAATCGAGGACCGTGTTTCGGTCGCAAAATAAATATCGCTTATTTTAATCATATTTAATTCGGCTTGATCACGTTTTTATCTGTAACACTTACATTCTTGTATTGCTGGTCTTGTTGATAATTACAGATTTTCCAGTCTGATCCACATTGTGATCCATTCCAAAATAAGCTGCCACTCTGTGCACTAGCATCCTCTGATATGATGACATCTGAGGGAACTTTTTGTAGTGATTACTAGAAACAAAGGAAACAAACAGCATTAATAATTACATTTCCCTCTAAGCTATAAATAAATGAAAACAGTAATACATTTGACAATTCAGTGTACAAAAATCTCACTGAAAACTCTGTTATGCATTTACATATAAATGTTTCCTACAGAAGGCTGAAAGAAAAAAAGAAAAGGAATTAATTAACACTTCACGGTACCTAATCAGCATTCTGTGTGTTGGGAAGAAACACATCCCTCAATCCCCCACATGCACTCACACTCCCTGCACAACCAATCCAATAGATTTGCTGAGACACTGGCAACAGCTTTCTGCCTTTCTTCCAAAGGTCAGATTAAGGGCAATTCTGGAAAGATCTAGTTTGGCAAACACTCCTTTTTTCCTATTACTGACAAAATGGTTACTTCCCATCAACATAATTTTTTCCTCTGCTTCTATTCAGATTCTCCATTTTTAAAGCTGCAGGAATATTTTATTATAAAGACCATATCGTAGCAAGAATCCCTCCACCTAAGTTCAGTTTCACTTTCCAACACATTAGAATAATATAGCACAAAGGAAAAGCCATGAGATAACATATTTGATTATCCTCTACACTAAAAGCTTTAATTATACTTATGGATCTAAATGAGCAGAGCTAGTGCAATTACAGCACAATGAAAGGCAAAAGGTTTTCATTTACATCTATTTATTTTGAACAGTTCCATCACATAGCTGGAAATAGAAGCCTACTCTTCCACTGTGCTAGTAACAGCCCTCAGGAGCACTGCAGTCCATATGACTGTATCCCTCTCACAACTCGTGCTGGAACACATGCAAGTGACTGAATAAACAAAGTGTGGAACTCAACTTACTTGTTGTCACTAATAAAATCAATAATTTCCTGTTCCATTTTCAAGAGTATCATTCTATCCCTGTCAAAAAGAAACACAAGGATTTGCACCATCAACTATGAAAAGACATTTTAGAGGAAAATATTCATATAACAATGTTTGTAAGGCTATTTTGCAAGCACTGTCAGTCATCTTGATTAAAAACAAAAGATGCCTTTTTTACCCTGGATCATCTGCAAAAGACTAAAGCCTGTCTTTCTGCACTTTCACTGACATAGAGATTCCACTCTTCTATGAGCTCAGCTGTGGTCTGAGAGCACTTCCAGTCACAACAGGCTGCAATCAATGCATTTCATAGAAAGACTCTCCCTGCTATGGATAGCTTTGGTCTTTTTTTTCACTTTTTTTGATGGAAAATGAGATTTTGACCTAAGCTAGACCTTTCACAAGAAGAGCTGCTACCCACAGAAATTTTCAACATTTTTTCCTGAGACATATCTTCCACAAGGCATTGATTTGCTGCAAGAAAGCTGGACACATCTTATCTAGTTAAACAGCACAACGGAGAAAAGCACCTTTGAACTATGGCTCCCAGGAGGCAGTGCCACAGTATTTCTCAGGAAAAATGCTCTGGTTTTCACTGGAAGGTCTCAGATGTTCCTTTTCCCTCTCCTCCCTTGTCAAAAACAGTTAAAAGTTTCCCTGGCATATTTCCACACATTTCTAAACTATACAGAGTACCATCATTCCTTAGTTTTTTTGAACTTTCTCATTTTGCCCAGATAAAGCAACTGAAGGACCTTCCATCATCTGTACAAGCTGTTAGGAACCCAATTATTCCCAGTTCTTCTGCACAATTGCACAATTACATAGTACCTATTTAACATATCCAACTAAAATGAACATTGAATATCACAGTGTATAAAAATATTACAGATCTTTCCTTGGATGTTTAGAGGCAGATTTAATGATGAGATGGGCTTCTAGCTCCAAATGAAAACTGTGGGAATACTGAGAGCAGAATCTGGCACTGAGCATGGGATTTTAATTGTATGCAGCATTGCTCAGGAAAAGGTAATTTATATTCATATACATGAATACACATCTCCAACCACATTAGTTATAATGTACTATTGCAATCACCATGTAGAGCTGTATAAAAGAAGGTAAGGACAAAGACCAGATGTTACTGACATTGAATTTAAGCAATGGGTGACTGGATGGGAGAGTAGAAGTTGATGACTTTTTTATTGCATTTTTCTCAGTTAACAGCCTTTACACTTTCCCTCATAACCGTTTCCAGAACAAATAAAACACAGTGTACAGTTACAAGAAGTCAAGGACTGCCAACAATAATTTCAGGAATATCAGCTTGAACGCAGGAAATACCTACCTGGGGTTATTCTTTAAAGTGTTGATGAGAAACTCATGCAAATCTATGCCTGTCGAGTCTGTATACTCTTGACTGCAATCTGAAAAATAAAAACAAACAGCCTCCACTTATTTATTTCTTTCCAATGGTTCTGATTAACTATGTTATAAATCAAAATCCATTTTCCAGCAACAATCTGAAAGAATATGCTCTGAAAGAAAATAGTCATTCAGAGTTCAACCAAGAAAGATATACATATAATTTAAAAAAAATTAAAATGAGGAAAGAAAAGTTTTCTTAATCAATGTCTCTTTGTGTCACTTAATAAATGCTGTACACTCAGCAAATAAGGAATCATGCTGGTGGGAACTCTATTTGCATTAAAAGGCTGAAATCTAATGACACCTGGGAGTAGGCAGGTAATAGGGATGCGTGACAGTAGCCAAAATTAATTTTTCAGCATTATCTCCTGACTCAGATGTACACATAGATCCTCAAGTTGGCGTGAACTGTGAGAGCTCCATTGAAGCCAAATGACAATTCACACCAGTTGCAGACCCACACCCAGATAGGCAATGATTATTTTTGGGAGATTACAATGCAACTTTATACTGTGGATTAATAAAAATATTTTAAAAAGCAACACCAAATTTAGATAAAACATCTTTCCTGAAGAATCCTGGGTAGGTGATAATAGAAGGTTACAATGCAGGTTAAATGTAATGGATTAATTTCCTTGCTGCATTTAAGATAAATTCTCCATGACAGATAAGCAACAGTGAAGATGATACTCTCTACTGCCTACACTGCACAAGTTACATGCCAATATAAAATCATTAATCTAGATAAAATAGTATTAATGTCTTATGCACTATACACACTTATTATGCAATCACACATATATATTTATGCGTTTATACCAACACCATTAAGCATTCAAAAGATTGATTTTACATTAAAGAAAACAAATAAAATATAATAAAAGGCCTCGGTTTGGAAGGTTTCTTCACTTTAAAGCCCGATGTTTGTATGAAAAATATTCTTATGCATATACATTTTAGTTTCTGAATTTTCTCAGTGTATGAAAACACTTCTACTGTACATATATATACAAACAAAGAAATAAATCCTTGGAAAAATGTAGAATCCTTTATTCAATGGTAATTATAATAATTTAAATATTTTTAAGGTCACCTTTTGATAACATTCTGATCTTGCTTTTTTCACTGTTTTTATCTTTATTTTTATCCTTCTCTTTTTCTTTCTCAGAGTCATCTTTACTAGATTTATCTTCTTCTTGCAAGCTAGGAAAACTTGAAAGCTGTAGTTGGATTGATTCCTGTTGAGGAAAAAAGATAGATAAATTATGGGCCAGATTCAGTACACTTCCCACGGCTTCCAACCTGCAGATGTTGGCATTAAACTATGTGTAGCTAGACAAGTTGAAGCCAGATACATTTCTTCCCATTTGAAACATAGCGTTTTTTAGCCAGGTGAATGACGACATCTTAGGGGCCAAATTCTAGTGGTAAGTAGGTATTTCTTCTTAAATATTTTGAGTATTATAAATTTAGGCTACCTCTATTAAAGGGGCTATATTAGGCTATACTTCAGTAGTTCTCCCTTAAGGCTTTACAGAATAATTAAACACATTTCATATGGCCTTTCTTAATTAATTCTATAATTTAATTCTGCATATATTCAATGATGATCAATGGATAGATATCTGAAAAATAAAACTTTTTTTCCTTTCACTAGAAAATGTGCAGGTTGATATGAATTGTTTTGCACACATAAGGGCAGTATCAGGTAGATGGAGTTTTCTGGCTCTAATAGAAGTGTGCCAGAAAATTTTATACTCCATTGTATACAAGAGGGCTTACTAACCTATCAGGTAATTCATCTTTAAAGGCATATGCAGATGTGTCTTTTGCAAAAGGGGAGAAATGTTCCCTGTGATTTTTCAAGGACAAATCCTTGAAC
This sequence comes from Oenanthe melanoleuca, assembly GCF_029582105.1. Classification (NCBI taxonomy): domain Eukaryota; kingdom Metazoa; phylum Chordata; class Aves; order Passeriformes; family Muscicapidae; genus Oenanthe; species Oenanthe melanoleuca. The sequence goes on along the minus strand of NC_079335.1, from coordinate 101,162,291 downwards.
TAAACAGATCCTTGACTAAAAAAAAGTTTTAGTAAGTGAACTTCTTAAGGCACCACAAATTTTACCCTCAAAAATTCAGTATTTCAGAGACTATGAATCCCTTTGAAACATACTTCAGCTTTAAAAAGTTAATAAAAACTGTGAATTCAAACTGGTTTGCATTTTATAATTTTCTTTAAAGAACTTGCTTTCCCTGCTCACAACATTACTTTATACTGGCTTTGTTTTAACAAAACCCAAATTGTTTTCTTTTTAAGTTACCATGGCATTTACATATTTCAAGAAATCCTAATCTGGTTGGAAAAAATTGAAAGAAGCACACGTCTGTGTTTTATTCTTTTAAAGAAAAAAACAAAAAACACCCCAGAAAACTATATGCTTAAGTAGTGTAAAAAAGCACACTTGAAGAAAGCTGTCACAAACCTCCCTGGTAAAGGAGTTTTCTTTAATAGAAGAGAGTCCTGCACGCTTGATAATTTTTTTACATCGTGTTAATGAAAACCTAATTCATCAACACTTGAGAATTTTGGAGTTTCTTGAATGCTAGTAAATTCCCTTCCTTCACTATTTTTCAAAGATAACATACCAAAATATCGATAGAAAACTTTTAAGTAAGGGGTGTGTTTTTAAGCAACCATTATGAATTCAAAAGATGTTTCCAGTAATTATTACAAATTCTACATTTCTGAATTCTTTACAGAACTATGAATCAGCCATCACAAGACACATAAGACAAGATCCTAACAAAACAAAGTATCAGCATAAACATGCCAAAGTAAAACAGAAATTGGTAACTTCTCAGCTTAATCATTATTGACTTTTTGTGAAATTTGAATGTGGCACAAAAGACTTAAGATGAAAAGCATTGTAAAAGAGAAACAAAGACCTGGACCCAAAATTTAACCTGACCTATCACCTTTAATCCCTATAAAAAATTCTGTTAGTTTTGGCTGACAGTCTTACCCAAAATCTGAGCCTACAGAGGGAAAGAGTGGGAATTCCTGGTCATTTGAGGTAAGGATACATTGAGAAATGTTTCCTAAATTGCTCAGTTGTGCTCAGAGAACTAATGCTGTGACAGCTTTCTTTCACTTCAAATGGCAGTTTGATTTCTCATTCAAACAAAATTTGGATCAATCATTGCCAAATAACCCCAAAGGATAACTTGATTTCCTGCCTTGCCCTGAGCAGAGTGACTGTGCTAGCTTTTCAACAGGAGAAAAATGTAAATGGTCATGTTGTTCCTAGGCTATTAATCCTAAACTTCACAGTGATTCTTAAAAGTGCACTTATGAAAATGACAAACTTTACAGAAAAGCAGATATGTGAACATACAGTAAGTACTCTTTTACATGTAACATAATACTGACGTATTTGCACTAGAAAAAACACACAAAAGGGCTGCAGAGTCGTGAAAGCAAGCTACTGTATATTTTCTTTGATTTTTATTAATTTTTATCAATAATAAAATACAATGTTAATAAATACATTGATACAAGTATAGTGAACAACAAAATAGATTTTCAAATTGCAGTAATACACTTCTTGGTCTATAGCATAACATTAAAGGCAACATTTCTTTTAAGTAAGGACATAGTGAACCATTGGATAAGCACTCAAGATCAAGTAATACAGGTAAACAAGTTTTTTCCTTATACAGGAAAATGAAGGCAAGTATTCAAATATAAGTACAAACATCAAGTCTGCAGTACAATCCATACTCAGTAGTTCTGGCAAAGTACTGTACATTCTCTGATAATTAATTCCCTGTGGTTTATAAACCATTAGGATAAACTAAAAATTATTTTAAAATAACTCCAAACAAAAAATAAGCTACTTCTCCTCTGAACAATATGGTTGGCACAAAACTTCCTGTATCCTTCAGCCAGCCCAGGGAGGAGTCTGCAGGTCCAGCTTTCCATGGCAATGTTGAGCCACATTCATTAGTAAAAGGTCAACAAGAAAGGGCAATTCTCATCAAAATAATTACACCAAGCCAACTGTTTCCTTAGAAAAGATGCTGGGGTCATGGGAGATATTTAATCTCCCATAAATATTTTAAGATGGTCAAAGAAATCTTTGCTGAGGCTGGTCAGTCAGGTAAGACTAAAGGCTATGTGAAACAGGAACCCCTCCTCTGCCTGGTGTAAGGATAGAGATTTTGCCTCAACACTGCCAGTCTCTCTGTAGTTTACTACAGGTCCTGTGCAGCACACTATAAACCATCAGCGATGGTGGTTTACAATCTCTTTATATTGTTCTCATTCTCCATTAAACAATAGAAAATCCAAACAAAATGGTAACAAAAGCCAAGCATTTTGAAGCTGAAAGTGTCTACCTACAACAGAACAATTGATAAAATAACCTGCCCATCTACTGCATAAGCATCATTGTAGAGCAGTAGAACATGTAAATGTCCTGCTGCTGAGCAAGTTCGTTTTTGGTCTTTCAATAAAATTTAAAAAAATAGAAAAACCTCTCCTTACTTATGAGCTAAGAGGAGAGACAGATTTGTTTCATTTCAAGTCAATAGAGGAAATAGTGAGAAAGTACACTTAAATGTCATTTTTTATTTTTGTGCTAAGCTCACAAGAAGCAAGTTACTCAGCTCTCTCAATGGCTGATTTCAGTTGCACATAAACATCTCATAAATTATAGGAAGTGTTCATCACATTTGGGTTTAGTTAGCTGGGTGTTTTTAAGCCTTGCTCTCACTAGGCTAGCAAAGAGGAGTAATTGAGGCTTAACTTTTCCTTTTGGAAGTTAGTCTACAAAGACTGGCACCAGGGTTATTTTCCAAGGTGAGGAGTGCAGAGGACAGAACTCTACCAGCTGCTGGGAATACAACACTACCAGTACAGATAAATACAAGCTCAAATACACGCTTTTTGATATAGTTTAATTTACACCAAGAGTTTAAAAAAAGTATGCCGCTCAGTAGGAGGCATCCTTGGCTCTACCAAGGTATTTTAGAGAGTGAAGGACATTTAAATTTTACGTGAAGGGGGACATTGATATGAACTGAAGTCTTAGAGGAACCACAAATCAGAGCATATTTGTAACTGTATTTGGTGCAGCCTCAAAAGAGATAGCCTCAGAGAAAAGAACATATTAATATTCTTTTTGATTGTTACTAATTTTTAAAATTTTAAAATCTGAATTCTTTTGAATTCTTTTCCATTTGCTGAATTTTTCAGGGGGTCTGGAAAAAAAAGCAAACAACACCCTGTGATATAGTATAAAACTAGTATTTCAAATTAAAGTTCACGCTAAACCAGAAGTTCCATAAAAACATGTTCATTGTCGGATGTAATTTTTCCCCCAAGAAAGACATTGTTAAATGCCCGATTAAGCAACACAATCATGCAACTGAAGACAGAGTTCGACCATGCAGCTAACAGCAATGATTGCAAGTGTACCTGGTTGTCATGAAGATTTTCTGCTCCTGGGCGAGGGGATGACTCTTCACACACAGCAAGACTCCGCACTAGTTTTCCCTTAGCTCCTGACTGAATAAGACAGAGAGAGAACAAAACAGAAAGCACTACTACTGACCCCAAGTCACATGAGCTGACCACATAAGCTGTTCCCAAATATCCCAGATTACTATTCCCTTCCCAAATGCTTTTGTCTTGGACATGGATAAAAAAGGATTCTAAGCAGCAAGATATGTGCCACACAGGGAAGGTGGTAGGTTTCAGCTACAGTTCACTTACTGACACCAAAAATTGTAACAGCAAAGAACAGATAGTCCAATACTAAAAGTAATTTGACCTAAAGGGTTCCTTTTGTCATTTGGTTGGGGATTTTTTTGTTTGTTCTGGGAGTCCCTCCCCTTATTCTAGCAGTATTATAGCCAAGAAACATGGACAATAAAATGTGTGTGTATTACAGATCAGCACTTGAAAAATTAAAAGGATTTTTTAGAATTGTTTTTTTTTCTAGAAGCTCCTTCCCACCTCTGTCCTCACCCATTTTCCCCACAGGGTGCTAGTCAATTTCTGTTTCTTTACAGTAAGGTTATTCCATTAAAATAAAATTTCAACAGAAACATTAGTTATTAATGCAAAAAGAGTGAACATTTTCCTTTTCCAGTGATGCACAGAAGCACACATGCTGTCAACATATGGACACAGCAAGTCCAGCAGCGTAAAATTATGATGGATAAAAGGAAGCATGACACATTATATCTCTGCCTTTGTGTAAAAGGATTATGGGGAAAGGGGCAAGAAAAAACCTGCAACACAAACGAAAAACTCAACCAGACAAGTGAGGAAAGACTGCAATTTTGATTGCAGACAGACATTTAACTGGAATTGTTCATCCTAGTGTGGCACAAAATTCCAACAAAGATGGACCCTTACCTTGGATCTCTTTTTCTGCTGATTTGCACCTCGTTTCTGTGTATAGCAAAAAAAGAGAAGCATTTATCACTTCAGTGGACAGTGGGCATGATGAGAGCATTACCAATAAACAGACTAAATCACTTCTAGCTGTTGTTTTAAATCAGTTGCTGACTGCAAAAGCAACTTCCCCAAACCCAGTCTGGAAAACAGGGAAAACCAAGAGTCATCTCTGCTCATTTTAATTCATTTTACAAAGAGGTATAAACCAAAAAGGAAAAAAAACCTACACAATGTCCTGCAATTTTGCATATAATAAAAACATAAGAAAAGGTATACTTAAGGAAATGCTCCCCCTCTCCAAATTCCTCTTAAATTGTGGTCTCCCACTTTATTTTTTTATTTGATTGAGCAAAAAGGACTAAAAATCCCTTCATCCAATAAAGTGTTCTTATCAAATTACCTTCTTAGGCTTTGCATAACAACTTTTTGTTGGCAGTAACATCTACAAACCAAACCACACATTAAGTAATTATTCATTAGTATTACCTGTAAATTCATGAGATCAAGGTAGTTTTCTAAATCCCCAAAAAGGGAAAACAGTCAAATATCTCACCAAGCTTTAAAATAGATGTCTAGAAATTAACTTCTCAAAAAAAATAATAATATGGAAAGCAGCCTAATCAGCATGAAAGGTAAAACAAATAATAGCATTTATATTATAGTAAAATAAAAGAACCCAAATAAATAAAAATTTTAAAAAGAAAAAAGCAGAAACAGTCTCAAAATCATAAGAAAAAATAGGGGAAGTGTAAACAATGAAAGAGCTCACAGAAATGGAAAAGCAATGGTATCAGATTGATGTTTAACACGCCCGTTCACTACTCCTATCTTACCTGCAGCTCTGTCTTGGAGTCACTGAGCTTTTCCTCCTCTACTTCTGAGCTTTCAGATTTATTAAGAGCACAGTTGTCTGGGTTGGCTTCAGAGATGGCAGTCTCCTGCTCTTTTGCAGCTTCTTCTGCTGTCTCCTGGTTCAATTTACCTTGCTCAGACATTCTTCCAGACAGAAATTAAAATAACAAGATTTGGTGACCTGAAAGGTCAAGATACCATGACACACACACAAAAGAAACATTGGGGGTAAAATTTATTTTTTTCTTTTAACTCCCAATTTCATTTCCTTTGATAAACAAACCAAAATCTGCAGATCAGGAGTGGAAAACTATGTTTGTCCCAGCTGAAGACATGTACTGAATCAACAATATTAGGTAACAGCAGAATTCTGTCAGGTTAAGCAAGCAAATCTGAGCAGTCTTTGTGGAGAGCAGATTTAAGGTAAGGTTTTGTGACTCCCTAGCCCAGCCCCAGGACTGCCGGGGTCAGGCAGGGACAGTGAAGGACTATCTACAACAAAGCTCAATCATAGCAGGCAAAAAAGACCCATTATAGGTCTCTGGAATCTCGATGTTCCCCTCCTCTAATTTTCCATTTGCTTTTTTCTTCTTTTCTTTTAAGAAAAATTAACAGCAAAACAAACAAGAATAAAAACCAAGCATGAACAACAACACTGTTTTAAGTATTAAGACGTGGGTTTATGTACAGCAGAAGCTGTGTTGCTCACTACCACTATAAATATATATTTATATAATTTTTTAAGAGGTGATAATTCAAGATAAGTATGAACTTTAAATTTGGCAATAAAGCCTTCAGGGTCACATTTTCAGGGATCAAACCAACAGCTCCATTATTAAAACATTAAGCGTCTTCCCAAAACCTTTGTCACTCTTCAGTACTAGGAAGATTGTACAGAAAGCTCTTGGCAGGTACTTCTAATGAAGAAATCTCAACTGAACTGCATTTACTCTCAGCTTACTATGGGATTGTTGTACAGAAGTTTTAAAGGCTTTTCAGAGTTAAAGCCTATTATTATTTTTTCTCTCTTTCTCTGCCCCCAGCTCCCTCCTGAAGACTCCTCCACTGATCAATTATCAAAGAATACTCATGAATAATTTAACTTTTCTTTCCCCATCCATTTGACTCAAGCATCTTCAAGAAAAACAATTGTATTTGAAATATGAAGTTATTTCAGGAAGGGTCTTTTGCAACACATTGCCACTTCTCAACAGCGAAACAGCAGCAAAATCACACTTTGCCATCTTTCTTTTTATAGTTTATGAAATATAGTTTATGAAATATATAGTTTATGAAATTAAATTAAACAGAACCAGTACAACTTACCTTTTTTTTTTAACCATGTTTTAAGTGAAAAAATCTAAGGCATAGTGAGTTATAAACACATCTTCCAGTTTTTGCTTGTGTTTTCACTGTAAGCAAATAAAATTTCCTATGTAATCTTCCTGTTTGAGGACTGTGAATTTCACAAGAAATCAAGCTATAAGGTTCATAAACAAACTGAATGGAATATGAAACTAACCTGAAGCTTGACTTGCCTTACTTTGAGCTAATATGTGATTCTCCTTTCTCCCACCGCTCTCCCCAAGAAGGCTGATGATTTTGGCTATTCTGCAGTTACAACTGAAACTTGAACCTCTTTGATGAAAATTCAAAATATGATGAGTGGCAAGTCCTTTAACTTGTCTGTTAAATAACTCTTAATTTGATAAGGATTTTCATCAAGAAATGCACCTGCATGCACAAACTCCTCATGAGCAGATGAACCTGCAGCTCATCTACATGCTTACACAGTGCTCACAAAAACAATTACACTGGGATCAGCTGCACCAAAGTAGCCGTTTACCTGAAAAACTGCTTGCTAAAATTCCAACTGCCTTTTTAGTGTCTTCTGTTGGTCTTTGCTGGTTAAGTCCACACAAATGATCAACGGCAACGTGAGTCCCATGTCCCCATTAACAGTTCAGAGTGTCAATCTCCATGCTGGTCCTTCAGAGGGCTTGATGCATCATAGTTAACCTGGAAAAGATGAAAAATAAATAACACTGGCAGTGATCACAGCACAAGGGAGGGATGCAATAGATAGGACCAGATTTCTAACACTAATGACCAGTTTCCAGCAAGTCCCTTTCACAGCTTGATCCAGCTCCACCTGTCTCAAAACTGCCTGCTTCTTCTCTAATGAAGGCTAGAGCCGGCTGTTCAAGTCATAACAGCTCCTACGCAAGAAGCTAAAATTAACAATTGCATTATGCACTGAAGATTACTCATTTCAATTTTAACCTTTTTTAGTGAATTCCAGCACTTTTCATTAAAAAAAAGCATATATACATATTTATATATAAGCTCATCTGTTTGCTTCAACAGAAGTCAATGAGGGTATGAGGAGAAACGATTTGCCTGCTTTTTAACTATGGCTTGTGCTCCAATTAAAACTTCAACAGTCAAACACTATTGGAAAAAATAGCTAGGTGTGTGCTTTTAGAAAGTGACCTGCTTTACCACAGTAGTGAACTGAGATGTTCATTTAATAAGCTGAATAAAAGGTGAAATGATCCAGAATGGGAAGAGGAAGAGAAGGAAGAAATCCTGTTCCCTGAAAAACATCCACCAAAAAAATTCTTCTGAAACAATTTGTGAGAAGGAAATATGAGATTTCCAGGTTATGGTTTGAGAAATAAACCTAAAGAGAGAGTTGCCCCAGCAATGCAATTTTTGCTGTTCATCAAGGTTGCGTTTGCCAGCTGAATAGCTGATTTAACAGAAAAGAAGCATTTTATGAATCAGGCTGATTTACAGGCCATGGCCATGTGCTGAACTGTCTTGATACAACAGTCAGCTCTTCTCGAGACTTGCATGTGAGTCACGGTTGAAGCAGTCAGTGCAGACACACAAAACCAGCAAAAAGAAAGCACATATCATCCTACTGGGAAAGGAGAAGGAAGCCAAGCAACAATAAAGGGAGATGATTTTCTGTTTTTTTTATTTTATTGGACTCTTAGTTTCTCCAGTGTGTTCTACATTGTGCACGGCTGCAACGGGCATACAGCACATGTCAGCACACTGGAACTTGCCATGTGAAAAGACCTGAATTTGCTGCACCAGAAGTGGCTTTTAGCCTTTCACAATATTCCAGTTTTGCTCTCTCCAGGAGCTCTGGCAGATAGAGGAGACCAGCAGGCAGTTCTGTAACCTATCACCACCATCCTGCAAATTTATAAACACAACTATTTATTTTCCTCAAACCATTTAATAATTTATAGAGAGAAATATAAAATAGGTCTTCCCACTAGGTTTTTTGCATTTCTTGCAGGATAGTTATGGAAATTCTAGCTTATTATAAACATAGGCTCCCAATGGGAGTGAAAGAACATTTAAAAAACTATGCCCAAGCATATGCAAAAGTATCTCCTGGACCCAATACTCAGCAAGCAAAGAGTGAATAAACAACTGGCTCAAAATCCTTTCCTCATAACCATCTTCCATTAACTGTTTCCCTCACACTTTCAAATGAGATATGGGAGGAGGGGTTAGAAGAGGGAATCAACCAAAATAAATTACAAACTAAAAATCCCAAGGAAGTACAATACATGAAGGTTTCACCTAGAAAACAGCCATCCAGGAAACAGGCTGTTGTAATCAAAACCCTCCAAAACTAATAGAGACACATATATCTGTACCAAAATCAGAACACACACAAAATTTATTTCAGAACCCTCCAGTGTGACCATTTGTTGTGGATTAAGTATTCATAAGATAAACAAACTGAGCAAACCAACAACCAGACAACAAACCAACCAACCAAAGGGTATCATATGCAGCAAGTGAAGAGATCTGTCAAGACTTGGTCTTGTGCATAGATGCTTAGCATCATCTTATCATCCTTTACCCAACACAAATTCCATTATTGTACTATTACACTTAAGATCTTTGAAGACAATATCATTTTTCACAGGCAATGCACAAGAAGACCACAGAATCTTAAGTTAAAATTTAAAAAAACTATCCATAAATTTTTCCAAGAAAACATAAGCAAGTGGAAAATAATCTTACAACGTACAGCTACCATCCTCAAACGCAGAACAACAATGTCTGTTAGGGTGATTTTTTAAAGAAATCCCTCATAATTATCTTCTGGGAAACAAAAAGTAGACAAAAAGGAGTGAGACACATAGCAATCAAATCGAGCTCTTCACATTCCCTTAACATAGATTTCCTCCTCCTTTATTAAACAATTTACTAGTGATGACTAATCATTTACTTACTACAATACGTAAAATACACTTTTGGTTGTTTGGGTGGGTTTTCAGCGGGACTCAGGCTTCCATAAAATATTTCAGGGATAGTATAAATAGTGAAATGGAGTCAGTCAGAAAATTGCCATTAAAAGCGAGACATTTTTGTTGGAAATATGTCTCTGTTTCTCATATGTTTCCAGGATATCTCATTACTCAGTGATGAATGTACTTTTTACTATTGTCAGTGCTGCAATGACAGCACTGCTATGGAAAAACATACTGGATTATTCTCTTTCTTGCACATCAACAAAAATGTCAGGGATGATTTGACTGTCAAAACCGTCAGTACCAAAGTGACGCAAAAGGCTGAACAAATGCACTTCTGTTTTTGATCCTCAGGTAGAAACCACAAAGCTTGTTGCTAGGCAAAAAGCACCTTCTTGATATGCAAGTGAGCAAAATCTCATAGGGTTGGGATCTTAGCAGTGTACAGGAGCTTGCGGCAAAATTTCAGCCCCTAATTCCTTAAAGCAACTTGAGTATTGCACACAGCAACACAACAGAAAAATAAAGGGACCCACCAAATCACTTGTAGATCCACTTTAATGGAAATATAATCGGTTTGTATAGAATTTATAAGCACCAACTGCTCAGCATACACTGTGGGATGGGAATGCTGAGGTTTTTTTCTTGAATTCTTTTCTTTTTAACAGGATTTTCATTTTAGAAGCTGAAGGTACTATTGAGCTTGAACAACTATAGTCAGAGCTTGAAGAGAAAGGGATGGAAGAAGGCGTGGATGGTCACATACATTCATACAACACATACTACGCAAATTCCAAGAAAAGTTTGTGGGAAGGAATACAATTAATTTAATGCACGTGTTTAAAAACTATACCCAGAATATTTGTCATAAAAAACAGAACAGAAAAGCAAGAAAAAATGTTAGAAAGCCCTATGCAATGAGCACCTGAGAGCTTACCAATAACAGAAATTCAAGAGAGACATCTGACAAAACCCTCAGAAGCCACTACAGGTGAGCAAGCCCCTCCTGTATTATGTATAAGGTGTTTTGATGACCTCATGGGTATGCATGGTGAAGCAGGCATTTTAAGATCATTATGCTCCCTGTATCACACATGTCCACTCTCAGAGAGGAGATGAGCAGGCTTTAAGGCCAAAGAGCATACTCTTAACTGCAAGCAGACAGCAGCAGGCAGGACAGAACTCTGACAGAGTGAAATCCAAGGGTTTTTTTCTAACAAATCTGCCAAGCATAAAGGTAAAAGTCATTCCAAAGCCTGACTAGATCCTGCTACTGAAAATCTGTTGATACTGGCCATATCTATAAGCCAGGATCCTTCTCATGCCATCATGATTCTCCTCTCTCATGAATGGTTTGCAGGTATGACTCCATGAGCTGGAAGCAGAATTGTTAGATGAGATTTCCACTACGTGATACAAACCTCATCCATATGTATCGAGATTGGTTTGACTCATTATTGCTGACTCACTCATCAGACCCCTGGAAGGTCCTGGAAATGGACTGCAACATTATCCTAAGATTATCAGTAGACACAACCCTCAATTTTGTGAGATTCTCATGTCCTAAATCATAAACTTTCTGTTATTTGACATTTACTAAAATATTCTGGTTTCTACTATTAAGAAAATCAAAGAAAAACAGGCTTTGTAATGAAAAAAAATTTCAATTCATTGGAGTGTTCAAAGAAAACATTCATGATATAAAACATTTGTTTAAAAATAAAAACAAAACAAAAAACCCCAGCAACGAAATCAACAAAACACTTCCAACAACACCATCACCAAACACAAAAAAGGCAAGTAAAATAAATCCTACAGTTTTAGATAAAATACGTTACTACTCAGTTGTCCATCTCCCAGTCTTTAGGACTAGTCCTAGTTTCAGTGCCTACATCATTAGGCTGCATGCTCCTTTTTACTGTTCTCCCATATCTCACAAAGAAATACACAAACACACTTGGAACCCAAGCTTGCTGCACTGTATTAGCATAGCAGCACAACAGTCGATACCAGTTCTCATATCAAAAAGCTTTAGTATGAAAAAAGCCCGCCAATCTTAGAGCTGTGAGATGCATGGAATCCTACAAGCTCATTGGTTGTTAAAAGAGTAAAGACTAAACCTTAAAAAAACACTGTAAAATATTTTAATCGAAGTGTTTGATGCCTTATTTTATTTCCCATCTCCTCCTCCTCACATTGTCCCCTCTTCATCATCATTAAAATAACATTTTTACCTACATTTTCTGCTCCTAGATGCCACACACCTTTGCAAATAAGAGGTTATTTACACTCATTAACTGATGGCACTTTACCAGAGACTATCAGCAGACACCATTTTTTCCCATGAGTTAAAAAACCATGAACATCTGCATGCAAACAATGGTGCAGAGACCCCTGACCAAGCTTAAAAAGGTCAGAAATCAGTGGCAGTGGTAGCCAAATTTGATGAAAACAGGGCAGCTTGAAACACATTGAACTGGATTTCAAATGCTATACTAAAAACAATTGTCTTATAAAAGAGGCAGCTACATGACATGGAGCAGCCTCCCAGCTGAAACATCTGTCTTGGAATGGCACTGGCTTTCATCCCAATCTGCATGTGAAAGCCAGTATTTACAAATAACAGCAAGGATTCTTGAGATCAGCTTAACAACCAAAGAAAAATCCTGAAAGCAAGTCAGCTTTTTGTGGTTTACACCTGATTCCTTTTTTCAAAGAGATCCTCTTGTTTCTAACTGATTGTCACCAATATTTTTCCACTTTAACCCTCTGTCAGATGACCTCATGTCAATGTCATAGTCTTCAGCCAAGTAATAAAGATGTTCCTTCCAGCTTGTTATATTTCTCCAAAGATAGAAATTTTACCCAGAAAAATAAATATAGGTGACCTATAGGGAGAGTCTGCTTTGTCTTAATACTTAAGAAAAGGCTTGGGGAAAAAAAAAAAAAAAAGCTCTTTTATCTGTCACAATTATGATTTGATATGAGGCTGAGTGATCTGGTTACTAAATGTCAATCACACAACTTCAATAGGAACTGAGTAACACCCAAACTTTTAACAAGCCAATCAAATGTACAAATCAGCACTCCTGGAATGAGTTGTTTGCTTTAGAACAGCCTTCAACATCACTTCATGCATTTCAAACACATATGCCAAATCTTCTCATTCCCCAACAAAATCTGACAAATTTCCCTAAAATTAAAGTCATTAAATTAACTGTCTCACTGTTGGGAGGTGGAAAACAGCACAACACTTGTGAGTCCAAAGAGAGAGACAATGAGGTTCCTAGCCATCCTCAATGCACATAAATCTCCATGAAATACACCAAAGTAATTTTCTTCAAATTCCCTAATTAAACTATAGCCAGCATAGGCAAATATAAATGAAAAGAGGGACTGAAACTCATCTTCCCAGATAATCAGGTCTATTTCTCAGCTATCAAAAATAATTATATCACAAAGTCCTCTTTAGAGACCAACAGCCTTTATTTTATGACTAGAAGATGCCTAGGGAGAATGCTTTAATAATTTTGCTGTAAGGATGTTTAAGAATGTCACTGCTTTGCCAGGACTTCATCTCCATTACCCCACTGTACACATCAAATACTTCATACATTTTTCTTACTGTGCCAATAACTGCCCTCCAGTTTGATTAGCTTTCTTGATTTCACAATAGTTTTGTCTTCCTGAGGGAAATAACTGTACATCACCTCATAATTTGTTGTTAGGTTTAAAGAAGCCTATTCCTTTTAGTTGCCAGTTAAACAGGCCTGCATTATTTCCATTACTATCCACCTCTAGTCTGTATTTTTTTGCCAGTTGAGAGCCTGCTTCTTAATTTCCTCACTTCTCACCAAGACTACACTCTGGACACAGATGTTCCTCCACCCATCAACACATAGTGGTGAATGCGCTAGAGGAGCTCTGTTTCCACAAAATCTAAAACCAGTTTAATGACAATGAATAACACAAGGACATTCCAGAAGGAATACTATAATTTCAATATGAAACCCTGATCAACAGCACAGTATAAATGAACCTGGGCTCCCCACAGACGGGTCTCAGCAGTGCTGAGGGCAAATCACACTACTGCAGAGAACCAGAGCATGGGAGCCACTGAGGATTAAACTGATGAGGTTATAGATACCCAGCACAAGCTCAGTGTTAATAAAATAATTAAAGTTGCTGGTGTGATGTCATGATACACTTTTATGCATAATGAAATCTGGTAGAATATACAGCTTACGCTAATTTTTTTTATAGAATATATGCACATAATTGAGTTTAATGCAGAAGTTCTTGAAACATTTCTTGTTTCTCTAAGTCAAGCCATCCGTACTTTTTCTTCCTTCAACGCCTTCTCTTTGCCATTTCACTACAGATTACATTTTGCTTTATACACAGAACTACAATATCAATTTATTTCCTTACTCAGTTCCTCCTAAAGCTTAAGGATTTGACTAGAAAACCCAAGCACTGTGCATCTGCATTTTGAGCATACATGCTTTTGATGAATTCAGTCTAAGTAGACTGCAGGTAATAAATGAGCAGTCAGCTAAGCCATCTATCATCATTCACTAATAACCAAACACAAAGCAGTTGAGTCAATGGGGGGGAAAAAACCCACATCTTTAAACAAAAGAAACAAAACAATTTTGCTACTACTAGCACAGTATTTTAAAATACGTAAACTCAGGAAATAACCCATAACTTATGAGCAATTGCTTTACAATTCATTCAACATCACCAGGAGATGGAGGCATAAACAGATGAAAATACATCAGGAACTGACAAAGTATCACTGAGTTTCACATGTACTTGTCCTGATTTTTTCTTTCCCGATTTCTATAATAGCCCCTATATTTCATCCTTCCATTTCTTGACAAATTAGGTGCATTTTCACTAGCACTAGCTTAATTGGCAAATCCTGAAAGAAAGTAATTGCTAAGAGCAAAGCAGCATTATACTGATTAAACAGACCTGAGCTTAACAACTAAAATTGCCTTAGCAGACAAACAGCAAAAAGCTTTAATATAAGAATTGACAGAAAAAATACTTTCTTTTTCTCTGAAAGTTCTCTTTTGTTACCTGAATGAAACATAGCAGCTATTCCTGCTTTCCTAAGGCCATTTTATGAAAAAACCATCCTGCACCTGAAGTATAATTCTTCATTCCAGAAAACAAAACAAAAGCAGAAAAGATTAAAAAACAAAGTCAGAAAAGTACCACCATAAGACATTCCCCCACATACTCTGCTGCTCACAAAATGCAATTATACTTTTGAAATTAAAGACAATTCATATCAAGCTTGTTATAATGCTGAACAAGTTTTCTAAGCTCATATTCCAAACATCTCCTCTATCAAAATCCATAAAGGCTACATAGATCCTTTAAGAGTTCCCAGAACCACAGGATTTTATACTTTTTAATATATAATTTTATTTGTTTTTCTTTATGAACAATGGAACATTCCTAAAATTTCTCTGATTGTGTTTATCAGAGAATATACTGGAATACAAATGCTTTGTTGATGACTGCTTTTGTGCATTAGTAGACTTAGGACAGCAACATTGACTGAGAACAGTTTACATAGACAAAGTCTTACCAAGTACACTCATTCTGCTATAAACTGTTTATCTGTCTAAAATCTAGCAAGACATATGGACAAGACTTTCACAGTTTTCAGTCAGGTCTGGAGATGGCCTGTTTTTGACTCTGACTCTCTAAAGATTGGCTATTTTTTTCACATGAGATCCGCATGCCCTTTTTTTTCATTAATGGAGGTCCTTCTGCAGAAAAAGAAAATTAAGGCAGAGGCATTATTTTTCTGCTCTAATACTACAGAGAAACTATAAACACATATAATAGATATAAATAGCTATATGAAAATGTATTTTTACATATTTAGTCTATATATATGTATATCTGAATATAGGCATATTTGTACTTTATTAAAATATATTAATCCCATTTTGTTGGTTGCAAGTTTGTCTGGTCTCAAGCAACACAGTTAAGTAACAAATACAACACATTACAAAAAGAAGCCTTAAGTATGCTATGGATTATATTCAGTACTCTATGTTGCCATGGTTTCAAAATGAAATTAAGAAAAATGCCAATTATAAATTAGAAGCCAAAAGGCCTAATGCGTAAACACGTTATAAAAGCCAATGAAATCATTACACATTTTTGCACAATGCTCCAAGTACCAGAGTGCCAAATAACCTCAACTTATGCTCATCTGTAGAAATAACAAACTAATCAAGCTTTATAACTTTTGTCACTTCCTCTGTCACGTGAAAAAGAGATTAAAACCCATCCCATAATATGTACTGATATACACCAAATTTCCTCCTTAGCAGCATCAGGACAAGGTGTCACACACTGCAATCAGCTGCTGAAGAAACAAAGGAAGATTATGAAATACCAGTCAGGTATTTACAACATCACCCTTATGGCCAGCAAGAGAAAGAAATCTTCTTCAGAAACAGTTACATTAGTCAAGAGAGAAAAGGTAGAAGCTCAGGTTTAGAGAACAGGCAAATGTCAGTTCATAGATTTGCAGCTTTGCCTTCTGAAAAGATCTTGCCAGAAACCCTGTGGTTTAAACATAATGTTTGCCTTTTCCAGTGGGTAATTCCAGGCTTCCTGTAATATCATGAACAAAAGAAAAGGCAAAAAAAAGTGTTTCAATGTCTGATTGTGTTTTTCAGGAAAGAAATTATGACATATTTATGAGAGAGATAAGCAGTTTTCTTACAAGTGTAATTGGCCACCCCACATACACCCAGCTAGAAAGCTTTATGACCTGTGAACTAATAAAAGAGCAATGAATACACAGAAAAAATCAAATATTCAAGCCATTGTCTCCAAGGAATATGTTCTATTAAATTTAAACTAAAAAAATATATTTAATTCAAAAGAACATTCAAAAAACAATCAGAAAAACAGTGAGCTCTTCCAGTACTTTAAATCTCGTTATACATATTGAAGTCTCCAGAAGTTCAAATATGATTTAAAAAAACTCCTATAATATCAAAAATTATGTTTACCTGTGGTGAACCAATCTGTCTTACTTGGCACTAGGAACCACTAACTATATCAATGACCTAAAAATACTGAGATTTAAATTACAGGAGAGAGGTGTGGGACCAAAACTCTACAGCCTGCAACACAATTGATTTCCACTGCAGAACAGCCATATTATCACAATTTTTCATTGTTGTGCTCAGTTAACAGGAAAAACAAAAACATGACTATCAAGCAACACACCAAAATCACAGAGGAGAATAAATTGCAAGAAATTTGAAGAAGAAAAATGTAGGTGGTAGGAATTTACTATTATATATATTAGAGACAACTCTATGCTAAAAATTTTTTAAAGTAAAGACATATTTCCAGTCTTGAGTTCCAGTCTGGCCCTTAAATAAGACTAAATGGGACTTTCCTTTAAAAGTTTTTTGTTTTTTTTTTTTTTTTAAAAAGACGTTCGTAATAATTCAAGAAGGTATTTCTAAGATTTCATAATTTAATGAGTACTTTGGAACCTACTTTGGAACCTCAGTTGCCCCAAATTATTTAGCTAAAATTTCATACTGGCTGTTTATGTATATTTTGGTGGCATGGAACTACATAATCCAGTGACTCTCTATTTTCTCCCTCTAAACATTTTATAAAATTCACCTGTGAATTAAGGCTTTTTCATCTATGTACCCATATTTAGAGTCTAGGCTGACCTTGCCCTTCCAAGAACTAAAACCCTCCTGTTGTATAAAACATGAAGTCTTTATGTTTTATTAGTTCTCCATATGTAACGCTATGTTATTTGAGCCTTAGATTTATTTTGATACCTTCAAGATTTTCAAAGGCTGATGAAACATGACACAACTAAGAGAAAGGGCAAGTCAATAACTGTTTCTGTCACTGTAAACCCTGTTCTCCTCAGAACTGTGATCCTTCTTGCAAATCACCCTTCCTGAAGAAAAAAAAAGACCTTTTCCTTTGCATCCTTTATTGTAACAGGTCAAAGTGCAATGACAAGAATTTATGTCTTTTTCTTCTGATGTTAAAATTTATGTGCCTGAACTTTATGTGAGAGACAACAGAAACAATATACTGTATGTTTTGCTTAATTTATGACACACTCTACATCAAAACAAATCTCCTGATCAAATACCTTTATCTGCTGTACAATTTGAGACACTGAGAGGAGAGAAAGAGAACTGCAGTTTCATACAGAAGAATAAAGCAAATAAACTATTCCACAAACAGTATTATAAGTGCTACACTATCTCAAAAATCACACAATTATGACATCCAGACGATAAGTATTACTTTCAACAAACAAATAAATAATTAAATAAATAAATAAAAGATCAAACATACCCTCCTTCCCCCTCTGCCCCAAATCCCTAATAAATATGCTCTGTTTCAAAATAGGGTCGAAACAGCCAGGGGCTTCTTATGTACAGGTGCTGACTATAAGCAAGCTCAACAATACTCCAAGTTTTAGCAGACACTATCAGAAGCAAGTGTAAATAACCACACTCTAGAAACTCTGCTAGAGAATCACAGAACTTTCAATAATGCATGACTTTTAAAAAATCCATATGATTGAGTGAAAATTTTCACTCCATTATGGAAATTAAAAAATCCCAGTCTAAAATATCAAAACATTTATTACCGTAAGAAATATCTCTTTGTGACTAAATTAGTAACTACCTGACAGTATAAGTTATGGCTATATTGTAAAAAAAACTTGAGAGGACTTGAAAAACTAATTTTACTACAAAATATATTTGATATTAATTTTACCTGCTAGGTATTTTAGCTACTTTCCAAAACAAGTCAATTAAAATAGTTGTATCTCTGAGCAACCTTCTCTCTCTTATCATTAAGACCTCATACTTCAACTGTCAGCTGATTTTCTGTATGTTGATCAGAATTAACTGGGCTGAAGTTTTTTGCTATTGCCTAGACTTCTATGCTGCACAGGTGATTTTTCACTGCTCTTACAGATGAGCATTGGCTTTTATACACATGTACTGTATACACATAATAATCTCACAAATTTAATTTTCTTCCCCTAGAAATTCAACAGAAAAGAAAACAAATAAAACTGTTGCATACCTTAAAAAAAAAAGTATCTAGCAGTAAGTTCAGTTCTGGAATTTACTTTTAATGAGATCCATAGCTGTCTCCAGTCGGAGAACTTGTGGGCACACTATAGGTTGTCCTTTAAATAGCAAAGTAACATCTTCAGAAAATATCCATTATCTAGGAGGGACCAAGCACAGGCCCATCAGCAATTCGAGCAGTTGCACCATGCAGTTCAATATGTTAAAGGCTCAGCAGCACCCAAAAAGCTACATTTGATTCAAGCTGAGAAGTGGGTCACAAAAGCCCTGATCCTCAGAAGCTCCTGCATGCATGGAGACCTGAACCAATCTCAAGCCTGTGATCTCATTGTTACATCCAAGGGATACTTCTTGCATCAGAGAAAAATGAAATGGATAAACCCACAATGAATAGTAATATTTCTCTTTTCTTTCTACCCCTCTTCTGAGTCTTGATTCTCCTAAAAGAGCTTCTGAGTTAGACAGCCAGCTGATGGAAAACAAATGTATAAGTTAGTACCTCCATGCTAGTATAGAACCATAAAATAGTTGGGTTTACTAACAGTAAACCTCATCTTGACTTATGGAAAAGGAGTCTTGAAGCTGTGGCTGTCAGAGCTACTACTCACACAGTACACCTTCCAACACCAATTCAAGATTGTCAGCAGCTGCAAAGATAATACCTGTGGAGCCATATAAAGCTGTAACTGTTTTTAAAGCATTTCAGATCGCACTGTGCTTTTAAAGTCCTGTTTGATGAGGGAAATACTTTTTAAACTGTGTTTATCCAGAACCCTCCACATTTTGACAGGAACTGCTTGGAGCTACCATAATATGGGAAGCAAATCCACCAAAATGAGATAAGAATGTGGTAGGGATGTTTAGGGAGAAAGCCAAATCTCAACTAAAAATGTAAAACACCTATCATGATTCTGTTAATCAGAATATTAAAAAAAGAATACCAATAAATATAAAGATACTTAAACATTCATAAACCTCCAAGGACAGCTGGACACCAAAATATCACAGACCCTTACAAAAATTCCAATTTCTTATCATAATAGGATAAAACCAAACAGAATTTCTGCACTTGAACTCCAATTATAGCAAGTTAAACAAAATCATTGTAAATGCAATACCCTGCTGTTGATTATAAACAATCCTGCTGCTCCATACAAACTCCTCTTGATTTAAATGGGAGTCATAAGAGGAGGAGGATGGGGGAAAATCTGAAGAAAGACAGTAATGTTGACACTGAAAATGAAGCTGTCTTCTTGAACTAAACAGAAATAATCAGAATGGCCAGTCTCAAAACCATGTTCCTGGTCCTACAAGTTTTATATGAAACCTTCACTGTCTGACAGCTAAAACATTCAATCATTAGAACCAAAGCAAACAGATTAAAAGAAGTATGAGACAGAAAGCAGACTTAAAGGAGATGACCACAGCTCAGGAGTCCCAACACTGACTAGTGAACAGAGCAAGACTTGCTGTGCTGCCATAGCAGCTTGCAGAGGTTAGCTTCATCAATCACTGTGAGTTCACTTCTGCTCAGGAAGGATATCCTGATATCTACATGGTGCAGCCTTGACACAGCAACTGTTAATTGTACAGTAGTACAAAAATCAAAGGCTTCCTAGATTGCAAAATGGTATGACAATTGTGAGTCAGCAGAATACAAAATGCAATTTAAGCATCCCTTTAGTTTTCTGTAAGCCAAGGAAGTAATATTTCAAACTGTTTTTCCAAAACATTTATCCAAGATAATTTAAAAGAATGTACGGAGATGCAATGAGGCTGTAAAGGAGCCCAATGTTTAGTCTTCTCATTTCACTTCATACTGTAATTTATTTATTCTTTTAATAGTTTTCATTAAATAAAGGAGAAGGACTGGTTGCTATATTTCTTTCACAGGGATATAAGGATGGCATACATGACCTGATTTCTATCACCAATGGGCACAGAAAAAAAATTTCATGCAAAAGGAAAAAAAATACATTCATGCTACATTTCAAAAGATATTTTAAAGACACAAATCAAGATTTTCAAAGTGATGACTCCCACAGCACACATAATGTGCAGTAAGAAACATTCCATATTGCTATATTCGATGTTTTATGCAATATATTCCAGTTATTGTGATTGTTGGAACCCTGAGCAGCCATCCTGACAATTTCATTCTCAACTGCAATGTTGCACTAATGGTGATTTGGTACTTCATTTCCCTGTTTGCTTCAAAAATGAGGGAGGAAAAGATACACAGAAATAGCACAAGAAAAAGTAATTTCTTTGCATTCTAGTCATTTAAGTCCCTGGTGAATTTGGTATTTAAAAAGAGCTGAGAGCATGAACTATTGGGAAAATCAGGGCTTACACTAATCCACTTTTAACACACCATGCAGGCAAATCTGTTATCCCTGGAATGTATCACCCTGCTATGGGCAGTAACACCAACACCATTTGATCCCCCTTTTTGTGTCCCCAGTTATGAATGCAGCCAGCCAAGAAAATGCCTATATCTGCTGGACAGCTAAAAGACATTAAATTTTCCATTAACAGTAGCCAGATCTTCTCTAGTCAGAAGGAAATTCTTCAGCCTACAACAATATGATCCCAAAAAAATACCAAGTGACAATGGGTCTAAAGATGGACAAGGCCTGTGCACATCCTTGTGAGTCCCTTCTAACTCAGCTTGTTCTGTGATCTGTGAAATTCAAAATAAAGGGAAGCAATGCTCCCTCTTTCTTTATCCCCAGAAGAGAGATAAGAGGTCTATGGCCTAACCCACCTTCCTAAAACATACAAAGCCACATTATTTTGTAACTCTTGCAACATTTGCTGCTGTGCTTTTTTTTCAATTTGCGTGTTCATTACTTTCCCATTCCCATTTCTTCTTCTCGATACAGACAAGGCCTGAGAAACTACACAACAATTAAACCAGTGGGACTAGACCAACCTTTTAAGTAGTACTACAACTCTGAATACTAATAATTGTAACTTGTAGGTTTGGAGATCATAATCACCAAAAAAAGCAAGCAAATCCCCCAAACCCACGTTCCCCTGCACACTTCCTGTTTAAAAAGAGCTTTGTATTTATATCTTTAATTTAATCCCCAAACACTGAGTTTCCCACCCATTTAGAGACAGAGCAATTACTAAAGAGCAAGAAATTCTTGCCATTGGACAAGTCTTTCTTTGCCTGATTTCTCCTGTAAAAGTATCCAAACACACTATTGCTTCTGAAAATTCAAATTTCAAAGCCATAAAAGGATAAAAAAAATTCCCTGATTTTCTTTTAGAAGTGTATTTGAAGAATAAGGAGTAGAGAAGAAGTTAACTGCTGTTTCATTTTTTCCCTTCTCCTTTTTCCCTTCTGGCTTTCTTCAGTCCTTATCTGAACCATTACCATCTTAAAGTCTGACAAATTTTAGGCTGCTTCTAGTCTGATGGAATATACAGGAATAAAAAATCTGAGACTGTTTACATTTGTATATGACTGCAGCCAAAGACAGGTGCAAAGGCTGCCAACTCTAATTGCTCACATATTATCTTATGCCTAATGTCGATTTTTTTGCTATTCAACCAAAGGTTAGAATTTGAAAGATTAATGGCCTCCTAAATGGTATTATCTGATAGAACTGCCCAAATTTCAACTGCTAGGTTCAACAAAGGGTTATTGTTTCTTAGAAATCTTTGTTCTGGGAAACACTACAAGATCAAAATACCAAGGCACTGACAAAATAGAAAAACACTGAGATATACAAGTAGACTCCAGCATTCATACTGGTGGCTTGACAACTCAGAATAAAATAGAGCAAATGGGGCAGGACTTGAGTGCCAGCTGAGTGAAACCTGCTCCAGTCATCCTATGCTAGCAAAAACACCATCCCCTGAAACATACTCCCTTTACCTAATAAAATTTCTACTTCTAGAAAAGCAACATGTCCCAAAATATTTCTACCTAACCAAAAATATTAATAAAATCAAACTTCATTCACTGCAAGAGGCTTGTCGCTAATTTTATAAAATCAAAGAAAGAATAGCTGTAGCAGAAGAAAGTCAATGATGTATCTTTCAACAATGGCTTTAAAACCAACAGCGAAAGAGAAGCCCAACACTTGTAAGCATTCTGCCTGCTGTGTGCATTCTGCTCTACACTCTTTCAAGTTTTTGAGACCAGAAGGTCACAATGAAAATTTCCATACATTATCAGGAATGGCCTGATTTTTGGCTATCTTGTCTACCCAAAAATCTTTCATCTCCCATGTTCTGGCTACAATCAGAGCATGACAAAACTATTACTGTTTTGAAGGCTCTAGCATATAGATAAATATTTTCATTCTTAGGACAGCATAAGAAGTGAAGTATGTTGACATTCCAATACATTGCATGTCCATAAACAGGACACATTGTTTTGCTATTTACATGGCTGCCTAAAAACACTCTTGATATAGAGAAATAAGAGTATTGGCAAGAATATTATGAAGTATTAAAAACACAAACCAGGAAAGAAAACACGAAGTAAGCAGGCATTTGAAAGGTATTTTTAATCCTTAATTTTTAAGTTTAGTAACTTTCTATAAAATCAATGAATTATGCTTAGGTTTATCAATATCATAACAAAGGTATCGATTTCCTAATAACCATATGAAACCAAAGGCATGCATTCAGCAGGAAATGCTTTCTCACTCACTGTTAGGAAGAATGTAACTTACCTTCTTGAAACCAGAAAACCCTGACGATACAAAGGCATGCCTCCCATGCTCTGTTTGGCTACTTGAATGCGGAACTCTGCCTCTATTTCTCAATTTGCCTCCCATCAATGTAAAAGACCCTTTTTTCAGTGTGTGGGACTAAGAAGGGAAGAGTTGGATCTTGGTGTAAACCCTATGCACAACTGCAAAATATAACTCTTACGGACGTTTCTTAAGGGAGGCTACAATCAGTATTTTAAAACAATTTCTAACACTTGTTTTCCTCCTCAAG
The DNA here is from genome assembly GCF_029582105.1 of Oenanthe melanoleuca. NCBI lineage: Eukaryota > Metazoa > Chordata > Aves > Passeriformes > Muscicapidae > Oenanthe > Oenanthe melanoleuca. Next base: position 101,138,648 of record NC_079335.1, on the reverse strand, counting down.
AGGCTTTTCAGCATAAAAAAACTTTTGAAGCATGAAGTCTAAGAGCAGGGATAATTAAGAGAGTCAGTTCCCATGTTTTTTTATGAGTACCACCACTAGCATTAGTTCAACTAATAGCCTATTCCATGGAAAATGACAATAAATTTGGAACTCCAAGCATCATTCATAGAGCACTTGAAAATAACTTGCATGCCATTGGTAAAGAACAAGCTGCTAGAAGACCTCCTCTAGAGGATATTCTTTCCCTTCCGTTCATTATCAACATGCCTCACTATTATCCTCTAAGCTGTAAAAATATACTCAAAGTTTTTAACTTCTGGACAGTCACTTCTTGAGGGCTTGCCAAGGGTTCAAATGCAGTAGGAGAAACCTGCTTCAATTTCAGCGGAAGTAATTTCCTCGGTATGTGAACATGTAGTATCTTGCAACAATCGATTAAAATATCAGACTGCACTGACTCATTGCCACAGCAGAATTTACAGCATTCCAGCTGAAGCTGTGATTGGCAAAGCTACTGATGCAATCCTCCTGCTCCACAGTCCTGTGTGGCTGCAGGTTGTAATTCCACCCATGTATTACACAGATTGTATTAGGGGCCTCGAGAGCAGCTTACCTCCTATTCTAAAAATGCTCTATCTTCTTCTACTGAAATCAAAGCTCTTCTCATTTAAAAACAGCACTAAAGATTTTGCATGAGTGACCTGATAAAACTAACCAACATATGACAAATCATTTTAACAACTTTTTAAAATTCTCTCAAAGTAAAAGCATCTGCATAATTGTCCTTAACATCCACTTCTTCAGTTTCCATAATCCCTTATGAAAAAAACTTGTTGACTTCATATCATAAATAGTTGTATCAGTCTAAGCATGTGAACCAGTACAAGAACAAATTTCATATACTTAGTTGGAATCTCTGGCAATACACAATAAGGAGGAAAAAAAAAAAAGAGAAAAGAAAAGAAAATAATTACATAGTAATACAGACCTTAAGGTCTGAAGGGATAATTTAAGTACATTAAATTTATTTATTCAAGATACACAACAAAAAACTTCTTTCAATAATCTTTAATTCTTCTGCCAAGCACTTCTCTGAGCATGTCCCAAACTCAAAATTACCTCCCAGGAGAGAATCTCAGGTTGGAGCTTTCTTTCGTTGTTTCTGGGTTTGCTCCTATATTATAGATTATAGGTTCCAGATGTGAACTGGGGATGGTAAAAAACCTTACAGTCACCACATTTTTGTTTTCTTGGTCATTTAGGAACTGAAGGGAATCAGTTTTCCATCTACTCACTGTCGCTTGAGGAAGGCTCATCAGAAGAATGTACCATAAAACTTATAGACCTCTTTCTCTTCCAAAATGTGGACACTTCTAACTTTGTGAAATGACTGAATGTTTACTTGACTGTTTGGAGCCTTTGACTATCTTTAGAAAATAAAGAAACAACCTGATGGAGCCTTCTTTTTAAGTGAAAAGTGGCATTTCAACACTCTTTTTGGGGAGGGGGGTGTTTTTTTCTGTAAATAATAATTTTATATATGTGCAACTGGTGGGTACACATATATTTTAAGAAACAGAAATGCTATCAGTTTATTTGGTTAAATTTAACCTAATCATTTTAATGGCTTCCTTCTCTCTTCATTCCATTTTACTACTCATGACCACCAAGAATGCAAAAATTTAATTGCAGGAAAGTACAGCTAAGCTTACTTGTGTAAAAATACTTGTGTATCCATACAAGAAACCTGTGTATAAGTAAAACAAGGTAAAACAACTTTTATTTTTGCCTAGACCAGAGTTGCATCTATTTTCGCATGGTTTTGTGGAAGCTAAGGTCAGCTGAATATCATCCAACTGGGGCAAATGCAGAGTGGCATCCTCTAAGCACTGACAAATACATGTAATTTAACACTTAAACATTCACAATTGTTTGAACAGATCACACCGAATTTTTTTTGCAGCATGAAGTCCTAAAAAAACACCTCTGCTGACTGATAGTGACACACATGGAAGACTGTTTGTGCTTCTGATACACTCTGTATAAATTTACTGAATGCATGTTTATTTTCAATTGCTCAGGCAATGGATATATATTCTTGTCAACATATATCAACAGACCAACAGTCTGTAGCTCAATCTATACTTCACCACAGTAAGAAAATCTGTCTTTCAGCTCTTCTGGCCGATGTAATAGGTTTTATCAGGAATTCTTCCCTCTCAATGAGCAAAGTAATGCTAAATACATTAATGTTTTACTGCTACCATAGGCTTATTTTATTAACAAATCTAGCTTTGAAATTTATGCCTCTAGCCAATCTGTTTTTTCAAAATTCAAAATGCATTACACATTTTCGACAACATAAGAAACTACTAAAGATGTGAACAAAGAACTCTGTATAACCAGAAAGCTGTTCTTGTGCAGACAGGGAAGACAGAACAGGGATAGGGATGTTCCCTGGTTGACAAAGGTATAAGAAATGGGTAATCTCATGGCATCAAGAGTATCAGAAAATTCAAAGGGACTCAGGAACAGAGAAACAGGGTATTACTGAAAACAAGAAAGACTGTCTGGAGCTAGCTGCAGTTAGAAGAAACTGTAAAGAATCCAGTAGCATGAGAAAATTTGGAGATCAGAGAAGCACAATGCTCCAGGGCAACTGGAAAAGAAAAGGGGCAACTGCTGTTTTAAATTAAACCCTCTTTTTATGCTGAGCACAAAATTGGAAAAACATTTAACACACTTGTCCCAGCCATTCATCCATGGCTGGTACCTCCTTGGATAGGCAGGAAATGGGATGCAAAATGAACCTAGAGCAGCACGACAGAAAGATTGCAAAAAAGCCTAAAACTTATGGCATGGAGCAGTTATAGAAAAACTAGTCATGGCAGTTATAGAAAAACTCTAGTAAGGAGAAAGCAAAATTAAATTTCTATCTGTAATATATGAATATAATGTAATTCATGTAAGAATTATACAGTAGTGTAGAATAAGCAATGTTTGTAGGAGCAAAATAATAAAGCTCAAAACGGACCACAGACAGTAAGGACACAGATTGCTCGATTACATCATTGTAACATCCAACAAAAGCAGGATAGCCCAAATTAACAACTTAATAGACCTAGCCGCAGCAGAGATGGCTCTGTCTAGGGGGACACCCAAGCAAGAGGGCCCGATAAGCACCTTTGATTAAAGATAATCAACGCCAGGGAAAATTACATCTGAATGTCCGGCTTCCCGTAAACTAAGATCGGCAAAATACATCTCAATGTCGCCTTCCCAAAAGCCAGGACATGTCCTCATCAGAATTCATCGTCTCCCAGGATATGGTTTTGTCCAGCTCAACGCGGTGAAAGAAAACTACATGAATATGCTGAATGACAAGAGAAGACAAATACCTCCGCTCCGGGCAAGGAAAAACTGTATAAAAACTGGACTAACCAAAGCTGTTTCGTGAACATTTGGGGATTCGGAGCGATAGAGTTCGAATCATTTTGAGTTCACCCGATGCTGACCCCGGGCTCGGCACTGTCCTTTTTGATTGTGGCTATCGAGGACCGTGGTTCGGTCGCAAAATAAATATCGCTTATTTTAATAATATTTAATTCGGATTAATCTCGTTTTTATCCACAACATATCTAAAAGACACTGATTTAAGCAAAAGCTGCGTGTACAAGTCAGTGACATGAAAAACTGATTGTCTCAGCCACAAACTTCAGTGATGTCCAGGCAACATCCAAGAGTGAAACTGTGATGCCATAGTGGAAGCCAGTGGAAGGTTTAAAGGCAAAAGCCAGGACCTCTCATAGACAGAGCCCAGTAAACCAGATGACAGCTGGTTTAAAGTCATTTCTATATTCTTGAAAAACCCTATCAAGTGAAAAATAGTTTCTAATGCAAAGTAACAGTCTCAAAATAAAAGTTACAAAATCCAAACACAGATGCAGAAGGCAATTAAATTCTTATACACGCCTACACAATCATTACAATATACATTTTCATGATATTCTGAAAAAGCTGTTGCGAAAAATATTTACATTTGAAAAATAAAACAGATAAATAAAGACTCCAGTTTAAATACTGATTATTTTAGAATCACAGCTGTATCAGAAGAGCTAGTGGTTTTAAAGACTGAATGGAACTTAGCATAGGGGACAATAAATTATTATTGCTTACTAAAAGGGGATGACCTTTTATACATTCTACACAAAATAAAAATAAAGGAACTAGAGGGGGATTCACATGCCTAGAACAAAATAGGTGGTGTTTACTTCGTAACTTTTTCAAAAACTTCCACCTCAAAATGCTTTGTCTATTGAACTTTCATCTGCAAAATAAAAAGCAGCCTACATAAGTAACAGCTGTCTGCAATACTTAAATCTGGTGGTTTTGGATGTGTTCTAATTACTTGTACTTATCATCAGGTTCAAACAATGATGGGTGTTGTTTTTTCTCTTTTTTATTTTAAATCTGTCCTGGCTAGAGCTAATCCTGAATATATGCTATATATAAGCACACGTTTCCAGACCTGAAATAGAAAATAAACCAGCAGAAAGAAATCTATTAATTCTTTCAAGCTATGTCTCAAGTACTAAAACTCTTAAATTTTCACATGGTTGAGACTTTATTTTTCAAATTATATTTTTTGTACCTGTTTAAGTTCTTCAACATTGTCACCTGCTGAAACAGAAACACGCTATCACATTGTTTGTCTGGAAAAGAACCAGTAAGTAAAATCTGTAATACCCAACAGTGCCAGCAGAGAGTAAATGCAGCCAAAGGAAAGTGAGAGTCTTCAAATTTGCTGCAGACTGCAGGACTGCATACAAATAACTGTGACTGAGCTAACTTGTGAAAGGTATCATAACTTGATTGTATATGCCAATATAAGCTCAAGAGAGGCAAAGTGAATATTTCTATTGTGCCTCTTTATAATAAAAGGCTCTAAAATTTCACCATCTCGAATTCATGGAGGGAAAAAACCAAGATTCAAGGAAATGTAAGTACAAAAAGTGAGTATTTCCTTCCAGACGAGGACACTGAGTAATACAGAGGTTAAATAAGTAATGAAGCCAGTCAAAACAAGAGCTAGATGAGTAACAAGCACCCCCTTTCCCAGATACACGGCCATCATGGTCCAGGACCTTCCCTTCTTCAGTGCCCCCTTTGTAACAGACTTCTGTGGCAGGCATTTCATGAAAATGAACCACTAACAAAACTGAAGAATATTTTTAAAAATTATTTTGTCTATATACATAAAGATGCAGGGCACATAAGAAACCCTGACCATCAGCATTTTTAACAAGAGTAATAACAACCGGGAAAAGCTTTCTGTGCTTCTTTCGTATGACCTTCTGTATCACATTAGAATTAACTGAAGCTTCTAGATGAAGTTGTTTCAGAAACCACTGCTACAAAATAGTAGGTTTGGAAAGTGAAAGAGCAAGACAAATGATTTTATTTATGCAAAACTCTTGTCTATAGCTCCATTTTGTTATAAATCTAACTAGCCTGAAACAGCACCTACAAGCCATTTATGATAATGGCTCAGATTCACTACTTCCTAAGAGAAAGAACTAAAAAATAAGCAGCATATAAGCCAGCATCATAAAACTGATCATAAAGATGGGGAAAAACAGGTAACCACATCAGCATCTAAACAGTAAAGTGATGGCATTTTAGCTATTTACAACAAATGCAGTATTGCAAGTGGACTGCTATTTTTTACATTTCTTTTACTATCCTGATTAGCAATGCCTACACTACTCAAACCATCTCTTCATGTCTCACAAGGAGGAGCATTACTCTGGGGTATCTTGAGGCTCGAATATCTCAGCCACACCCCCACTGCCGGACATTATGGGGTATCAATGCAAGCTGAACACAGCAATCAGGAAGGGTAAGCAGTTCAATTTCACTTCACATCTGCTTTCATTACCCAACTTAGAACTCATTCCCAGTGCTTTCCAAAGCCTTGCTGGGACTATTCATTTATACCACTGGTTTTATCTTCACTGCCTACCACATTATACATCTGCCAGCATACTGTACAGACATATTCTGGGTCCCCACAGTTAAAAGCTGGACAGCTTAGCTTTCCATTGAGCAATGCAAATGATGACAAAAGGGTATCTTTTGTTTAAAAACAGTTCCTTTTGTATTGTTTTCTTCCTCTATTCATTCCTTAATCTTTCTTACAAAGTTTCACAATAATGACAAATGGCCGGTTGCCTATTCTCCTTCCAGTGGGACATCTATGCTTTTTAAAGCTGAACCCAAGGAAAGGAAATTCAATGCTGGATTTCTGAACTAAGTTTGGAAGAAAACCAGAAAAAAACAAAACAAAAAAACCAAACAAAAAACAATCAACCAACCAACCAACCAAAACAAAACAAAAAAAAAAAACAAAAAAAAAACCAAACAAACAAACCAAACAAACCAAAAATAAAGCCACAACAAAAAACCAAAACCAACCCCTCACAAAAAAATGGACAAAAAAAAAAAAAAAATCAACCAAAAAAACCTCGAACAACAGGAATTTTCATTGTCCTCATATCTTTCTCCAACTTACTGTTTCATGGCAGACCACTCTCCTCTTGGAAAAGCTTCATGCTACTCACCCAAAACATTCCCATTTATCTGCTTTTCCTATTAGAAAATGTATTTTTGGGGAAAGCTGCTGTTTTTTCTGAGGACAATAGTATACAATACAACTTGTCAACTTACAGTATCTGTAGCACTTGAATTTGTAGCTATTCCCACTAATCAGAAAGACATAAAGATTAATAAAAGCCTTCACTGAAAAAGAATAACCCTTCAGACAGGATTTTGGAAGTACTGAAAATCTGTCCCTTTCTGAAATAAAACCCAACAAAACCTGACCAAACATGTAATAGTATTTCACTGACACTACCACAAAATACTTCAAAAGGCCACAACCCTGTTTTTCCACTTCGGATTTAGTGAACACATCCTCTCTTCATAGACTAGTAAGCCACTTTATAAAAGGGTTCCCTTTTGCTACTTGAAATAAACAGGCATTTTATGATCATTACACCCATCACCTATAGCCCATGCAGAACTCTGAGGAACAGGTCTCCAGTGGCCTATGTCCACTCCCAGCCCATTTTCACATGCACATACTTCACAGCCAGGCATCAGCAGTAGCCCAGTGTCATCTTCCCCACCTTAAGCTTGATAATTTACTAGTTGGTTTTTCACATTTCTTGTTTTTTCAGAAATGCCAGGGGAAAAAAAAAAAAAGTTTTCAACAATAAAGTTCTGCTTCATTGACACTAGTGGGCACAAGAGTGGGGGTGGTCAAGACTGCATGTTACATCTACAGTCATTCTACTGGGCTGAAGAACATAAACTTTTAACACAATTAACATTACTTTTACAGCAACTTCCTCTACCATATATCTGGAGTACACCTGTTTCTATGTCTGAATTTAACAGAAAGATGAAAGCAAGTGTTATGCCTCTTTGTTTTCCAAATGCAATACTGTTGTATCCAATGCACTGGAAAGGCAGTTGAGCAGCAGACTGATAACGCAGTCATTTGGGGAAAATTCCAACTTAGTTTGCTCAGAAAGATAAATGCTAGATCTTGAAATTATGTGTCTACAAAATACGTGGATACACATTTTGGAAGAATCTTCTGCCATACCAGCTTCCTGCTACAGAAACAGGATCCTGCTGCATATTTGTCTGAGTTGCAGCAATAGGGTTATATGGGCTAATATTTTAATCCCTTTATTTACAAGGATTAAGATTAGAGAATCAAGTCAGTAAAATGAGTCAGCCAACTTAAACCTAGGCTATGTGAAAAAAAAAAATCCATCTGCAGTCCAAGTCTTTGGTACTACAGACATTTGCACTCATGCTTTTAAAAATCACAAACTATCTCCCTGGCAAACAACTGAATTCAAGAATTAAATTACCACCAAGGACATTGAGAAAAGCATATTATCTGTGCAATAAACAGCTTACTAACATGGCAACCCACTAAAAAATGGAATGACTCCACACAAAAGAATTTTGTGTTTAAATGGTAAGAGATTTCTTCAATTCATCCTCCTTGAGAGATAATTGAGTTGACTGTCCACCAGTCTGGAAATTAACCCATTAAAGGAAACAAAAAATCAGGTCATAACTACTATACATCATCTGTTCAGAATGTTGCCATCATTTCTCTATTAGGTTTCATTTCAGAATGTTACTTTCATAATAAACTGACAAAGTACAGTGAGCAATTAGTGAACTAGGCATTAGTGGCAATCAGATTACTGAAAAACAAATAACTGAATTAAATCCATAACTGCCAGCTGAATACAGGCAATTCTCCTGCTACATCTCAGCAGCAAGGAAAAAAAAGAAACAAAATATAGGAGAAAATAAATTCTTGTTTTCAGATGATGGCAGCAAACCATGTTTCTTCAAACACAACAGTGAGAAATTTCAGCCAACAGTTCCTTTACTTCTGTCTTTAGAAGGAGCTACTACATATGCATTTCACAAAAATATATATGGATTATGTATTGAGTATAGGTCCCCAAATTGTTACCTCAGTTGGTAACAACCTTTACAATCAGTTTCCTCCAGTTTTGACTAGGATCTATGGCCATGCCATCATGATAATCAGAGGTGCAAGAGTAATATATAACCTCCAACTTTTGGTGCAGTTTGGAAGCTTATTCAACAAGTTTACAGGCATGAAATACAAAATAATTCTCCATATGTAAGAACTCCTGTCATTTTTCCCTTTTTTCATTGTACAACCCAGTAACACAGTAAATTGCATCCAACAAAATGTTTTAGGTGCAGTGGTGGTCACAACATAGAAGTCCATCTGAAAGGTCAGAGAGCCAACACATAAGTCTTTGACAACAAAAATACTGTCAAAGGTATTTAGTCTGGGTCATTTCCATTACACTTTATTTTCTATGCAACAGATAAAAATTTTTTGAAAATACTATTAATCCCCAAAAACCAAAATCATCTAAATAAATAGATAGAGAGTACAGGACACAACATTTTCCAGGAGCATGAAACACACACACAATTCTGTGGAGCCTACTGAACTTGAATGGAGGTCCCAAAGGCACCCAGATATGCCAACATGAGCTCCACACATCAAGTTCAAAAGCATGGGGTCTTCTGGCTTTTAGCATAAAACTTTTGGTTTCACAAATGCAATCAGACCTGTTGGCACTCTCTCCTTAAGGGATACCAGAACAGAGTCCAAGAGATCTGGGAACTGGCATATTCTGATTAATATAGTATGCTTTATATAACATGTTTATAATAAACTAAATGTCAAAAATCTACCAAGAAAGGCTGTTTAAAAAATTGCAGTACTATATGACTATTAAATCAAAGGCTTCAACTCTTTCGAACAGGAGCAAGTAACTGACATAGGATAAAAGGCTGGAAAATGCGAGCAAATGATGAAAATCCATGAAAAGCCAAAAGGGTCAGTTTAACAAAGTGAAGCTTGCATAAGGGCCACAACTTACAAAAGAAGCAAAAGTTCAGCGTGACAAATGGCCAGAGAATATATGGAGCCAAATAGAGACAACGGATCAAAGTGTTGAAACAGCCAAAAAAGAGGCAGAGATATACATGCCAGCGACTGCTGGCATTCATGTATCAAGAAGCAGAACAAGGAAAGAGTTTATATTGCGACTGTAGTGAATTCCTTGAATATTTAACTTCCTGCACTTTCAGCAAGCTTAGAATCAGGGCTATGGACGGATTTTTAGGAAAATTTCTATTTACGTTACACCTAGGGTTGTAAGTAAGTCTCCTAACTTCAGCATGCTTTACTTCACACACTCAGCTTTGACAAAAATATGTAACATTAGCTCCCCTCCATATTTTTTATTTTCTCTGCTGAGATGGCAAAGCTGCTTGAAATTTCCTCTGTTTTTCCAATTTTACAATACAATAGTATGTCAAGTTACCAGTCCTAAAAGAAACCATCTTAGGTCAAGAACAGAGCCCCTGAATTCCTTTTACTAAAATCATCTGTTTGGCAGTTAATAGACATTGAAATTACTTGTACATGCAGCTGATGTTCTGAGGACCACTGGTACGTTACATCTCATGCCAGCCTCATTCCAGCTACTGAATACAGGTAACAAATGACAGATCCCAAAAGAATATTCAGCTATGCACCAGAAATACACAGGTCACTTATGCTCCTCTTTTGTTACAATCTCAGTCAAGGCAAAGCTAGCAAATGCATTCCTATGCCATAGAATTTTCTCATAAAATACCACTAAATTGCTTAGTCTGCTGTCATTTTATAAGCAAGTAGAAGACTCAGGGCTTACTGGAGTTGCTCTCAAAGTTCTGAAATAATTAGAACTGATTTCATTTTTCCACATATTGAAATTTGTTTAATCAATAAAATAGCTTTGTTAAGAAGTGCCGATATTTTACTGCCACATTTTCTGATATGCTCTTCTATTCATGCTTCTATTTTATTACAGATGGCTTTGACGTGACTGACAACATTAATAAGGATGTGACACAAATGCATCTTATCAAACAAGCAAAACAGGAACGGGTGCCAAAAGACTCTACATTTCGGCACTCGTCTGGACATTGAGCATAACTGTAACACAGAAAATAGTTAGCAGCAGTTTTTTAAACATACAGCTCTCTAAGAAATTATGTATAGAGAAAAAATTGCAATTAGCCTCATGAATATGAATTATGCTCTCTGGTGTACCTCCTGAAAAAAAACAAAACAAAACAAAACAAAACAAAACAAAACTGAGGAATAACAAACACATCAAAGCAATACTTTGGGGATTTTGAAAGAGGTAGGTGCCTGCCGCATCTTCCTCCTGCATTGCGGAAACCATTACAACAAAAGAACAAGTGGACAGGGTGGCTGTGGAACCACAGCCCCATAACCATGCCTATAGAGTAACTGGGAGCAGAACTATGGGCAGCTAAAATGCTGCTTTGTGTCTCAATTTGCTTTTTCTTACCAATCCTTCCCCATTAGCAGAAAGCACTTTATGGAAAGATGGGGATTTATGTCATCACAGAGCACTATTCCAGCAAATACCTGACTAACTTATGAGGTAGTGCTGTGCCAAGAGAAGAGGTACCAAGGATAGAAACCAATTTATTTTCATAGAAAAACTACTACATTCCAGAGAATCCAGGATTTTGCATGTCTCCCCAAGACACACCCACCAGTTTCTTACATTGACATTAAGCCAAGCTAAGAAGTCCCATTTTAGCTGACACTGCAGTGGAGCTGCCCTCAGACTTTGGCAACAATTTTGTTGTCTTCCTTTCTCCCTTGCCAGATAGGTGGCAGAGAGGAGCAATTTTCAAACCGCAAAAATCAGCAGATGTAGATCATTTACAATCCCTGTAACATCAGATGTAGTGAAGTTAGGTGTGATTGCAGAGGAGCAGTCATTTTGTCCTGATCCTCCACACAAAGACAGGCATCACAACGCATGCACAACGTTTTGGTTTTTGGTGGTTTTTTTTTTTTTTGTTTTGTTTTTTTAATCAGGAAAACAAATGATACTGAAAAGGGGCTATACATCCATATATTTTATCTACATTATCCAAAATTCCAATTACTTAATCTTCGGAGAATATCTCCTCTAAGTTCTATTTCCCTTTGCTCTCCTCCTGCTTCTGATGCCCCCTAACCTGATTTCACACCACAATCAGAACTACTAGCAGTAATCCTCCATTATGCCCCTTACCCTACCACTCCCTTATCTCAGCCTCCAGTTTTGAGAGGGTGTGGTGGTTTGTATAAATTTCCTGAAAGAGCTCCCTGTCAGGACCTGGGCAGCTTGCTTTGGACCTGACAAGGACCAATCTGATTTTTAATATTGACACACTGTTATACCAATAAGAAAATTTATGCGCCTTTGTGAAACACACATGTAAAGATGAAAAATCTGGGAAGCTCTCTTTTTCGCTTCCAGCCTCTCAGAAGGCAACCCCAGCCCGGGCCCCTCCTGGGCCGGGCTGGTCAGGGGCAGGTGGGCTCCGACACAGGGCTCAGGAAGCCCACTGAGCCCCGTTTTGGCTGGGGCGCCCGAATAGAAAGGGGCAGGGGAGGCCCACTCGGCTGCCAAAGCCAAGCTTTTCCCTGCCACCCGCGGGGCCAGGGAGCCCGCAGCTTGGCAGAGCATCTAGTTAACATTAAAACCCTGCCCTGCTGCTGGCCGAGCCAGGGGGTCCGCAAGGCCCCGGGAGCGGCTCCAGGTGGCCAGGCCAGCCCCGCTCCAGATGGCTGGTCCCTGTTCCAGTAAGGGCTCCCCCTGCTTTTTGCCCGCTGGGCAGAGGGAGGGAAGACCATCGGCCTGCGGCTGGATCTGAATGTAGCAAACACTGCAGGGGCACTTGTGCAGCCAGACCAGCCACCACCATTTCTTGCTGGGCCCCTGCTATCTTGGCCCAGCCCCAGTGTGGCCTGAAATAATCCACCCTAACTGCTCCAGCCGCTGCCCTGGCAAGGTATTAACTCTTTTAGTGCTTAGAATGAGACTTGCAGACACTTTCTTCTCTCTCCTGAGTGAAAGAAAAGGACCGAGATGAAGATATGCACAGAAACAGCATGAAAGCACCAAGGTCAGACAAAAAGAGGTCGAGTCCCAGATAGGATTGGTGAAGATGCCTCATTCTTGGACTGAAATTTCTCTTTTTCTAAGCTGTGGAGAAGAGACTGTTATTTCCCTATAACTCATAGAAATGCATTGTGGGGTGGATGAAATGTTCTAACTGTAGACATGATCAGAGGCATGTGTGCTAAAGTAAGTAGTAGATCAATGGTTGTGAATCTATGAGAAGTTTGAATAAAGAGGAGAGATGAAGATCTCTCCTGTTCCGAGGGAAGAGAAGAAGAAAGACCTCTGCTTTCAAAGATGAAGGGAGCTTTTGTTTGACCTGTTTAAATCCTTAAAGTGTGCCCCATAAGTTGATGTGGTCCTCAATAACAATTGTGGGAAGATTGTTAGTCAAGGAAGGGATTTTTACCCAGTGATCAGATTTCCATTCTCCTGGGCGTCTGATTCACTGTGACATTGAGACCACAAGAAAACTGTTGTAGAGAAAATCTCTGTAGACTGAAGTCTCCTCTCCCAAGTAAAGTAGTGAAAGACTATTTTTAGAGATGGTAAATTGACTGATGTGTTTCTGTACGTTGTCATTGTTAATGAAAAGAAGTTGTGGGGGGAGAAGTGTTCTGAATGTTTTATTCTGATTTTTATTATTTTTTTCTAATAGTTTCTAGTAACAAATACTTTCTTTGTACCCTTTAAAGTTTGAGCCTGTTTTGCCTTCCTCCTAATCCTATCCCACAGCAGGAAATGAGTAAATAATTCTAAGGGGGCGCACTGTCGATTTGGCCAACGCTAAAGCCATGACGCAAATTAGTGCATGAGCCAGGGAACCTCAAATTGGCCAACCAAAACCACTACAGAGGGCTACTTTAAGATGCAGATCATTCAAGGACTTCTTTCAAATGCAGTCATTTTCAACAGTACATACATTAAACAAAAGTTGCATTTTCCCTCAGTAATAATTCATTGTCTTCCATATCTAACAGGATTCTTATGCTGCTTGCCATTGTTCTTGTCACTAGAATTCACTCCATTTTGCTGGTCAGTTGCAGAACAGACTGCTACACTGTAGTAGAAAAAAAGCATATCGAGACACACAAAGCTAGTAAATACATTACTAGTGTTTTCCAACTTATCCTCATTTTTTATGAAAGCTTCCCCAAAAATCATACCTGAATCCAACATAGTTTTATCAGCATTTCCAGATGCTAACAGTAGTATGCATTATGAAATATGGCACTTTAAGATGATCTAAGTCACTCATTAGGCTTTCCTTACAGATCAAAGTTCAGAATTTCCTTTTTTGTGTGTGTTTTGCTTTGTAGAAGAAAGCTCTGAATTTTTCTTAGAGGAATAAAACCTGAAAGCATGAAAGTCAGACCTTCTCACTCCAGATTTCATGATTTATAAAGTACACAAATTATAAAGCTATCAGACATTTCCTGGGCTTACGTTAAAATCTGTAGTGACCCTTCAGAGTGGACCAGTTTATCTGATGTGTTTCCCTTAAAGCTTTTATGACACCATAAACATTTCTGACTCCATGACAAATACTTTAAAATGCATTAAGGAGCCTCATTTAAACTGTTTTAAATGTTAAGTCAATTGCAATGTCTTTAAAAACGGAATAGTAACATGAAAATGGAAAAAACACAAGGTACAGTTTCTATGACCACAATTTATGATTTACTTTCAGGCACTTCAAAGTTCAAAGGCACAAACATCCAAAAAGCACAAAGTAGGCATATTCTTCAGAAGAACATCATGCTGTATGTATTTCACATGAGAACATCAACACCACTGAGTTTTGCTCCCCAGAAACACTTCCAATTGAATCAAATATATAGTAGAACACTTCATGCTAATTAATAATAATTTAATTATATTTATAAAATTATTCTAATCACTCTGGTTTATCTTCACTGGCTTCATTCTACTGAGAAGCCTTGCAATCCCTCTTTTCGCAGGAACAAATTGAGATAACTTTCTTCACAGTAAAAAAAGCATTAGACCACAAGAAGCTCTGTAGGTCACCAAAACCAAGATACATGCACTCCCTGAGAAGAAAAGCAACACAATCTGACTGATATTTAATAATGAAAAGTTACAAAATGTTTTCTGTATTGAAGGCACAGGAAGACTTCAACTCATGAGGCAGTAAAAATACAAATACTGCAACAGGATTCATTACTAACAAAATTATTAGCTGTTCAGGCATGCTTTTGATGACAGAGTTCAAATCCTAGAACATAAAACTGGCTCTGATGATTTTATGAATCCAGTAAAAATCACTGCATGGCTGTAAGAACTGGGATAAACAGAACCTTGAAAGGAGGTGATTTGCTTTTTATGTTTTAGCACACATTGCAAACAGAAGACAAAAACTTTGAGAAATCAAAAACCAGAGCATTTAATTGTGGCGAGGGGGTGTGGGAGTATTTTCTGGGGTTTTTCTTAATTGCTATTTTTTGTCACACCATCCTGCCAACCATTTAAGCTTTGCTTTGACTTGAAGGCGTCCAGTTTTGGAAAAAGGCAGTTTTATTAGCTAGAAGTTGTTACTAAGCTTCTAGAATTCTAATACAGGTGATGTATAAACAGCTCATAAATAAATGAGTATTGTCCAAGACTAAATTATGAATATAGCAGAAAGAATTAAATTACAAAAAACACTTTTATATGACTTCACATTTTCATGGTACTACTTGTTGTAATCTGTAACTCTTGGCCTTAAAAGATCAAGATCAGACATCTGACCTCATCTGTAAGTGTCCAAATTTCCCTGTGAAAATGTTCTCTCACATATAAAAATACTCTTCTCACCTTACATACATCAGCATATGCTATGTGAATGCCTGCCCTAAAATCAACCTTACATGGTTACTGCCTCCATACACTGCCAGTAACTAGAAAGTACTCTAAAACCCTTGCTTCATAAAGTCATTGGATATCCAAATCACAAATTTCAAATTCCCAGCTGTCACTGCCTAGCTATGCCTTCTGCATTTCAGCTTAGTCATGATATATGTCATTATTGCTCTCTCGCACTTCCCATCTTCCTTCTGTACTAACCAAACAACCTATTTAGTATTTCTTTTGACTGTGTTTAACACAGCTGCAATTAGTTAATCTGAACAGTCATCATGAACTCACTCTTGTAAACAGCAATTTTGTTTACTTCTTGTTTATGTATTTCTCTCTGTACTTAGTCTGCTTTTTCCTCTCAGTAACAGGGAATTTACATGTAATAGCCAGGGGGGAAAAAAGGACAAAAAATTGCTACGTACTATTTTCATATAACAGCTCAATACCTATTTAGGATTCTAGGATGATCGAACACAGTTTAAAGATCCCACCATGGGATTAAAAAATTGTACATCTGAATGAAAGGAAACCTTTTCCGCAAATTTTCCCAAGAAACTAAAAAGAAATGTATGGATGGTGGATTACCTGGGAGTCTGGAAACTACAACAGTGAAAAAGGTAGAAATAGTAAATACCCGCAACATTACTACCAAGCAGAAGAGGGCAGCTGCAGCAGGACATTATGGAAGTGTTTGCTTGGGGTATTTTCCCTAAAGGGGACAGAGAGCTCCAGTGCTCTTCCTTTGGAATCGATCCAATTTGTAACTTTGGACAGTCTATGTCATACATTAAGCGCTAATACACATAATTTATATGCTTTCATAAACTAAGATAAGCTAAGGAAATTCAATTTATCCATCATCAGCTTGCCTGCTGTAAAACCAATACATGAGAAAGCATGAGGGCTAAAACTAGAGTCACTTCAAACATCTAAGCAGCTGTAAATTCCTACAACTAAGCAATCTGGACCTTCAGTGACAAATGAGGACTTGGCAAGGATCCATGGTAGATGTTATTTACTAAAAAAATACAGTTTTAATTAAAACTGAAAGTATTGTAGTTTTATGGCGTAATGTCTTTTTAATTTCTCCAATAAACTGTATGTTTGTGTGTGTGAGAACACCAGCATACTCATGGAAGCCATAGTGGCTGTTGTTCCGATTTGGTTTTAAGCCTCCTTTTTAAGAAAGACCCCAAGAAACACATTCTGTCTACGAACAGTAAGCAGTATGTCTACATTAATTTATAGGCAGGTTTATTTTATTAAAAACAAAACAAACCAGAGATGAGTCATTATTTGTACTTGTTTTGAAGTTACTTCCTTGTTAGAAGGGCTTACCATTATATTACTATGTAAAAATAAAATACTTTGATAGTTACAAACAAAAACATAAACTTATTTACATCTACATGTTTCTGAAAGTCAGCATTTCATGTATCAAGTGGAAAAATTAGAAAACAAAACAACCACCAGCAAATAATCAGGGAAACTTATAACCCAGGGGTGACCCAGTTACAAACCTGGAGACCAGAATAGGTCTCACTTGATGATTGTCAAAAACTAGATGCATGACCTCACATGGTTTGCATAATTTATCTGCAATTCAATTTACCCAGCCTTAATTAGGGAAAAATCTAACTTACCTGGATTGCAGTTTGTCATCAAAATAGAATGTGTCCTAGAAATGCATGCTACCACACAGGTATTCATACAAAGTATTTTAAATCTTCAGAACCAAATGCTCTCCATTGGAACATACAGTGTATTACTTGTTTGATGAGTGTTTCAATCTTCTAGAAGAAAAAGGGACCTATTTGCTTGACTTACTACCTACTAAGAACATTAATACAGAACTTCAAATCTAATAAACGAATAAGCAGGGGACAAATGTATTTTGTGAGTTTATTGCATAATAGTTACATTACTTCTCAACTGGCCACCCTTTAATGATATTTTTGAAAAGGGATTACTTAACATGAATAGCATTTCCTTTAAATAATCATGTAGCTTACAAACTGTCTTTAAAACTTATCAAGGAAATTAAGCTGGGAGCACTCACTGGATCAAGTAACTCATTTGTGAGTAGTCCCTATAAACAAGGATTTGCCAGGCTGCCAAAATACTTTTCCTACTCTGAAATTAATGCCATCAAAACTGGTAATACCATTCAATGCAAATCACAGATCTTGTATGTTATAAGCCGAGAGGTGTTATCATCAGCTGGTGTAAGTCTACACTATTCTTAAGACCAATAAAACTGGATCAATTCACAGTTGCTAAAAATTTGTCCCAGTGTCTGTCTTTAGCACTGATTAAACCATGGAACCAACTTTAAAGCTCCCACTGACTCCAGCGAGACCAGTGCCTACAGGATGCAAGGCAGACCGTAAGTAAGCCATCTCAGAATTAATACACTTTTCTTCCCCCCATTCATTTCAAGTTTAAAGTTAGTTATTCAAAATAATAACCTGGGAGGAAGTCAAGAGCACAGCAGATATTAAAACTTCTTAGGTTTCTTTTATGTACTCCTTGAAATTCTGTTTAATAACAGTGATTTTTCAGGCCAAGTACAGTTACTGTAATCATGCAAATAAACCCAGTAAAGCCCACAGGAAAAGCAGCACCATCAGGAAAACATGATTTGGCCCACAGTTTTACAGCAACAGAATGAAGTTTCAAAGCTACTTCTGCATTGTTTTCTCCCTCTCTGAGAACTATAATTACACCTGTGTTAAAAATTTCTTAGCATTTCCTCTATCACCATTACGTAATTTTTCCTTTGTGGGTACGATGTGGTGCAACACTCATCTGAGCAATCTTCACTTGCACGCTTAGCCCTGGGGCAGTCAAAATGACTAGCACATAGCAGAAAGAAATAATTGCTTGAGAAAGGATTTTGCAGGAGGGGTACTCAGCTGTTTCTTAGACCACCATCCTGTAAAACTGCAGACAACAGAGAGAAAATACAGTTGTTTTACAGAAGACACCTTTAATCGAGGAGAGTTTCTCTATGTGATTCTAAGTATGGATTCTTTCAAATAGCTAATAAACACATTTCTGACTACAAATACACTGAATGTAACAGGGCAGTTTCAAAAGTATATCCATTCATCTTGCCAAGCGGCAGACATTGTAGTTATCTATAGGTATTTTCCTTTACACTTCACAAGAGATTTACAGCTGCTTGCATTCTGTGAGCATTGCATGCTACAATGAATTTTAATATCAACTGAATTACCTCTTAAATGCAAGGAATAAAACTCAAAACTCCTGCTTCAGGAGGCTACCAATAAACATGTAAATCGAGCTAATGATTAAATTGGTTATCACAAGAAAAAGAATAAATATTTAAGATGTTCCTTAGTACTATTCCACTGTAAAATACTTCACTATTAAAAAAAAAAATTAAATGGCATATTCTTCAACTTAGGCATGCCCACAAAGAATTTACAAATAGCACAAAATAATCTATCTAGTTTGCTCCATGCAACTTTTTAAAATAACTCAAAAAAAAAAAAATACTAGACACCACAAAACTCTTCAGCTTAAAATGAGCTAATCAATCACCTTTCTGCACAGCTGCATTTTCTTTCATGAATGTAATAGAATTATTTGAGGATTTCCGTTTTTACCTTTGCATTTTTCCTTTTCCAGTATCCATAACCAATCATCGCTCTGCTCTTCCATTATGCCTCATATATTGCAGATTGAGAAGCATCTTCATTAAATAGTAGTTAAAAATAGAACACACCCGATCTCCCCACCGGAGCATGCTCTGACAGTGCTGATACCACAGCTCTCAAGGTAACCATGCCCAGCTGGAAACTAAGAGGCAAAGTCAGTGCGAGATTAACAATTTGTAAGCCCAATTGTGCACACAAACTTGTTTCGATCCGTGATGAAGACTGCTAGAACAAAATCAGCGTGCAGTTAAATTATGCGACTTAAAAGTTGCAGATCAGTTTACAGTATGGTTTTGGTTTGGTTGTTTTTTTCACTCCCTCCCCATCATCCTCAGCTTCGATTTCTTTGTACTTGCCTAAAAAACACGCACAGGGAATGCATCTGGCTCAGCACTGCAACGGCAGAGAAGTCAAACAGGTGATACACAGACACTTGTGTCGCCCTCTAATGCTTTTGTTTCCCCTCCCGGCACATCTTCAGCGATGTCACACGGCGGCGGGTTGAGCTTTAAGCAAAACCGCACACACCTGGAAGCGCAGAAACACACCTAGCACGTAAAAATGCACCCAGAATCTGAGCATGTTCCCCCGCTAGCTGGCACGGTAAATGAAGGCAAAATAAATAACAGCAATTAAACCAGGCTGCGCAATGGCTGCGCTAGATGAGCACGTCGGGGTTAGGTTTACAAGCGATATCATTTGAGACGCACAGACAAGTAGGCAGAACACACCAAGAGGGGTAACATGAACTGCTTTTTGTGAAAACAGGACACCTAACAATACGGCTGTAACTCCTGGACTGTGATCCTCCTCCATTGCATGCAAAAAGAGGTACTAAGGAAGTATCAATTAAATCTGTTGCCCTCACATAGCCACCATTAAGAACAATGCAATGTCCAAGCAGCCCAGGCTTGCCCTCCAGCAAATATGGCTTTGAAAGCGGATCCTGCGATGCTGTTCACAAATCAGTAAGTAGAAGTTGAGATTTTCTTAAGAGTTTGATCCATTTAGCAAAAATGACGGCTAGAAGGAGGGCGAGCTCCCCGCGCAGACCCCCTCCCTGGCGCTCGTCTCCTCCGCCCCAGCCCGGCTCACGGCCACCGGCCACCTCACCTCCGCACCCGACCCCGACCCGCCTCTGCTCCCGCCAGCAGCGGCTCTGGCGATGACCGGCGGACGGCCAAAACTTTGGGAAGCCGCCGCCCTCCGCGGGGCAGGCGGCTCCGCGGCCGCGCCGAGCGCTTCCCGCCCTACCTGGCTGTCACCGCCGCTACGCTGCCGCTCCGCAGTCCCGTGAAAGGCGCCGGCTCCAGCACCGATAGCATCCTGCCCCACCGCACTACGAGCGACACTTTTTTTTTCCTTTTCTTTTCCCTCCCCCTCTAGCAAATACCACATCTTAGAGCCAGAATCCTGCAGCCGCTGTTAATAATTGCCCATTGCATGCAATAAAAGGCAAGCCCCGGATCCATACACAGCTCCTGTTTCCCTCTCTCTCCCCTCCACATGCTCAAGCCGCCCTGACCTCAAAAATTAAAAGATCACGGGGAGGGGTGGGAAGGATGGGGGACAGACTCCGACGAAATGACAGAAAACACATGCTGGAAGAAATAAAAATAGACAAGAAAAAAAATAGCGACAACAAAGAACATCACGCCACACAAATGTCGACAGATTCTCCTTTGGCTTCCTTGGGTTTTGTTGGCGTTTTTTGTTGTTTTGGTTTTTTGTTGGTTTTGGTTTTGTTTTTTTTTTTTTGTTTGGTTTTGTTTTGTTTTGTATTTTTTCTTTTTAACTTGCCTGCAAACGGGATCTGCCCCCAGCGTCTTGGCGGCTCGGGCTATTTTTGTTTGTTTGGTATTTTTGGTTGGCCGGTTTGTTTATTTTGCTGCGGATACGCTGCTGTTACAGTACAGTGACTGTCTTCATGAAAGACATCGTCTCTTCCTCCGCCTCCGCCGCGGGAGGAGATCCACCGCCGCGCCGCGATGCTGGCCGAGCGCACTGGCTGCGGCGGCACCGCCCGACACGCCGGCCGCCTCCTGTCCCGGCCCCGTCCGGTCCGCCGCTCCGCCCGTCTCTGCCTGTCCGCTCTCGGCGCCTGTCTGGATCCCCTTCTGGCTCGCTGCTCTCTCCCTGTTCTCCGTCCTTTATCTGCCGCGCTCCCGGTCTGTACTGTCTGTCTGCGAGTCTCTCCCTCTGCCTTTCTCTCCCCGCCCACGCAGCGTGGTGCGCCGCGGACCGCAGGCAGCGCCGCGCTCCGGCTCCGCTGCTCGCCGGCTCCGCGCTTGCTGCGCTCAGCGCCGCCGCTCCGGCTGCCGCACAGGACGGGCTGGGCCCGGCGCCATTTCGCTGCCCGCCCGCACCTCACCCAGCCCCGCGCGCGGCCCGGAGATGCCCCGCAGGGTCGGTGTCTGTCTGTCTGTCTGTGATGTGAGGTGGGGTGGGGTGGCTCTGTGTCTAGCTGTCTGCCCGCCTGCCCTCGCGTGTGGCTGTGGCTTCCCGCACGCCGACCCCTCCAGTCATCTTGTTTCCCCCCCTCCCTTAAGACCTTCCCGTCAGCCCGCTCTCAGCCAGGAGCAGAGACAAAGCACCCGAGCTGGGCTAATAACTAGAAAGCTCGTTAATCCCCTTCGATTCCTTGTTATTTGCTCCCACCCACTCCCTGGCGGCCCCGCCACACGACCCCCAAGAAAAATAAAGAGGGAAGGAAATGGATCATCTTTAAGGACATCTTTAAGTGAAAGGTCTAGGGAGGGCAGTTTTAATTACTAATTTTGCTGGTGAAACCTGACAGTCTTCATGCTCATTGGCCGAGCTGCTGAAATGGGTAAAAAAAAATTACAAGAGTGCAACAGATTTTGGGTGGTAGCAGATGAGCCAGTAAAAATGGGGCACATGATCCCCTTCCCCCTCCCCTGCCTGTAGCATGTCTCTATCTAGGATCTGGCTTGATGATGTTTCTCTCAGATCCTTGCTACATACCATCAAGGCAGAGAGAAACAGACAATTCACCAACGCAAGCATTTCTGATACATATAATCGCTGCTATGCATTTAAAACCCAGGCCTTGTTTCACCCAGTTGAATACATCCAGGCATTCATTCCGCACCCAGCCAAGAAAAGGGCATTTACCTCTTTGCTAGGTGGCTATTAATATGCAGTAAAATTATAGCTGTACAATGCCAAATGTAATTGCCATAGATCATTTAGAGCAGATCCAGCAGTTCAGTTGCTGGAAATGCATGTCTGTGAATAACCATGCATCTGGTACAATGCCCTTTGCTACAATAGTCTGAAAGGAGACAGAAGCATCTGGTACTAGCTGTAATTAGTAATCCCATGGATGAAAAATAAACAATCAATAAGTACAAAACAGCAAGGTCCTATGAAATACAGAGATCATTTCTGTCTACGGTGATACAAATAACCCAACTCCCACAGATAGACAATTCTTATTCAAAATACACTGTTAAAGATGCGCTCCTTTCATGATGTGCTTTCAGAAAACCCTAGTTAGAGAAGACAGTTTGCCGTGGTTAATGAATGTAGCAGAACTTGTGTACCAGTAAATGTGGTCAAATATACAGAAGGCTAGGGGAGAATTGCAGGTAAATGTTTGCTTTAGTAGCTGTTATCCTTGCATCCCTGGAGCCCCTCTTTCCCCTCAGAAACAAACACTTGCTTTTACTGGGGACTGCTGAATGGAATCAGACTGGAAAAATACAGTGCGTATTTTTTTATGAGCCACAAAAGGGTGTGCATTAGCCGGCTCTTGGTGCACATTCAAGTGATCAGAGGCATTCAGCCAGGCACACCCAAACCTGTTCTGCTAATGCACCTCCTGATGTGGTTTCCTCTTAAGATGGTCGCCTGTGGCCCCATCTGCTTTTAATTTCATTCTTTAACATACTCCTACACTATGCTATAGGTTCCATCTGAAAGCAAGAAGACCAGCAGAGAGGCAATAAATGGCACTCGTGTGCTACGCTTGGTGACAGGGCAAGGACCAGTTCTTTTCTTTTTGCCATTTATTGGTGCAGCCATCTCAACAATGGACCAAAGTTAATTTTTCAAAATGGTTATCAAAACTATTCTGAATATACAGTGAAATGGAGAGGGCTGCACCTGGTGGCTGCCCATCATTCCTTTACTCCCAAGCAGGGTACCCAGAGAAGAGAGAGAATGCACACTGCACCAGGACACAAAAGCAGTATTCAAGTTTTCACTAAATGCATTGCAACTCACTTCCAGAGGGGAAGGGGATGAGAATAGTGAATGTTTCGGAACCTTGCTCCAATCACTAGACACAATGCACATGTAAAACAGCTTACCTCCCACTGTTAAGATACTTCAGAGTGGGAAGTGTTCAGTGTGGGAAGAGCCAAAACTATACGTCAGATCTGTAAGAAGATAAAAATTAATCCAAGCTGTAGTCTGGCAGTTCATTCCACCGTCTTCTATGAGGCTGGATGTGCCTGGAGCAAGTTACCAAATGCTAAAAAATGCCATCTACAGTAACACCAGTGGAAATAATCAGGAAAAATCGCAGTATCACTCCAGTATCGCATGTACACAATGTAGTTTTTCAACTCAGAATGTTGAGTAGCATCAAACACAGCATGTGCAAATAAGTGGAAAGGCCTTCCTTTGTTAAGAAGTCACCTCAGACCTTCTCAGTCAGATACTAATCTGACAGAATATGCAGCCTACATCCCTTTCTTTAGGAATTTTCTTTGTAGAAAGAAAAATCGCAACCATTGCATGATCATAATATTGAAGAGGTGGCAAACCATGGCAATGATTTGCTGATTGACTGTCCCTGTTCCCATCTCTAAACATGGACAAGGATAATTGTCTGTTTAGTCTTCATGAAAGTCAGCAGAAGCTGTATTTTTAAGCAGAAACAGAACATGATCAACTCTTCAGACCTCTGAAGACTCTTTTTGTCTGTTATGTGACCAAATTTCGAGGGTAATGGGAAAAAAAAAGACACAAGACCTATTTCACCAAGCACTTTCTTGAGCAAAACATCCAAACAGCAGCACATGTTTTCTAGGACACATGTTGCCAAGTGCCCTTGTGCAACAGAGCCAACATGTAGAGGTGAGGCACATGTGAACTGTATGTACACAAAATTCCTACAGACAACACCAAACGCCTCACCTCAAGGTATTTCCAAAGCATGACAACAGATTATATTACTTGTTCAATACAAGCATACTTTCTAGCTACGATATCTCAATTTCACTTAGAAATCAAGAAAACCTTACTGGGCTATTACCTAGTATCAGACTGGAAGTATGAGATGTCAGAAAAACATACAGAGCTTCTTGCAGTTCTGCAATCACTAATTGAGAGAAGGCACGTAGTGTTACTAAATACATTAATAAAATCTTGCACAACTGGTTGCACATTTCTGCTGCTTCTAGTAATTTCTCAGTGAAAAAACTCTAACATAAAGTCTGTTGTGTTTTGGAGTTATGGAATTATTCAGTTTGAGGCACAAGAGTATAATAAGCTATCTGTTGATGTACTTTATCATAATCTTATGTGACAGAGATCAGTTTCAGGGGTTTTTAATTATTTTTAAACTTCTTTCCACTTTTATGTCCTACGTGTTACAAACAAATTAATAATGCATAATTTGCAGATGCACTAAAAAATACTCTGCATCTGTTAAAAATGGCACTTTACAGATGTAAATATAGCCAAATTGCTCCAGTTTTAAATACATCTCAGGAAGAGCTGAAATATTTTCCAGCTACAACATCTCAAGTAAAGGAAAATTGCCCAAGCAATTTGTGTAAAGCATGTGCTGGTTCTTCAGATTTGACACAAAAAAAAAAAAAAAAAAAAAAAAAATAAAGCAACTTTATTCTCTTCCCAATGAACTCATTAAGAATTTTGCAATGGATTGCATTAGGATTAAGATCAGGTACTTAAATCTCAGATTCATTCTTTGGAGAAAGATCCATTAAAAACCCTTTAAAAATATAACCTGTTGCTAGAGAGGCTGAGGCAGCTTTTTTTTTCCCCACTGAAAGCAAAGAATCGTTTCTTTGTATTTGACATTTCAAATCCCCGCTTAGTTTCTTTTAGAAACCCCGATGTGTTTGATGTGTATCTTGAAAAGGATATTACAGTGTGGAGTTCCTTAACCCACACAAAAAAAGTCGCCTGATCCCCCCTAAGACTGGAAACTAGCTCCTGCAGCATTGCTCAGCTGTGACTTTCAGAAGAAGATTTGAACTCTGGCTTTGACAGCTAGCTTTTGTGCATATTGTCTCTCATGTTGTAGTCTGTGCTTCATTTTATGTTTACAGGCAGGAGGACTAGCGAACTTTCAGGTCGCAGTGTAGGAGGGGCAGTGGTCTGTTTCATGAGCTGATGAGTGGCTGGCAGCTCAAAAAAGAATGTTCTAAAGTAATCCAGTGACCTCAAAAAGAGCTCATCCAATATGACTCAGTCACATTGCTGACAGCATTGAAAGAGCTGTGACAACGTGAGATATTCAGGTGGTGGGCAGCTCTCAGTTGCACTGGACAGAAACACATCTCTGATATAGAAACTTAGCATAGTAGTACATTTTATGATATGTATGTGTGGCATGCACGATAGGACACAGATACAAAACATGCAGTGGTGAGTAAGAGATAGAATAGTAAGAAGAGAGTCAGCTAGAGTGTTGTGAACTGTGGTGTTAGAATGGGCCAGAGATAAAATGGTGAGAAAAAGGAGGAGGGAGAGTCTTAGGCAGGTGTCCTGGGTTGGTGTTTTGACTGACTCCTCACCCTGCCCCCCTTGGCCATGAAGCTGTCTGCTCCCGGGGGAGGGGCCGCCTGGGCTCGACTCTGTGGACTGGCCTTGGGTTTTTTTTCTTCTTGCCGTGGCTCGCTTGGCTCTGGCTGCTGCTGCTTGTGGCTTTTCGCTGCTGTGGTAGTAGTTTGTTGCCTGGTTTGTTAGTTAGCTGGTTTTTTTTTTGCTTGATTTTTTGGCTTTATATTGCTTGAATTATTTGTTTTAGCTCGCTGTTGTTTAAGGCTTGCTGGCTGTTTTTTCTCTCCTTTCTCTCTCTCTCCCTCTCCCTTCCCCCCCCCCCACCTCCCGAGGATCAGCACCAGCTCGCTCCGGAGGAACCCTGCGGCCTGCCTCTGGACACCGGCCAGAGAAGCATCTCGTCCTTCTAGTGAAGATCGAATCGTCCACGTCTCTCTTTCTCTCTCAGTGAAAATTTTTTTGTCATCTGGATCTGTGCTGGGAAGTGTTTCTCTTGTATGTGTTAATAAATAGGTTTTTTCCACTTTTCCCCCTGAGTGAAATATTTTTTTCTTAAGTCCAGTGGGATAAAGAATTGGGGGTTTATTCCCTGGGGAGCTCTTCTGGGGGTTTTTTCCCCTAAGTTTGTCCAAACTAGGACATTTCTTATTTGGTGGCCCGTACGGGGAAGGAGAAAGTGGAAAAAACTTTAATAACATCTTGTTTTTAATTTGCCTGTATTGATATCAGTATGTTTTTTGAAGCCATGATGTCTTTTGGATTGGAAGCCTGCCTGTATGTTTGCTCTTTAGAGTTTTTTGAAATCTTAATACCCCTGTGGTCTTTGGGCCTGTTCTCTTACTCAGAGATAGCCCCAGTGTTGTCTCTAGCACGTAGTTTTTTCATGAAAGGGGTATTAACCAAAATACTCATTGGGCTAGGCTTGGTTGTTATGATCTGCCAGAAGTTTATGAAGGTGTTAGAATCCACTTCAGGGATGTACAAGTCGTGGTTTGTGTTGTGCACTCAATTCATTAGAGGAGAAGCAAGCAAAGAGGATTTCTTGCCTTTATTTTCCTTCTTCTTCCCTGAATTATTTACATCTCTGTTAGAAAATGTTCAGCTCTCCCTGAGTGTAAAGGAAACCATCTTTCTGGTATTTAATTTAGTAAGTTTTTTCTATACTGTCTGCAGTTTATACAGAATGAAAGCTGAGATTTCTAGGGATGCAGGTGTTACAACCTCTGATTTGGTAGCAAAGCAGAGTGGGAAGAATTCTGAGTGGTGTGGCAAATGGGAGGAACTGGGCCAAATTCTAAAAGAGTTTTCTGAACCTATAATCTGGGATTTTTCATCTGAACAAATTCAAGACCCAGTCAAGATTGCAAAGTACTTAAAAGAAAAGTGTCAGGACAATTCTAAGGAAAAGAAAATCACTGCAGTGAGCTGGGCTCTGGCTTACGCTGTTAGATAGTGTAGGACAACAAACAAAGGAGAAGGAACAGGGAGATAACGTAGCTACTATTCCAGTTACTCAGACTGCAGTTAACACCTCAGGCTCCAGGACAGGGGCAAAATTAGACAGCAAGCTTCAACCTATGGCTGTGGCTACCAGTACCAGGAGTAGAAAGTGCACAAAGAAAACAGATCGGCTGGGGGAGGATGATGATGATGAGGATGCAGGAGAAGGACCTTCAACTCCCCCTGATATAAAATCCGAAGCTAAAGTGACTGATGGGAGATCAGAAACTAATAATGAGTCCCTTTCCCTGAAAGATCTTCGTGGTCTAAGAAAAGACTGTACAAGGCGACCTGATGAATCCATAATTAGTTGGCTAGTCCGGCTTTGGGATGCAGCAGGTGAGGCAACCATCCTGGATGGCACGGAAGCGAGACATTTGGGATCCCTGTCTCAAGATCCAGTCATTGATCAAGGTATGATGAGGGGAGCTAATCCTCAGAGCCTCTGGTCACACTGTCATTGGACAGTGTGGCACAAAGATATCTCTGCGCTGATGACCTGTACATGCAGCAGACCAGATGGAAAACCATCGAGCAGGGAATCCAACGTTTGAGAGAGATGGCGGTGACAGAAATTGTTTTCTCAGATGACGTAACAACTAGAAATCCAGATCTGGTACCATGCACACCGATTATGTGGAGGAAGCTTGTGAGACTTGGACCATCTGAATATGCCTCAGCTCTTGCAATCATGAAACGAGAAGACATATACGAGACAGTGCTTGATATGGCAAAGAAGCTTCGGGCATACGCTGATGCTGTGCATGGCCCAACGCATGCCAGGATTGCAGCAGTAGAAACATGTTTACAGAACTTGGAGGATAAGTTGGAGGAAAACCATAAGAAGCTGAGAGAGGAAATCAAGGAGGATCTCCTCCAAATCTCAGCTGTGCAAATCAGACGTCCTGGCAGTCAACGCAGACGCTCCTCTGCTGAGGAGAGAAGGTACACCCCACGTGCGGAGTTGTGGTTTTTCTTGCGTGACTGCGGAGAAAACATGAAGAGGTGGGATGGAAAGCCCACAGCTGTTCTGGCACGACGAGTGCGTGATTTGAAGGAAGACAAGGCTCAACAAGAAGGTTCCATCAGAAAGAGAGCAGCTCCAGTCGCCTGGAATCACAGTGCCACATATGAGGAGGATGATGACGACATGTCCGATTCACTTGAAGGAACTTCTAAGACCTATGCCCCCGTCAAAAAGGATAAACAGGCTTAGGAAGACCCTGCCTCTAGCCAGGGTGAGGCCAGGGAAAACCGAGTGTTTTGGACCGTGTGGATTCGGTGGCCTGGCACATCGGAACCACAGGAGTATGAAGCTTTAGTGGACACTGGATCACAGTGTACTATAGTTCCATCAGGATGTGTCGGAGAAGAGACCGTTTCTATTGCTGGTGTAACAGGTGGATCACAGGACTTTACCATAGTGGAAGCGGAAATGAGTCTAACCGGAGGAGAGTGGAAGAGATACCCGATTGTGACTGGCCCAGAGGCCCCGTGTATTTTGGGAATAGATTTCCTTCGAAGCGGGTATTTTAAGGACCCAAAAGGCTTCAAGTGGGCATTTGGGATAGCGACTGTGATGGCGGAGAGAATCCGGCAATTGAACACCCTGCTCGGACTATGTGAGAATCCAATTGTCGTGGGACTCCTGAGGGTAGAGGAGCAGAGGGTACCGATTGCCACTTCAATAGTACATCGCCGGCAATATAGGACAACTTGAGATGCTGTGATCCCGATCCATAAGATGATCCGGGAGCTGGAGCACCAAGGGGTGGTGAGCAAAACCCACTCACCCTTCAACAGTCCCATCTGGCCTGTGCGCAAGTCTGACAGAGAATGGAGATTGACAGTGGACTACCGCGCATTGAATGAAGTCACCCCACCGTTGAGCGCTGCCGTGCCGGACATGCTGGAGCTCCAGTACGAGCTGGAGTCCAAGGCAGCAAGGTGGTATGCCACCATTGACATTGCCAATGCGTTTTTCTCCATTCCTTTGGCAGCAGAATGCAGGCCGCAGTTTGCTTTCACCTGGAGGGGCATGCAGTACACCTGGAATCGACTGCCCCAGGGGTGGAAGCACAGTCCCACCATCTGCCATGGGCTGATCCAGGCTGCACTAGAAAAAGGTGAGGCTCCAGAACATTTGCAGTACATCGATGACATCATTGTGTGGGGAAACACAGCAGAAGAAGTGTTTGAGAAAGGAGAGGAAATTATCCGAATTCTCCTGGAAGCCGGTTTTGCCATCAAGAAGAATAAAGTTAAGGGACCTGCTCGTGAGATCCAGTTCCTAGGAGTGAAGTGGCAAGATGGAAGACGTCAGATTCCTACTGATGTTATTAATAAAATCACAGCTATGTCTCCACCTACTAACAAGAAGGAGACACAAGCTTTCTTGGGTGCTATAGGCTTTTGGAGAATGCACATCCCCCAGTACAGTCAGATTGTGAACCCTCTTTACCAGGTTACTCGGAAGAAGAATGATTTTCATTGGGGCCCAGAACAACAACAAGCCTTCATCCAGATTAAACAAGAGATCGCCCATGCAGTAGCTCTTGGTCCCATCAGGACGGGGCCAGATGTGAAGAATGTGCTCTATTCTGCAGCTGGAAACCACGGTCTGTCTTGGAGTCTGTGGCAGAAGGTGTCAGGTGAGACCCGAGGCCGACCCCTGGGATTCTGGAGCAGAAGTTACAGAGGGTCTGAAGGTAATTATACCCCGACAGAAAAGGAAATCCTGGCTGCTTATGAGGGAGTCCAAGCTGCTTCAGAGGTGATTGGCACAGAAGCACAACTCTTTCTGGCACCCCAGTTGCCAGTACTGGGGTGGATGTTCAGTGGGAAGGTTCCCTCCACCCACCATGCCACCAGTGCCACATGGAGCAAGTGGATAGCCCTCATTACGCAGCGCGCCCGGATCGGGAAATTAAATCGCCCAGGGATCTTAGAAATAATTACCAACTGGCCAGAGGGAGAAAGTTGTGGTGTGACAGACGAGGAACAAGAACTGGTGACCCGGGCTGAAGAAGCACCACCTTACAACCAGCTACCGGCAGAGGAAATCCGTTATGCCCTGTTCACCGACGGTTCCTGTCGCATTGTAGGGACAAATCGGAAATGGAAAGCAGCTGTATGGAGCCCTACACGACGGGTTGCAGAAGCTACTGAAGGAGAAGGAGGGTCTAGTCAATTCGCTGAACTCAAAGCTGTCCAACTGGCTTTGAATATTGCCGAAAGAGAAAGGTGGCCAAAGCTCTATCTTTACACAGATTCCTGGATGGTAGCCAATGCTGTGTGGGGATGGCTGCAGAGATGGAAAGAGACGAACTGGCAGCGCAGAGGAAGACCAATCTGGGCTGCAGAAGAGTGGAAAGACATAGATACTCGGTTAGACAAGCTACCCGTGAAGGTTCGCCATGTGGACGCCCATGTCCCCAGAAGTAGAGCTAACGAAGAACAGCGAAATAACCATCAAGTAGATCAAGCAGCAAAAATAGGGGGGTTGGAAATAGATTTAGATTGGAAACATAAGGGAGAGTTGTTCCTGGCTCGATGGGCCCATGATGCCTCAGGCCATCAGGGGAGGGATGCCACCTATAAGTGGGCACGAGACCGAGGGGTGGATCTTACCATGGACAGTATTACTCAAGTTATTCATGATTGTGACACTTGCGCTGCCATCAAGCAGGCCAAGCGGGTAAAGCCCCTCTGGTATGGAGGATGGTGGTCCAAGTACAGGTATGGGGAGGTTTGGCAGATTGATTACATCGCCCTGCCTCAGACCCGCCAGGGCAAACTTATGTGCTGACCATGGTGGAAGCCACCACCGGATGGTTGGAGACTTACCCTGTATCTCACGCCACTGCCCGCAACACCATCCTGGGCCTGGAAAAACAGTCCTTTGGAGGCATGGTACTCCTGAGAGGATCGAGTCAGACAATGGGACTCATTTTAAGAATAACCTTGTCAACACCTGGGCTAGGGAACATGGTATTGAGTGGGTGTACCACATCCCTTACCGTGCACCAGCTGCAGGTAAAGTGGAGAGGTACAATGGATTGTTAAAGACCACCTTAAAGGCATTGGGTGGGGGATCCTTTAAGAATTGGGAGCAGCATTTGACAAAGGCCACTTGGTTAGTCAACACTCAAGGTTCCACCAACCGAGCAGGTCCTGCCCAATCTGAGTGCCTTAATACAGTAGATGGAGACAAAGTCCCAGGGGCCCATGTCAGAGGATTGCTAGGGAAGACAGTATGGATTAATCCTGCCTCGAGTACAGGCAAACCCATTCGGGGGATTGCCTTTGCTCAAGGACCTGGATGTACTTGGTGGATAATGCAGAAAGGTGGAACAACCCGCTGTGTACCTCAGGGAGATCTGACTGTGGGATGAGACAGAAGGAATATGTAAATGTTGAAGGTTTGAGCAAGTCAGAGGAAGTGTTTATATTGTGTTTAATGAGTGTATATCCCAATCATGGGTCAATGATCACGATATGGGATAAGGGGTGGAATGTCCTGGGTTGGTGTTTTGACTGACTCCTCACCCTGCCCCCCTTGGCCATGAAGCTGTCTGCTCCCGGGGGTGGGGCCGCCTGGGCTCGGCTCTGTGGACTGGCCTTGGGTTTTTTTTCTTCTTGCCGTGGCTCGCTTGGCTCTGGCTGCTGCTGCTTGTGGCTTTTCGCTGCTGTGGTAGTAGTTTGTTGCCTGGTTTGTTAGTTAGCTGGTTTTTTTTTGCTTGATTTTTTGGCTTTATATTGCTTGAATTATTTGTTTTAGCTCGCTGTTGTTTAAGGCTTGCTGGCTGTTTTTTCTCTCCTTTCTCTCTTTCTCCCTCTCCCTCCCCCCACCCCTCACCTCCCGAGGATCAGCACCAGCTCGCTCTGGAGGAACCCTGCGGCCTGCCTCTGGACACCGGCCAGAGAAGCATCTCGTCCTTCTAGTGAAGATCGAATCGTCCACGTCTCTCTTTCTCTCTCAGTGAAAATTTTTTTGTCATCTGGATCTGTGCTGGGAAGTGTTTCTCTTGTATGTGTTAATAAATAGGTTTTTTCCACTTTTCCCCCTGAGTGAAATATTTTTTTCTTAAGTCCAGTGGGATAAAGAATTGGGGGTTTATTCCCTGGGGAGCTCTTCTGGGGGTTTTTTCCCCTAAGTTTGTCCAAACTAGGACAGCAGGGAATGCAGTGAGTTGGTTATCTTGAGATTTGTGATTCATTGTAGAGAATGTGCACTATCTACACATATTAGAGTACTGCAGGGAAAAAATCAGGCTGAGGAAATTCCAAACTCTTTCAATAGAATTTATGAGCTTTAACAATCCAATGGCTCAGGGTCACCTAAGAGCCCAGGAACTGCTTGGCTCACAAATACGAGTAGCTCTAAGGAGACATATGACAAACACAGCATCTGCCAGAGACTAGTTGCAGCCCTTGGTATAGGAGCCATAAGAGTTACAACTGGCACAAAGCTGCTTCCCATCAAGATCTTATCAAGAAAAGTCTTTATTACTGCTCTTTGTCTTGAAGCAAAGTAAAGCAAAGCATAGGTTACCTCCCAGCACACTTGGCCAGCGGAAAAGTTTTGGTGACAGTTTTCAGCTACCACAATGAGATGTGGGTAATACAGGCTTTCAACACAAGTACATAGTGTCTCTCTCACTGCTGAAACATTGCAGACCTACATCTGCCCTTAAGGTGTCCAGAAGAAGGGAAGCTGAGGGACCAGGGTACTTCATGCGCAAGCAAGTGGATCCAGTAATAACAGAGAGGGGGAAAGAAGAGAAAAACAATTTTGACAGGAACCCCACTTACCTTACAGAAATCCTGCCAGAACAATATTAAGAATAACAGAAAAACATGCTTGTGGAGTTGTAGTCTTGGTTTAACTCTCAAATCATGCATATTTTAGAGAAGACCATCACCTCAAATATAGATTGGATACCATATGAAAACCTGGATACCATATGAAAACGCTGGTTTTGTTTATCCAGTAGGAATGACCAGAAAAGGCAGATATGTAACCACAATTTGGTACAGTCAGTGTGACTCTACATTGAACCATCCTACTCAAAGATCCCAAAAGTAGCAGCAGCCCTACAGTATGCAGAGAACAATTCTTGCTATGTCATTTAAAAAACCTTTCAAGTTCTTTCAGTGGTGAAAAAATATGGCCTTTGTCATACAGTTGGAAGTCTTAGAGGTTTTTCAAGGACCTATGTGTTAAAATCCTATTGAAGTAATCACCCTCACCTCTCCACTTTCACTCATTTAGACCAGTGTTCCTTTTCTTAAAACTTACACTCTCTTAAAACTTAAAACTGAGATTAATTAGCATTAATTTAGCAATTTTCAGTGCCTCATCTTCAACATTTGGAATCAACTTTTGTGTTGGCTATCGGTCTGCAAAAAAGAGACAGTAAAGAATGAATGACTGCTTACATACAAATTAGGTTCTTTTGACACAAATTGATGGGTGTAGTAGGAAATCCTACAACACTGTCCTTCATGGACAGAATACAAAGACAGATGCTTAAGCTTCCAGCATTTTGAGATCCTGGGTCTTTCAGGTCTTGGAGTCTTAAGCATAGTTATTTCTAAGTCACTGCCCTTAAAATAATACTGTTCCCTCAAATTTTCTCCAGCTGCCTTCTTTTTGTTTTGCCTTCCCTTATTCACTAGACATTTTTAAAATTTCCTTTGTTTGGAATCTACATTTTTTCACACCCTAAAATTATAGCCTTTGCAATGTGCAATAACTGTAGAAAGTCCCTTCATTGAAAGAGAAGTACATGGTACAATTTTAGCATCATATAATTTCCTGCATAATTGTTAAATCACTTTCTTCATTTTCTCCCTCCCCCTCTCTTTTTCTTTTTTCCCCCTTTTTTAATATAGAGGAGAGAAGGATTTAAAGTGCACATTCAGGGAGAGAGACAGAAAACTTCACTGCCACATAATAACAGGCTACACTGCAACTCAGTCTTATTGCAACAGCAGTCTTACATCAGTCACAAGACTTCCCTGTATATTGCTTCAGCATTGGACTGTACTCAAAGGCACTATTGGTTCACAAATGTAAGTCTCCTTGTGTGTTTGTGACATTATATCCCCAAATATCATATCATAAAAATATTAAAACTGTTCATAACATTTTCCTCTACACCATCTGGGCCTTGCAAGAAAGCTGACATTATCTGTCAAACTAAAGATAACCACATTTTCTCCTCTTTCGTATTGTTAATATTTGTCATCGCAAATTTCACTTTAATGCTCCAATTACATTATGAAATTCTTAGAAACTGAATGGCACTAATGGCTTTCATTATTATTTACACACTTTCTTAATTATAAGGCTCTCCCTCTCATTCAAAACATGCTCTCCCTCATAACACTTGCTCCGATATAAAGCTAATGAATTTTAAACTTTGTATTACATAAAAGCCCATGATTAATTTCCCAGTTTCCCAATCTCTTTGTGATGCACAATACAGAACTCTCCTGCAGTGATGCAGGAAAGGGGAAGGAAGTGTGGAACTTTTATTCCCACCTTAGTGAAAGCAAATAGACATAAATAAATATCTTTTTCTTTAAAATGACATATGTAAATTTAATTGAAAACAAATATGCATAAAACCATTCCTCAGGAGAAAACTAAATATCTCTACATCAGCTGCATGTAGTAAACAGGATAATAATGGCTATTCTTATAATCTTTAATTTTTCATGATAAGATTTTTTTTAATATAGTTCAAGCAAATGAGAGGGTAGAAGTAAAAATACATGTTTGTTACGTAATACATTTAGTATGGTATGCAGTATCACCAAGATCAACCATTTATGTGGTTTTAATTATTCACAATACTGGACTCTCTCACTGATAAAAAAAAAGACAAGACAAAAAAGCCCAAGGTTGTACCAGCACTGCACCAGTTGGATGGCAGTTGTGACAAATATAAATTATTGCACTTCAGACTGCCAAAGGTAATACAATAAACCAGAGCCTAGAAGACTTTGAAAGACATTGTGGGGGCACTGAACAGTCTAGCAATTAAATTCAGAGCTCTCTAAATACTGATCCAGGCTGCAATCTACACAAGCCATCCATGTCTCAATGCGTGTGCTGCCGATAGAAATTGGTTTCCGGCAGCCAAAGGTAAATTTACTGACAGTGATGGGAGAAAGAATGGGTTAGTTAAAAAGTGTGGCAACTCTTTACTCCATTTGCTGGCTAGTATATCTACCATAAGATTGTGGGGGAACCTGTACATTTAAAAAATTTATTTCCTGCCATTCCAAGGAAGTTCCCTTTTATGCCTCTCTCAAGTTAGTAAAGCAGGAGTTAGTATTGATGCAAATATGTACAAGGGATATAGTTCCTAATGGGACAGGAGTCCATCCTGTCATAAATGAATTGATGGATATCCAGCTATGAATGACATATTCATGGGACACCTAGAATGAAGAAGATTTACTTGTCAGAGCCATTTACTTAAGTGTTGTTTTTATATTAACCCCTACTGCTGATCTGCTGCAGATAAGAAAATTAGATTTGTTGTGAGAAAAGCCTTTTCTTTCCAAAATTTGGGTTGTTTTCTTTTTAATACCATACACTTTAAACATCTAATCAGTTTCCAGTGTCATGGAAAACCCAGGAAGCATATTGCATTAAATAATTCCATGGAAGTTCAGTACAATACAACCATACAATGTAACTTCAGCCTTGTGAAAACTCTGAGGGATGGTAACTATATCTTTGGTCTGTATAGTCCTACACAGCAAATAACTTGAAATTTTCTCAGAGCCTGATCCAAGGTCCACAGAGTAAGCTACATGATCCTCCTACTATCTTCATTTAAGCTCTCATTTCAAGGCTGCTACTCATCAGCAATTTGAATTATGAATCTCCCTAACATCAGAGAATGTTCTGTAGTTTAAAAACAAAAACCAAACTCAGATTAATTGAAAATCGGTCTTTCCATTCTCTTTAATGTT
The DNA here is from genome assembly GCF_029582105.1 of Oenanthe melanoleuca. Taxonomy (NCBI): domain Eukaryota; kingdom Metazoa; phylum Chordata; class Aves; order Passeriformes; family Muscicapidae; genus Oenanthe; species Oenanthe melanoleuca. Next base: position 101,102,215 of record NC_079335.1, on the reverse strand, counting down.
GTTTTGCATGCTGTGTATGTTACAAAAAAAAATATTAGGAGTACATTATGAAGCAAAAAGTATAAAATGCTCATATTTTTTCTTTAAATCCATACCTAGAAGCTGAGCTTTAGAGGGCAGGCAGGCTCCTGGCAGAAATTTAACAAGTATCAGATGCAGAAGAGAGAGACACAGATGCAGAAAGAGAGTAGGTCTCAGAATAAAATTAGTTTTCTGATTCTAATAAAATTACTTTGTTTAGCAATCAGAAAAAAAAGGCAACTATTCTAGCTTTAATCAACATGTGATTCAGGGATTCACTATTTTTCCTCAGATATTGTACAGCTGCTCTGTGCAAATGGATAGAGTCCTGAAATCTGTGTTTCTCAAGATTCATCTGCTTTCTGTGGCTATTGCAGTTCGTCTTATTTTGCTTACTCTGGGGTAAAGAGCCCTGGACTAAGATATCTGTAGGATATATCTTTTGTATTCAAAGCCTTCTGGTATTTTGGGCAGAGAATGTGAGGCTGTCACAAAGGGCCAGATTATGATCCTGTCACCTTTACACACCCATAAAGAAATTTCAGAATGCACTCAAAAAGTCCTTGATTGGCATAGGAGATGTCCTGTATGCTCTTGAAAAATTGGACTGTGACCTAACTTCTGTCTTATTTTTTGGTGTTTTCTATTGCAGATAATCTTCCTTAAATTTTAGCGATTAATAAACCACAGTAGCTGCTAATCTTGATGACTTTTTCAATGTAAAATAGTTTCTATGTCAGACACCTTCATAGTTCTCCAATGTTTTACAGGAATAATTGTACCCAAAAGAGTGTAGTCCTTGGACGCCTTCATGTACTATTAGTAATAGCAATTACACAAAAGGAATGAGACATCATAGAGTAAGACACAAACATAATAAAACATCTAGGCTAATCTTTATACAAAAATATTAAAATTACTGCATAATGTTCATAATAATGTCAGAATAGGTGAAATTAGTCACAACTGTGACTAATGGGACACCTAATTTTACCTGTTATATGGCATGAGGATCTGCAGTTACAATCTTATGATCCATTTTTAATGCATACCAGAGTTGTGATAAATTTACAGCCCACAGGATCTACCAATTAATATGACAATTAGGATAAATATATTTTAATGGCATATGGTGTTATCCTTATGCTGTACTTCAAAAGTATTTTTTGAAGTATTTTTGTATTTCAAAAGTTGTAATACTTGCGTCATGAAATTCTAGCTGTTTAAGATAATTAAATGTGTTTATATCACCATATTCCCCCAAAGATGAATTTGACATAGGCCCTCAAGATTTCTTATGAAGAAGAAAAGATTTATAATATTTAATAAATTGAAAGCAAGACAGGCATGGCAAACAGTAATCTTTTTTCAAATCTGTAACTCTGTTACCTGGCCCTGTGATCCACTGCTTGTATGAGCATGTGAGGCATGAAGCCTTCTTCCCATTTGCCTTTTCTGTCTAAGTCAGAAGAGTTTCACAGCTTACAGAAGTAGAAGAGTTGGGATAGGGCAGAGAGAAAGGCAAGATGCCACTATGAAAGCTAATTAGTGGTGGTGGAGAGAAATCTTCTGAAGAAGATTACTTCTTGTTCTTACAATTGATTTTGTTGTTGCATGCTGTGTAAGATCTCTATATGAACCCACAAAAGATGAGCTGTGCATCACCTGAGAAAGCTGCATGCAAAGCAACATCATTAGGCAGATATCAGGTATTGACTTCAAAAATCAGAGCTCTGATCCTGATTTTACCTTTTAATGAATTGATCATTTTGAGAAATTAAACCCTTTTCCTGGTGCCTTTGTTTGTTCTTCACAGCTGCTTCTTCTGATCTTTCTTCTGGCTATTGTAATTCCGAGGAAAGTACTATCCGTCATGATGAACTTCTGTCATGGCAGTCTGCAAAAATGTAACTTCCTATATCCCTGCCTGAAAACAGTCTCGTTGAACATGATGGGAGTTTTAGATTGATCTTGGCAGGAATCTTGTTTGCCAATAATACCATTCTTTTGAAATGTTTTGTATTGATTAACACTGTTTTAAAAAGCACAAATAATAAATTATTCATTTTGATTTATAAAGTAGTTGTAGTAGGGGAGTATTTTCATAAAAATCAGAATACTTAGAAAATAAGCCAAATAAACCCCCAACAAATAGCATTTCCCTGTATTATAAATGTAACATCTTTCCTATAATCATAAACAAAACTAGGAAGCTCTTTCCTGAAATGCCTCAGGAAAGAGATTAGCCCAGCAAACCAGGAAAGCCAGTGAACATCATAAATGACAGCACCTTTATGGAGAACATGCAACTGTTGGCTCCCCTGCATTGAATGCACAAGCACCTCTGACTGTTTATCGTATGATTATATTGAACAAATTGTACTTAATCTGCAGCAGTAAAATTACAATGCTTACCAATTTTTGATAGAATTGCACATCACTTGAGGACCTAGGACAAAACCAAGACAGGCCCAGTCATTTGGAAATACTGCAAATCATGCCCTGCTATGGAGAATGGCATACATTAGTGAGATGAATTTAAAAAAAATAAACGCTGCAGTAAAACCCTAGGTGTACTTAGATGCATCTCTCACTCTCATTGTTTGTACAATAGTTTGTACGTCAACCTATATTTTCTGTGTAGTGCCTTCCTCCTACTAGGAGTGGCAGCTTTTAAGCTTGACTGCAAGGATGGGGCAGGTACTGAGCCTTGTATACCTGAGTATCACAGCCAAAAGTGGTGTGCTAATTTCCAAAACAATAGCTGGGGTGTCATAGTAGGGCAACCAGTAAAAGCATCACAAACTCCTAAATAGCAGAGATCTTTCTTTCAATTGCAGTGCCTAACAATTTTTTCAATTTGTGAGTATTTGTGCAGTGTTCCCTGTAGGCCTTTTGTCAGCTTCTGTGGACTGTTTTGCTGATGCTCCTTAGCACACATGTTGATAGCAAGCCGAATTAAAAGCAGACAGCATTTCAATGCCAGTCTTCTCCAAGACCTTTAGTGAACAGCTGTAAGAGAGGTAGCCAACAGCTGCCTCACGTCTAGAGCAAGATGCCATGTCAGGAGTGACAAAAATTTAGATTTTCTAGTGATTCAGGATTTCACTTACAAATTATGATGACCCACCTTGTGCATCCCCAAGATCCATGATTTATGCTGTTTGCCTCCTCTCCATCACCCTTTACCTCCAAAAAATAAATTATTTCAGATTTTCTTTGCCCTTCTATTCCTCCATGTTACTGTTCTGTGTCCCATGGACTCTCCTTTCTGATTTTCTTTTCCTTCTCTCCATATTCATGCCGGAGGCATCATATATCATGATGAGGTTGGTTCTCTAATCAATCATCTGACTCATTGCTTTATGGCAGAATATTGCCATGGCGAATGACTAATATGACTGTAGGATTTCCAAATGTCATCTTATAAGATCTTACAGACTGCCTATTAACTATTTTTTAGCCTTGCCAGGATTAGCTGTGTAGCAAAATCAAACAGAATAATTTAGCATAATAAACTAATTTCTCAGCAGCTGATTTCTATTTATAGGTATAGCCTAAATAAAATAGTATAGAACAAAATATTTCTAAACTGAGAAATGCTCCATTTATGAACAGTTTTTTCTATGATATTTAAATGTTTATTTGCACAGTGAGTGACCAAAAATAGTAGCTGAAACTTTCTACTTTTTGGAAGATTGCAATTGATATTTACATTCATGTTATGATTAATTATAAAAGAAACATGTGAAACTTCCAAGACACATAGTTAGATGCACTGTGTTTGTTGATTTTTATTTATGCATACAAAATACTTTTCCCTCCACATTACAATTTTGTGATGAGCTAAGCAATGGAACAGCGCATCTCCGTGAAAATGAAGCTAATATTTGTCCTTTCAGTTAAATGCAGTTCTTCTATAATAGCAAATTAGTTTTATTTTAGATTGACATAAAAAAACCACACCTTTCAATAAAAAGAATTTTTCCCCTAATAAGAATTACCACAGAAAGCAGTAAGAATGTAGGATGTGCAAGGAGAACTGTAGATTATTTTAAAATCTGACAAGATACAGAGGATGTTTTGCTGCTAGCCTAATGATGCCAGTCCAGTATTATTTAAAGACACGTATCTTAGTTCTATTTTTCTCTTCGTCTTCTTCTTCTTTCTAAGCTCATGGAATTACAAACATTCTCACCCATTTGCCTTTTTCAAATTCCTGCACTGAAATGAACAAAGAACTTGGTAATCACAGGATTTTTATACTTTCTCTGGGTAATCAACTATTACACTCCCATAGTTTGACCATTCCTAAAAACACAATAGTATTTGACCATCTCTTGCACAAAACTAATTTCAGCATTGACAAATTTCCCAGATATCCATGTATAAATACTTACTGACACCTTCTTGATCAACTCCTCTGGTCACCTTGCCACTGATGGTAAAATGACATTGATGTGAAACAAGCATCCTCAGCAATACTGTGAGAATGGTGAAGTGCTGGGGATGATAATTCTTTGCTGGTGATTGTCAGTGAATTAGCAAGAAGCATTATCTTGGGTATAAAAGAACAGAGCCTATAGCTAGAGAAGGAGATACAACATCAAATTGGGAAGTGTACTGTAAAGATTGGTGTTAGAAAACTAATTAATAACATCACAAGACCTTAAACTAGCTATTTTCATTGACACAGCTTGTTCGATCATCAGATTGCATAGATGAGAAACTTGCTCCTGTTACTTGCGTGTTTGTGGTGTCAAACCCAATTAGTGTTTCTGCAGATGAATTTTCATTCATTAGAGTTGGAGAGCCAAGTAGAAAAAAAACAGTGGGACTGAATGTGTTTCCTCTTCATAAGCAGACTTTTCTCTGCTCGTAGGTGTCACAAGTATGAGAAGCATACACTAAGATTGGCTCTAGTGGCAGACACAGTTCTGTCCCTTCTCCAAAGCCCTGCAAGGTTTACTTTCTCTAACACCCAGCCTTCAGCACAGAAACAGTAAGGAGTTCCACCATATTAACCTGAAAAATCCAACACAACAGGAAAAACTCCACTTGTCTACTCAACCAGTGCTAATTTGTTGACAGCCCTCATGTCAGCCAAAACAGGGAATGTCCTCCATCAGTCTGCCCATGTTTCTTATTCATTCTGTGTATGTGGGTTTTTTTCTCCTCAAAGCTCAATATGTAAAGATAAATCACTGCTGACTCCATCCTGTGGTACCACTTTAGCATGTTCACATCAGGTTACCCTATCTTACAGTACAGTAAGAGTCACTTCACTACTAATATTTCCTCTAAGCTCAGGATCTGGTTAAAGAGAGTAGAATTTTGGCAGCAGGGATGAAATCAATGCTCTGCTGAATTCATGCCATTGATTTCACCTGAGCCTAATTTTTACAACTCACCTTTATATGTAGGTTATACAATGCTAGCTAAGTTTTAAAACTGCTTATTTCCTGTTATATACTGTTTTAACCTCATGCACTGTATCTAATACACTGCCTTAGGAAACTGATGATATATTAAGTCTATGTGGTTGTCTCAGTTTTTAAGGGTAAATATTGCAGTCATTTTTTTTTAATCAAGTGTAAAACTTTCCAGGTGTTGAATTTGTAGTGACATTTGCAATGTTCCTGAAGCATTATAAGGGAAATCTGTCAATTTTAAGTAGAGATCATCAATAAGATTTGAGAAATATTATATTAAAATTTATATCTCAAGCCCATGATCCTGACAGAGCTGATACTTAGTACATACTCAGTCATCCTAATTTTTATCATTTTTCCTATTCTGTGAAAACACTACTGATCTTGTTTTGACCATCAACTATACAAGCAAACTATTAAACTCCTCATTTAATAAGACAGTAATTTTATAATGGGATTTAACACTCTAGGTGCAATGCAGTCAACATCAAACACTGAGTTAAATCTCTTGCACTAGAATTCATATTTGTCATCAGAAGAGGGTAAAAGGGTTTTTTTCATTTTTAAAGCATCTGTGGCTCATGATTGCAAAGGTTGTATATTCAGGAGCATGTTTTAAATTAACTTGGGGTGCTGCTAAAGAAACCTACTCCCTGCAGCTGAAATGAAATTAGGTTGCTTTCTTTCAGTTTTTTAACAGACAGATAATGTGAATGTTCAGTTTTGCATCTGTTATTCAATTGCTTCTTTATTCTGAGTCATTGGGTAACCTCCAAAAATAGTTCAGTTTTCTTGAATTAGCTGCACAGTGTTATAGATCATGCAGACAGAAGAGCCTATTTCCTTGCTTCTGCACAGCCAATGTGCTACAGGGCTCCTGTATCAGCTGAGTTGTTGCAGTGTATCTTAATTCTAACAGATGTTTCTGCCGGCTTCTCTCAGAGCCAAAAGAGAAAATAAAAGAAAGACAAGCAATGGATCACAGGCCAAAACAATTGCTCGGTTCCAACAATACAACACAATGTCCATGGAGGTGGACTGGGAGAAAAAAAAAGTTTGTTTTTCTCAGGTCAGTACCCAGCAGCTAGAATAGGAGGTGATATCATTTTTGTAACAGAAGAACTGTCTGTCTTGCACACAAACCCCAGTTTTTGATGGAGTCAGAAACTTTGATGCCCAGCTGTCCCAGTGATGTCCTGCAAACAGGAGTCCAGGAATGAAGAAATTAATTTATTTTCTTTTTTCTGAAATACTGTTATATTATTTGGGTTCAGTAGTAGGCATTCTTCCAAGATTATTTACTTGGGTGAATTAGATTCTCTTTAGTTTTGCTTTTTTAACTATGCAATAGGTGTTGAGAGAATAAATTTCCAATAAAAAATAGCCTCAGCTGGCTGGTGAGACAAGAATGGCAGTTGGAAAAATTAACGAATATTAACATATAATTTAATCAATAATGGAATTTGATCAAAGACAAAAAAATCAATCATGAAATTAGAAAGTATTTTCAGATGAATGATAAGTTACTGTTGTCAATCCAAGCTTTGCTGAGAAAAAAGACCAATTTGAGAACAAAAAAGAATGATGTGTTGGAATTTCATGTGCACCCTATAAGCACATTTGTGGGAAATCCTAGCATTTTCCATGTAATTCTGCAGAAAAAAAGAGAAATATTTGTGTCTCATATTCTTCTTTCTAATGTTCTAAGAGGGCCACAATATTAACAGGATATAAGACTACATATTTTCTGGTAAGAAGAAACACAGGCTATTTTCCACATGTGTATCAGGCCTTCCTGAAAGGATTTGTTGTTAGTGTTTGATATCAGTTGCCATAAGAAAGCTTTCCCTTATCTGTCCAATTTTGCAATGGCCCTGTCATGAACTTTGATCTCCTTTTCTTTCTATTTATCTGTCCAAAGGAACTGGGAAATAGAAGGAATCATACTTCACTTCCATCACTAAAACCAGGAAGCCCTTTTCTGCTGGGCTGGAAGCAAGGATGGCTTCATCCTGGAGTGAATTAAATACTTCCCTCCAGGACAAAGTTCAGCTATGCATTCCCTGAGAAGTTTCTTCTCCCACTAGATAAAAGCCTACAAAAATAAGATGTCTCCTGAGGCTTACTGTGCAAGGATTGAAGGGTGAGGTGATGGAATCTTTTCATTTCACTGCACTTAAATTTCCTGTAAAGGTGGGGTCATTTGAGAAATGTGCACACATACACGTGTAGAAGTCAGTGGAGTGGATCTGATTCTACCAGAAGCCCACTTTTGATCCTGAAGTGCACTAAAATAATAGTGAAATAATTCTTTATAAGCTCTTTCCTCACACTAAACTTAAGATATTTTTCCTTATCCATACAAATGATCAAAATTCAAGTGTATGAATTTTGCTAACAATACCCCGTAGAATTTTGATGCCATGGTGAGGAGTATTCATTTTCTAGTGTTAAACATCTCCATTTGAATTCCACCGGCATTGCAATAGAGGCTCAATTGTTTGCCAGCACTCCGTGCTTTTTGTACTTTTATGTCAAATCTGAGTCTTCTTATTTCTAAGGTAATCACTTTTCACTTCATATGAGAGCTTTCCTCTGCTTTTTTCATTGTCATAATTCTTTTCTGAAATATCCTCTAAACCCATAGAATCTTTTCTTAAAGAAAGCGACCTACAGTTCTATAGGGGTCACTCCAGGTGCCAAAGTATTTGTGAGTCACATAACAACATATCAACATGTGTCTTTACTGTTCACAAGTACCTAATGATTCATAATTAATATTTTTACCCACAAATGCACCTTGTCTGTATAATAATAATAATAATAATAATAATAACAATAACAATAACAATAACAATAATAGTAATAAACCTGTATATTGATGTATCTTTTGCCATCTTATTGGTATTAATGCACAAATCCTCTGAGGTCTGTCTAGGAAGCAAGAGACATTTTTTGAAAGAATGCCAAGTTTTCAAAGTTCTACTTCAAACCAAGGTTCACAAATATTTCAAGGAAAAGGAGAAACAGACATGAGAGAAAGTGTGGACAATTCCTACTGTCCTGGGGTGACGTCGCAGTGGTCTGTATCCCCAAATCGTGTGTGTTGCTCATGTCTGGAGGGTTTGTTTCGTCTAGCCAGGCAGCATCCCTCCCTGCCGGCAAGCCGCCCCTCGCTCTGCCTTGCTGCTGCTGCTGCTGCTGCTGCTGCTTGGCTTGGCTTGGCTTGGTAGTTTTGCTTTGCTGCTGCTCGCTTTTCCCCCTTCCCTTTTTTTGCTTGGCTTTAGTTTTCCTTATTAGCTAGGAATACCACTGGACATCAAGAAATCCCCGGACGTCTGTTCATGACAAGAAATACGCGTTTCTGCCCTTCCCAGCGCTGGAGACGTTCCGAGCCAGTACATCTACTCGGACGGGTGAAGTTTTTCCTGCGTCACCCGTGGTTGTTTTTTTCTTCCTTGTGTTGGGGAGTGGTTTTTTTTTTCCTGTATGTTTGCTAAATAAACGTGTTTTTTCCATTTTTCCCCTGAGGAAATCCTTCCCGAACCCGGTGGGGGGAGGGGGAGGAATTTGGGGAGTTTGTTTCTTAGGGAGCTCCTCTTGGAGATTCTTCCCCTAATTTGTCCTAAACCGGGACACCCACAAAAAAGTTTTGACTGCTCTCCTTGGGATCTTCACAGTCTCCCAGTGACAAGTAGTTCATTTGTGGAGGATCATAGCCTGAATCTAGCAAAGCCCTCTGATTTCCTTTCCCTCCCTCTTCTGTGATAAGGACCAGCAGATGATTAAGATGCAATTTTCTTTTTCAAGAACAGTTGAACTCTTTTTGCAGACCTTCTACTATTTTATTATGAGGCATATATAATGTATTTTCGACACAAACATTTGGAACAAATGTTTTCTTTGTCTATATAACCGTATATATACATTAATATCAAACATGGGAAAGTCCATAATGCAGTAAGGTTTGACTTTAATCTTCATACAAAACACAATTTTAAGTGAAAAAGCCAAAATGGCCTTATCTTGAAACAGTTTGTTTTGAATATTTAGAAATCAGTGACATTCTTAGCCTGAAGTCAATACCCTTTCGTATAATCTGGTTGTATGCTCTGTTCTTCACTTTTTAACTTTTTTCACATTACAGTTTTCTATATTTTTCAATTTTTTTTTGTTTCAGATTGTAAAGCAAAAGATGGAAGGAAAATGAATTCATGTCAAAGATTGAGCTCTAGTGAAGAAGTTGATTGTCTCTGGAGAGTGTTAGTGAGAAAGCTCTCACTAACTGGCTTTCATTTTGTGAAAACTAATCATTGCTAAATGACATTTTAAAATCTTGCATGTGCAATCATGTATTAGGTAACCTCCATTTAAGGCTGGAGGAACATGTGAAATAGTGTAGGAGAAAAACTTGGTGTGGATCTCTACTCATCTATGTGATCAATTTTATAACATATTCTTCAGATAAGGAAGTTGGTAATACAAGTAGGAAGTCAGTGGAGCTCTTATAGATATGTCTAAAGGTTGACACCTCCCAGAAGGATGCTCAGAGCACCAGAATGAAAGTATTTCAAACAACCTCATCATGTTTCAGATAAAGGAAAGCCTCTTGGTTTTCTTTCTGATTTTCACTCTTTTTTTGGCACAGGAGCATATTGAAAGGCTTACAAGTGTGCATATGTACCTGCAAAAACAGGCACAAGCATGACTTAAAAGCTCCCCCTCCTTTTCTTGCTTAATCGTGTAATTCCAGGCATCATGCAAACATCTGTCAGCACAGCACAGCACAGCATAGCACAGCACATAATACAGGAGTGATGTCATCTTTTCCATCCAGAAAGAAGCTCTGGCTCTGTGGATCCCTGAGCACAGGAAGCGCAGAACCAGAATTCCTGTTCATGGCTGGTGCTTCCAACACACGGCTCTGCAATGTCTCTGAGACACAGAATACACTGTACTGAATGGTGCTAAAAGGCAGACAAGAGTCCTCCTAAACTCTCCGTAAATCTTTACTAACACTGTCAGCCAGAGATCTTGCCATACGTGTCATGAAATCACGTCTTCTATCTCCCGTCTGAAGCGTCTTATTTCTTTTTTTAATGGAAAGCATTCCACAGGCTTATGTAGGGTAGCACATGTTGGTGTATCAGACATGGAATGAGATTTAGAAGCATGAATTATGCTGATGGGAAGTATTTCTGGGCCTGCTTTTTGATAGCCTCCTCTTTTATTATTTATCTTTTAAAGAAAAAAATTTGCCATTTGTCAAACTTTACAAGAGCATTACTTTTCATAATTTGTAAAAAGTTCAGCACATCAGAAATATTAAAGATAATGACAACATCTTTTCATATCTTTTAAATTAGCTGATGTTGGAACCCTCAAAACTGGGAGTTTTGAACTTTCTGTGCTGCCAGGTACTGACCCCCAAAAGAACACTGCTTCTGATCTGAAGCCTTGGAGAAGGCTTCCAAAATTGAATAATAAAACTAGAATCACTGGTGTGTAGTTTGAGTAGAAGTGTGCAATGTCACGTGGTGAAAGATTTAAAAATTGGGGGTTTAGAATATAGTAATAAGGGAAAATGGAGATTTTAAGGGGGAAGTTTTCTTTCTTTTTCACCTTCTTCTTCTTGCGTCTAGGTAGTACTTTTTAATTGGATAAAAATTGTCACATTGCAGGTCGCAAGTGTTTGGTCATCGGGTAAAAAGTAAAAATAGTTTAGGTATTAGTTTTTAATTGAACTGTTTAGCTTTAAAAGCCCTTATAAGGAAAAAATATATTGCCATTTCTTCATTTTTAGCTTGTTAGCTAGAAGTGCTGTAGCATTCATTGTAACGTAAATAAAAATTAATAAACAGCTGAGTCCGAACACAAAATTTCATCTCTTGTGCTTTTAATCCTGACTCTGACTAAAGAGAAAAAGAAGATAGAAAGCAATAAGCTTGTCTTTAAACAGTCTTAAGTCCAAAACCATTTCCTTTACTTTCCAGAAGTAAAATGTGTTCAGATTTCTGAATTTAAAATGTGCAATCTGACTTGAAGCTTTATTTTTTTCATATGTCCAGTGCAGCTATAATAGCCATATGCACATATTTTCAGTTAAATTCCAACTATTTTTTTAACAATTTTGAAAAGCTGAAAAATTTATTTCATACCCAAATCTACCACCAAAAAAAATGGCAGAGCCAAGAATTGATAAGTTGATGAGATCTATATTTCAGCTTTTAACACATTTCTCTGGGTAATTTCCTGAAAAATGAAGAAACGCTCTCTGAAACTGTGCATCTCAGCTGGGTTTTTCCCCCCTTCCATTTTGCTTTGAGAGAGCAAAACAATATACAGAAGCTATATTCAAGGATACTGCTGAGTTATTGAACTTGTATAACACATAACCTTAGAAAAGAAATCTATCAATATTTTGGCTGGCAGTAGTCAGTATGTAAGGCTGAAGTACAGTCTAGCATTGTATCATAATGACTGACTGATGATTTCTTTAATAACAAAACTGTAGATATCAATACACCATTGGCCACAGATGCACAAAGAATAGGCTTCTACAAAAAAATACTGCTGTGTTCTTCAATTTCTGTTCTGGTTTAAAAATTATATCAAATATAAGCTTAATTTAAAACAGAATATAAAATTGGACACATGTCCTAATAATTTCCATTACCTTACAGATAATATATTGTTAATATGTAATTGCTGCTGATATCAGGATTTTTCTTCAGGCATTTTATTCAGTACTTATTATGTCCACTATTTAGTTTTACTATTTACCTAATTCTCCCTAGTTAGCTTTGTTCTTTTCTTTTTTCCCAGCAGGACAAATTTCCTTACAAGTCTTTACTATCAATTTTTTTTTTCAATTGTTCATTGTCACTGATGTTTTATTAGTCACAGCTTTTTTTCCAGTTTGTGCCAAATTCCTTTTATTTGCCTCAGTGGGCTTATTACACCAGCCAGATGCTAAAATATCAACACCCTCAATTAGGAACACCTACAAAACATTTTTTAATGTAGGAAACCACCATGCTGGCACAATGAAAAACAAGCTTAGGGCTCAAAAACACATTGAGTTGGGTTGCAATACAGGATGTGGCCAGAAATGCGTATTCTATCACCTGTTGAAGCCGGATGGGGCAGTGGCACATATTATCTGCTAATCGGCCATCTTTAAGACAAGATGGGGCAATCATCTTTATCTTTTCCACAACCCATCCTCCCTCCAGGAAGATATCATGTGCTGCTGGCCCATTAAGTCCCACTGTATGACTGATAAAATTACATCATCCCATTGGGAGACGCTCCAGCCAGGGGGAGGAGCCAAGCCTTTCCTACCTAGATAAAAACTGAGATTTTGGACACCAAGATACCTTCTTTCCACTGGATTCTAGAAAAACACCTGACCTTTCCACATCATCTCTAGACCTTCAAAGGAAAACTGCACCCTTCTACAGGACCACTGCTTCAACTGAACCACATCTGCCACTGCAGATGGACTGTAACCACCATTTAATTGGACTGCTACCAACACCCTGACTGATGGGGTGTCAGGTTGTATTCTGACTCTGTCAGTGTTTTGGGATTGTTCTTTGTAATACTGTATTTCTATTTTAATTTTCCTAGTAAAGAACAGTTATTCCTAATTCCCATATATTTGCCTGAGAGCCTCTTAAATCCAAAATTAGAATAATTTGGAAGGAGGGGGCATACATTCTCCATTTCAAAGAGAAATTTCTGCCTTTGTTGGCAGACATCTGTCCTTCAAACCAGGACACACATGATGCACAGAAAGGGATGTATACAAATAAATGTAGTGAGATGGTAACTGTACATTGAAGGGTAATTAGGTATTTAAAAGATTCCATGGTATATTGCCATCACATCTGTCCACAATCTTTTCAGAAAATACGCATGCACACTTCATATTTTTCCTCAATATTTTTAGTGCTAGGCTTTTGCCAAAGCACCAAAATTCTTAATTTGTTAGTAAAAATGTGCTCTTTACCTTTCTATTGTACCACATAAGTAAAGTATTACTCTTCAGGAAGTGGCCACTTTTTATTTATTTATATATTTTTGTTGTGAAATGACACCACCACACACATGCACAGTCTCTTGCTTTAGATATAGCATGGCCTAAAATGTTAATTAATACTGCAAAACTGGTTCATCTCCCTGAGCAACTAAAAAGCATCTTGTGCTGTGATATACTCTTCTTCTTACTTTTTGTTTTTACTTTTAAGCCTGTCTTTTCATTTGTGACTTAAACGTGTAACTCCATTACATGACCTTTCCAGTTCCAGTTAAACTCCTAATTGATGGAGATGGCTCTCAAAGCATTATACACAGGAAAAATGAAGCAGAGAGCACACTGTGAATGGCAGTAGTAGCGTACAATTGCAGAACTTAATTTCCAGCTTACCAACTAAGTGTAGCCATATATTTTTCACTTCTTGTCATGGCCTCTCAATTTCCAGTGCAATTGTTTTTTTTTAATTTACTGAGCAGTATTACATGCCATATTGTAGCACAATGACAATGAAAAATTGCACTTGCTACATGAATTATATATGCTGGTTTCAAATCCTCAGTGAAAAAAACAGAAATGGACAAAAGTGCCTTAAGTGGTGATCTAAAGGTTACTTGATGTAGCTTATTAGTCTTGGCAAGAAAAGTAGGCCTCATGTGAAAGGAGACAGAAAGCATTAAAGATGCTCCAGAACAGAACAGCCTCCCTGAATGCTGTTCCTATTGAAGAGAGCGGCCAGTGGGAGAAACTTGCTACACATGAATTGCACTGCCAAGTGTCAGAGGGTGTCCAAGAAAGTTACAAATTATCTGAATTGTGGGAAAATAAAGAATGAAGAGTGATTTCACATAAATTGTTGCTCTAAACTGTCTCAGTGCCTTGCAGAACGCCCTTGACTGCCTAAATACAGTCAGCAGGTGACAAGTAAGGCCTACAAACACTAACAGATCATAATTGCGTGCTGTCTCACACTACTACTTTGGGAAGCCAAAGCTGTCTTCTATACAGGCTAGATTTTCCAGTGGAGTTCCCAAGTATTGCCATACAGAGACCTAATCTGAGGCTGACACGGAGGGGTGGGCCAACTCAAAAGGAGTGGGAATGAGCCAAATTTTGTGGTCTGCTACTGATAGCAACCTCTATGGCTGTGAAATCAGAGAAATGAGAGATCCTAGACTATCCTGAGGTTGTGATAAGGACTCATTGCTAAAGGCCAGTTTTTAAAGATATTTAACAGAAAATCCAAATCCTGTTACTTCCTTTGCAGTATGGGATTCCCGCTGTTAAAAAGCACTGCTTTCAACCACATGTGGAGTCTCTCATAGAGGTGCTGAAAGACCACATTTCAAACCAGGCTTGGTTGTGAAAGTGACTCCATAACGAGAGATGCTGGATCCTGTTATGATGGCAAACAATTCAAGCTCACTGAAACTAGGACTTGTTTTTTTTTACTCAGATATTTAACTAAAATAGAAAAGTAACTGGTTGTTTGTTTTCCTGTTTTTACTTTGCTCCTATTAGTATCATCAAAATTATAAAAATCAGGTGTATCTTTTAAACTGATCACATTCAATCTTTAGCATGCATTCTCCCTTATTTCCAAGATAAATGAGTACTACAGAGTTGAAGGAGCATTTGGATGTTGCTCTTTGTCATATGGTTTACTTTTAGGTACTCCCTTTGAGGAGAAGGGAATTGGAGTCAGTGATCCTTGTGGGTCCTTTCCAACTCAAGATAGTCTATGAGCACAACATGATTACAATGAGCTTTGAAACATAATTAAAATGCAATCATATTAATGAAAAATTGTACTATGGGCAATAGCAGACTACCAGAGTGTAAGATACCTGAACCATCTACACTACCAGGTCTTATGCAAAGAAATAGTTTCTCAGAAGAGGTGCTAATTGAAACTAAAACAACTTAATTTTAACAAGTACTTTTATGTAAATATAAATATATATATATATATATATATATATATATACTCCTTGTTAAATCCTTTTTCCTGTCAAGTGTTTTCAGTAGCCAAAAAAATTCATTGCAAGACCCTGGCTCTGCCTTTCTTTGGCTTGGCTTCTAAAACATTCTTCATGTGATGAAAGATGACTTTCTGTATCATGAGAAAAGACAGTTATTGTGGGGGAGAAACCACCTAGAGGGAGCTTTGGCTTACCAGTGATACCCATATAGTTCCTGCTGTTTCTTGTTGACTGGTTTGCTTTTCCCTGTTATTGTTAGACCCAGTGGGAGAAAATACTCAAGTGGTCTTGGCTGGGAATTAAATAAAACATATATCTCACTTGCAGGAGAGATATCCCTCAAGGCTCTTTCACTAAAACGGACAGGCTGACACATCAACTCCCTCTTTTATCCTATCCCTAGATCACAAACAAACTTGGAATGCTACTAGCCTTTTTATTAAGTTCAGACATATGTCCACAAAAGAAATTAGAGAGGATTAAGAAACTTCATGTAAAAATGTGGAATAACTTTGTTCACTGATTTATATTGTGTTTGGATTTACTGTTTGCTAGGAAAAACAAAAACTTTACATTACTCAATAACTAATGTCGACACATCTGGTTATACAAACTCAGCATTCTGAGTACCAATATGCTTTCTGTTGCTTAATAAATGTAGAGGGCTCTTCAGAGTTCAAAGGGGCTAAACAAGATTTTGAGCTTATAATGGGAGATACTCTGTCATGGTTTCACCCTAGCCAGAAACCCAGCCATACACAGCCACTAACTCACTCCCCTTCCTACCCACAGAATCAGGGAGAGGATCAGAAGAGTAAAAGACAGAAAACACATGGATTGAAATAAAGAATTTTTAATAGGGAAAGAAAAAGCTGTGCACAGAAGCAAAGCAAAACAGGGAATTCATTCAGTGTTTTATATGGACAGGCAGGTGTTAAGCCATCTCCAGCAGAGCAGAACCCCATCACATACAGAAGTGACTTGGGAATACAAATGGCATGACTCCAAACATCCTCCTCTTCCTCCTTCTTCCCCCCACTTCATAGACTGAGCATGATGTCACATGGTTTGCAATGTCCCTTTGGTCAGCATGGGTTACCTGTCCTGGCTATATCTCCTCCCATTCTCCCATTCACCCCAAACCTCCTGTCCAGCATGGCAGTAGGAAAAGCAGAAAAGCCTCTTGGCTCTGTGTGAGCCCAGCTCAGCAATAACTAAACCTCTCTTATCAACCATGTGTTCAGCACAAATCCAAAACACAGCCCTACACCAGCCACTGTGAAGAAAATTAGTTCTTCTTCAGCTTAAGCACTTTATAAATTTATTAATCTATTTATCTGGCTACTCTCCAGTCAGTAGCAGATCCTCCAAGACTGTCTTCTTAACTCTGACTTGACACAGGAGGTAAAGGAGAACCTCGACATTGCACATCTGCTCCATTTTATGCCTTTTATTTTACATAATTAATTTTTCTTTCCTCCACATACCACATGTTCCTTTAGTTGTCCCCCAAACTGAACTCCAAAATCAAATGAACAAACCCACTCCCTAGATAAATTACTTAACTATTTCTAATGAGTACCAGCTGATCAGCATATCCAAGTAACTAAATGAAAGTATATATAGTATTTTTGCCAAAAGTGCAGTTCAGGGAAAGACAAAGTCAGGGAAAGAAGGCAGCAGAGGTATCAGTCACAGCTCACAGTGCAGCATGATTACGCACTTTTATAATGGATAGCAAGACTACTTGTAATTAAAACACTTTGTTACAAAACTGCCTCCAGCAGAGATGGAACAGGTTCTAGTCTTTGTGTTTAGAAGAAAGGTAAATTCATACTATTTCTCTTCCAAATATAACAGTAAATTTCATTTAGGAAAAAAATGAGTGATGAAGAAACACATTAAAAACTCTCCATGAAAAGTCCCAATTAACAAAAACCTATAAACAAGACAAATCGCAGTCATTCGTATAAGAAAGGAAACTTGTTTTTATGGAAAACTCTTCTGCAATCACAGAAAATTCTGCATAATGACAGCTGTGCAATAAACTTCAGCGTGTGGTATATAGCATGCTCAACTCCACTCTATTGCTCACTACTCTCTCAAGGCTACTCCTAAGCTCCTACTTTCTTAGCCTGTGCAGCTGCAATTTGCTCCCTTGATGAGAATGCATTAGCAAGGAGTTTTTAAGCACATTGTTTGCTTTGCGGGTTCCTCGAACCATACAGCAGCAGGGATGGATGGTACTCATGCTATGAGAAGCTACTCAGTATTTAATTTCTCATCAGTGATAATGGTTCAACTTCACACTTTACACCTTGCTCTGAACATGCCAATTTACTTACAGACATTTTGGCACGTATCACTAAAGCATTCAAGCAGTTGTCAAAATACTACTTTTTCTTTTCAAACATATGTGGGGTTAAAAAGCTATACTACCTCCATTTTAAATTACAGGAATTGAGACTCAGATTGGAAAAAAAGCTAAAGAGACATTCTACTTGTTTGGAGAGTTTGAATGTACCTAGTATCCAAAGGCATCATTTATATCCAAAGTACATGTCTCCCAGATTTCATTTGATGCTGAGTCCTTCAAATGCTTACATAGATCAGACCCTCAAATTTCTGTTGAAATGAACCTTTTACTCCCAGTTGAAAGAATGGTTTCAGTTGCTGCTGCAGTTGAATTTGACAGTCTTCGTGCCTCTCCCCTCACAGTTACTGCAGCTTACATGGAAGCTACTGCACCTTCAGCCAAGAGGAGTAAGTAGCCACATGAGTAGTATGGCTCCTGTTCAGTGCAAGATAGAAAAGGCACTTTAAATCCATTACAGAAGCAGCCAGTGTCACACTACTGTAACTTTCACATGGTTGGTGACTGAATCTCTGTTAAGGAGACATTTAATACAACATTTTGTGGTACTGTTCAGGCTGGCACTTGTAAAAGCTTCACTGTCTTTCTCTGGTTTTCATATTGCATCAAAACAACATGGCAGGCGAAAGGAAAAAAAAGCTTTCAGGAAAACATTTAACGGCGATAATGTTCTACCTCTATTTTCAGTTCATCTGTATAGTCCCCAGTTTCCCAACTGGTGAGGCAAGGCATTAGTGGATATACAGCATCCTAAACTGCACAGTTTATTTGTTGCTATATCAGAACTGTTCTTTGTAATGAACAAAGCATGAGTCCAGAGGGAAAAATTTCATCATGCAATTGAAGTCTATTTTGCAAAGAGTAAATTATTCATGTGCTGAGCAGGGAGAGGCTAATTAAAGTGACACAGGCAAAACTAATTCTGTCACTTCCTAGTGGAAGTCTTGTAGGTTACTATTGTTAGGTGCAGCAACACTAAAAATGATTAAACAGTTGCTTGGCTGGGATGGGAGGAACTTCACAGAAGTTTCAAAAAAACAAAGCTTGTATCAAAGGGCCTTGAAGAGCCTCTTAAGGTTTTGGAAATAGTGCATGTGCATGAATTCAAGTGTCATGCTTTGTTGAAAGTTCCTGATTGTGACCTTGACTTCCTTCTCATTGCACTCTTTATTCCATCATCATTCTCCATGCACAGCTAATCACAGCCTCCAAACCTGAGAGTTATCACAAATCCATTGTTCTTCCTTAGTATCCTAATGTTCATCAAAACCCAAGTGTAGCAAGCTTATTCTGACAACTCTTAAGGTACACGCCAATATAATTTATATAGCTTTCTGGCCTTTTCCTATTTTCTCCACATCTCATTTTTGGGCTTGCCTGCAGAGTGATTTCTTATTATCCAGACTGTTCCCTCACTGTCTCCCCTTCTGTCACTGCTAGTGATTTAGAAATCCCACTTAGCTCCCCTCACACCTTTACTAGGATGGGACTGAAACCCACCTTCCTCATCATTGCCTGCAGAAGCAGAACTCTACTTAGGATAGAGGCCTGTATATATCAAACTCATTTTCTGCTGAGCATAAAACAGAATAAATGGCTTTTTCTTTGTCAGAGGGTTCAAAGTAAATTGGTCAAACAAAGTACCAACAGAAGTAAACACAGCTGTTTGCTTGTCAGTGACTTGACTGATCAACCATTTCAATGAAATTAAGACCAATTGCAAATCTCTGCGGATAATTAAATATGTTACGGGCAGAACCACATGCTAAAGAGCTCATAAAACACACATATTATGTTAGTGAGAAAGCTGTGACCTTCCAAAAGTCCTCATGAGAAATGAGGCACATATGATCTGTGCATGTCAGATATTAACATTGTGAGCCAAAACTCTGAACAGCATATTATGACATAAAAAAACCCCAGACTCAAGGGGCGGAAAATAAATAGTCTGCTGCTATTTCCTAAACAGATCCACAACACTGCGAAGACTGGCTGCTTGAACTCACTGTACAGCTGAAGCTTCAGACAACTCAAGTTTTTGGAGAATTTTAAAAATTTTGTAAAAACATGAGGAAAATTAGAAAAAAAACCCTACTGAAACTAAAAGAGATCTCTTCTGCACATGTCTGAGCAGTAGTTATAAAATATGTAATTTTACTCATGGGAAGAATAAAAATGCACATCTCTAAAACAATGGCCATTTTCAAAGATCTAATTCAGGTCTTCAGGGAAATGAGGCTTTGAAGGAAAGTCTGTCAGAATGGTTTTTCTACTAGCTTAGCTTTAATAAGGGAAAGCCAGACATAACTTTTGCCTAGGTTTGTTCTTAGAAACAGCTGGATGGCATTTAATGAAATTCCAATGAAATTTAGCCCAAAGCATACACTTTGGAAAGTCTGTGTTGAGAGAATGGCAGAGGATTTGGTAGAACTATAAATAACTGAAATAAGAGAGGGTTTTATTTACAATTGCTGTTGTTTTTTAAAGGGTAGTATATGGCTGTGCTACCTGCTCCACCTACAGCAGTATCTGGATGCCAGTGGCCATGAATCAGCTTTAGGGATTGTCTTCCTCATGGTGCAAGAAACGTAGATTCTGAAGAAATGCTGTGACCATTTTAGGCCAGTGCTTTGAGGGCTGTACTAGAGAAGGTGTTGCAGATATTAAAAGTTTGATTTCTGCTATCTTTTTCTGTTTGTTTCAGATGAAGGTGATGCAAATATAAACATGTTCACCGCTTATATTCCATGAATTTGTGTATAGACAACAATCTAGTTCAGGGATGTAGAAGTCTTTCTACTATATTCCCTTCCATCCTGCCATATTCTTGATCTATCTCAAGCACTGTCTAAAGATATTTTTTTTTCAAAAAGGCAGTGAAGTCCAAAGCCTCATATTCTGCAAACTTCCGGAATCTGCTGAATTAGAAAGCAATTGCACCTGAATACTTAATATGATGTTTGAAACTTACTATTTTGTCATTGTTTTTCAGCCTTGAGCATTTGGAAACAGGTTCTTTTAATCTTAGCAAAATGAAGAAACATCAGTGGCCCTTTTGCTCCATGATTGCATGCTCCTCTTCATCCCGAGGCTGTAGGTGATGCTGTTGGTCAGCGTCCTGGGGTGGCATACTGGGCTCAGTTCCATTAACTGGTTTTCACCCCAGAATAGTAAATGAAGAAAAAATTTCAGCCTGTAGCTTTGCTGTCTGACTGAACTACAGAACTGCAATCTAGGTTCATTTAAGAAGTCAGGCAGAACATCAAATATTTTTTAAAATTTTGTTTACAGGGTATTAGAACTGTAATATGCCAACACTGGATATTTACAGTGCTCTTAAAACCCTTATTTTTGTTCCTGTTTGAAGTAATGATAGTAAAGCATACAAAATCTGTACATATTAATGAATAAATACTGTAAAATAGCTGCTCATATCTATCAGGAAACTCAACCTCAGAAGCCATAATAATGCCAAGTTACACTTTACTTTGAATGATGCAGTGATAGCATAAAACTTTCCTATCCAGTTATCTAGAGTCAGCCTTAATGGTAACATAAAATTTCTTCAACACAAGACAATCTTTGCTTCCTGGGGGCTTTGTAAGTTTGCTGTAAGTGCATTTATACATCTGAGTATCTAATGAAAATAAATCAGTTAAAAATACATACTTGCCCAAATGTAAAGCAAAGCCTTAAATTACTTACTAGTCTAATTAAAACACTCTCATTGCAAAGAAACATTTTAGAATAGAGGAATGAATGCATAAAATACCAGAATAGACCACTAGTATATATTCAGCAAATATATATATTTATATGTATAGAGAACGTGCATGTCCCCTTGTTAAGTTTGAAATGACTTTTGCTCCTCCAGCCAGATTTAACTACATTGACATGTAAGGACAAGGCTCAGCCACTTAATGTTGATGAACTTACACTTTCAGAACATAATCGGTATTTCCATGTGTTTACAACCAAATTTGTTAATTAGTTCCTAAATAAATATATAATTTGAAATGGGTCCTTCAGTCAACTCAGCATCTCACAATTGCCGTTGCCTTGTCCCAAGTGATTTTGATAACATAACAATGGACAGGCTTTGTGTTTTCTACATAACTAATACTCAGATGTCTTCTGCTGTGTCTACCTGATTAGTAAGTAATGATAATTTGCTTTTCATTACTCTCCATTACTAAGGGTTAATTTTTCACCATAAGACTACTAAAAGACACGCTAAAAGTAATCAGTCTCTCTAGATTGACACAGAAAGCAATTGTCATTTTGGAATGGGTATCTTAATAAAGAATAATGATAGCATGTTAGCTGCGGACAATCTGGTTAAGAACAATGGCATGAATATGCTATGGTGAAAACAGGAGCTTCTCTCAAGCTTCCAGAGTGGAGAAAAACACAAGCAAATAACAAAGCATCAGTCTCTGCAGGAATATAGATATTTAGCTACGTGTGGAAAAGATTTTTATATATTTTATTGTTAAATCTTTGTTATAAAAATAAAACTGCTGATGACAAGATTTTATAATTTTGTAGAAATTATATACAAGGACACCTTTGCACTGTACTGCAGTCTAGTGTCCATGAATATAGGAGTCTTTAATTTCTTCATCTACCTCCCTTTCAGCATTATCCTTAAATGAACATGTCTTTTATCAAATGTGCAGATGGTGCAATGAGTCTGTGACTAGAGTTCTACTTTGATTCAATTTCTGTCAGTCACAATTTAAAAAAACTACTGGTGCATCAAGTGATCTTAAGAACCTGTAAAAGCTCTTTTTCTCTCTAGAATAGCATCCTTTGCTACCTGCACATAGAAAAGATCTCAGTAGTAGGAGTGGAAGGCTTTCACTTTTGAGAAAATACACTGAAGACCAAATTAAATGATCCCTCTGTCAGTTGTCTTTGTAAAAAAATTGCACATTAATAAGTTCATTGCATCTTAATGGCTGAACACTGAGTAGATGAGAATGTCATATGCAGTAAAAGGAAATGGGTGCCTTCCCTACAGTAGGCAGCTTTTATTTCTGTTACTAATAGAGGTGTTTCAACCACCACAGTTCTTATTGAAGATATGGCCTCACTTTAATCTCCATAATGCTGGGACACTGGGATGTAGCAAAACCAGGAACACTGGAGATGCTAACAAGGTGAAGCATGAAGGATTTTCCAGATATTTGACTATTAGCTCTGTCTCTTTTTCTCATAAAAAGAAAAGTTCAGGAGTAATTACATTTTAAATTCCTCTTTTTCTCCCACCACTGAAAGCAAAATTATTAAATTAAATACTAATTCCCTCACTCATAGTTCAGAAAAAAAAGAAGGTTAAGAGGAACAGAAGTAGAGTTACAAGCTTACATGAACAGTTAGGACTCATAGGCTTTCCAGTGACATACAATCCACCTAAATACCCTCAAATACTAAGTAGCTTCAGAGGAGTCAGGCTTGAGCTGAGAGTCCACTACGTTTAAGCCACAAAGCCATCTCTGGAACCACAGGTCCACTTGATGCTCTCCAGCACACTGCAAATTCCATCAAATGAAGTTTCCAACTAGAATTTCTGAAGTTGGATTCAGATAATTCAGAGAGGCCAAGTTCACCATTCTGTGGATGCTCTTTGTAGCTCTAATCCCTTCAAACCAATCTGAGCTCATTTTCAGTATCACGGATATATTTGTATATTCCTACCTCTCTGCAGAGAGATATTCTCACACATATTCTTTGCATATCAGCCAACTTGAGAACCATAAACAATGAATTTTTTGTTCTAAGAAATTCATGCTTCTGGGCTTTTGTTTTGTTTTGTTTTAAATTTTCAATTTCATATTTTGATATAACTCCAACATTAAGTTCCCCAATAAATAGAAGCCAACAATCAGTAAGCATAAAATCAAATATGAGGCTGAAAAGAAAACAATATAATTAATCTTTTATTGCTTATTAATATAGCTCTATCCCTCTGTTATTCCATCACTAACTTTTTCTTAACAGTTGATAAGTCTCTGAATAAATTCTAATTCTTCTTTTATTCATATAAAAGCCCACTAACTGGCAATGATATGTCTCTCTGTTTAGCACTTAGATAGTGCTATAAATATTCTGGTACATATGACATTAAAAACTTAAAATAGCTTATTTTCAAACTGAAGGCTAAACTTCGCTTTCAGTGTACTTGTGAGACCAACTCAATAAAGTGATGGTATTGCCTGCACGCTGCCTAGTGGCATTCCCTTTCTTCTCCCCACATAACTGAGGAATTCCTCCTGGCCACTGGGACAGAGCTCTCATGAGGACTTTTAGGGTCCTACAAATTTTATAGACGAGGACAGGTAGGCAGATCCCAAAACACTGTTTTTATTGAGGAAAACACAGGTAAACATTGTCTGTTGCCAGATCTTTTGGGAAGTGGCCAAGCAGCCAAACTGTGTGTACAAGCTCTCAACTAGCCCCAAACACATCTTTCTTCCATGTCAGGAGAGGACACAGGGAGGACAGAGCAGGCACTTTGGGAACAGGACAAGCAAACAGAGAATCATTGAAGAAATCCAGAGCAATGGCATTCTGCTCTTCAGGGGTTAAAGAATTTGCTGTGATACCAAATACTTTAGGCTCAATCTTTCTGTTTTGGATTAGTACAGGTGCTGTTGGAGAGAAATTAGTGCATATTTTCCAAGGGGGGTTGTACTGTAGTCTAAATCTAATCTGTCCTCCCAGGGAGGGAGATCAGAGTACTGCCCCCAAGCACTTCTGCCCTTCCCCCGCTTTCTGTCCCACCATGGCTGCAGTCAGCAGCCACAGGTCTCAGCCCTGGGACTTGACACCTTGGACATCTGTCATGTACAGCTCACACTCCTCCTGGGCTTTCTCTGTGTGAATCCTTTAGGCTGCAGCAGACTGTCTTAAGCATTTTCCACACCTCATGTTGCTCACACTTCATCTCCAGACACCAACAGGGTGCAGGACTCAAGTGTTTCTCAGGCTAATCTTCCCATGATGACAGGTCAGAAAAGTATGGATCATAGGTTTAACAAAGAGTCCCTCAGTCACATCTCAGTCCCTCAGTCACATCTCAATCCCAAAGTCACCAGTTATACACAACTGGAAAATATATAATCTGTCTTCAGGCACACGTTTGCCTTACTTCTATGCCTCTTCCTGCCTTGTCATAGCCCAGGCAAGCCTGCACTAGTTGCTCCAGTGCTTAGTCTCCAAACGACCAGTTTTTGTCACAATACCTTCTACAGGCATGCAGGATTTATTTATTATTTATTATGTGATATTATTATTTTAATTTTAAAATTAGTTTGCCTGCAGACAGGCAATACACACTCCAGTGCTAACAATTTGGATCTATTTATCTGCAAGTTTATTGAAGAATAACTTATCATGGGAAATAAACTTCCATACTTTTTGTTTTGGTTGACAGCTTGCAGATTAAGCTAAGTATTCCAGCTAGTTAACAATTCATGAGCAAGGAACTTAAAATTTAGTTGCAAATAAATATCTTTAAAAATTAGTCCTATTATAAGCAAAGCCAATTAGTCTTATTACAAGCAAAATTGCTAACAAAGATAACAGTGAGAAGTCAATTAATTTTAATACTCCTCTTGAATTTCAAAGGGAATTGACCTTGTTTGAAAGACAGGTGTTTCCTAGGGAAGGCAGGGCCCTCCCTTGAACTGGAGAAAGTGAACTCCCTCCCTCCAAATTAGTATAATGTTGAAATTAAGGGGTTCTCAGGCAAAGATATGAGGATAGGAATAACATACTTGTATGTTTAACACGGCAAACAAAACAAAAGCAACTATGGAATTAAAACAAAAATTCTAGAGAATAGAAGCTTGAATCTTGTAATTTCATTTTTGAAATTATGAATTTGTTAGCAATTTATGTGGGTTTGTTAAAAAATTGATTCTAAGTTAGCTAACATAAGTAGTTAGCATAAGTTCTTACTGTGTTATATCACACTGTGAGATGATAACAGAATTTTTCTAATTTTTCTATCTTTAGAGCCAGTCACTACTTTGTGCTAATCATAACACTTCATATTCTTTTTATGTTTCAAAATGTTTTCAGTCTGTATAGTAATGAAACATGTTAATCTACAAAAAGGCAACCAACATGGAATTGCAAGGTAAATATCTGAAATTCTTAAAGAGGACTTAATCATGTCATCAGGTCCAGACATATCAATAAAAAATATTATCACAGTGGAATGAAAAACAAAAATACTATAAAATGGTATTTGACATGGCAGTATTAGGATGAATAAAGTTCACAAAAAATCAAAGGGTATGGTAATAATCTACAAATTTCAAAGTTGCTGCTGTCTCTGTAATTTCAAGAGAAGTTAGACAGTGATTTATTGATCGTGGATTTACTGTACACACCTCAGCCATTTTCCTATGGGAGCCCCGAGTTTGCTCCTTGTAAGAAGAGATGTTAGGGACAATACTTCTCAGTCAGGATGGGCAAACCTGCCAGTATGAGACAGTCGGTAGGAGCAGAGTGGGCACCTAGTGTAAGAGTCGGTCTGAAGTTTTCTCTGATCTGCCTCACGACCATCATCAGAGACTGAGACCTGAGATTGCACCACTTGCCCTGAACCAGAGCTCTGGCCTGGCTGAGGTGGAGGCTTGCAGGCCAAGGACTGTTTGTAGCTGTGCCTGGTGCTTGCCATGGTACACTGCAGGGTACTGGTTATAGAACCCTGTCCCCGCACCTGCGCCATGGAGCTACAATCTCCACATACAATAGTCCACAAATCTTCCCACCTGTTGGCCAGAAGCCACTCACTTTGGAAAAGGACTACAAAAAGTGACTTTCTTAAAGAAGACTTTGAGATTTCTTTCTCCCAAATGGATGGAAGATGCGTCTCGTCAGACGACCACGAGCATGCGTCCCGTCTGTTGGTAGCTATATCCCATCCTTTCTCTCTCTCACCCTATCCCTCTCTCCTTTTACTTCATTTCCTTTTACCTCTCTCTCTCTCTCTATCGCAAAACTTAATTGTTACACGCAATAAACTGTATTACTGCTTTCTGCTAAACAAACCTGAGTCTCTTGCCTTTTGTCTTTTGCACCCTGGGGTCGAACGAACCATCATGACTCCTGCTTGGCTTGAGCGGATCGTGACACCCAGCTCTGTGCCAGGATTGCCATGGACTTGGCTTTGCAGACAGGCAAAAACCAAACATACCAAACAGTAGCAGTACCACAGAGCTTCCTGCATGTCACTGGACTTCTGCTTTGTGCCTCTTTCAGAGTGGTTTAATAAATATTTTTCCTCTGTGACAATTCTCTCCTTGCAACCTAGAGGCATGCTGTTCTCTCCTAATTCACTGCTGACGGTGTGAACTTGAGGCGCTCCCCTTGTAAACTATGAAACTTGTCACAGCAATTTATTAACAGCTGACCAGATCACCTCTTCCTGTGCTCCATCTTTAAAACATAAACTCTCTTGATGGATTTTATTACATGTTGTAAACTTGACCAATTTTCATTTTTCCCCTGTGCTCAGTGCTCTGCAGCATTTCACCTTTCGGGGGGAGGGAAGAAAGGGGAGCATTGCCTAATGTAGTTTGATTTAAATTATTACCCTGGTGCACACTTTCTTTGAGAGTCTATTTTTCCTGCCTGTTCCAACTGCTGGATACAATCACTAGAGCTCAATTATTAAAGAGATTCTAAAAATAGTGCCATACAAAGCTGTCTACAAAGAAAAATCATTCAAACACAGAAAGAGACATGTCCTGGCCAGTGAGCTTTCACTGTTATTAGCTTCTTAATTCTTTCTTTTTCTTTTCCCTTCCATCTTTTGCACTCTTTCCTCTTCCTTTTCTTCAGTAACAATAAGGAAGAGCAACTTTCTCCTGCAAGTCATTCTCTCCACATCCCTAGAAAACTGTATTAGCTCATGCACACATTGGCACAACAGAACATTTCCTTTTTAGTAAATATCAACATTCTCCAACTTTCATTTCAAGAAGATCATGAACTTGTGTTCATGGGAATATAACCAAAATAAAATAAATAAATGTAAACCCTTGTATTTCTAGCAGTGAGTCTTTTCGTGCACTCTTAGTGGAGTTGGAAACAAGGGCATAGTTAAGCATCCTAGAACTAACATTTCCCTGCCAGGTATTTTTACAAGTCTGTGATTCACTTGATGATTCCTGTTTGGAAAATGAAATCTCTAACTAAACACAGATAAGCTCTCCCCTCAAGGAAGGTCTCTCTTACTTTAGACATTAGTTAGGAGGGGGGCTAGGAGGAAAGGTGACTGGATATCTGAGAAGATTCAACTTATAGTCAGTTTGGGCATCCTAAATCCTAGTCACTCTTTCTAAACGGTATCTTTAAGGATGAATAAGGAAAATAAGACTGATGCAAGACAGCAATATGCTAAGCTTCTTTCTTTCCTAAATGATTTCAAAACAAACAATAGCGGTTACATCTAGACCTAGAGCTGCAGGCGGGAGGAAAGATGCAAGAGGAGGGAAAAAGCTAGTCTTTTTGCCCCCACTCAAGGCCTAGATGAATACATGTGTCCGTGTGTCCCTCACTTCAAGGCAGGGGCCACATCACTGTTTCTGCCAACCCAGCAGGAGCCTTTTAAGCAGGAGACTGGTGGCATCACACCAATTTCACCTGGCTCTGTTTGGAAAGAAAATATCTTCCTCCCCCCTACCTCCTACATCAGTTCCACATCCATTAGCATTCAGACGAAACCTGCAGCTACAATCCTTTGATCAGGCCACATCTTGCAGAAACAGCTCTGCCACCAAAGCTGTGAGGACTGCAAACTGTGTCAAGGAATGTAGCCTGAAAATTAAAATCAGGAGGCTATCAGCTTAGAGGCTGCACAGTGTATGCAGGACATAAAAGCAAGGAATAAATATAAATCTTATAGTACTGACAGATCTGAACCATTTTACTGTGCTTTTCACAGTGAGCTTAGGTGACCACGCACCTCTTTCACATGGCCTGTCATATACAAGAAAGGTGTTAACTGCTAATTCCAGCAGTGAGAAGCTGTTCAGGAATTTTTCTGCCAGCTTTTGAGACACAGCAACCTATTTAAGGAGCATACAATCATGGAGACTGTGCCTCTTGATGTCTCTAAAGAACACACAAACTGATGAATGTCATACACATCTTGTAGGAAATTAATGTCTATGGTCATTCTCAGCTAGATACTTAAAACTGAATGCATATGTCTCCAAAGCAAAACACAGAAAAATACAAGCCCTTTGAAAGTTGCTCAGGTATCATCCCCTGGTCTTTACTAGATTTTAATACCAATTGCAGCTATCCAGAAGAAGAGAAAAAAATCACATGAAGAACAATCATTTATTAGAACAAAATATATTTCACAGTCAAACTGGCCATTTGGGATATACATCTTGAATGAATAATGTCTGAGTTCACCACATACATAAATTTTAGAAATAAAAAGAACAATTGAAAAGTATTTTTTTCTATGGCAAATTATACGAGTTATTTTTATCGAAATACTGCACTACCTAACCACACAGTTAATAGAAATGACCACTAATGTGAAGAGAAGAAGCTGGGTAGGAAACTAAGTTTCTAAATTCTAAATATGCTTTAAGTTCAGCAGGTGACTTACACCACGGAAGAAGCAAAGCATTGAAACTAAAGCACAAGAACTTAAATTTACATTCTCTGAAGAGTGTGTGGAGTAACTTGTACAACACTGGCACAAGCATCAGTATGGCATGAACAGTGTCTCCCTGTCAGGTTGACTGTGTCTTAAAGCCTCATGAAAATATTTCACTTAATTAGCGCACCTTGAAGTAGGGAAAAATATGCAAAAGAGCAGTACGCACAATTCAAAATATAACGTCTGTGAAGTACTGCTGATTAATAGAAATAGCAGAAGATATAAAGTGCAGCATCCCTTTGTTAATTATAGATAGCTCTCTTTAATTAAAACACCGTAACTAATTATTGGCACTTCCTTTAAAAAGGCAGAGTTTGCCAGAGGCACAGTAAATACTAATAATTCACAATTACTATTAATCCTCTTCTATAGAGCTTTTTATCCATCGAAATCACACACAAATGGAAGCAAGCATTGAGAGTGCCATTTGGTGCTTGCTGCAAGCAGAGAGAGGGGGCTGATTCGACCAAGACTGCAAGGAGAGCGGGTGGCAGAGTGGGTAGGTGGCAGAGGCAGGCAGCACAGGCAAGGATGGGTTATTTCTAGTCACGAAGAGTGGGGAGACATTGATGTTGTTTGTACTGCAGATACAGAGAGCCAAACACATTTTCAACCTGAATGGCTTCAAGTGACATCAGGGAAGAGGAAAATACTCCACAAAAAGAGAGTGCAGTGGGTAGCACAACGTGCAGCATTCACAGGAGTCTGCTCCAAGTACTTGCTGCCAACCTCCTCAGAGATGCTGAAGCTCCATGGCATTGAAAGGTTCAGGGCAGGCAGCAGAACTGGGTTCAAGACATCACCCCTGTATTTACATAGATAACACATCGCTGAATATCACCAGCTTCCCTCATCTTGCCTGCCATTCAAGACTGGACATTAAGCGCTGAATGAAGAAAGAGCCACTAATCTGCAGTACTTTTCCGCCATAATTTAGTATGATCTATTGGAAGTGGTCTTCTTTGACCGCCTCATTTACTGTAGAGCTGTAATGCCTTTCAAATATTTATTGTGAGAGATGGAGCCACTCAGGAGCGTCAGCCTTTGCTGATTTTATTATTGCAATGCCGGAGGAACACAGATGTATCCTTCAGGTTTTATGAAACTCACAACATTCTTCACATTTTAAAGGATGAAAGACCTAAACCAGTGACACACCATCTGGGCACTTTATACATGATCTATTCAATTTCTCATACTTTCTTTGGAGGCTAACTTTGAAAATAAAACAAACCTGAGAATCACTCTCAGAGGGAAAAGCTATCATGGAAAATGCACACACACAACATAGATCTTGATGTTCTGCTCCCATCTCAGTCCACAGCCATGACAAACTCCACCCCAAATTCCCAGTGCTGGTCAGGTTTGGTTTTTTGGAGGGCATTTTGTATGGTTTTATGGTGGTTGGTTTTTTTGGGGTTTGTTTTTTTTTTTTTCAGTGGTAATTAAAAAACACTGTAATCTCTGCTAAAAGAAAATGAGCTATGAAAAGGGACAGGATTTCTTTTTTGACTGGCAATAATTTTTGACAGCTGCTGCAGAATGTTCTGTGGAAGGCAGAGCGTGAGGAGACAAACATGAAGTTTGTTGCCTGCACCTGGAAACAGTTTAGCCACAGAGAGCCGGATTCTTGCTCTGATCAAGTGTGATACACCTGCATGGGACCCCTGATGGAGGAGAGGAGCTATGCCAGTAAGAAATTTTAGGCTGCTGGGAGCTGCACTTCACCTGCCAAAATTCGAGAGAGTTGTGCCTGCTTCCCGGGCAGTGTGGAGGTGGGAGCATCCACCTTTGCACCTGCTCTCCCTGCACTCCACTGCGGGTCACAGGATGTTTCCTATACAGGTTGAGTAATGCAGCTTTACTCCCTTAAGAAACTATAAAGAGAAAGACACCCCTGAAATATTTCTTTTTTTCCAATAGCTCAGCTTCCAATTTACAGACTTACAACTTATTCCCACAATACGGTTATAAAGCAGAGGAATTTGAAATTGTAGGTTCACTGGATAAGTGAGTACAACCCCCTCTTCCCCAAAACCAACTGAAAAAACGCCCCTCATACTTGTCACCATTAGCTAATGGCTGTGTTATTTTAGGCTGAATGAACTATGTTGGCTGCTCATGCATGCAATGCCACTGGAATGACTTGACAACAACGGGGGCACTGGAGGCACTTTAGGCAAAAAAAGAAACCACAGCCTCAATGCTTTGAATATTTAATATAATATGGCTGAGAACATGGCTGGTCTTCGTCAAACCAGGGAATTAAAGGCTTCCTTATAGATCTTGGAATTAATTCATCCTGGCTGCAACATTAGGGACTAATTATATTGGATTTTGCACATATTTGGTAAACTAGAACTCAGAAGTCTCTATGTACATGTTCTCAGTTTCCTAGGCTGTTTATTTCTAAAGGGGGAAAAAAGAGCTTAAAAGCATACAGACACCTTAAAGTGTGAAATTGCCTCTCTTTCACCCTTTTATTTTTTTTAACAGATAACATCTAGTTTAAAACATCCAGTCCAAAACTATGATCAGCAAATACAATTAAAGTCTGACTCACACAGGCTCATGCCAAATGGCAAACTGTCCCATAAAAAGGTACTTTTGGTCTCTTTCTATTTATCTCACTCTGCCTTGAAGTATTCACTATTACAGAGCAGAGATATTTTGGGACAACTGGGTAGCATGCTGGGAAAAAGGAGCAAAAGGACCATTTCATTTTCTTGGCATATCCTAGCTACAAACAGGTTTTCTATAACAGAAGAAAAAATGAGCAACTTTACAAGAAAAGGGACAGTTAAAGTCTATATAATGGACTATTTATGTCTGGAAAAAAACTTCAAACTAATGTAAAAGCATCACCTAAAATTAAAAAGTGAGGGAAATTTAAGGAAAAAAAAAAATTCCCAATGTTAATACTTACCATGTCACTCAAAGCAACTTGCTTTCTGGTGCTATTTTACTGCAATATTTCAAGCTATGGAAAAACTGATGTTTCATTATAATGATCATTGCTGATTCTTTTCTACACCTGCCAGCTGAGCAGTGGGTAAGCTCAGGTTAGGACTCTAAGCTTGGAAAACAAAATGAGCTTTTTACCAGCAGATCTTTTCTCATGAAGTAGAAGACACCTTTACACCTTCTGGCCATGGGGATGTGGGTGGTCTCACCACTGATGTCCTTTCCTCCAGACTCCAGAGATCACTTCTGACTTCATTGGTCGTTGCTTGGTCTAAAGTGCAGGCATGGGCTGAAATTGCAGGGTGAGAGGTAACCAGAGCATTACTTTCCTGAGGGAAATGGGGTTTATCACCATTGGGTCATCTGATGATTCTTTTTTACTGTAGCTGGCATTCGTTCACGTGGGACTCTCTCCCCCACGTGTGTTCTCACTCATGCCCTCTTGAATCAGGACAAATGATGGAGACTGCTATAAATCTTCAGTTGCTTTTGCCACAATATCCTTTGCTGTTCTGGAAACCATGGACATCCAGACTCCTGCTGCAGTGGGGACTGCTGTCATTAACCATGGAGCTTTAGTGAGTATGGTGACAGCCCACGACCAGAGTCCTGCCAGCTTCAGTGCCTCCTGCAGGGCTCCAAGCACCACATTTGCTACAGTCTCATAAGCCCCATGTGGCTCTTTTTCAAACCATGTGTTTATCAATGCCTAGAAATATCCCTCTTAGGCCGAGAAGGATCCCAACAATTGGCCTCTTTTCTTCTGTCAGAATGGTTTTGGGTTTTATGCCGAGTTTAGTCCTATTTCTACCCAGCAGTGAAAGTATTCTTGCCCTTCAGTTGTGATAATCTCCAAATAATCCAAATTATCCTGTGATTTTATCATCTGTCTGCATACGCCCATTTGCCTCAAAATGATTCTCTTGACCAAGACAAGTATCTAGTAGCTCTTCCACATTGCCCAGAGCTGCTCCAGGCAGTGTTTGGTTTGCCCACCAGTCAGACTTTCCCATTTCCTTGGGATTGCACCCACTAAAGTACTGTGCCTCATGTACCCCACAATCAAATATAGCATGACAAGACTCAACATCTCTCAAATCTCAGGGAGAAAAGGCTTTCTAAGGTTTCTAAATGTCAGGTTACACTGTGCCCAAATGGTTTCCCAGTGCCTTCTTCAAATTCTGAGATCCTTTTACCAAGATCCACATATGCTATGCTCACTTCCCAGCTGTAAAAGTGTTTTTTTGGGAATCTGTCATGTTCTTAACACTTTTCCGGTCTCCAGACTGGCAGATGCCCATGATTACAGATTAATGAAGGAGGAGCAGGGACCTGGAGGCTGGAAGGTAGTTCTTGGATTTCATTTAACTGTGCTTTGTAACTAATCATGAAAATATGTCACAAGGATGCTGAAAAAACACATTTTTCCTTGCACAGCATATGCTACTTAGATAAAATAAATAGATAACAACCCCTGTGTTGCTACATACCAACAACTCCCATTATATGAACATGACTCAGGGAGCCAAATGTTTAAAGCTAATATGACAGTAAAGAACATCATTTTGGGCTGAGGGGAAGCTGCTGGATGATAAAACCAGGCACGACCCCTTTCTTTAAATTCAGCATAGCCCTTGAGTGTTGCAGTGAAATCTTTGCCTTCACACGATGAAATCCTGAGCCTGGGTGGGCAGGGAGTGGGGGAAGGGATCAGGAGGGACCACAGTGCCTTGGAGTACTGTTAAAGACATTAAAGGGCCATCCGCAGCTCACCAGCAGAACCCTGCATTTATTACAGCATAGCAAATTTTCAGAGATGAGCTCCTTTCATTTAGGTCTGCAGCTGCTTCTGACATCTCCCAGCTGAAAAGGGATGAGCATTCTCACAATATTAAAAACTCAGCTTCTTTTCCTGTTGAAACTGTATAGAGGAAGAGCAATAAAATAAATGAAATAAAATAAATAGTCTGCTGTATCCTGCCTGTTTATTTTCAAGCATAGGATGACTGTATCAAATTTGACACAATTGAAAAACTGTAGCCAAAAGACTTGTTTTTAGAATCTGTGCTCTAGATGAGTGTATGTAAGCCATATAAAATTGAATTTGTGACTCTGATCTTTATGGTAATGTTGTGAGTCTGCATTACATCTGCTAATGGTCAGTCTCCCTTGGCTGGAACTCATTATGGGGTGAAGCTCATTATAAATAAATACTTTCATCAGAAGAATTTAAATTCCCTCTGCTTGTTCCAGGTGCCTAAACAGCTAGGGTCTAATTAACTAATGATGCTGACCAAACTGCAAATGCAATTTATTTACCAGATGATGATACCATATATATATGCAGCAAACTGGGCAGTATATATACACAAGATCATAGCTTTAAAAGCTCATTTTCCTTAGACACAGGTCAGAGATGACAAGGGCACCTCATCTGTCATATAGCCAGTGAGTAAATTGCAGCACTGGACAGCAATCTAGATGTGCACGCAAAGTATGTATTAGTGGATCAAAATATGGCTCTTGCCTCTAATTCATGTCACTATGCTTTCACTGGTGCGGGTTTGCTGTTTAGCTCTTTGTGTGGCTTGTTTACCAAAATTTGTTGCCTTTACAGTGTTACTGCCACAGGAAGATGAAACTGAAGAAAACAACAATTTATCACATAGAAACATTGATATTTCTCAACCAGAAATAAATTGTTCAAGGGCTCTGCCTGATGCCTCCAAATTGAACAAGATATGTGTCCAAGTAAGTGTCTGATGCTGAATTACATGGTCTAACCAAACAATACCATGCAAATTAAGAAAAAGGAGTCTACTTTATTTTTAAAAAATAATAATTCAAAAGCACGGTATCTAAATATCTACAAAAAAGATTAAGCCAAGTGAAAAACATTTTCAACTAGAATTTGAAAAAGAAACCCTGTTATCTACAAGCAATGTTTAGATGTGTTAGTCAACACCAAGTAGCAGCTGCTCTTAATGTTTAAAAAAGAAGCAATTAAAATAAGTATTTCAGCTATTGCAAACAAGACCAAATAAAAGATGAAAACCAGCACTGTGCACTATTGACATATCAGAGGAAAATACAGAAAACAAATTCAGAACTTAAAAGCCAGTAAAATAGGACATTAAGTGAATTTTTAGAATTCTGTCCCTTGAGAAAGTCAAGAGAATTTTAGCTCCCAGTTCAGAATCAAAACAACACTTTAGCTTTTTCTGTAAAATAAATGTAGAATTGTTTCACCCCACCAAATCTGGCATCTGTTTTAACAAAGGTGAAAGGACTAGAAATAAATCACTGTTTTCTCTTCTGCTTAATGGAGGCAGAGTGGTCAAACTCAAAAGGTTTCTATGGTCCTTGCTACACCTGACTTGTGCCTGAGTGAGTCCAGAGAGGCACTGTGCCCCCATTCCTACTGGGGATGGTGAGGGAACATGCTTGCTGGGAGACAGTAGTGAGGATGAATTACAGGTTAGAGAGAAGTCACTGCAGTTGCACTCCCTTTCACAAACCTGGTGTCTCCTGCTCTGGCAATGCCCCCACTTCAAGGAGGTTTGTGGATGAAGGGAAAGAGCGTCTGGATCTTTGACATCAGTCTCTCCTTCAACACAAGAACTGAATGACACATATATACCAGGAGGGGCAGATCCTGACACTGGTGTCTTTTCTGGAGGAAAATGTATTTAGTATATACATAATAATGGAAGACTTAGGAAGGAGCTACGACAAGAAGAAAAATGTGCCATAATCTTCCTGGTTCAGCACTCACCAAAAGAAACAGAATCCCAACTCAAAGATATTTAGATGGACAGACACATCTCACTAAAGCTGTGTTGTAGAGACAAGTGGTTTTGCAGAGAAGCAAGAAAAGGGCTAGTGTTTGTGGGTCAGCTTCATATACTCCTCTTTAGCAGTAGTTTTATGAAGAAATGAAGGAATTTTTCGAATTTTTTTTTTTTAACAAAGCAACTGAACTTTGCAACTTGCAGTTCATCTTTCACTCAACTCCTTAGCTGATTAAAAGAGAAAAATCAGAAAAAAAAATAATTTTGACATTCTTTTTTAAAACTCTTCCTTACTGGCAAGCTAGTCCATTTCTGAAATGTTAAAACCACAATAGAACATAGTTTTTCTTATTAAAACAACAAATACATAATTTTATATCACAAAATTCTTTTGACACTTAACAATAGCACATTCACAGCTGCCATTTTTTCTCTCCCACATAGTGGTTTTCAATTTAGTTTATCATGTAAAAATTTTTTTTTCTTAATATTTATGAATTATCTGGCTGAAATGGCAGTTTTTCATTATATGCCCTTTCTGTTTTAACACCAGAACTCCTACTGCTATAGATAATGTCCCTGTGATGAGAGGAGCTGGCACACACTGGCTCAAGCCACTTGAGGAAGCATTTTTTGAGAGGATTTGGCATTGGTTTGGCAATTTTCAGTAAATATTTAACATGATTTAAAATATCTCACTGAAATTCCTTTTAATTTCAAAGCTTCATTTTCCAAATAAAAATGACTTTTCATTTAATGGTAGCAAAAAGAAATTTTCCTGGAGTAAAATGAAAACAAGAATCTCTTACTTGACCTCACCCAGGATTCTTCCTCATCCACCTGTAGCTTTTGTAGATTTTTGGTCCACAAAATTATTCAAGTGATGCAATATTTGAAAAAAACTATAGTGAAAAAAATTTGAATTATAAATATCAACATATCTACATTACCTAAATTAACTCTCAATTTTTGTAAATTCAGAGTTTGTAATTTTTGTAAACATGATCCTATTTTCCCTGCCTGCTCTGTGGTCCAGCACAGCCACCCCTCTTGCCAAGCAGAAGAAGATCTTCTGGGACTCTTGGAAACATCCTGCCTGTTTACAACACCAAAGAAAATCAAAGCCCCAATACTCCTACATTTCTTTTTCTTGTTTGTTTCAAAGCAGATCAAAACCATTCAGATCTCCTAAACAGATGGCATGACTTTAAATCATAACCACATGGTCCCTGTGTGTCCCATACACTATACGGATTATTCCACAGAAGCTCTTGCTGATGATGGACCTAGCAGCACACTGGGCCTTTGTTGTCCACTCCTTGGCACTTCCATAAATGCTTCCACTTTGGAGTAGTAAAAGCTTTCGGTTGCATCTATGTCAGTGGCAAGTGTGAAACCCTGCCATATTTAAATTGTATAAATAGGGAGGAAAAGCATATCAAAGAGAATAATTAACAATTAATAATTAACTGTTGCTACTGCTAAAGCACTTTTTATTTTAACTTAGGAGCACCTGCTAGAAAGGTCATCTGAGGGGTGGGAGATTTGAAATGATGATTTTTATCATTATATTAAGACATGCTTACACCCAGCATCTGTTTTGTGAAGCAGATGTTTTACACTGTAGGATCCCTGCCCACCCACTGAAATATCTGACTAGAGTTCACATCAAGGCACCACAACAAACCAGGTCCTACATTGTGATTGAGTGGGCACAGCCTCCAATAGCTAGATTAAAGGGATGCAGTCTGTCCAAAATAATACTCTTGGTGTGTATTTTTTTATCTCTAAATGTGACTTGAGCTAATAGCAAATAGCAGCTTTGATGCATTCAAAATCGGTTTTAGTTTTCGTGAATGCTCATGAAAATTAAATAAATTCTGGGGAACTCTGTCCACTTAGCAAATGTCTCTGAATGAGCAAAGGTACTCTTGCCTACAGGCAGGAGTCTGTCCTTCTTCCTTGAAGTGGCCTCTCTCCCTGTAGGGTGACAGTCATCTGGCAACAAGGACAACATTGCAACTTGAGGAATTAAAATTATCTCCCTATTTTATAACCCACTGACACAAAATGAAGAAGAAAATCCCTTACGAACCAAAAACTTCCTGGATGAGTGTTTTGCAAGCAGAAAACACAAGGCAGAAATTGTCAGATAAATTGTTTGAGTAGTTCAGCCAGGGCCTTTCCCTGGCTCCATGGGTCTCCTTAGAGGAAAAAATGCTAAAAATGCTAAAAGCTTAAGTTATTAAGGGTAGATTACCATTAACTTTATCAACCATGTCTGAATCATACTATCACCCCCACAGTACTAAAGTAACTCAGAGCACAGCAATCAATGGAGGTTGGCTGCTTTACACCAGCAGAGAAGCCTTCCTTATGCCTTCACCAACGGCTATGAAAAAAAGCCTTAAGTGGATTTATTCATGGATGAGGGAATGGGGGTGGAAACAGTTTTTCAGAAAATCCAAAATCCTGGCCAAGGATCCAGAAGAGGATTATTATTACAGTATCCCTCTTTATGAGCTATGCTGAGCTGAGCCAGTTAGAAAAGTGTTAACTTTCCTCTGCCAAGAGCACTTTGCAGTAATCAGTTTATGAAAAATTCAATTTGGCAGCAAACTCTTGCCAGCCTCAAATCAACTGCACCTATTATACTCTAGTCACAAGTGGGCAAAGGTGGCTTGGTGCATCAGTCTCTCCTCCCCCTCCTTCACAGCCTTGAAATTTGCTCAGTGATTCTGGAGGAGGAAAAACAGTGTTGTGTAACTCATCTACAAAGGACAAAGAGGATGGAAAAAAACCCCAGAAACAAAAGACATCCAGCTGTAAAGTTTCTGGGAAGAACTTACAGGTAGAAAGTCTGTTTGTGTGAGCTTCCCAGGACAAAGGAAACAGCCTGTGCCCTGCGACTACAAAATATTCACCCTGACTGGGAAACATTTAAATGATGCTGAAGTGATAATGAGCACTCAAGTGGATTTCTTTCTGAAATGAGTCACAGCTGCTGTCAAAGCTCCATCAATTTGCTGTAGCAGGTCGAGGAGAAAACTCTTAGGAATGCCACCTGAAAGTCTTTGCGGTGGAAGAGGAATCCTGCCAAGCCAGGCAGGGGCCCAGCAGCACAGGTTGCTATGAATATCTTCCCCATCCAGCTGGGAACAGGGCTTCCAGCTGCCTTCTCTAGGGAGGAACAATGGTCCCTCCACACAAACAAACCATTGCATTATGGTGCATTGTTGTGTGTCCTGTTGTTAGCTTCATGACTGTTTTTCCATGAAGAGATATCACTGGAACCAGGGAAAGTAGGCTGTAGAGGAAACAGATGGTATTTTCTCTCTAATTTTGGTGTTTGAGAACACAATTTGCACAGTTTGTTCCTCAGTCAACCCTTGCTTTCAGGATAAAAAACTTATCTGCCAGAATATGAATGGTTTTGAAATGTGCAATTAAAAAAAAAAAAAAAAAGTACAAAAAAACCCAACAAAAAAAACCCAAACCAAACCAAAACAAAAAAAAAACCCAAAAAAAAACAACAACAAAAAAACATTCAGAGGGGGAGCTTTCATCTTAAAGAGCTACCAAATTTGCATTCCTGAGGTCTGATGCTATGGTTATCAATCAGATGCCTTGAGGATACTAAAGACACTCTCTCACTAATATGAAAAGTAAACATCCTTTCTTCCTCAAGATTCCCTATAGATCTTTAAAGTCTTGAAGTTCTCTTCATTCTTAATACTCACTTATGTTGTATCTGCAGAAGTCTTTTTTACACCAAGAGTTTAATATTTTCCCCTCTCCAGCT
Organism: Oenanthe melanoleuca; assembly: GCF_029582105.1. NCBI lineage: Eukaryota > Metazoa > Chordata > Aves > Passeriformes > Muscicapidae > Oenanthe > Oenanthe melanoleuca. Next base: position 101,062,113 of record NC_079335.1, on the reverse strand, counting down.
AGATCTCCTTTTAGCAGTTACCATTTCAGGTAACTGCTATCTAAAAGCTAATATGCTCATTTGTAATAATACATGCCCTCAGAAGAATAGGATTTGGAGGCTCAGTCTGTGTACTGTGCCCATGGTCTGATAGTTTACATGGCATTATCTTGTCATGGGAATCTGCAGCCTAGGTAAATGCCCCAGCTGCAATTAAGTGAAGTCTCCTGCTCCATCTGATGTGCCCAAACGACTTCACGTTGCTCTTTCCCATTATCCCATCTGTACTGAGAAATAGGCAAGGAGTAGGTGAGTGTTGTAAGGTGCACATTCAAGCCTCGTGCAGAATGAGGCTTATCTCCCCTCCTTCCTTGGTAGAACAAGCTGATTCCCATCTGCTGGGGCCTTTTCAGAAAGGAATGCTGCAGAGACAGTGCAAAGTACTTTGCTGACAAAGTGACAGAAGAAGGAATTTCCTTAAGACCTTTGGAAATGGTGGGTGTCATTTTGTATGCAAAGCAGAGGCTCTGGGTAATTCATGTTTGCTCAAGGAGGACTCTATGCCACAGCTGCACTAGAGCAGGAACCCCTGGCTTCCTCGGGCCACGTTTGTCTGACTCCCCCTTGTTAGCACACATGCGTATGCATCCATCTTAATTAAAAGTCTCCAAAATCCAAATTCAAAGCATTCCCCTTTTTCCACCTCTCTTTCACCAGACACCACTCACTCTGCTTGAAGGTGTAAATAGGTCAGATGTTTCCATGGCCACAGTGAACCAAATAAGCAGCTGGGGTTCAGTAAATAACATGGATTTTTTAATTGTTCCAGTGCTGGGTAGTGCAAGGCGTGTGACATCACACTGACAGTACCTGACTTTCTCCTCTGGCTCATTGGTAACATAACTGCTGGCACTGGCCCCTTCTGCCCCTGAAACTGTTATCTCCTGGGAGCTTCAACAGGCAGTTTCTCTCATGGGGTAGCACTGATGAAAAGAACATTTCACACAGAAAATGTCTCTTTGCAAGTACTAATTGCTGGTTCCAGTGAGACATTGAACCTATTCACACAAGGTGTAATTAAGTTGTGACTCACTGCCATAGGATGCTGCAGAGGCCATAAAAAATAAAATAATCCTGTGCCAGGATTAGACAAATTCATGAAGGATGTGTCTAACAAACAGCATGGTTGGGATGCCACACCATTCAGGAAGACCCTCCTAAACTTCTCAATGCCTGAAGGCAAAGAGCTGTAGAAGGGAAAGGAGGGTTTGGTCCCTGTTGTTCCCCAGGATCCCAAGCTGGATTAATATGTAGTATCCCACCTCCTCTGCATAACAAACAGAAAAAATTATATATGCTGTGGAGCTGGTGGAGTCTGAGCAGTGCAGGGACACCTCTTAAGAGGTTAACCATCTTGAGAATACCCAGGACACCAATGGGATCAGACCTGTGCTGCATTTGGCCATTTGTCACAAGGCATTTTCTGATCCGTGTGTGGTGACTCATCTAGCTGCTATGGCACAGATCAGTTTTCACTCAGTGAAAAGCACCAGATCCTTTCACACATCACAGACTAAGGTATTTGTCAATAAAACTGATAATTTAAGACTTATTCATCACCCTTTCTGGGAGCCAAATCTGGAGATCTCTACATGCTGTTCATGAAAGCTATGGCTGGAAGATTTTGTCCCATAATCTGCCATTCAAAACCATCCTTGTCTCAGCTGTGATGTTCACTGAAGTTTTCTTGCAATGCAGAAGGCTTTATGAGGAGGAGTCAGATTAAAACTGCCTCAGTGATCAGCCTGCCTGGGAAAATTGTTTATCCATCCTACACAACAGACAAACAGATCTCTTCTGCAATTTGTCAAGAATTTAGTGCAAATAATGCTACAAAAGTAAAAATAGTAATAGAAGTATTAATAATACAAATATGCTGTATGATCCTGGAACCTGAGTTCAGGCTCTAACAGGACATGGTTGAAGTACTGCAGTTTCTCAGGGCCCTTCTTCATCTCCTGGGCTAGCAAAGGAAAAGAAGGGTCCATGCCAAGATCTCCTCTCACTCCTGTAATCAAACACAGCTCAAACATCCACAGAGGACTCCTGAGCTTCTAATATAAGCTTACTCAGACATATCCTTCTCTAAAAATAATTTCAGCTATGCTCCTCACCTGTTGGCAGTCTGGTTTACCAAAGGACTATGGCTGTATTTTACTGGTTCACAATGAAGCCATTGATGGTGTTCATGCCTGTTTGCTCATCTCAGCAAGATGGGGCATTAACTTTTGGCATTGTCCCCTGCCACCACCAGCATCACAACCGATGCAAACCAAAGCAACAACTCTTACCCCTCCGCATATTGTCTTCTCACACAACCACTGGGGCTTTAAGTTCAGGGTGTTGTTGAGGTCTTGACAAGCAGTTGGGAAGCTAATAAACAGCTCAGCTCCCTACCTTTCTGAAACTTACTGACTTGATATTGCTTTTATATTTCCAATGTCTGGAAATGTGAAAAGGCAAACCAATTCTAATTCCAAAGAAAAATTCTTAAACCTTAATTATTATGTGAGACTTTGTATTTTTTTCCAGAGTCTCTCTTAGAAACCTGATAAACATACATTCCCAGTTTAAACATATTGACTCTTTTTTTTCCTCTTCAGTATTTATTTCCTATGTGAAATGAGAATCAGTAGAGATTTTCTTGTTTGACAGCTTAAGATCTGGTGTAATACACAAGTATCACCTTGTCACAACAAATAAGTTTTACTCAGTCATTGGCATTAGCAATGTCCACACAGCCCTGGGAATAATGTCATATTTCAGCTCATTACTGCAGTTTCAGCAAAGAGAGCAATGGGGCTGAAATCCAATCTACATACATGCATGTGCTGTTTGGAGCATGCAATGGGCAGCTGTGTTGTGGGTGGCTGTAAAAATGTTCTTTGGAAAGTCAAAGAGGACACGGCATGGCTGGAAACTGAAGCTGCCCTCTACCATTTTTCATTTTCAAGAAACTGAATGCCTCATTTGTAAAATGGGGATAACTATATAGACAACTATTCTGTAAAGTATTTGAAATCTACAAATAAAAAGAGCAGCCAGATAAAACCACTGTTGGTATTTAGCTAGGGAACTTTCTAAAGTTTCTAGAGAAACTCTATCTCTCAAACATACTCTTATAATTAAGAGAAATATGATGTTGGAACCAATCTGTGCTATATATAATTATCAACTTGCCACACGCCTATTTCCTCCATCCCTATTTTTCACCTATGTAAAGCCATGTAGCCCTTTATACCAAATATATTTGACCCTATTAGAGTACTCTCATTTCCTTGCTCCTCACTAATCTTCAGATAAATACTAAAAGAAAAGTTCAGCATAAAAATTATGCATTCCTTAGGTGTTTAGAAGGAAGAGTAGAAGAGAGGAAACTTTGTTTCACTGGTTTCAGGGAGTTGAGGGCAAGACTGTTGAAGCTAGCTCAAAATATTAAAAATATACCCAGTGTAGTCTCCCCATTCCTATAAAAAAAAAAAAAAAAAAAACCCAAGCTGTTTCTTGCATAATCCCTTCCAGACAGCTAAAGCAATGAATAGATTTCATAATCAAAGTATTTATTAATTGGAAATGCTGCATCCAGGCAGTATTTATCTACCTAGCAAAAACTAGCGCAGAGAACTTACCTAATGGACCACTTCAGCAGCAGTAGTAGAGGTCTATTTTTGCTATTCAAATAAAAATAAACAAAAGAGGAACATTCCTACTAAAAAACCTGCCAATCAACCAAGCAAAACCCAAACAAAAACCTGCCCAGAAAAATGCTATTGTAAATAATAAACCGTAATATCTGGAAATTTCAGGGGAGAAGTTGTGTCTGTATCCCTCAATGTATTATCGTGTATCATATATAATGAGTCAATGCCTACGAGAAACTGTCTTATTGTTCCAATCTTAGTGGCAGCCCTGATAAAAGTGCAAAAGATGTTTTAACCATGGATACAATAGTGGGTTCTTAGCTCCATACAGTGATATCAGACAAGCTGTGAGAGAAGCTGTTTTGTAACCTTAACTATGACAGTGACATTAGACAAGCTGTGAGAGAAGTTGTTTTGTAACCTTAACTACGACAACTGAGAAGCTACAGCAATACTTGGCTTGGATCTGCATCAGTCTTAGATTACACTGACTGTATGCAGCAAACATGGTTTTATTAATGCCTGGCTTTTATAAATAAGGGTCCTTGCCTCTGTGCCTTTTTTCCTTAGAGAAAGAAAATCAGAAACTATTTTTGCTCGATCAGTGCCTGAAGGACCTATAGCAACATAATCTTATCTATTACCTGTCACTTCACAATGCAAACATTTCCTACAGTGTCAGGCCAACCATTTATCATATAGTTTCTCTCTGAGGTCTCAACATCATCCATCACTGGTAGTCACCTGCCCTGCACAGGGATTCACCACTGTAGGGGCCAAGGGCCTGGGCTGCTGCTGTTTTCCATTTTGTCATTCTTTCACTAACACTTGACCTGCCTGGAGCAGCCAGCATGTTGCTAAGGATTGAGAGGGCATCTTCTTTATGAGCCTTTTCTATAACCTCCTCTTCACATAGAAGAAGCCAACCTGCCTGCATGCTTCATGAACAACTGACCTCCTTCTTCTTTGAAGGAGAAATGGATGGAGGTTTCCTTCCCTGTGAATAATTGTGGTTCCTGACTGCTCTCTCCTGCACACATATGGATGTCTTTAGCCTAGGGATACGTAGATTTTCACCTAACCTTTCTTAATTGCTACAGGGAAGAGATGAAGGAGTAAATAAGGATGCAGTAACCATCATAGCAGCCAGGGAGAAGTGGGTGAACTTGCCAGGAAAGTAACAGGAAAATCATAATTAGATAGGTCTGAGACAGATCTAGATTCAAGTCAAAGACATGTAAATGTAATCATGATTAGTGAGAACATGTTAACATTACCCTAGTTTTCTAGTGAAGTTTGTCAATAACGAGTCGGGTAAGAACAGGACAGCAACAGACTCGGCTCCACAGGGCTATGTCCTCCTCAGACCTCCCTAAGGGATGGATCATGTTGTTCCACTGATGTACCTCTGCAGCCTCCAGAAATATTGTTCATGCATCCTTTTTCTGTATTTCCAGTAATTTCCCTTCTCTTTTTTGATTTTTAGGAGGTGAGATTTTCTCAATAATACACAATTATAGCTGTAGACAAATCCATCTGCATATTGCCTTTGCTCTGGAGGGCATCTAGTAGAAAATATCCCCGTTTTCTCTTCGCAATTGCTCTGCCAAATGTCCTCTCTCCCTTGCTTTTTGTCTCTAGACCTCGGTGAGAAGGGAACAGGCCATCATCCCATTTTCTCTGCCAGAAGAAGAAGGAAATGTTCTTTTATAAATTCACAGAAGATTGAAGGGATACCTTGCTTGCATGCTTGGCTATCAGCTTCACCAACAGTGCTGTAAGGACCCTAACAAGGTCAATTTTTTGAGTAGTTATCACATGTTCTTTATATTATAGAAATTATATTCTCAAATGCTTTTATGTGTATGCACTCCCAGGGCACAGGAAAAGGCAAATGTTTGCAATAGTTGAAAAAATAAAAAGGATTGTTTTTTCTCACTACCTAGATGTGTATGTCATTATAGTATATTCTTCTACTTCCTTAACCGCAAATTAATCTGATCAAGTAATGTGTCTACAGTACAAGAGAGGATTCCCATAATGCTTTCAAATGCAACTGGATTTTCTTGTAATATGTTGTAGTGAAATTATAAGCTAAATTTCCAAGAAATTAGAAGAATGATGGAAGGTAAGTTATGATAATGATGTACTACTAATGCAATACAGAAGCCCATAAAACCATAATGTCAGTTTTCTATGAAAATGATGCATAATTTTAATAAAAAATATATTAAAAATTTCTAGATATACTAATGACTGCATGACCTACTTGGTTATAAAAGGTTAATTGTAAAATTACTTGGATATGCCCTCTAATTTCTGTCCAAGATCAACAATTTGTGTACAAAGTGGGATAAACATTTTATTCTTCTCAAACTTCTGCAGCTCTGAAGGTTTTATCATAACGGTTAAAAAACAAATAACATTTTTAGTAACATGCTGTTCTGTACCCAGCACTGCAAGAGATCCACATGTTCATTTATGCTTTCCTACCTGGATACAAGATCTTTCGCAAGGTGACATATCTGGCTCTCCAGTTACACAGACTATTGCACCTCTCCTGAGGGACTCGGAGCTGCTGATTTTAGTGGCAGCAAAATCCACCTTCATCTTGCACTTAAAAACTGGCATCAAATTTGCAAATGGCTTCTCTGTGAGCTGCTTATAGAGGTAATTTCAAAGTTACAGAGTCCTTTCAAATGGACATAGTAATGTATCTTCCCTGTGTCTTGGCGCATGTCCCTTCAGCACAACACTAAGGCTCGGCGCTGGCCTATCCCTGTGGAAGCTCCTGCTCAGGCATGTGTTCTAGTTGGAAGGACAGGTGTCTGCCAATAAAGGCAGAAGCTCCTCTTTGAAATAGAGAATGTAAGTCCTCTTCCTCTCGAGTATTATAATTTTTGAATCAGGAACTCTAAGGCAGAGATAAGGGGGGTAGGAATAACAGCTCTTTACTAAGATATCTAACCGGACAAACAGAAACAACAGCAGCTATGAAAAATTGCCAACAAAACAGAACAGATAACTCGGTTCCAGTCCTTTCTCTAGCCGCAGACAAACTGCCTGTGTCTGTTCCCGGTGGTGTAACACGTGGCAGGGCCCGCACAGCTGCGGAGAGCAGGCGGGAGCGGAGGGGCGGGGGCGGCAGCGGCCGCGCTGTGTCTCAGGTGAGAGCAGGGTGGAGGAACAGCTCCCCGCTCAGCGTTTGTGTCCCGGTGATTAGCTGTGTCCGCAGAGGTGGTAGGCTGGAGTAGAGCAGATGCAGAACAATGTCCCACAGCAGAGAGCCTAGCTCCCGGGGGCTCCGATAGCGTGACTGGGCACGACAGTCCTTCCCCTCCGCGCTCACCCGCGAGAGAGCAGCCCTCGGAAGCCGCTCCCACCTACTCCTTTGTCTAGAGTCCTGAAAAGAGCCTGGGCGTAACCCGGCAGGCTCCCTTAGCATGATAATGGGAAAAAATTCTTTAAACTGGGACAGTTAGAGAACAAAACTCAACCCCCAACAGCATGGCTGAAGCACTAGTTTGAGGCGCAGCAAAATCTGCTGCTTCACGCATTAAAATAAGACAAACAGAAACCAGTGTGGGTGGATGGTGGGAAATAGAAAGGGAGCTGGAGAAAGGTTTCGCTGGAGCCATGAGTCAAGGCGCTGTGAGATGCACGGGATTACCATAGTTTACATAGTGTTCTCATTTCCAAACCTCCAGCGCAGTGCTGCCTGTGAGTGGTCAGGAGCTGAAGGACAGTAGTAGCATTACAATAGCAGTGCCAGAGGCACTATGACGGGAATGATCTCACAATCCCCTAAGACATTATGTTTCCCACAGCAAAGAGCTCCTGCTTTGAGGTACAACCCCACATGCATCATTGAGAAAAAGCATTTTCTCTCTTTCATGTCAAAACAATGTTCAAATTTTAATGGCTTCAATCAAAAACCTCTCCTGGAAGGAACTTAAACCTACACTGTGCATAGAGACACCTAACACAATAGTTTCCTATTGTACTTATTTGGCCCAGATAGAGCTTATTTATTCCACAGCTCCCAAAAAATGTTTCACAGCTACACATACATAGAAATAGAAATACTGAGGACTGTGCTGACCCAAAACCTACCATAGAAAGGGAGAGATTCCCTCTGATTACAGTCTCTTGCATCAGCCTAACTCTCAAGGAGCATTACTTCAGGCTGACCTGCTGCCCTGAGTTGTGGACTAATTCAGAGCAGAAATCACTGAATTTAGAGATGAGCCCCTCTTTTATTTTTGCTTTTTTCTTTAATTTAGAAGTAGTAGCAGCAGCATCTGTTTTCTAGCACAAAGCAGACTTCCAAACAGCAGCCAGAGCCTGCTTGAGCCCCTAAGCAAGCCTGCCTGGCTCCATCCCTAAGCATGTATGTAGGCACAGCACCAGCACACCCAAGTCATACTGGCACACAGACCCCTTCTGACCTGCCTGAAAGCCCTGCCTTTCTTCGCACAGTCAATGGAGAGGGGTCACATTAAGGGAACAGGACATTGGAAGTGATCCTGTAAAACCTTGCAACTCCAACATTTAGTCTACGTAAACATCACTGAGATATTTTGTTGTTCTTACCAAAAGATGCTATCATGGTTTAAGAAAATAAAAGAAAAAAAGTCGTTGTAGGAAAGAATAAAAAAAAGGAAAAATTAAATAAAGAGAGATGGGAGAACTTAAGATATCACGTGAGAGCAGACAGATTAGGTAATTTTAGAGCAGAGCAATAGCACTTCTTCCCCTCCCCAGAAGTGCAGCCGGCATATTTGTTTTATTTTTCAGTATCCGTCCCATGTTTATTATTAAAACATGTCATCACCATCTAATCACCACTGGAAGTGAAAGTAACTTTTCACAGGGGCATTCTATAATTAGAGAGTGCCAATTAAAATTAGTGCAAACCAAAAGTACTGTGCCGTAAAGAAACTACGGCCAACATGATGAGCAAATGCAACCTATATTTGCCCATTTCAGAGTGCTGATACTTGATTTTTACCTTATTTCTTTGTGTTTCCCTCCTCTAAGAGCAATGCCAAAAAAACACAGGCCTGGGGCTCTGCAGAAACCTTCTCCTTACCCCATAGAGACAGCTGTAAGTCCCATCCAGGAACCTCCCGTCTTCCCACTCCAGAGGAATCACAGTGTGCTTCTTCCTGCAGCAGCCTCCCTGGGTGCTTGTCGTCCTGCTCCACGTCCCGCAGACAGCTGGGGCCAGCCTGGGGTGCCGGCGCATCGTGGCAACGGGACATGGTCCTTCCTGATATAATGGGAAGGGCTTGTGCCAGCACCAGCATCGGTCCGGGCGGGATTCCAGCACGGGCGGCCGTCCCGCAGCTGTTGCAGGGCACCAACCGGGACAATCAGCTGTGTGGCTAATATTAACCACCCGTGCTGCCAGCACCCGGGGAGTGCAGTGGGGACAGGAGCATGATTCAGGCACAGAGCAACACGCAGGGAAATAATTGTTCAGCTTTGCCTTTAGTTAATAGGAAAACAAACCAAAAAGACCAGTGAATATCCTGCCAGACAGATAATCTACACAGAAGTCCCAGAGCTGTTCACGGTTCTTTCCCATTCATTACATTAGCCTGCTTTTGTCTTCAGCAGTGGTTTAGGTCCTTTCAAAATTTCTGGTTGTATGTAGAAAAAGGTACATTTGTATCTATTTATTGTCTGAACTACCTTGGCATTAATAACCTCGGGTTCTCTAACAGCCAGAGAAGAAACACCAGGTTGAGCCTCAGCTGTGCTGAGGGTGACAGTCACACGATCACCCTGCTTAAGTGGCATGCTTTAATTTGTGGCTACTGGGAAAGCACTATGACAGACAGTGCTGCTGCACACAGTAAGAAGATAAAATAAGCTATGCTGTGACTCATAAAAATCAAAATTAAAAAACCTTCCTGCCCAGCATACCCTACAATGATAATATAGCATGTTAATGTCCTGCTTAAAGTAAAACACCTACAGAATGGGGCCACTTTTTTTTTTTTAAGAGGATTTTTTGTGATGCTTGATTCCCTCTTCCCCCTGGATATTGCAGATGTCTCCAGGCATCAGGGGACACAATGAAGGCATGCACTGCAGAAGTGGTAAGCACCAGAGGGCAGCTTAAATGCAAACATGAGCTCCAACTACAAATTCTCTGACTGAGCTGTTTACAGCAGACCTCCCACGTTCTAGTTGTAAGCTTCTCTAGTGCATCCATTTTGTTTCCATAAAATGACTATGCATGAGATGAAAGGGAAAGAAAGCAAGAGCTGTTAAGACCCTGCTTTTTGCAAGATCTGTCTAGAGGGAATAGGATCTGATGGTGACAGTGTCTGTGGAGAAATACAGGTGAGGAAGCTCTCATACTGGGTTGTGAAAAGTCCTTCTGCTGTTGTGTCCTGGCTAGATTTTTATTTTAAACCATATCAGGGACCAGATGGTGCCTTAAAAAAAAAAAAAAAAAAAAAAAAAAAAAAAAAGTGTGATTATAAGCTAAAATTTAAAAATACACCAGAAGCATTTGTGAAACTGTAGGAGAATTAAAAAGACAAACACCAAAAGTAAACGTAGTGCAACTCTGGCTTCCGAAGAAGAGAGCTGCTGCAGTCTGAGAAAGATAAAATTAAACTGGATGTGACATAGTTGAATCCCTACATTTCTTCTGCATCCTCTGAGTAACCTCTTTGATCCCCTCCCTTTTTGGAGAAAAGAAACTTGATTAATTTCCACAGCTAAGTCTCGCTTTTGTTAGTAATATATAAACCTGGCCAAGATCTGAGCAGGTTCCTCCTTCCCTAGCTGACCAAATCAAGCGCTTGAATACTCATCACAAATAATTCAAGCTAAATGAAAACCAAATCTAGCTGCAAAGCTTGAGTGCAGGTCGGAGACCACCTCACCTCCGAGAGCATTGGGATGTAACTGTCTCCTTCAAGCATCTATTGCACACAGGACAACATGCCAGCACATACTGCTAGAAGGTAAGCATATCAGAACAAAAATTTGATATGCAAACCAATATTCTCCAACAGTGCTATAGTAAAAACCAGAGAGACTCAGGAAACTACTTATTTCTTTCTCAGCCTCAGCTCCCGACCCTCTGCTTTTCAGTCTAGCAGCAAGCCAATTAGTCCTGCAAGCCCAGTGTGTCCCCTGATGGCCACCATCCTTTGAGCTGTAATTCAAGAACCTGAGCACAGCTGGTGTCATCACTCAATATTGCACAAGCCCTTACAACACAAAACAAGCTGTTCAGGCGCTGTCAGTAGGCTAGTGTTGGAGCTGGATATGCCTGCATGCAATTCTCACAAGAGATTTTACCCTACTATCAAGCTCTCTCATGTATATGTTGATTTTTGTTTTTTATGGCATCATAGAACTTCTAGTGAGTGTATGGTCTCCCATGATGTTGCTGACCTAGCTTGCTATGCATTATCAGAAGAATCAAAATTACAATAACGAGAAGAAAAGCATGTTTTTAATCCAGCGCCTCCAACCCCTGTATTTTTAAATGTACTCCCAAGGGTATGAGAGGACAAAAATAGATACAATCAGATGCACAAGAGCTGGATGCTGAAAAGAAACACTTGTCTTCTGCCTTGCTGTGGCAGAATAACGTTCTCACGTTGTTAAGAATTGCCTCAAGTTTTCAATACAACTGTTCCAAATATCTGCTATTGAATTTACTCATTTGTACTTTGTCACAGCAAAACTGAAGAGCTGTAGGTTATATTGAAGATTAGGCCAATTAGGCCAATCAAAGTCATAGATTTTTTTTTCAAAAACACCTGGTAGTTAGAGCTGTGACAGTATATGAAAGAAATAAATTATGTCCCTTTCCCCATCTAGAAGAAACTACCCACCAAGCTAAAGCAAAAGCACTCTGAGGGAGATGTCTGCAATTTAAAACTTGCTATTCTAGAGGAGTAGGTACCATAAATTCTTATAAAGTAAAAGCAATATGCAAGTTTCCAGCTAGTCTGTATTCAAGGGAATAGTCACATATTTCCGCAACAGGATTTTAACTTGGCAGAATGACTTGATCACTAGACTAGAGGCTTATAATTGAACTCTGTCCAACCACCTTTTAGTTACCCAAACAAAAATCTGAATGTTTTGATGCACATGGATCTGGATCTACTCTTATCTTTGGTCATTTTATAATCATTAAATTTCTGTCTGTTTCAGTTTTTTAAGAATATCAGTTCATCTGAAAAATAGCAATATACATCCAGTGTACAGAATAGTTTGTGTGATGTGCAGGGCTGTGTTGTGGGAGATAAGGCTGAGTAGCAGCTCCTCTACACTGCTCCTGAAATGAGATTTCCAGAACATCCTAGCAGAAGTCTGTAATTATGCAGTCTCTACCACACCGAGGAAGGGTGGATTGATCATCAGGTTACTCCAAGATTAATTCCAGGCCAAGCCTTATGTGACAAATTGGATTAATGTTTTCTAAAATAATTTCTGAGGATCTTATTGCACCTACTCACAGAGAAGCAGCCCCTTACCACATCAGAGTGCAGAGCTGCACCAGGGGTAGGACTGTGAACACACAAAAGCAGGGATCTGTCAGCATCCTCCCTTCATTATGGTTCAACATTGACAGCAGTAGAGGTCAAGGCAGGAGCCTAATCTACATAGTTACATGGACCTCTCACTGAGACATCTTAAAGAAATTCTGATAGTATGAATTGAAGCAACTGACAGAGTCAAGGAAGGAAGTCAAGCATATTCAAAACTACACTGTATATTTACCTGCAGATGAAAGCACAGATGTAAAAAGCTTCAATGCTTTTTGCTTGCAAGCACAAATAGAAAAGGCAACTCTGAGTCATGCAAAAATACAGTGAAAAGAATAATTTAACTCAGAAAATGAATTTAGGAAAGTGTAAGGCATCTCATCAAAGGAAATCTGTGTCATGCTATGCTGACTATATCCAGCTCCTAGACCAGGAACGTAATACACTTTCAATTTTGATATACTTCTTGACAGGCCATCAATAGCACATCAGTGGCAGCAGCAATATCGGCAAAAACAACCCCTGATTCAGTCCTGTATTGGGTACTGCTTTGCAGCAGCTTGTGTAACTCCCTCGGTATGTGTATCACTTTTTAGAAATCCCTGGGCTTGACAAAATACTTCCTGGGCACAAGCTTGTGCTGACCACAATAAAGTCTCTAAAATTTCCTAACTATTCATAGAATCCAAATTAACAGAATTGCTGATACATAAAGGAAATTAAGATATGAGGCAAAGAATAGATATCAGAACTGACATAAAATTTGGAGCACACAAGACAGGAAAGGGAATGGGAGTTGAGGAAGTAATGCTGGTTTATGAGCTAATTTGTCAACTGTGCTGCAGCATGAGGGAAAAAATGATTCTGTGACCTCATATCTTTGCTTTTCCAGACCAACACAGCTTCACCAATTGCATTTCAGTCACCAGGGACCTGTGCAACTTCTTCCGTTTGACAAGAACCTAGTTGTGCTGATGAGCTGACAAATCCAAAATGCCTCCCGCCCCCAGCCCCTGCTGTGTGCCAAATTGCTATATGTGTGCTTGTGCACCACTTAGAATCCATCTTCAGTGGTTGCCAAGAATGACCCCCTCCCAGTCTCTCAGGCAGAAAGAAGCAGGGAGAGGGAAGCGGGGGGAGATGGAGAGGCAGAAAGGGAGGGAGTATTCTGTGCACTTAGAAAGCCAACTTATATTTTTAGAGATGTGAAGCAGTGCTCGAACACAGCTTGTTTTTCCTCCAAACAGAAAAGATTAAAAATTAGTTAAAAAAAAAAAAATCAGATGGCAGCTTGGCATTCAGCAGATACCCAAAAATGCCCTAGGATGATGCAAGAGCCTAACTGAAGCAAGAAGCAGAATTAAAAATTCCTAATGAGCAGAGATCAGGACACACAATCCCCCTTGCAAGTGCCTAAGTGGATGTTCCTTCGCACATACACACACCCACCCCCGCCCCGTCCACATCCAGCCTGCCTGCTCTGAACCAGCCCATCCCAAAACAGCTCACCCAGCAAACAGGCAGGCTGGCTGCTGGTGCAGAGGTTTTGGGAAAGACCACTTGGATTAACTCCCTACAGGCACTGTGATGCTGTCCCAGATTGCCATTCGGTTTCGTGACTTCTGCAGCCCTACCAGCAAGAGGAAGGAGTGTGTTGAACTGCACCATCTGAGGAGAAGAGGAAGCAGAGATAAGCAGAGGGAGCAGGAAGAAAAGCTCAGTGCAAGATGCTGGCCTCAACACTTGACTGATACAAACTGCTAGCAAAGCCAGATTGTCAAAGGATGGGACACTAATGATTAGAGATTAACTAAAAAAGGTACATCTGAAATATGCCTGGTAGGAAACAGAATTGTATCATTATCTGAATACACTTATCTGTCATTTTTTTTCTTTACTTACACATATTCTTGACACAAAGGAACATGCAAAAAAAGCTATTCTGACTGAGATAAAAAAACTTCAAGCCAAGCCTAGTTCAATCCTAGTTAATTCTCTGCCTCTTAGAAAAACATGTTTCAATCCTAGTTAATTCTCCATCTCTTGGAAAAACATGTTTGAGTGGTTTCAAAGATGATTTGGGGGGAATGAGACTTTTCTGTCTCATCCTAAAAGAGAGGTCTGGAAAACAACACTAAAAAAAGGAATACATATATCTCAAATTGCTCTTTAGATGTCCACATACTGCAATAGGCACCAGTTTTGGTAACACAGAATGAGTTTTTGTAAATCATGAGAGGCAAGGTGACACTGAGGTCTAGCAAGGTATAAAGAAATAAGGTTCCACTGCAGAGGTGGTGCCTCTGCACATCATGGGTCATTTGGCAGAACATGCTGGTGAAATGACATCTATCTTTGGCTTGCAGGTCCAGCTCGGAAAGACAACTTTAATTTCTAATACCCACCTTGAATTGCTGACGGGCACAAATGAACCAGGGCATCAGGAGCTTATTAAATATAGTTGAATAGATGCATCATTATGGCTAGTACAGCAATTCCTGTCTATATAAGAAAGACGTATTTTCCTGAAATAACTTTTTTTTTTTTTTTTTTTTTTTTTTTTTTTAAATCCTCAGTTCAAAGCAGAAGAAAAGGAAGATATGCAATGAAATCAACAAGTCCATGTTTGGTGGCAAGTTGGTCCATGTTTGGATGACAAGTCAAACCAGGTTACACTTTTTCACTGACAGGAACCTAAAAAAGACCCTGGGTTCATGTTTGGAGAAATCTTTCAGAATTTTAACCTCTCATTTATGAAATGACACTGCCCACATATTTATCACTGTCAGAAGCTATTAGCAAGTACAAATATAGTCCAGATGAAAAGCCTTAATATTTTCTCTTAAAAATGCCAATGGCTTTATATTCGTAGTGTTCAGATTTGTGTGTTGAGCAGCAACACATTTCCAGCTGCACTGAAAATGTCTTCACAATACAGGGAGGAGAGCAACTTCAAGGCAGCATTACCAGCCAGGAAAGCCATAATTATATTTCACTCACTCAAGCTCCCCCTTCCACCCCCAAATTACATGAGGCTCATCCCCCTCTGTTGCCAATTCCATCCCTAGCATCACTTACCAAGGCCGACTCACATTCTAGCATCAAGTTCCCCTCTTAGAAAGCTTCCTACTTGCAAACAAAAAAACAGTGCAAACAAATATTAGTACTAACTCCAGTCCCTGTTTCTGATATATCACAATCATCTCCCACTCATTAGTGTGACTGCCTCCAGTTTTGGATAAAATAAGACATTCTTATCTCTCTGAAAAAAACCACAGTTTCCCTGATTTGTGGTGCTTATTCTGTCATATGTTTATTTTTAGACTGATTTGATATAGTGGATAACAAATCATTGCCCTATCCCTATCTATATCTGTCACTAATCAGCTTCACTTGCAAGACTAAAACCAACTGGACAAACACATATTATTCTCATGATTAGTCTCCAGCCTGGAATACATCACTGCTGTTACGCTGGTGTTCATATCTCACAGCCAGTGATTCCTTACATGGAATCACACCATCTATTTAAATAGTCCTGTATTCTCCTGGAAGCTCACAGCATATATATAATAAAGCTTATTGTCATCCTCCTGCTGAAGCTGGTTTTCTTAGTCACTATTTCTATGAAAATCCCATCTGAAGATTTAACAACTGAAATCACAAGAAAAAGGAGAAACATGAAAAGTAGTTTATGGGTCGTGCCCTCTCTCAGATGTTATTAGTTTCTAGACCTTCTGAGCTTTCTCAACAAGACTGCACATATTTTTTAGATTGGCACTGCACAAAAGAATATCCCAAAAAAATTGGTTAAAGTATGTAGTCGCCTTTTTTTTTTAATTTATTTTTTTTTTTAATTATACTGACTGTCAAAAACACAGTTCTAAAGATTTCCAGAAGAGTGAAAAGGGAAGGGAGGTTGACCAGTGGCAGAGTACTTTCAATCACAGAACTTTTGGTCTCTATCCCCAGAGTTCCAAAAATCAGATACAAGTATTGCATTCTCTGCTCTCAACAGCAGAAACCTATCTGGCAAGTCAGTATGATTTTTTAAAACAAAATAATGTGTCATTGCTTCTTATGCAGCCCCCCTCCCCCAATCTACATTTCAGTAACAATGGGAGGGGAGTTCAGCTCTAAAACATAGCCAGATATAGTCTGTGGGGTTCTCCATAACATCTGAAGGCTATACAGAATGGGAAACATTCAAATTGATGAGGAAACTGGGAACACAGATAAGGTTTTATTTCCTAGTGCCCGACTAGACATTTTAGAAACTGCTACGGATTAAAGAAAATAGAAAAATTAAAACATAACACAAAACCCAAGAAGGAATCCCCACCCACCTTCTACCCCAAAGTCTCCTTCCCCTACAAACTGGGACACTCGTATAGTTGATGTGTCAGGGAAAGGGACCTTTAAGGCCAACAGCATATCCTGACCCTCTTTTTGTCTTCTTACACTTACTGAGACATGAATGAGATATTCCCATCATAGTCTGGACAGGAGGAGATATTACTCTGCTCATTCTTTCAAGAATTCTCTGAGCTGAACTGAAGCACACCTTTCCATGGTTTAACAAATTAAGACAAAAACTTAGGACTGACATGAAGAACTGGAATAGTCTTTTCTGCATGCATGTGACAGCCTGGAGCAGTGTGGGATTAGTGCCCCTGAGAAGTCACAATCCCCTCACAGCCCCAGAGGAGGCAACAAACTCTAGGTATGATGTAAGCACATTTCTGCAACTCAGACCTGATCCTTGTACGCTGCACAACAGCAGAGGCCATGTTTAAAAAAGTAAGTGCAATGCATACCAGTTTACACTTGTTATGGTGCCGCTAGAAATACAGGCAAGCACCAGCCAGAGGGGAGTGGAATAGAGTGAGGCAGCCTTAAATGTCATGATGAAAAAAGCCCAGAGAGGCAGCCAGGCTCTCTGAGGCTGCTGCCCCCACCAGCTGCCTTGACTGCCTGGCTGACACTGTGCCTTGCGTTTCTGGCTGAGAATTTAGGAAAGCAAACGGGCCATATCTCATTACAATTCCTGACAGCAACTGTTTAGCAGGACCACCGTGAAGACCTGGATGGATAACATAGTAATGTTTTAGAAGCAAATAGCAAACTCTTTGTTAGAGGAACACCTACTGTATAAGGGAAACAGAGGACTAATAGATCATGGAAGCAAAACCAGCGCTCAACTTTTAAATTAGACACTGTGAGAGATAATCACTCTTCCCTACATTAGACTTTACTTCTCTTGGTCTTTAAATGTCAGTAATAAAACACTACAGTTGTAGTTGCTGAGCATTATCAATGTATTGATATATATTTGTATTCTTTAATACTTTTTAAACACTACAATATCAATTTATTTGACATCTTCTCATGGCAGAATCACAAATGGATGAATTTTTAGTTCAAAATGGATGATAACAGGGGAAGAATGCAAAACATGAAGCAATTGTGTAGCCTGACAATTTATAACACTACCTGCCTTCTGCTGCCTGGTTTTTTATGTTTGGGTGAGGAGATAAAGAAAAAGATATAGTTGCAGGGAGCACAGCTTAATTTAAAACCCTGTCATTCACACTAGCTGAAGTCACGGGTGAAGTTCTCAATATATGTAACAGGTGCACTACCTCTGAGCAGATCCACTAATAACAAAATCAATTTAAAATAAAGTCTTCTGAAAACAAAGATGAATGAAAAGGGACCAAAAAAAAACAAACCCCAAACACAAATCAGAATGCTTTTTAAGTGTAGGCTGTGACTTTTCAGCTGTTTTCTACTGGCCATCAAGACAGAAATTAAAACTACCTCCAGTCTCTGGTCTATGGCAGAGCAGGGGTTTTGTAGCTGGGCTCTCCTAACTGTCCTTGCACAGTAAACATATCTTCTAACTTCCCAAATAAAAAGTCTTGCCCAGCATCATGGGTTCATATTCCATACTTGGACTCAGGTCTAGGCTTCAGCCTGCTGGGTCTGCCTCAAAAACTGTCCATCAACACAAGCAGGAGGAAATGGAGGAAGCAGGATGCTTCTAGGATCATCCAGCAGACAGGCAGCATAGCTAGTCACAGACCATCTCTCCCTCAGATTTACAACACAGCAAGCCAAAATGCCTCCGGTGACAGAAAGCAATTACATCTTAAGCCCAGGGGTTAGAGAGAAAAAAGGAATATCATTGTTTGGATTAAATTATGTGAAATACATATTTCCCAGGCTGGCTTTTTTATCTTTTTCTGTCCTTTCCTCTCCGCACCCACTTGATGATTCTTGCACAAGATAGGTAGGTGTCGCAATGCCCTTGGCTACAATAGTTTGCAAAGTGTTTTAATGCTCTAAGTATGAATGTTTAAGTATCGTCCACCCACAAATGCACAGAAACAGATCAAAACTGACATTTATTATGAATCTAACACGGGTAAATATCATCATTTTAATTTCAGACAAAAATGCAGTACCTTCCCTGGCTCTGTGCTGTCTTCATGAATAAGAATTCACAAAAACTGCTTACATTAACATTTAAAAAAAAAAAAAAAGGATGTGGAAGAAATATGCAAAACATCTACTGAAAGCAGGCAGATTTTGCTCAATTCTTCATTGGCATTAATATCAGTCAGGTACAGCTGGGCTGAAACAAGCAGAATTGCACAAATATAACTAGCACACAGCCATCTATCTATTGGGAAGAAAAAGGAATGGGCACTAAGCCACAGTTCAGACTGTTATAAAGGTAATAATAGTTCTGCAAGCTCAAGACTAGAATACATAAATCCACCATGCATGTACATTTGGTGCTTTCAGTTTCACATCAAATTTCAAGAAAAATGGAGAATACCAGAGCATCAGTACGATTTGCTATGAGAACAGAAAGCTTCTAAAAACCCTGAAGTATTCTTACCAAGCACATTGTCATGACAATGAACAGCAATAAGACAGCAAGCATCCACTGTCATCAAAAGTATTCTCAAAATAAAGCATAGCAACAGATTAATTTCCAGGTCAAAGATTATCATTGGATTGGGTAATGTTACTCCATGATTCTGTCCTGATGACAAGGATTACAACTGGAACACGAACATGTGAACAGCATCAACAGCTGAAGAATTATTTCTCTGAATGGGGAAAGCCAGTAAAGCAGCACTTTGCTGATTTATTAGTGCAG
Organism: Oenanthe melanoleuca; assembly: GCF_029582105.1. Lineage (NCBI taxonomy): Eukaryota > Metazoa > Chordata > Aves > Passeriformes > Muscicapidae > Oenanthe > Oenanthe melanoleuca. The sequence continues at coordinate 101,042,734 of NC_079335.1, read as the reverse complement.
AGCAATAATGGGACTATATCCTTATCCTATGACACCCTCATTTTAATAGTGACAGATATGTTGCTGACCAAAATCCATTTTGGTAGGACAAGAAAACTTTCAAAATTCTTGGACTGTTGGTTTTTAAAATATTTTTCCTCTCTTTTGCTGAAGTAATCACCACGCTAAATAAGACAAAGCATAACTGAAATGATTTTGCTTTTGTCTTCTGTTTTTGGACTTTGTTTCCACTGCCTATTTAAAAACTTGCTTCACATCCTTTCTCTCAAATTTTATTAGACGTGTTTTTGCAGAGGAATCTTTTCCTACCTGTGACTGGAGTTACTAACACCCCGTTGTCAGTAACCAAAGTTGCCAAAGCAACACAGCCCTTTTCAGAGAGCTCTGGTGCTGACTCATTTTGCTGTCAACTACCACCCCTGTATTACTATACACATGCAGCCAAAGGAGGCTGCAGACAAGCTGTATCTGCTACAGGACCCTGAAACTCTTCTTTCTATACTGACTATGAATTGAAATAAGCAGAGCTGCCTCTCTAAATTTGAGCCATCTTTTACTTCTGCCATGCTCTCCTCTCTATCTCTGCCCAACTCCTCTCTATTTTTTGGAATAATTTTCCCACTAAATGTCTCTTCCACCACTCTGTTTAACAGTACTACTCAACGCATTTGCAGGATCTCACTTCAATTTTGCAATACTATGCTTGACAGGATGGTCACAAATTATTTTGCTAGCTAGCAGTCCAAACTCCTTGCAAATGTGGCAAATCCACCCACCAGCAAACCAAGGACCCAGGACCCAAAATGCCCTTGTTAACATTTAAGCAAGAAAACCACGACAGACATAGTGGAATAGCACATCAGATGGGAACCCAAGGGGTTAAAAGAAGAAAATCTCAACCATTCAAACTGCATGAACACCTTCTTCCTCCTTCCCTCTTTTTTTTTTTTTTTTTTTTGACACTTATCTTTTAGAAATATATTTCTGTTTTGACATCCTGGTTCTGAACATATTTCACTCCTGCCAACCCACTGTTTGTGTTTTGCATAACTTGGAACAGCTAAAGTGCTGGTCCTGAGACAAGAAATCCTCTGAACATCTGTCAATTGCTTCAGCATCGAGAGCTAAAAGCACGCTCTGCCAGTAGCTCTGCCTGTCCTGCTGCACTCAGAGGCTGTGGGAGTTGTTAGGATGCCTTCACAGCCAGGCAGGCAGTGGAAGATGAAGGAAACAGCATGACTTGAAGCTGCAGTGGTACAGTGCTGGTCTGATGCTTCCTGGGATGTATGGAATGAGGTAGAGGGAATGTTATGAATAAGAAAAAAATTCCTACAGTACTGAAAGAAGGAGTAGTGCCTCCTTTCTCACAGGTAGAGAAAGGAGAAAAGAAGGAAAATTCATTCTCACACAGAAAGCACACCTGTGATTTAGCTGTGATTTTAGCGAGACAAAAAGCTTTATGCTGCAAACTGCATAGATCCTCTACCATGTCCCTTCAATGGTCTTAATCCCTCCTAACCAACCCCTAAGACCTCACGGAACAAAAAACAAAAAAACAAAAAACAAACAAACAAACAAACAAAAAACAAAAAACAAAAAAAACCAAACAAACAAACAAAAAAAAAAAAAACCCCAAAAAAAAAAGCAACTGAAGAACTAATGAAGACAGAGAAAGAATCCAGTGTTAAAAAATGGAAAGGGAGCTGGTGGACCCTGACCAGCGGTGATGTGCATGGAAGAGGAGCAAGGATGAAGTGAAAGCAGGGCTCATGGTGCTGAGTGTCCTCCTCTCGGGCTGCCTTCCCCTGGTGCAGTGCATGGCCAGTGTGGACAGGGCCAGAAGGAGCTGGAGAGGGAGGGTCTGTGAGCCCATGGGCCGGCTCTTTCACAGGAACAAGCTCCTGAGTTGTAAAAACTGCAGGCAGGGACTCATGTTTAGGGTTCTGAACATGGCACCACAACCAAATACAATGCTCATTCAACAGGTTTCTGTAGCCAAAGATTCTCCATATTTTCTGAGGTTATGCTCAAAGACAAAACCCTGCTGCAGGGCTGACAGGACAGATGTGCAACTCAGGCGCACTCTCATTCTTAGATGTGCAAAATCACTGGTGTCATCTGGAGCCCCTCATTTCCAAAAAGCCAAGAAGCAGTGCTCAGTGTCAATCTTTAGTTGGATACCTCTAAAGTTTTGTCATACTCTTCCATTAAATCAGCCCTATGCAGCAGCAAATCTGTTTAGCATTGAGTCAGCCACCAAAACTGAGCTTAGTTGTGATTCTTAAGCTGACATCCAAGAGTGTCAGCTTAAGAATCACAACTAAGCTCAGTTTTGGTGGCTGACTCAATGGGTCCCCACCACTGATCACCTCCTTTCCTCATGCCCTTTTCCAATGCCAAAACTTTCCAATGACATCAACAGGGGTCACTCCCATCCTCAGTCTTAGAGTCTCTCACACACACACAGAGGCTTCAAAAAAAGAAAAAATCCACTCTTGAGTATTAATGTAATATGCTTGTATATATCATTAACCTTCCCTTATGCACACCCAAGCTGAGAAATCACATCTAAAGATCAGGTTTTATACAGACATTTGGTGAAGGCATAGTTTTCTGAGGATGAGGTAAAGACTGTGTCGTGTGACTCAGTGCCTGTGTCAGAGGATTGGCACAGCAGACAGGAATCCTGACCTGAACTCATCAAATGGCATTTCTTGCAAAAAATGTGTGGACAGCAGTGCTTTTCCAACAAAATGAAATTTGCTTTCTTTTCCACGCATTGTATTTTGACATCAACTCTCCATGAGGAGAAAAGCCTCCAGAAGGTTTCCTGGCATCTCAGGAGATGCTAAGAGACTTAAGCAAATTTAGAGTTTCCTGTGAATGACAGGTACAGTCCATATAATCACAAAGCTGCGCTTAAAGAACCTTGAAAGACCATTTACAGTTACAGCCTTGAAAAAAATAGAGTAAGCAGGATAGAGAATGTTCTCCTGGAAGGTAAAGTGATTCCCAAGTACTTCAGCTACATTAGTTTGCTTGTTTGTTCATAGGAATGGCTAAGGTATCTCACTGAGTGAAACATATTTTGTCCCTGATAATAGTGGCACTATCTGATCCCTGTTGCTTCAGAAGTGAGACAGCAGAGAGCAGCAGGAGACATAGATAAAATCATGACACTCAATATTTAAATTCATCAGAAATCTGAAATTAATGAGTAATGCTCCAACCACATTAGGCTTGGAAAGAAGAGAGAGACTTCAACTTTTATCATCTCTAACTAACACTGTTTTATCTCTATCTTAGTTATCATACAAATTTTCCCAAAATCTTCACAGAAATTAACCAAATAATTGGCATTTCTGTGTGCAAAATAATTCAATTAGTTAGGACAATTAAAATAATATATTAAAATAACTTGAAAGTCAAGTAGCACAGCTTCTTACCTTCATGAAACAAAAACCTAAACTTTGATAAAAGTAAATAGAACATTCAGAACTGAAGTTAAACTAAGGGAAACAATTAAAACTGGAAAGGAGGTCCTTGGATTTAATGCCTATTTTAAAAGGCAATAATAGTTAGAAGGCTGTTTTGCTTGTTTTTTAAATTAAATAAACAAGTCTGAATCTCAATGGAGAAAAAGCCAAATTAAAATCCCTGAGTTAAAATAATTTAACAATTAACAACAAAGGAAAAAACTGGGCTGGGGTGTCAGCATGACTCTGAACCAGATGCATTTTGGGAAGAATCCAGTGTAAAGCATCATAGAAACATAGAATCAAAAAGGTTTGAAAAGACCTCTAAGATCGTTGAGTCTAACCATTAACCCTGCAGCACTGTATTCACCACTAAACCATATCCCTAGATGCTGCATTCACATTCCTTTTGAATCCTTCTAGGGACTGCTATTCCACTACTTCCCTGATCAGCTTCTTTCAATGCCTGACCACTCTTTTGTTGGGGAGGGAATAGAAAAATCTTATAAGTGCCTAGCAAGTAGTTCTGAAACAATAGATGAAATAGAGATGTTGGCATATTTTGACATAGATGCTGAAAACATACATGTGAAGGCTTGAGGCCTCTTCCTTTGTTTAGATGATACCAAATGCCACAAATACCAAAGAACCAACAGCCATCCTGTCCCAAGCCCGGCAGGAAAGGTCTGAAGATAAGGGTTACATATAAGAAAGCAATAAAACATGGTAATTTAGTAGTTTCTATAGGTTGCATGCAAATATTAGGGAATTAGTATATTGTATTAGATTGGTTATTGGAAATTAGAATATTCATCATAGAAGAATACTTATTGCATTGTAAATGGGAAATCGCTCTCTTACCCCCTTGCTGTTATCTCTTACTCTCTTACCTCCATGCTCTACACTCTCTCTTACACCCATGCTTTTATAATAAACTACAAACCTGAAGAACAGAAAATAGTAAGCTCCTGAGTCTGTCCAGCGACTGTCCAACCAACAATACTACTCCCACACTCTTTCAGTGAGGAAAATTTTCCTAATATCTAATCTAAACCTTTCCTGAAACAACTTGAGGCAATTTTCTCTCATTCTGTTACTTTTTACCTGGGAGAAGAAATCAACTCCCATCTCACTACAACCTCCTTTTGGGAAGTTGTAGAGATCAAGAAGGTCCCTCTTCAACTTCCTTTTCTTCATGGTAAACAACTCCAGCTCACTCAACTGCTCCTTATCACCTATAAGGTGATATAGACCCTAGATAGATAAGGCAGGAACTGGATGCTACTCTTCATTCTATCACAGACTCACCATAAGTCCTGCAATAGGACATATTCTTTGTGACTCAGTTTCCCCAGCTGTGCAGTAGGAAAGATAGTCCTTTGATTCTGTAAGGCATTCAGGCTTATAAATGCATAATTTAATGTTAAGCTCAGCACTTCCTAAACCTCAATAACTTCTGCAATCCAAAGTGGAGGCTGTTGGCATGTAGAAGAGTACAGCACTGGGCTGTGAAAGACCAGTGTGAGCTCCCATTCAGTTTTCATCCATCCTCTGCTCCAGTAACCAGTGTGCAACTCCAACTTATATTTCATGAACAGAGATTACTATTACTTTTCAAGTAATTTTTTTTCTTCTCACTGAAAGAGAGTGCCTTTTCCTTCTAAGTACCAGCACTTTGGTCCTCTTCTATTTTGGAGGCTTAGCTTGCTATGTGTGCTATGAATTCAAAGCAGTGGTCTAGAGGGGCAAACTGCACTTAAGACTGCTGTAGCTTGTTGAGAAATAAACATGCAGATCAACCATGTGGTTTATCACAACTGGCAATGCTCTCTAGTACTTAAAGACGAAACAGGGGAGTTGTTCAAAGTGTTGTTTGAGGGAGTGGCTGAGTAATTCCCATCATCCTTGCAGATGTCATTGGATGTGTGACACTAGACAGATATATAGACTGGAGGAAGCTTAGTCTGTTTTTTAAGGTGTAAGAGATGACTTAAAATATTTCTAAATACAAGGCCTCTCACAGGCACAGATCTCAATTTTGATCACAAGGTAAGTGGTGGACAAATGGCCTACTTCCACAGTATCCTCTCTCTTTGCCCTGAGAAGGAAGCCACAATGAGCTGGTAGTAATCTCCTTGGGTGGAGCTGATTGGGTCCCTGCAACAGAACAAGAGGTTCAGCATGAAATGTTTAAGTCGGCAAAACTCACCAATTGAAGCATGAGAAACTTGGACCTATGTTGCAAGAGACTGCTGAGCAGTCAGCAACACTGCAGAAACTTATTTTCCAACCCTTTGTATCTTTTTAGTCCCCACGGATGTTGCACAGCAACTCACATGTGCAGGAGTATTTATTATCCAAGTTCTTTTGTTGTCCCTTCTTTTTCTTGCCCGGTTACTACTTAGCTTTCATCAGCTGACGTTTGAAACCTCTCAGAGGCTCTGCATGCACCTCTCAGCTCTCTAAACTGTCATTGTTTTGACATATTCTAGAAAAGACTTTGTGTGGGCATCTGGATAAATATAATTCTTTCCACACTTCTGGGAAAATGGGAGTCTTCCCTGGGCCTTCTGTGGGAAATGAAGGGTGCATGGATTTTCAAGCAGAAGAGAAGTGTACATGTAAAGAACAGCACTCCAGAAATTGGGAAGGTTAGAAACTATTCTTCCAGTCACACTAGAAGTACATACATTTAGGCATACAATCACTTTGCAGGAACATTAAATCATTCACTGCATTCACTTCTGTGTTACATATTATGCTCTATATTCCTGAAAGTATTTTATGACAGGACAAAAATTTCTTTAGGCAGACACTCAACAGGAAAAGCAGAAAACATACCATTGTTTCAAATCTTGATTATGCAGATTGGCTTCTCTAGTAAGGAAATTAACTCTATGCCACAGCTGTGGGGACCTAAATTACAGAACAATCGATATTTTGAAAACTTTGAAAATCTACCAAAGGAGAAAATTACACAATTGAAAAACAACTTTTATGGAATCAAAGTTAAGTATTTCACTAATGAATTTGTTCAGTGTTTTGTTTAAAAATTTAGTCACTGACTTAATTGTGATATACCCAACAATTTGTCCGACCACATATAGTTTAGGAATTCCTGTAAAAAACAAATTTTAAAAAGTAATTCTTCACTTTCTATACATAATACACAAAGCTACCTCTCACTGCATAATTTAAAATGTTATTTTAATTTTTTTTCAATTCATTTTGAGCTCCATAATACATTTGTTCTGGGGAAAAAAAAAACAAGCCAAAACAAACACAAGACCAAACACAAGGAGGAAATGAAGGAACCTTAGCAAAAAGTAGAACCAAAACAGTAAAAACTACTTTGAATATTTTTTAAGGATTTGGACTGCTTACAGATTCCATTTTTTATAAAAATAACTGCTACTAATAGCTCCAGGCTTGTGCCTTGGTATGGTAGAAATTCCTATGCTTCAAATCCCTGAAAAAGATAGCAGCAAGATGGGATGACTAACAGTGAGCAGTTAGAGCAGCCAGTTGAAAAGCTGTCTGTAAGACACCTGGGGACTGAGCAATCACCAACAACCCAGACGCTACAGAGACACAACTCGATAAAGTTTTGGTAAACTGGCTTCCAGATATTAAATCTGCTGATGTGGGTATGATTCACACCCATTATACTTGAATTATTCTGAGTCCTTCCAAACTGCCATCTCAAATGTCATTTCCATAAGCTTGGTCACTCATTTTCAGCATATTCCTTCACTTCCTCCAACCCCAACAATACAATGAAATAAATGTGCTGCACCCAGCGTATTCAGGTTACAAAAGTAACTGATGCCAGCAAGGTCAGTCATATAAATTCACTGCAAGATTGCTTTGGAAAAGACTCATGCTAAAGGATTCAATAGCTAGATAATCACCTTGTGCCAGTAAAGGGAAAAGAAAAGGGAATTATTATCACATTTTCTATCACCAGTTATTCTCTCTTATTTGTGGGACGAAGATAGGAAGTTTTTGCTGTTCACAGTAACACAGAAATTAAGCAAAAATAATATTATATTTTAATAATATTGTCAACTCATATCATTTATTCATTCATTATTGCAACTACCATAGCGAGAAACCAGCACTATACAATCTAGGACAGCCGTGCTCTCTTTGTTACTAATACTACTGGCAGTCCCTCACACCATAAAACCCATCATTCATTACAGGGAACAGCTGACAGATTCTTTCCCTAAGGAGGCCAAGATTACTTAAATCTGAAATGCCATACCCTGTCAACACAGGTGTACAGGAGAGAAGCTCATTTACTGGCAGGTTGGGTAATACATAAAAATAGTCACTATGCAAAGTTGATAATCAGTTTAAAAAAAAACAACAACAAACAAAACAAAAAACAACAAAGAAGGTTTGGTGCTCAATTGATTAAAAGTCTGTAATAATTCTCCATTTGTTTCACGAAGGCTATGCTATTTAAGTCCTGCAGAAGACAAATTGCCTGCATAGCTTGCAGACTATTTAGCATGTGGACTCCACAGCCACAGAAAAGCATTTGTAGGAGGCTCTTGCTGTGCTGTTGCCAGTCTCTCCTCCTGTGATTGAAATACAGCACTTGGCACAGAGATGCAGGGAGGCAGGATGTCCAACATACAGGAAGCATCTGGAATGACTGACTTCAGTTGTACAGAGGTTTCACCTACCACTGAACTCAGACTAATTATGTGCATTTATTTTTCAGAATAACAGATCCCTTTAGCATTGAAGCTTTCAAGTGCTGGTGTCAAGCACATCATTTAAGACAAAATTTGCTGAAATTTATTTTATAATGCCACTCTGTACAAGGAAGAAATGGGGCAGGATCTGGAAATACCTGCAGTACTGCACACTGCATTTTGTCCTGATTCAAGCTCTTCTTGCTATTCTTTTTTTTTTACCCCTATTTTTCCCCACTCAGAGAAATACAAAAAAATTGCAGAACACCTGTTTAGTTACTTGCACTGTGTCCAATTTAAGTCAAAGCTGAAAAACACTTGCTGACCTAGACATATAAATTACACCATTATCTAATGAGCAGTTGCAGAACTCATTTGAATGTAGTTGACTTTGTGAAAAGCATGAATCTTCCAGTCATTTAGACAGGAGTTGTTCAGGATAGACAATATTAATTTAGGGATGAGTTATTATGTTCAATACCAGTCTGGGGCCTAATGATTTGATTCAAATTAATTTAAATCACTGGGGATAAAAAAAAAAAAAGTACTAAAATCATACATATAGCAGAATATAAAAATAATTTTTCCTGAGATCCAAAGCACTTATAGGCTGTCATTGCTAGGCTGAAATTTCCTTCTTCACATCACACTCTATGTGCACAATCTTGCTGAAGTGCAATGGTGCAGAATTCATTGGCTAGAGCATCCCCATGGCTCACTCCTCTGAGACAGAGAAGTCTAGGAATCAGAAAGCTTTAAAGCTATATACAGAAAGATTTCTGCCACTCCCTAATGCAGGTGGCATTTTGGAATAGGCAAAAAGAAAGGACTGACAGAGAGTCAAATATCTAGCTGAGCCCTGATATTAGAGAAGGGAGAAGCGAAGGGAATAAAACAAGGATGAGAGTTGGGGTTTTTTTTTGTTTTTTTGTTTTTGGCTAACACAATGGAGAATTTCTTGCAACATTTCACTACAGAAACATGATAGCCTTGGATTGTCTTCACATTCATCAGGCCAAACAGAGCTGGGATCTGCAACTCAGATATATTTTCTCTATTTACACGTTCGTGAAGAACTCATTTGGAAGCCTGGAAGTGAGGTAAAACTTCCCATGCTTGAAAGCTGAACTAAAATCAGAAGTTTATTTCTTTTCAGGGGCAGCCCTGTAGTGGATAAAAGGAAAGAAAGTACTGGGTTACACTTCTTTGTAATGGTTTTTCATTCTATCTTCATCTGTGGTGTTGGGGCAAAGTCAGCTGTGTATTGGCATCCAGCAAACCAGGGAGCAGAGCAGGATCAAAGCAGTGCATTGGGTTTTTACAACATTCTGGGCAAGGGTTAATCTAACCCTTGTGAAACAACTACATGGAGCCAGATCATGTGATGCTCATCTATAGTAAATGTTCAGTAACACAGCCTAGTTTTGAGAAGCCTCATGGCTGCTTTGAGCCTAAGCTGCTGAAGAATACGTTATTCTCCTCTTCTTCAGAATACCTTGAGGAAGGATTACTTCTCTGTTTCGCTCTTAAGAGATCATGAATAATAATTTAGATGGGCATGCAACAGGGAAATTCTTTACAGTTCTGCTTTTGCAAATTATAAAGGAACCTTTAGTTACAAGCTTGCTCACTTACATTTTAAGCACAGGATTAAATGCACACCAACTCAGTGAACTTTGCACACTGAGCCCCATGGACTGCCTCACTCCTGGATTCTTCAGTGACTGGTGACCTGTTGATACAGGAGATACAGCCATTGCTCCCCATGCCTTAGCAACCTGGTCTCAAAACCCAAACTAACAAACTTAGGGGACTAAAATGAGCTGTAGCTATATAAACTGGACTGTAGAAAGCAAGACAGGGTTGTGATCTCCAGATTTGCTTTTGTTGCTGTTTCTGTCAACAGGCAATTACTAAATCAGTCGTTTTCCTGCATCTCCGCTTCACTCTGTGTAAACTGGAGCTCATTATATTAGTTTATTTTGCAAAATACTGATAAAATTTTCTCCGGCTACATGTAAGGAAGAGACATAATTTAAGATTAGCCCACATTCAGGCTAACTGGTGACCAAATACAGTATTTTAAAAAGGTCTCTAAAGATAAACATCCACAAAATAAATTCACTGCAGCATATATTCCCCTACAAAAAGTTGACTTTGAAATGCTTGCTTACACTACACTGCACTGGCTCCTTCACTTGGGAAATTTGATTATTGACACTAGCTCTGCTTCATGACTTTCAACCCTTCAGGTTCCTCCTTTGCTGAAAGCTGGTTATCACAACCAGCCTTAGCTTGTGCAACGTACAAATGGTCTGCATGCCTCACTGTGTTCATTGATGCTTCACATCTCTGACTGCAACAATATCCCAGGAAAAGAAGAAAAACCTAAGCCTGGAACTCAGGGTCTTTCCACCTCCACAAAAAAAATGCTACTGCACAAACACTGTCAGTGGCTGCTGCATGATCCACAATGCAAGAGATTTTAAACCATGTGACTTTTGTTTTTAGTAGCCTATATCCAATTCATTAGAAGAAGCTGGTAAATGTCAGCTCTACAAACAGGACAAAAAATGATTCAGTCCTCTCTATATAATCTGTCTAATAAATTCAATAGGTGTCACTTTTGTGGAAAGGTCTATATACCTCAGCAGTAATTTGTCACCATGAAACAGTTTCAGGGCATTTCACAGTTGTGTGTTAGTGTTCATTTCAGGCCTTATCTTCAATGAACATTTCTTGCTAAGAGCAATTAATTCCTTGCATCTGTCACTATAGGAACAAAGCAAATGCACTTTATGCAGAAGGCCCATTATTCACATTAATGAGTGCCTGGTACATTAGGCACTGATATGACAGTTCTCATCCCAGAGTCACATACAACAATAAGTCACCTTACTTATCACTTAAATTTTCAAAATTTCATATTATGAGGATATGTATTTTCTTTCTTTCAAACATTTTATTTTTGGTATAAAAAATAAAATTTCAAGTATTGTAACCCTAATTAAACAAAACCAAAAAACTGGAACTCCAAAACAAAAAAGACTCACCCCTTCAGTAAGTGCTGCATCAGCATTTCAATTCAGGCAAATTCGAAATGAAATGGTGAGAAAAAAAATAAAGAAAGCACATAAGATTTATTAAGGGAAGAAGACTTCTTAACTACACCAAAGTGTACTGGAAGTTATTTGAAAGTAGCAGATCTGTCTGCAGCATGGCTTTTTCTCCACTCCTCTCAATCCTAGCCTGCCCTCAAATATAATGGCCTAAATATATTCCAAAATCAATATATGTTGATGTGGACTTTTCAAAGGAAACTATTAGATATTAAAAGTCTGGTTATAACACCTCAAGGTATTATTCAGAATGGAAGAAAGAAAGGAAATTCTAGAAATGCCAGGAAAGAGAAGCAGACAATTATTGGCCATTTGATCTTTGCTGCAATAAGGAAGAACCAGGGAGACTCAATCAACTGGAGGAAAATGAAAAATGGAGGAGTAAAAAAAATTATATTTATTCTTTGTGATGTGAATTACTGGTTTTCTGAAATATTACCATACTGTACAAACTGCTAGGGGATTAAACAACCACAATAGCTACATTATGCACCCTGAATATTTGGAAAAAATATGTACACAGAGCAGTTATGGAAGTAAGAGAGACAGTTTATTCAAGCTGCATGTTGCATTCATTTTTCTCAGTGATTCCAGAAAATATATTAATTCTTAAAACCTTCTTGCTAATAATTTTAAGCAAACAGTGGAGAAAACTCAATTGGGATGCAGGCACCACAGGAAGCTCACGCTGGGACAAGCTCACAAACAGTTGAAGTTATTTTCATCTGTTTTGAGACAGAAAAAACAACACAAGACGCAAAAGTCCAGTCAGAGGCAACCAACGTAATACAAATAGCAGATTGCATTGTGAAAGACCTCCTTTGCCATAAAGATACCAGCTGCTAACATTAGAAATGTGATGCAGGACAAGCTATTCCACACACCTCAGAATTAAATTATTTTTGAGATATCCCTATGTTTGTTAAAGGTAGTGAAAGCTTAAAACAGTTTCAGAAAAAAACAATGGTTCTAATTGTAAAACCATGCAAAAATGAGCTATAAAATCATCAGAGAGCTACAGCCATTTCTAGCTTAATTCTTGGATCAAAACAGGAAGGTATAGTCAGTGGAAATTGATCTTATATCATTAATTTCATCTCAGTGTCTGCGACCAGGCTGGACATACTTAAACTGTTCCACAGTTTTCATGAATTAAACTGGCCGGTTTTTCCTTCCATACAAGGTCTTAGAAGAGCCTGGGCTTTGTTCTGCAGCCTGGGATGAACACAGTACCCTGCACCACAGCCCTCTCAGCAGCTCTTCCCAGGACCACACAGACTTCACCTCAAGTGTTTGCATGCACACAGTCTTCAAATACCTCGACCTACCTGCTTTAAACCAAAGCTAAGGTGTCAAGCAGCTCTAATCCTCTTTGAAAAAACAAACCACTTGGAAACGTTGTGTTTCCATAAGTAACATTCCACTCATTAAGTAGAAATTTACTAGTTAAATGTAACTGTTTATTAGCTGCAGTTGTGGGGGATGGTTGTAACATTTTTTGCAACAACAGAACACTGCTCTAAATTAGCAAAGGCCACTTATTTTTTTTCTTATTTTTATTTTATCCCTGAAGTACTGTGCTATTTTTTTTCTCCCTCCTATTTAAATTTCTAAAAAATATTTGAACTCTAAATGAAGGAGGAATTGCTGTGGGTTTTGCTGAATTCCCACTGATTTTTAGCTGCCTCTATTTCTTTAGCTAGCTCTTTTAGTCACTCCAGAAATATCCCATGTCAGGAGTCCTTTGGACCACATGATCACAGCTGCAAAGTGAGATGTTTTTCCATTTTCAGAGAGGTTTCATTCATTCTAGGCTCAGGAAGTGCTGTTATTTCTTCTTTGCCTTTATACTTTCTCATACATTCATATCTGCTTCTCAGTTCTTTGCCTCTCAAATGCCATAATTCCATGAGTTCTTCAGCATGGGCTGCCTCAGATTTTGGGCATAAGCCTCTTGCCTGATACCAAGGAATCAGTTCAGCTGGCATCTCTAGGTGTTACTATCATGGATACCACCCAAAGGAACATGAATGCAGATGTGCAGCCACTATCATTTAGAGAGAGCTTTTTAAGGGCACAGAGAATATGGTGGCATTTCAGCTACTTGAAGACTAACATATTTTTAGCTTAATTTAATTAGATTTTTCTGTTGAATGAATATGCTGGTTTCCAAGTGTCTGCAAGAAAAGGATTATTTTCCAAGCCAGTCAGAATATTTCTATTCATCACACTAATTCATGTTTTCTTTGCCAAGTTAATATCTTGTGATTCTTAAATGTTCTAAAGTTTAAAAATCATTTGTCCTTCACTTCAACTGGTGCTAATGAGATTTCTGTAGCTTTAAAAGCAAGAAAATGCTCAAGTTTCACCAGTACATTACTGTCTCTTGTTTAAATCCAATTATTTAGTATTCTTGGAACAAGGATAATAGATTTATACATATAGTAGTTGCTTTATATTTATGTCCTTTAACTTATTTTCATTATCGCTTTAGTATTCAAGTTGCTGTAAAGTCATTTTCCAGTCACAGGTTCACAACCCATAATTTGATTAAACATATTACAAAAATAACAAAAGGGTTTTTTTTCCATCAAGCTTTTCCAGAACCATGAAGAGATGTCATGCACAACAATTCCCTCCTCACAGCAATTCACACAGAAATGTTCTTTGTGTGCAAAGCTTCTTTGTCCTGTGATGCTTAATTAAGGATAGAATGGAGAATATTATAGTCATTTTAGAATCACTTCGAAGTAATGATGCCTGAGGCCAAGCATGGACTTCTGCTTAACTCAGCTAAACATACAAATGTTGGTAATGGCGAATAAAAATGGATCCCATTGCTATCCCAGTTTTCAAAAACAACTTGCTATTCCCTTCTCCTCCCCTCTACCCCCATAGCTACACTTTCTAATTTCTTGGGTGCCATGCCTCTCAGCAGCATAAAGTTGCATTTTGTAAGAGCTTATCTTTCTTCTTTATTAAACAACATGCCTTGAAATCATTTTATGCTAGCATAATGTTCCCAGAGGCATGTAACTCCCATCACAGGTTCTAGCCACATCTATCGAGTTAGTCATGTGGATCAACCATAGCTGTTTAAAAGATCTAGAGGTGAATTTCATCCAGAATCAAACAGCTAATTTCCATGAAGACTTACTGCTGCTTTATGGATTTTCAACAGGTGCTCTCACCAGCTCAGTCTGGTAACAAAGAAGATCAGGGTGGGGTTGTTACACCTCAAGCTCTAGTGAAGCTAAGAGGAATTATTTTTGATATACAAGTCTTACTGTAAAGGTTTCGAACACATATACTTTCCACTTAAATCATGCTTTCATAAACTGTATTTGGATTGTAGTAAAATAATGATTTTTCATTAATATTTTACAGAGATACCATGCACCACAGATTAACGTGTGGAAAATAAGGTACTTCTTCTAATGGAGATTTTGAAATTGTCTCAAAATCAGTTTTATCAATCTTCTTAACAATGTATGGAATCAGAATAAAAACCTTAAATATGCAAGTCTGTTCGCACAGGAGGTGGAGTCCTGGACTGTGGTAGACCAGGCTAGGTGCTGGCATCTAAGCAATGAAAGATGGTCCACACTCCAAAATATTTTCTTAAACCCAAGGGACATCTCTCCAGTGTAGCTCAAGTTTCACACTCATTTAGTTTCTCTATCAAAACTGGTAAATTTTGATGCATAAATCTGTGCACTGTGAGCCAGACTGTTCCCTTAAAATCCCATTCCCCAAGGCAAGACCACTAGACATAGAACAGCAAGTTTCACTCTTTTTTTCTACTCCACGAGTGAGTACCTCTTGAAATATTTTATTAGAGAAATGTTACATTAAATGTGCCCATTTGAAACCTTCAATCTAGAGAGGGGAGTTGGAAAATTTTTTCGAATTCTTTTCCACAGATAGGATAGTACATTAAAATTATCAGCAACACAGTAAAATCAGCAGGAAAAGCTCCAGAAGTCTTTGTTTTCAGGTAAGTCCTTAAACCTCTCAACATTTTGTGCTGTGCAAAAGTGGAAATGTATTTTTTATCTGTCACTCACAAGCACAAGTTTCTAGATTAATATCCCCAGCCTCCTGGACATGCCAACATGAGGTTAGCTTCCGCTCAGCACACCTAAGGCTCAAAGTGAATGATGCAAAAGGAACAAATTTCATCATAACTCTGGCTGCTATATGTTTTTCTACCTGCTTTATTGATCAGCTTTGAAGTACTTCTCCTCAAAGCCATGTATTAATTTCTATTTTATTTTATTCTCTCTCCCCTCTAGACTGGAATATTTCTTCTTAGGCTAAGGAAATAACAAAAAAAAAACACCCAAAATTCTGGAGCCATGCACTCCAGGACACTTCACATTAAACTGTAGACACTACAGACAACTAGATAACACTAATAACACCTAAGGCAATTTCCCTTCATTTGTTTCTTCTCAGTTTCCAGCTGGAGTCTAGGCTAAAAATAGCCTTGTCATGATAGAATAATGAATCTCAGTGATAAGCATATTTCACAGAAATGCAAGGAGGTCATTATCTGAGCCTTAATGGATGAACAGAGTGGGAAAGAGAGGGAAGGCACTATTGGGTGCTACAATAAAAATACAGAATGAAAGAAAGAAATGTGAACAAATGTTACTCAAAAGGCTCTGAAAATCACAGCCTGCTTTCCTGTTTATAGTAGTGTACGAATCATTTACACGACATTCAAAAATTGAAAATATTCATAAGAAATTCTTAGCTGGCAATTTGCATAAACAATTACTACTTTACAGGGTCTGTGAAATTATTCTGTTTTATCTATAGGACAGTTCAATAATTGTACCATATATCTGTTAGTTACAGTACCACTAATAGTAAGGGAAGCATACTTCAAAGATAATCTACTTAAAAAACCCCAAACCAACCAACCACAAAGTCAACCAAATCCAAGACCTCTGAATTAGTTGTTGCCTGAAGTATTTTACCCCTTAAAAGTACAAGTAAATTGAAAAAGAACAGTATATCTACATTCTCATTATCATGATCTGTGTTGAAGCAGTAAATCTGGAGCTAGATACAGGTAACTTAGAGAGGGCATGAATTTCAGACTGAGATTGCTTAATGAAAAAAAGCCTGCTGTAATACCTAGTATTACTACCCCCCAAAGAAGTCAGTCTTTTTACCTCCTGGACGGCTGCTTATCATCATTTGACATAATTTGCCTACTGGCAGTTCAGCATTTCCTCTCTTTAGAAACCATCCGATCATATCTTTCTTCATTGTCTTTAAATGCAGCACTAAGTCAGAGAAAGTACATTTTAATACTCTTATTTTAAACCAGCCCTCTTTTCTCTTCATTGAGAAGGGAGCAGAGAAGTTTCCGCCTGAGAAAAACATCCTCCTTCCACGAGAGACACATCGTGTGACAGTGCCTGAGAGAGACAACGTGTAGATAAACTACAAAGACCAAGAAAGCTGCTGAGAGTGGTTAGTGAATAATACAATATGGTTAGTCCAGCAGGTAGAGGACAGGAATTTGCACCAGAGCATTCACAGAAAGCCCTTGATCCAGGAAACCACAAAACCTGCTAAGTTTGAATTGAACCGCCTGCTCGGGCCCAGCAGCAAAGCTAAATTGCTTATTGTGCAACACCATCAGAATGCAGATTTACTTGGTTAGAGTATTTAATACTTACATTTAATACAGCTTAATGTTCTGGACTCCTATGAATTAGGAGAGAAAAGCACAGCAATAGGTCTTGTATAAAAGTTTGATAAATTAAAAGCAAAATAAAAATACTTTTGAGGCAGACCAATTATCAGTAACACGTAATGAATGTAATGACAAACCCTTCAGACTAAAGCAGGGAGAGCCCCTGATCCTGAAAGCCTTTATTGGCCTGCACTTACCTACCATGAGTAATTTCTTCAGGATTCAGTGAGGCTGCATAACAGAAAAATAAAACCATGTATCATCATTTCAAAAGCACACAACTGAAACAAATACCATCCACAGTCTCCACTCTATTTGCTGAGTGGAGGAGAGAAAAGAAGGGGGGAAAAAAGTAGAAGACCCCTCTGAGAAAGGTCTTGCTTTTCTCTCTGGCTGAGGAGAAAAGAAGACATTATCACTGGAAAAATGGCTCAAATATTAACACTCCAATGATCACAACATTTTCAAGTTGAAGAGTTCAGGATAGATTCACCTAATAGAACTGGGTAGGCCCAGACTCATCCTGTTTCGTCTCAGTTCACTTTCTTTCAAGGGAGGCTAGGGCAATGAGCCTTCTTACATGAGTTCTGAGGGTAAACCCCTAAAATTGACCTGAATCACAGCATTTGTGTAAACACAATGGGTACATGCAACTTCTAAAGTCTCATTTCTAGTACAACTATTCAAGTCTGCATTTACAATTCCTACTGCTTATATCTATTCCAAATCTGGGTTTGGGTTTTTTGGTTTGCCTTTTTTTAGAGAAAATGCCTTCTACAAATTTTTTCAAGTAAAGGGTTTGCCTTACACGAACTGATAGAGCAGGCTGTATATAATCTTTCTGTCCATCTACACTGTGCACTTGCTGGTGCTTCAGGTTATATAACATGGGCTCAGCTGGGGTCTTGGCAAGTCTGCTTGTAGTGATCTATGAGCCAGCCAGTATCTCAGAGACAGCAACCACAGGGGGGATGATGGAAATGGCCACAAGCTCTGCCCCTCACTTCGGATGTGGTATTTCAGGAGATACCGTGACTATCAAATGGAATGCATAGGCAATGCCTGTCATAGCCCAACACTATCAGAGGTGCCTTAAAAAGGAATGGCCAGAGGTTTAGGCATGAATTGGACTGGCAATAGATATTAACCTTTTTTAATTCCACGTGTACACCGATTTGGTAGTTCCCCAGCCAAGCTTCTCAGTCTTCCCAGCTTTCCTGGCTAAGATAGGATTTTAATGCTGCTTTTT
Source organism: Oenanthe melanoleuca (assembly GCF_029582105.1). Lineage (NCBI taxonomy): Eukaryota > Metazoa > Chordata > Aves > Passeriformes > Muscicapidae > Oenanthe > Oenanthe melanoleuca. The sequence continues at coordinate 101,024,471 of NC_079335.1, read as the reverse complement.
CATCTGTGATCTTGGTGCTTCCACCCACTCCTTTTTCTCTCCTGCAGTCTTAGGTTACTAAATTATTATGGTGAGAATAGAACTACCAGTAGTGAACAAGAACAATTACTAAAACATGATGGCTACAGAGTTTCTCCTTATACAGAAAGCAAGTTTTTTAAATATTTGGAATAGTTGTAATAGATGACCTGCCCATACATTGCAGCCGCAATGTCAGGAGGGACAGATCACCAACTCACAATGTAAACATACATTTATAAATCACGCTACAAACAAGACTTGAGATGCAAACCTTTAAATGCAAAAATTAATTACATTTTCGTGCATTTAAACATGAACTAATATTCATTAACTCTTTCTAAATATTTGTTTAACATCTTCAAACTGGCACTGATTTTTTTACTTTTTGAATAAGTAGCAAATACAAACTAAAAGAATTTGCTGGCAAGCTAAATAAACCCCTCAAAGGTATTAATACTCAAACATTCTTTCTTCAAGGACTTTGGGGACCAAAAAAACCCCAACAACCTAGATTTAATTTTAATATTTTCTAAGCAAATTATTTAAGTAACAACAAAGCAGTTTTTAACTGGAGGACAGCTCCTGGAAAGAAAGAAAAAGTTTTGAATTCATGAAAGCTGAGAAGTGGTTAAGTAGAAACTTACTGAAACACAATTGAATTGTTGCTGTGCACACTGCAGTATGAAGAAAGGGATTGAGAGGAAGGAAGCATATTAAGGAATTAAGAGTATCCATTACGGGCTCATATCAGCACATATCAAGGATTTCCCTTCCTTCAGAAATTTTGCTCTCAAGTGTATTCACACTGCTTAAACAAAACAAAACAAAACAAAAAAAGAAAACCAACCAAACCCTGCTTCAAAAATACTTAATTTAATATTTTCTCTCCCATACGTATCTCAGGCAACAGCAGATGTGATGAAGTCTAGTACAGCAAACATAATGCATATAGGACTGTCATTGCTGCTAAATACCAGAGATGTAGGATCACGCATGAGTATTATTAAACAGAAAGACACTTTCAATACTTGCTTTCCTAACACTTCAGAATGCAGCTGCCACTTCCTAACTTTGTTTTCTGACATCCACATGTCTCCTCTACCCTCTGTTCTACATGTAATATAGTTTCAGGGCTGGCTCTGGACCAAGAGACATGCCAGGCCATCTCTTCACCATCTCGGATAATAAACACAGGCTTCTTTATCTTAGTTTCTCCAGCAACAATATTGAAAGAAGCAAGAATACTAACTCTGGGCTAGACAGCATTATTTATAAGGTACAACACCTGCTAAGAGAAAGGAAGTACATTCCAGGAAGAACCCATATATGCTTCATAACTGGAATAAACACAGCTTATCCCAAAGCTGTTTGTAAATTGAGCCAAATCTGAAGGAAAAAAAAAAATCCATTCAGCAGAATGCAATTTCTCTTTCAATTTAAGGATTGCTGATAAAATTTTCTAACTCAAGCTACTTGATTAAAATTCTGTGACTAATACATGCTTGGATTAGCAACTCAACTGCATGCAAGGTATCCTTCAAAGCAAATTTGGATTGATGTATCTACATTGCATTATAGATGTTGTTTCCATACACTAGCAATAGCTCCCATTTTGAGTTTGCGTTTCAGTCAAGCGCTTATTAAAAGTGAGTCTGTTTGGGAAGTTTTTCTTCAGTGACAACAAAGCAGTACACTTTCAATTTCTCCAAACAGCTTTATTTTCCCACTTAAACTCTCTGACTTTATTGTTTCAGAAAATATAATATTCTCCAGTGTCTCTACAAAAGATACCACATATCCCACCTGCTCCCACAGGTACTGAAGCCTGATGTACAGACCAACTGAAAAATGTTAGGAAAGCAAGACAAATTGAAGAGACCTCACATCATTACCTAATATGCTGCCCATATCCAAAAGGTACCTGTGGCAACTGCTGGTTTGGCTTCCCTTCAGTACCAAATCCTTATGGTTATAGAAAGGCACAGGTAAAGCACAGTCAATACAGGCATTATCAGAAGCACGCTCAGATCTTACTATGAGGGTAGATGGATAAGATGAAAACCTGCATAAATAGATTCATTCACTGTGTATTGCATGTACACAAATTTTTCTTCCCTCTTTAACTGGCATAAGGCATAGAAATTAGAGAATCCTGGAGACAGAGCAGTTTCTGACACAAAGCTTCACATAGCAGACACGAAGTAATCCTGTATCACTGACAGGCTTTCATCCAGTTTAGCTCACCACGTATTTGTGAAAGAGGCGCATTACCACTTGCTGAAAGAGACCACTCACAGGGGGGCATTTTTCCCCCCTGACATCTGTGTAGATTGTAAAACTGGAGAAATTATCATGATATTAAGTTGTGACAGTTGCTCCAACATTCCTTTCTATACCATGAAGACTAAATGCTTTGAATCAAGAGCCCTTAGTCTGATCTGAAGATAGTGCCATACAGCCTTCAAAATCTGTATCAGACTCACAATAACTGACTCAACTTTTGTCTCACGTACCAGGGTCTGCTATTGCAAACCTCCACAACCAGTGATATGCTGTTTATGATCTGCTTCTTAGGTAGACATTATTGTGCCAAAAATATGTATAACACATGGAAGAAGTTTTTGGTCTATGCTTGTATGTTGTAATCTTGTATGCTTGTATGATGTATTTTTTTTTTTTTAATACAGAGAAACAGAGAATGTGAGAGAGTGTGACTGACAGCATCAGCTGTGCATTATGAGTCCAAATCCACTATCATTTTTGAGAATATCTGATTAAAATCGAGAAGTCTATAATAGCAGTCATTACTTCAGTGTGGAAATTAGGGGCATTGTTAATTCTTTTCATCATGTATCAGCTCCCTTCTAATTGGATCTATATTCATTACTGAAACTGAAATTAAAGAACAGTTATGAAAGGCCTTTGATGTCAGCTGTATATATCATGCCCTGAATTAAGTTACAAAAATGGTTAATACATTATATGACTCTTCAAGTACCTATATCACTCCCTTTAGCTGCACAGGTCCTGAGTACTGCACCAATACAACAAATGTTTAGGATGGGTGAAAGAACTCATTCCACTTGAATTGCTGAAAAACATATTGATCATGGTACCAAACCTCCCTAAAGTCTGTTGATTTACAATTAATTTGTCTGTCAGATGCAGGATATGCTCAGTAAATGAGGTGTAGGACAGGGAAGAAATAGACCCTTTGAGTTGCTTCCCACCTGAAATGCCACAAGAATACTAGGTAAAAGCTGGCTGAACTTGAGTAGATGTACTATGCCATGGCCACTGCAAACTTAATTTTTTTCCTAAATAAACTGTGGAAGAAAAGAAGAGGGGAACAGTTTGTGCTTAGTTTCAGAAGACTTTGTCAGAACTTCCCCTTCTGTCTCACACAGCTTAATTTTTTCTTTTATTTTGCACTGGATCAAAAGAAAGGAGAAAATAAAGTGTATTTTACCAATCTGTCAAACTGCTAAAACGTTCTTTCTCCTACTTTTTGCCATAGAGGAGTATTACATTTATTCTCATGCCTCCAAAACCTAAACCTATATCACTCTTCCTGCTTGCTCTGTGCGGTACAAAATGATGTGGGAATAGTTTTCCTTACCTTAACTAATCCATACTGGAGAAGCGAAGGAGGGAAGAACAGGTTGTCCTAACCCTTTGATTTGCTCTCTTTTGAATGCAATCCTGTTTTCCAGGTATCAACAACAAACATTTCAACTAACTGGAAAAAATGAATGAGCTCTTTGTGCCTCATGAAGACAGATAACATAAGAAAAGACAATGCAGCAACTGTTACAGGATGCAAGTTTGTTGCACTCTCAGCTTTAACTGAGCAAAAGCTGGCAGGAAAACAGAGGGTGCAGTCCAGAAATCTGCTTCTATCTTAGGGTTCTAAACCAGTATTTCCCAGTAGAGATGGACCAGGGATCTCCTCCTTGAATAAATGCTCCTTTTTCTTTGGGGCAGGGTCTTTAGCTAGTGCTTAGACCTCAATTTTTTATTGAGTTTGAAGTTTGCCCGAGCTCTCTTTGCTTTATCATGTTGAGCATTTTTCATTGGTTAGTAATTGTGCTTCTCATGGTACTTTTTAGAAATTCCTTTTCCTAACTCAGCAGGCCCTCTTAGGTTAGGGATTCCCATGGGAGGAAAAGCCCAAACCACCTTTTCTCTCCAAGAAAATCATGACAGAAATAGTTTTAAGAGGGAGAGTTGGTTAGAGAGGCAATTGAGATAACAAAGCAAGTAGGAGGCACTAGTGCAAGACATATAAATCAGTTTTCTTTTTTCTTGAATGCTAGTTGAATATTTTTAATAAATGAGAAATATAATCACTCCTACCAACAGGAGCTTCTCTGGACTACACCTGAAGGACTCAAGAGATATTCTACCCTTATTGGCAGTAGTAAAGGCTTTACCCAAGAAAGGTATGCAGAGTTGCTCACCAATCCCAGTAAATTAGACTTTAGATCACTGAAGCAAAATCCAGAACAGAGATAAAAACCTCCACAGTGGGATCCAAATTTCTATATTTAAGGATCTACCATAATTTTAGACATCTCTAAGCTTGAGAGGCCTCCATACATAGTCAGTAGATCTAAGAGGTGAGCTGTACTTGGCAAGACACTTAAAGTATTTGCATTAGTTTAAATGTAGGTGGACTATCTTAAGATATAGTCTACCTACATTTACACTCTTGATTTTTACTCTCTCTCACCTCCTTCCTCACTACACATAGTGAACTAGATAGCTAAGATTCAAACCACATAAACTGCACAGAGAGATTTTAAGTAGTATCCCCTGCTCCCAAAAAAAGATGAGTACAGGGAAAAACAGAAACTAGTAGCATAATCAGGCTTTAAGCTCTATATTAATGTATAAATATGCTATATTACAGCATATTTTGCTTGGGATTTACCTGGATGCTGGGTTGACAGAGAAAGCGTTCACATTCCTATTGGGTTTTCTGGCTTTAAGTCAGAGAGAGTTGTCCTCCAGCACTTCCTTTCTTGTAGAAGATCACCTGTGCACACAGAGCTCCAGCTGTGTTGTGGAACCTGCTTGTTATTCACTCAGGGGCTGCCTCCCACATCAAGCTCCCTGTTATCCTGGAAGCTGGCAGGACATCCCAAATCAGTGCTTGGTCACAGCAAACCTAGGAACATTCACATTAAACATGAGGGGCTTGGAGAGTTCAGGCACATTTAAAATTACATGGTACCATTGCTGGAGAGATGGCTGTGAAGTGTCTTGCTAGACTGAGTGAAATGGTTAAAAAGATCTGCTTAGAAACTTCTCTGCTGCAAGAAAAGTGAGGACTTGTAAAGCAAGTACACAAGAAATAATATTTCTATCCCCTTCCCCCAAAAAAAAAAAAAAAAAAAAAAAAAAAGAGAAATGCAATAACAACACATGTAATGTCAACCAGAATCCTAGCTGGATTGGCACAATTTCTCACTTTCACAGCTGGAAGCACAGGTGCTGTGAATGCTGAGAAAAAAGGGGGAGATGGGAATGGGTTGAGCAGCCAGATGATTCCTTTTCTAGCACATCATCGGGAGTTCATGTACTCCAGCAGAAAAGAAAGACCTGTCTTCAGGTCCTTGTTCCACTGCAGAAAACACACTTCTTACTCAGATGTGCACTTAATTCATGATGTTGCTGAAGGTTTCACGGGCTATATCAGAAGAGCCCTGCTGGTTCCAGGCACCACTGCAGAGGCACAGCACCCTTCTAAAGGCAGTGCATCTGGATAATAGAGAGGGATTATAAATTCTGCATGAAAGAACCACTATCAATCTTTTACTGATAGTTATGTTTAATAACTTGTGGAGAAAAGCAGATTTGGGCATTGGTGGCATTTCCTAGGCAAATGTCTTGCGGCTTTTTGCTTATTAATATTCAATACTGAAAAAGAATCAAGTATTAATAAGTAACTGAATTAAAGGGGAAATGGGTATGTTTGCTGCTCATATGTCTTGATCAACAAATCACTCCCACAGTGAGAGCTACAGGGCCAGCTCCCTCTACTTTCCACTGGCAGAAATCCTATGATCCTCAACGATATAAAACTGAAATAAAACTAGGAGAGGTTAAAGCCTTAGTCGGGATTGGGGAAATATTTGGAACTCTATCCACATGGGTTTTGCTATAGTATATTATTAGAGCTTCTGGCCAGAAGAATTTCACTGCTTCCTTCTATACACATACAGGAAATACAGGGCTGATGGTAAGGGATGGAGTTTTCGAGACTGTTCAGTTCAGCGACAGCCTTTGACATCAGCAACCCTTCTTAGCTGTTAGAGGGAGCAAAGCTAGGACAGCGCTAAGCACTTCCTCAATTCCCACTTGCCCAGGAGAGGGCATGGAAACAGGACGGGATGAGAGGATTGACCCCTCTGACAGGAAATAAAGGATTTCAGGGTCTAGAAATGTCAGATAGAAGGTCAACCAAATTAGCCTCTTAAAGACCAGGGAAGGAAAGAAAGGCTCCTTTAAAAGTTTGCAGCTCTATGTGGGATGCTGCTAGATGCAAGGGAGCTCTTTCTTAGTGTACGTTAAAAGTATGTGATTAAAAGCCCTTTAGACCCATCATTTATCTAAAAAAAAAATCAAAATTAAACACCACAACACAGAACATAATGAAAAATAAAACCTCAGCTATAGAAATAGAAAGATTTGTTATTCTTTATTGTAGTTCACAATTATGGGTAGTGATTAGATTTCATATTTATGAGACTACAATACTGCATCACACTGTTCAGCTTTGCTTTTATCTTTCTCTGGAAATAGAAGATACAGTTTGATCATAACTTGTACAAAATGAATGGGAAATATTTAAAATTCTTTCTTTTCTCAAATTCCTTGTCAAAATTAAATACAAAGTGCAACTAAAAATTAATTTTGGTCAAAAAGTATACTTAATTAATTAAATCAGTACTTTTAGTTGGCTAGTTTCCCCTCTATTTTTTTGTTATTGTTTTTGAAAGTCTCTTTTGAAAGAAATAAAAACTTCATCCATCTCTGTCTGTTCTTCGCTAGCTGAATGCAAATTTGACAAAGTAGCAGAAACCATAACAATAATTCTGTTCCTGAAAATTTTATACAAATTATGTCTGGATGGATTGAGAAAAGAGCCAAGTGAGCTCTTCTCAGGAAGAAAAGGGCTTCAGCATGAACTGAACCATCATCAGTGTGTGACCTCACAATATCCACGCTGCAGTTTACCTACTAAGTCACTTGCCAGCATATGAACCTCTCAGCTCTGATCCCTGTACCTACAGCTTTTCTTCCTCAGTGGGTGGTCAGGGAACATGAGAGTGAACCGAGAGAGCAGAGCCATGAGAAGACGGGGACGAGCCCCTGCAGTGGGCAGGAACACAGGGGTTAGTGTGTAAAGGCACAGAAAAGTTGGCATTCCTAGTTTTGCTCCTCAGAAACTAACCTGGCTGTTGTTCGGGAGGTTTGTCCTGCTGCTTAAAAAGGCATTTCTGTCTTATTTGATTCTGTCCTTTTTAAGTAAGTGGTGCAGGACACAGACAGGTGTGGGGCTTGTGTACGTGCCATTCATTGGCTGTTCAACACAGTGGGACAACACAAAATGTTGCTTCTGTGCATGGCTTACATGTTGCTTACGCCAACCCTACCATTAGGACTAACTGACAATCAAAAAAATAGCAGCCTGGGAGCCACAGATATGGCTTTAGTGGAGAGAACTCAGCAACAGTGGTCCTGATTCTGTAATGGGGGCTCAAGTCTTCTTTACAACCACGGAAACAGATCTAGGAAACATGTGCCAGGGCTACCTTGGTTGCATCTGCCCTACAAGTAAAAAAAAGAATTTATCCCTAGTGACATCAACAACCTTGCAATTTTCACTACACTTTAGCTCAAGATAAATCTTTTGGCTAGAAACTTGGCTAGAAAATGAAAATAAACGCACTTTGATTCAAAGCTGAACAGTCTTCAGTCAGCTGCATCAGAGCTTTTCCTTCTCTCTGGTCACAGAACAAACCTGAAACTGCACAAAGATTATTTTCTTTTCCTTGAGGGAAGAAGTCTAAGATTAAGTAATAATCAATAGCAGACAGTAAATAAACCAATCTCTTAATGGATTGCAAAGGGACTTCATAGGTCTTTGTGCTGCATGGCAGCCACTACCAAAAGAGCAGGCAATTGTCTTTAAAGTGGAGACAAAGCGTCTGTGCCAAAGAAAGGTCACACTCAACAGCAAGAATACATGCTAAACCTTAGAAAGCCTAAAAGCAGCTGAGGTAGTGGGATGGATCATTCTCTCTCTAACTGGACAAGGCATTTTGAAGCATGTTTGTCACTGCTCTGCCATGTAAAAACCATTGCAATTTCTAGAGTCAGACCTACAGAAAGTAAAAGCCCTCAACAATAATACAGAGATCCATATGCTACAGCTTAAATTTTTTTAAGAAGATCCTACAGGACTAAGAAATAAAATTTCTGCTGGTGAAAAGGAGTCTGAGGCAGTGCTGATGACCTAACACAATGCTGATCTGATGCAATGCTGACTTATCTGTATTTACAGAATAGAAACAGTTGTCACAGAAACAAAGGATTAGTGACCAATTGCAACAAAACATGATCTAACAAAAAATGTCTAATATTCATAGCATTAAAATCCGTAAAATTGTATCCCAGTCAGATCATGAGATTTGTTATCCCTTATATTCTCTTTTTACACCTTTGCTCCCTCCCAAATTCTCCCTTGCCACCTTCACCCCCTTCCTAATAAACAACCAGTGTCTCTTTGTACTTTCCAATGGGCCAAGTTTGGCTGATTTTACACTCTTATTTGATGTCTGTAACATGGTAGTGTTACAGTTTCAGTCTTGGTCAGCAGTTCTTTTATAAGTGACTACCCCATATTTTGTTTTGCATGCAATGTCTCTCTTGGCTTCTCCTTCTCAGTTGCTGGAAGCCATGTCTGGCCTTTTGTCAGCACAATTCAACAACTTCTATGCTTTAGTTCTTTATCTGTAATATGGATATATCTTTTCTAATGCCATTTTCCTGCCTTGTCCATTTAGACAAATGGACCATGGACATCCCTTCATTTAAGCACCTGATTTCAGACGAAGGTATTCAAGTAATATTGATGTTAAATTAGGCAAGCAGACAAATAGCATCATAACCACAGATCCCCTCTAAATACTTCTATTAACCTTTCTCTATTTACCAAAACACAGCTGGAAAATGGAGTTCCTGTTATTCCCTAAAGAGAATAAATTTCAAGATTATTACACCTTCCAGTTATATTATTCCTTAACTTGCTACATCAATTTCTTCTTAGAAGGTCCCTACTTTTCACATTCCCAGACTATTTAGTCAAAAATAAACTGAGACAAACATAGCTGGAGTCTACGGGACACAAAAAGTCTATTCCTATCCCCTATATTCTTGTAAGCTTTGCTATTGTGGTTCCAGAGAAAACAGTAATGGGGTTCCTGTGGCTGCCGATGTTCATATTCATATTCAACAGCTGCTGTCCACCTCTGCCAAATACCCAATGTAATCATACCTTCTTGGAAATAAAAAAAAAAAAAATGCATTCAAGAAGAGAAACAGCAGTAGATCTCATCTCTGGACCTGGAATGAAGAGTTGCAAGAACAAGTAATAGTTTGCAAGCCAATAAGCTATAAAGGTGTTTTTCTCTTTGGTTTTGGCTGAGTTTCATTTTCTCCTTGCAATAGTCTACCTGAAGCAAACAACGATTTTCTTGATTAAACTAGAAGTAGGTTGAGTTTTCATTGGTGAATGTTGCGGCTGGTCCTGGGGGTCAGTCTGACCCCGGCTGCCACAGAAATGCCCGATAGAGAGATCCTACAAGGAACAGCCTGTCCTGGAGTCTTCGGCAGTCTCAGGCACAAAAGTACCAGGGCAAGCAAGGCCTGGGTTTCAGGCGACTAGATCTTTTAGTGATTTCAGCTCTGAGTGACTTCAGCTTGGCTTGCAGGTTACCCTGGCCGACACTGGGATGAAAGATGGGAATCGCTGTGTAGAGGTTCCAGAGAGTTCTTTATTGTCTGCTTCTGCGAAGGGAGCCCAGTGACAGTGGTATTCCACTGAACTGGGTAGAAGTAGGGGTTTCTATAAGGAAGGTATAGCTTGGCAGAAGGACCAATGATCTGGGGCTGAGGAAATATGACCAATTGTTTTACAAGGAGATAAAGCAGGGTCCCGAAGCAGGAGAAGGGTGTCTTATCCCAGACACCAGACTAAGCAATTCTTATCTAGGGAACAGATCTCCAGGGAGGTCTTGTGAGGGGCCCTGCTCCCTCCACAGTGAGTACCTATCTCATGCCCTAAACAGACTATCATTCAAGCCTGGAGATTTTATTTTCATGAATTACACTACAGATGTGCAAAAAGGAAAGTAACAGTCAGGAACTGCTTTCCCATTATATCTTGTTGAGTTGCACTGATTGGTCGCTCAAAAGCAAAGCCTGTTTAAGAAATCAAAACAAATACTGCAAATGAAAGAATCTGAGGAAAGACAAGTGGAGCTTAAAATTCACAGTCTATCCATTCTGCATACATTGGATTCAAACGTTAAAAGAAATAAAAACCACTTCTGGCTACAAGTGATACATGACTGAGATATGCACTAAATTAAAAGCTTTGGATTTGATAAACTGATGTCATGAATATTTAGAAGTATTACTTTTAGCAGGAGGAAGAAATTTCCATTGATAACATGCCCTTTAACTCTCATGGTACTAAACCAAAAAAAAAAATCATAGATTATAATACTATCCATTAAGTTTAGGATAAAACTGAAATCTCTAAATTAGGCACTTTTTCTTTTGTGGTGTTTTGGGGTTTTTTTGTTGCTTTGGGGGTTGTTTTGTTTTGTTTTGTTTTGTTTTGTTTTGTTTTTTTGCTGATGTTCTGCTCCATTACCTGTCTGAGGAAGGAGCAGATGGTTATAAAAGATTCAGATAAGTATCTTGCTAGGGAGAGAGCAAATACAGCTGGGTGATTTTAACATCTGTCTAGCTTCCAAGAACACAGACAAATGCACTGAAGTGGTTAAAAAAAGGAGTTGGAAGGTTGGAACAAGGGCAGGCATGGTGTTGAGCAGGTCCATCTGAAAGCAGCCTGGAGATCAGTCAAAATTCTTTGCATTATTCTGGATTTCTGAAAATTTTTTCACAAAATTATGACTCCATTCCTTTTCTAGCTTTACTAATAGGACAGTCCTTTCTTGGTGATACTGGTGCCCTAAGGGGGGTGGTTCTACATGCTATTCAGAGTCTTATCATCATTATGGCTTCTCTGAATTTTCATGCAGACACCAAATTTTGTCAGCTTCTAGGAGTTAAATCAAAATGTGATGAGCATATGGGAAGCTACAAGTTGAAAACTATAGTTGATGTAGCAATGTGCTTTACTATGTACTTTACTCTGTAATGCTTTGGCTTTAAAACCAGAAGTATTTTATTTCTTTTAGCATGAGTATTGACTCTGATAAGGTTAAATCAAGCAAGCTGCCAGTGTTGGAGGGTTGCCATTAAAAGCTAACTGATAGGTTTGATAGGGAAGCTGGAGGCTGAGTTTGCCTGACCTTCAGAAGCAGTGAAAGACACTAAGAAATGTGGAGAGCAGCTCCACCAAAACAAACTGGTCTTCTCACAAGCACTAGAGTGTCAGGGCATATTAAACTGGCAAAACAAAAATCATAGATGATGGATATATCAGCAAAAGGAAACAAATTTTGTCAGGAAAGTTCTGGTTCATAAAAGGTAAAGACAGTAGGGGAGGTTGCAATTTAAAAAGCAGGCAAGAAAGCCAGCATTAATTAAGGTCTTTTCAGTAGGTACTGAGCTGGTGGAGAGAAGACAGGGGAGAGCTGTAAATCCAATCTTCTGCAGCTGGGAGGGAGATTTTGTGAGGAAAAAGTGGGTATGACTTCAGGGGATGGGAATCTTCCCTGAAGCTGCCATTCCCCTCGTGACTCATTTACTTTTATTTCTTTTACTGATACTCCTCTCCTTGCTCTCCTGTTGATTTCTACCATAATGTTCTCATTTGTGCCTTGCTGATTAAAACACTTGTGAGTTCTGGGAGGAAAAAAAGAAGATGTATTGATGAGATCCCCTGCTTCAGAAGGAGAAGAAATATACATGAAAATGACAGTTCACTTATGATGACTTAAAACTTTCTAAGTGCATGCCTATCTGCAAACCGTGGGCAAAGGCTTTCTGTCTTTCTGCTATAGGAGGTGCAGTACATAAACATCAAGAAAGGAACCACTTAGAAGTTGCATCCTTTCAGACAACTGAGAAACAACTGGGAGAATAAAGAATATAACAACAATTTATTGTGTAAAACTGCAAAATAAATCAACAGGAAGTAGCAGTCAGGCATGCGATAAGCCATGACAAATGCAGGTATAAGAAAAGAAGTCATACAGAACAGAGACAGACATCAGCAGGTTTTTTTTGCAGAATAAAGAGCAAAGAAATAAAAATAAATTGCTAATTTGTGATCTAGTTTTACAAATAAAAAGCATAATAACAATGAAATTTCCAGATGCCAGTAACTATGTCTCTAGCAGCTTAAGTCAGGAAACTCACTAGCTTTCTATCTAAAAACAGCTTGTTTTATATGACTGTTATTTTTAAGATATTATTCAATTGATTTTCATGAAGGCTAATTTTAACATACACTTTTCCCTAAAAAGTAATTTCAAGTGTTTGGTATTTGGATAGCACAATTTTTGCTCTCTGAATATAATGAAATAAGAAAAGAGAAATTACAGTTAGATCACTGGGGCTTTGATTTGCCTTCAGAGAAAGCAAAAGTGGTCTGTGCTCTTCAAGCTGAAAATCAGAAATCTGTGCATCTTATGCCATCTACTTTCTGTGTTCCTGGAACTAGACATTGCATCAGATGGCTATTGTTAAAATAATACATTAAAGATATTAAAAGCTGTTGTTTGTTTGTTTGTTTGTTTGTTTTCTTTTGGAAAGAGGGGTTAATGATTCCAGGGGCTTACTCTGCCAAGACTTAGATATAGAAAGAACCAGTAACCAGTGAGGGAGAGTAATGACAACTCTGAACATAAGGTCCCTTCTGTGAACATGCAACAGGAGAGACACATTTCATTCAACTAACACAGCATCCATATTCCAAACCCTGTAGGATAACTAAGCTCCATGAAAGTAGGTATTATGTATTTCCATCCATTATCCTGAAAAAAAACACCCAATAAAACAGATACCAGAAGAAGTGTAGAAGCAATGAAGAAGACCTAAAAAGACTGGACTGCTCTAGGAGTGAGCAAGCTGCTTCCTGAGTGAGGTTCTTCCTTCCTGTCTCCCCCAAAAGGGACTCCCTGTGGAACTGGCAGCTCCCCAGATTTTGTCAGCTCTTAGGCTTAGGTTCTTCACAGGGACTGCTGTGCAGGATGTTGGCTGTTGAACAGAACCATCTGTTTAACCTGCTGACACAGGGCTTTAGTTAAAGGGTCTGTCTGGGAGACCCTGAACAGCACACTGATCATTCCTGTCCTGCAAGAAGGGAATCATCTGACAGGAGCATCAGCATGTGCTTAAAGCAATGATGAGTGTCAAATATTGACATTTGAAAGAGCCCAGGCTGAAGAATTGCACAAAGACATAGACCACCAACCTGTCTGGTAGAGCCATGTCTGATAGGGACTGATTTAACCAAAGTACACTGTGCTCTCTCCTTACTCGTGGGAGTTACCAAAGCAATAAATATGTACCTTTTAATTTGGGTCATTATTTTGGCATGCATGAAATTTCTGTTGATATCATATTGCCAAAGTATGAAGAACAGGTGGAAGTTTTTTTGTTGTAAAATAGAGCGCAATAATCAGTAACTAGACAGAGACATGCTTCTTTAATTTAAATAATGAAGGAGACACATTATTTGATTTTCTATATAGAATTGTTCCTACATCAGGACTACAGAATTTCCTAATGAAAATATTTGCATCCACATTTGAATGATGCATGTGTTTTGGGATTTTTTTCTTTTCTGAGAAAAGGTTCCCAAGAAATGGGAAGTCTGAGCAGTGGCAGAAGCAGAGAAGTGAAAAGCATCTCCTGATAAGCTATTTGTTGGTTTTAGGTTTTGCCCTTAGGTATGACAGCTGGAAGAGTTTACTCTCTTGAAATTGAATATAGACTCACAGCAGATGATTGTCAGCACAAGTAGGAGAAAAATAAGAGAAATGGAACAGACAGAATTCAAGCACGCATCTTTCTGAGTTTCTTTCAAAACTGTCCTGTTTTGAATGTATCTCAAAAGACCCTCATGTAACTGATTTTCCCAGGCATGTAGCATACCATTAAAAAAAAATTATTAGTACAGGCATCTCTGGAAACTAACATTTCTTGAAAATGTTTACCTCTGGTCCTCCTCTTTACAAAAATCAATTAAAACCATGTTTTTAACCACTTTCCCCCCAGCCATTGTAGCAAGCTGGGGTTCCCAGATTTCCTCTCTCTCCCTCCAAACCCTCTTGAAAACAACAGCCAGAAGAAGAAATAGTGTGATGTTTCTTTACGAAAAGAAACCTTGTCAGGCTGGGCAAGATAAAGCTCATTTCCTGGTAGTTTTTACTCCAGCCTGTCCCTTTTGTTCTAGAAATACAGAGCCATGAAGTCATCTATTCAATGGTTTCAGCCCTCCGTCCTGGTTGTAAATGACCCATGTATTCCTTTTGATTTCCATTAATTTGGTGGATATTCAAATAAACCGAATGAATAGTTTATGCACATTTGACTGTTGCTTTGAGGGATTTCTCATTATTCATGCTGTCTATTCATTGTCTAAGACTCAGGGTATTGTTTCTACTCCAGGAGTGGAGAAGTCCTACAACCAAGGAGATTTCAAGATGGCCAAACACCCTCAGGACTGTTCTTCACATAAACATCAGTTATTACCAGCATCTAAAATATTTCCCCTTTCTGCAAAAGAAAAAGGATTAAATAAACAAAGCCAAGGCTTTTGACATACAAAGCAACTGCTACTCGTCTCCTGTAAATATTTTCACAATTATGCAGCACTCATCCAGGAACAATCTTTGAAAGTATTTGACAGTCATTTGCACATGCATCAAAATAATTTGTCATATAGGAGATCTTCAGAGGAAATGTCATCTTTAAGACTTGGTCAGAGGTTTGGCTCAGGTGATAAACTAAACTACCTTAAATTCATGTTCTTTTGTAGATGATTTCCTTTATAAACAAGTTATTATTGTTCACCAAGTATTGACAGCTAGCCACTGACAGTGGCATGCACTGAAATCAGAAGGTCTTGAGAAAAAGTGGTCAGAACAACCAAGTATATAATTTTTAAGGAAGTTCATTGCTTAAACAAAAGGTCATACATGAGCGATCTGAATGCCAAATAGAAGATTCTTCAGCCTATTCTTCCTCACTGATCCCTCTTCTTAACCCTTACAAAGTTGCTACACTTGTGTAAGGCTTCTGTAAAAAAAGGAAAAGCATATAAAGCCCATTTTAGCCTACAGAAAAATTAAAGAATTCACAGGGGAAGGGAGTATTCTATGTATTAGTATGTATAGAGTCCTGGGTCAGACAAACCCTTAGGACAACCTATGAGCTAATTCTTTTTGTTCACTCTGTATTTCCCTCTGTAACAGTGATTTAGGGTATTTTTATTTCATGGCTTTTGTTTCCTTAAACACTACACATGATTCCCACCCATCCCTTTTTACTGGGCCCTCACATTATACTATAGCTAGCATGACAGCACAGGGGAACAGTCTCCAAGCAACAAAGCTCCCAGAAATTGGACATTTCCCAATTATCTATCACTTAGCCCTTTTTTTCTCCCTCCAAATAATGGTCTCATAGCAAGTGCTGATATAATACTCTTATAGTCAAATGCACTGAAGTGATGTGGATAGTGCCCTTCAGCAGGAGACTTGCCCTTCCTATTACCTCTGTTCTGCCCCATTTTTGAACTCTTCCTGCCCTTTTATCATAAACCAAAAAGCTACCTTCTCACACACTTCTGCAGTCCCTCTGCATCAGCTGGCCCTTACTAATTTGTCTTGAAGCTTCCTTTGTTCTTTTTCCCTGCTTCAAAATAATTTTTATGCTCTGCTGCCTTTATAGGAAAATTTATTGATTCAATTAGAAAATCCATGTTGTTACTTCCTTTCTCTGACCCCTGCTCTTTGACAATATTTGGTAGGATGGAAAGTTTGTACATCTGGAAATCACTTACAGCAGAGATTCTCAGCAACAAAATCTCCACAATAAAAACAAGAGCCCTGAGTAGTGTTTAGAGAAAACATTCTGGTTTCTGTGAGCCAGCACTGCACCTTCACAGCTATTTCACTCCCTCTCTAACAGAAAATTTTTATCCTCATGTGTGAAATATGTTTCCTCTTGTACACTGATTAACTCTGATCTTTCATCTTTAATCTAGATCTGAAAATGCTGTACCTGGGGCATCACAGCTCTTTACTTCACCTAATCACTGAACTTTCTGATCCCAGATATTTAATCTCCATGTCAAGATGTCTTGGAAAACGAGAATTGCAAATCACATTCTCCAGAAGAGAAGTCAAAGTCTCCCATTATATGAGCAACATGATTATTTTATCTAAAAGGACAGATACAAAGCAACATCTAAAGATCTGACACGAATTAATATTGCCCCTGATTTTTCAAAAGAAAATTAGTGTGTGTAATTCTTCACACATTTACCCAAAAAAGGTCAGATAATTACCTGGTATTTTCTGGCACAACCCAGTTGAAGAGATTAGGGCTATGCTGATTTATACCAGCTAAATATTTTGACCCCATGTGTGCTAACACTGCTCTGGTATCTTTCTTCTGTCTGACGACTTTTTCATTAGTTAACTAATATGTGATTTATTTTGATGAATAGGACAATTTTCTTCAATTTACTCTTGTAATTAAGGTACATGATCAACCACCTGTTACTCAAAAATATGATGGCTAAGGTCTGTTTAAAGAAAAAAAAACCTGTACTTCTCCTATACAGCAGCATCTGGAGTCCTTTAAAAGCTGTAGAGATTTAGAGAAAACAATTTTTAAGTTCTTACAAGCTAAGTACTTTGCACAGACACGTTATAAAGCTCTTTTCCATTTCTCAACAAGAACAATGACTCCATAATAGAAATAAAAGCATAAAAACATTAAAGAGATGGTAGCCATGGAGCACACATTCACTGCATAAATATGCCCAATATTAATTGAAATTAATTAACTGTAAAAATAATAACCCTATTCTAAGGTAGGTAGAGAGTAGAATACTGAATTAAGTTACACTAGTGATTTATTTCTTTTACTGGTATATTGCATTTTATTTCCAATGAATTCCAACCTGCATAAATAAGTGAAATCCTCACAAGTCAGAGACAGACTGGTTTTGTGGCATTTCCACATGGTCTCTAGCAGGAAAGATTACCTCATTACTGTTCCTAAGTAAACTCCAGGTAGATGAGATATTCTCAGGAGACTTATGTCTGTTCCTGAACTTCTCAGTGCTTCACTCTACTTCAGTAACTTCCAAGCTTTATACTGCATTGTTATATTACAGTACACAAGGAGAACGGCCTTGGTATGTGTGTGATAAGTTTGCTTTCAGATATGGGCAAAAAACCCCAAAGATATACCAGGTTTACACAGCCCAAATATTTATGGGAAAGGCAAACTCTTTAAAAGGCCAATGTAAATAACAGGAGAGAATAATTGTTTGCATTTTTATATTGTGAGCTGAAGCATGAAAGAATTCAGTGACTTACTTAGAGACCTGATTCTTGATCTGATGCTACCTGCCACCAGACCAGTGCTTTAACCAGTGTTAATTCACAAGTTCCTTGCAAAGCTCAGTCTTTTCTTTCTCATTCTTTCAGTAGAAAGAGTTGAGAGAAGCTATTGGAAAACTGGCAACAGATATTCATAGAGAAACCATTCCAAAATGACCAAGTAACCCCTAACAGTGATCTTGATTGTACTGGCACAATTTGCTAAAATCCTATTGAAAGAACAAGTGCCCTTCATTTGAAAAGGAACAAACATAAGGAATCCTTTAATGTTGCAAAAAGATGGGGGAAAAAATTGCCGCTTCGAAAATGTGAGGTTCTGGCCCACAGTGAACTGTATGCCAGGAACATACACAAAAATGTTCTAGAACAAGTATTTTTAGTAGAGGAGCTTACACAAGCAGCAGAAGAAACAGGAAAGCACAAACTAAAGGTAAAGTGAAGGTAATGGACTGAAAAAGGAGTGCAGCTCTGAAGAATAGCCTAGAAAGACAACCATCTGGGCAGAATTATATCTAAAAGATGTTGGCAATGAAATATGCCCTATTCCATTCCTTGTGGGTTTAAGAAAATAGGGATTTTTTCATTAAAAAAAAAAAAAAAAAATTTGCATCTTTTGTTCTCCATCAATCAGCAAAACCGCAAATCTGACTTTTCTAAAAGGGGATAATGGTTCTTGTTTAGTAGACAAACATGGTTTGTTTATATCATAAACTGTATAAAAATAAATGCTGTAAAGTTTTTTTACATTGTTTTAAATAGACTTTTAAAAGTATGGAGAAATGATGATAAATTTTGGCCTAAATTTACACTGAAGATGACCAAAATTCAGATATTAGACATATATTAAAACAGGTAAATAAGCTGAGTCATTTAGGAATAACTCAGCACTTCTAATTTAAGATACCTTCAAATGTTTAACACTGAGCTCTGACATCTAAAATTTTAGAGTTTCCTTCCTCAATAAAGGATATCCTTTTCCAAGGAGAGGCATACCTTTGTTAGACTCACTGTTAAAGAGTTGTGCCAGAACTTTCTGGGTAAATATGATTGTCCTGTGATGAAAGGAAGTTCAAACTGGCTTTCAGATCACCTGAAGAATGATACAGAAGATGCAAACACCTTGAGATATTGGGTAATACTGATCTTGTACATCAGATTTGCTACTCTAATATTGGCTACAAAATTTTCTGATAAGTACACTGATCTCAGCCTTCACAGAATTTTTCCAGCTTAATTTTTAAGGTTCATTGAGTCTGGGTAAGACCTGGTAAGGATTACTTGAGGTGCACCTTTGAAGAAGCACAAATCTTCTCTAGCTCAAAACAGTACTGATTTTGTCCCTTATTCCATTTAAAAAATTATTAAATAAGGCCAGCTAAGACTATAAGCATTGACTCATTAGAGCAGCAGGAAATATGGATTCACTCCATCAAAACTAAAAGCCAATATATTTCTTTTCCACTTGACACAAACAATATCTTCCCAAAAACTGACATTGTCAGTTCTGAACCACACAGGTTTACCTACAGTTTATTATTCACAAATATTCATACATCTTTGATGTCAAAATAAAGAATCTGTATTTCATTTTTACCCCTTGCTCACTTTGAAGTTGTCAGCAAAACTCAGATAATGCCCACATGATAACGTTAAGGACATGATCTCTTTCCAAATAAATTTCTGTAACCATCCACTTCTTGTTATCATCTTTTCCCTTAGCGTCAATCCATTCATGTGCTTTCTCTAATACTTTTAATTATTTCCTCTTTTCTAACTTTAATGTTTTTTCTTCTTTTTTGTTTTTTTGTTTTTTTTTTATTTTTTTATTTTGCTCAATTCTCTTTATTGCTGAATGCTTTGCATTGTTTTCCCTCTACATTTTTGTTCATTGTTTTTTCTTCTGTCTTTCAAAGTATTTCAGCCATCTTTCAACTGGCCTTTTATCCTACTCTTAGCTCATTTTTAGACTCTGTTCCTTTCAACTTATTTTCTTCTGTTTTGTTACCCATTTTCTTTTGATTCCTTTTCAACAGATTTGGCTATCTCAAAACGTTTCCCTGGAAATACCTCTGACATACCGTCAATGTTTGAACCAGGATGATTTCCTCTCCATAGCTGAAAATAGCATGAAAGAATGGATTTGACATCAAAGGACCTAAAAGTCAAAGCCTCTCTTAAGAGCCCTTCTAAATGTACAGAGCAATTCCTAATTAAAATAAGAACTGATAGAACTGATTGTTTTGCACCTATATATGTTATGCTGTCTGTGAGAAATTAAGTGCAACATTAGACAGGGGTTGAAATACTCCAGGAAAATACAGTTTAGGGGACTATCTGGTCTCATGATCTCCACAGATTTAAATGCAAAATGCCATCGGAGCACCAAACTACAATCCTACTGAAAGAAAAAATTTGACAAACCCAGCAGTTATAATGCCTAAATTCTTAATTTCTTCAGCATATCCAGACAAATAGTTTTTTTACTGTGAAAAAATAGCGTATATATGTATACATATAAGTTTGGTCTGGCTGTTATGGAATACTATACTTAGTGGTCCACAGGAGGCAGTGTACATGTTGTACTAATTACACTTTGAAGACATTTTCTCTGGTTTCTGTCAGGAGCACAGAACACAGAATGTGCATATTGTTTCCTACTGATTTGTTCAGTACAAGGGCTTTTAAGCCAGAAGGTCTCTAATTCAGCATGGGCAGTCCTTGCTTGTAATTGCCTGAAGATCCCTCTGGACCCAGGTATGAAAGGCTACCTCCAACATCATGACCTGAAATCTCACTGTCTCCTCACTTTGTTCTGCTCTTTGCTGCTGTTTATTCTTTACAGTCACCTCACCTTCTCCTCTTCAGATTTGCAGAACCTGCAATAGGATTGCAGTGAGTGGCCAAAGCATAGGAGAATAGAGGGTCACTGATTGCAGTTCCAGTTTCGGGAGAGTGTTTGAGCACAAGTTTATTCCTGAAAAGGTGATGTTGCTAGACAAGAGAAAAATGTGACCCAATCCATTAGTCGCTTCTACTGGTTCTGATGGACTCATCATTAGGACCAGGTCCCTATACAACAGAGGTTGTCATGTACTGGAATTCTGATGGAAAAGATGAGGATTTGACAGGAAGGTCTCACAGATATGAATGTAGAATTTGAAGAAAGAATAGAAACGTAGTAAATTTTGATATAGAAAAAAGAATTGCTGAAGCAGTCTTACCGGATAACTAGGAGGTAAAGAGTGAGTTGGAAGGGTTTTTTATGACTATGAGCAAAGGATAAATCCACCTCAAACAAAAGATGTTTTTACCAAGCAAAAAGATTTTTACAGCCAAACAAGAAAGCCAATGTTGCAAGTAGAGAAAAAAATCTCAGAATTTTCCACTGCAAGAAAACTGAAAAAGAACTTCTAGCTTAAACTGTAACATACTAATTTTTTTGTGATTGGAAAATAGTAACATAAATACAGCAATGTTAGTAGTTAAGATAAGCTATAGGTAACAGTAAAAGTATTGATTGGTTGTTATGTCTTAAGATGCTCTGCAATTAAAAGTATATAATGCACTGTATCCAGAATTAAAATTGGCTTCAGACAAACCCACAGCTGTGACTGAAAAAGCTGTGGGCTTAACTCTTGTCATCCACAACCCGTGAATTGCTATATAATTTGAATACAATAAAAAGTATTTAAAGAGCCACCTGGAGCCCTGCATCCCTCATTTCGGCTCTTACAGATTTTCTCAGTGAAATACTAGATTTTTTTTTAATTATCCTATTTTTAGAAAACTTATATCTTTTAAAACAGTGACAAAAGTTCTGAAGAAAATATTATTGGAAATGGGTTAAGATATGGGATGTCTAAACTATTTGGGATTTCTCAGGGTATCCCTTTTAACTGGTAATACAAGCATGGAGACTATCCCCATGAGATGATTACAACAGGCTAAAGAGAAGTATGTTTTTCATAAGTATGCTCGAGACCAGCACACACTATATGCAGCCAAGGGGAAAGGAAATGCAACCTATTTTCTAGAAAATCTGAAGCACATTAAACAAAAAGAAAAAAAACCCCAAAAAACGAAAAAGAAAAATAACTGATCCATGTTTACAGTTCCAGCAATGAGCAATTCTGTGCTACCAAACAGTGGTATTTTCACCCCTTTCTTCATGCTGCTTCTCTCTTTGGAATAGCTAGCACTCATTGATTACTATTAGAGTGCACTAAAGGAACACATGGTTAAAAGAGCAACAGCTATTTTTTTTCTTAAAGACCCTGAAAAACAGCGTATGAAGGGTCAGCTGTGGAGTCCACGATTTTTCCTACTCAAGACTGCTTAGGAAGAAGTAGTAGGTATGGGGATTGCAGACTATGGGGCATGAAGCAAGGGGGCTTGCATCAGTGAGGCAGACCATGGAGAAGGTAACACCCATGTCTGAGGGGTGCACCTGTGAGGTGCACATGTTTATGCCACTGACAGCCACCAAACACAAGAACCACAAGGCAAGAGCAGGGCCCAGCCCCAGGCAGTGTTCAACTGGACATGGCTCCAGCCTTCTCCTAAGCCCCAGGGCAAAGCTAGAACCTTGCAACAGGTGGTGGAACAGAACAGCGTGGTGGCAGAGCAGGTGGGCATGGCATTGCTCACGAAAGAGACATACAGATCATCTCTGATCTTTCCAAGGAGGGAGAAGACAAGCCTTGTGAGGTCTGACAAAGAGGACCTGGCACCAGCAGTTGGCTTGACAGCCTAAGAAAAAGCTTACTTCTTCATAAAGTACAATGTGCAGTACAGAAAGGTCCTCAGATATTTAAAACACAGAGGCAAGCGAACTACAGAAGGTCAAGGGAGAGCAAGGTTCCATCACACTTCTGCTATGTTAATTAAGGCAGCTCCTTTACCCTCATAAAACATGCATTAATGTAATTTTCTTAACAATGGCAAGTCTCTATATACTCTTTTCACTGCAGTTGTCAGTAGGCATTTCAGAAGCCAGAGGAAGACATTAGAACTACTGATTTAAAAATCTCTGGTTCTGAGATCTGGACAGCTCACAATTTTCCTTTAATGCCCTTTTCTCCTCCTATCCTATTCAGCAATAAACACCAGCAAGATGTGTCAGCTGCCCTGGGATTGGGGGCAGATATTATGTTAATGTGTTTTATCTGCACACCATATCTCCACTGAGTGATGATAGAGTTGCTGAGGCCAAATGGCTTAAAAAAAAAATGGGACATGGAGCTCTTGTGGGTGGGTGGGCGAGGTGTCCAAAAAGCCATTGGAATCTCAAAACTCTAAATCACGGATTCCACTCTAGATGGCATCCAAGAGAGCTCTGGAATGTAATAGAACACATTTGAACATCTTTTTCCAAATCTGCAGTGTCAAGATAAAATACATCCCTACATACTTGTAGGTTAGCACCTAGAATTCTGAGATGGCCACGAACCATGCAAAAAAGAGTAGTGAAGATATTATTCCCTCGATAATAGCATTAAACCTAATAGTTCACAGGCAATCACATGGGGAAAGTACAAGAGACCAATGAACATCGGAATAATCAGAGGCCAGAAGACACCAGGGCCTAACAAGATTTTTCAAAAGATATATCTTTTTAAAGATCTGCACAGAAAACTTCAAATTTTCTCCTTCCTGTGGAGGATGTGTGACACTGTTTTTCAACAAATTTGTCAAATGGGCAGTGTCATGGTACCATGGGTCAGCCTTGTACATAAGTGCAGAAGTTGACTATCAGTTCCCTCATGTGAAATATAAAATGAAAGATATGGATAGGCTCCTCATTGGAACTTGCTCCTTGCTGCACCAGATTGACAAGGATGCTTTATCCCTAAGGTGCTGCTCATTAATAGTTTAACTAAGTGCACGACATGATTTGCCCTTGTTTTGCCGTTAGCTTTCCAAATAGATGAGAGGGGGTAAGAGTTGAGAAGGTCAGAAACAAGAAACAGTATCCCCAACTCAAACATCTCTCTCATGAATGTAGTAAATGTTCTTATGAATAAATCCTCGATGAGGAGCTTGTAAAGATATGTTTTGTCAGTTGAGTGTGGGATGAAATGTTAGAGCTTTTCTTAATAAAAACTAAGCAAAAACAAACAAACAAACAAACACTAACAAAAAGCCAAACTATTCGAACATCTTGTAACTTTATAAACCTCAGTAACTTTGAAGTCTATTTTACTCACTAAATAAGTACAATTTTCTTCCAGCTTTTCCGTAAGGTGATCTAAAAGTTGTTTCAAGATAGCTAGTTGACAGAATAGGCTTTGGCCTCTAGAGTAGCATGGTCTGTAAAACTAAGATAAAACTTTTACTGGGTGCTCAGCATTGAAATACCTCTCTCAAGATATAGCCAGTGTACATTACAGCAAAAAATGCACACACAAAAGTGTATTCCTCCATTAAGGTGAACAAGTTGGTCATACACAAGCTGTATGCAAGTGTCTCCTGGTAACATGTTGGCTATACAAGGTTCTGGGCTTGGTTAGGTTAGGAAGAAGTGTGTGCATGGAACCTGAGGGGCCAATACTCAAGTTTGTGAGAGATGCAGTTTATTATATTTGTGCTGTTCTTTGCCTCCTCACCAAACTCATATTCCACTTCTGAATTTACCCACAAAAACTTTGACAATACATTGGATTCTTGTGATTATTTCAGATAAAGAAATTAAGTTGCAGAAATTATGAACAGTATTCTTTCAGCTAACCATGCACCTTATTTTGATGAAAAATTCAGAATAATAAAGATATTTAGAAAAGTATTTTGCTTGTTCTAACCAAGTAGTCTTGAATGTTAGAAAAGCATCAATCATATTAGATTAGATTAGATTAGATTAGATTAGATTAGATTAGATTAGAAAAGCAGCAATCATCAGTTTAGGACAGTGCAGCACTGTCTGCTGCAGAGTAATGACTGCAAAGCTAGCTAAATTATGTATGATGAACCAGCCTGAAGCATTCAGTGAGTAGATTACAGCGCACCATGCAAAACCCAGCCTAGCCAGAAGAGCTGAAATGCCTGGGGAAAAAAAGCATAGCTAGTTCAGTGTCGTGCTGCGTTTTTATGTTTTGTTAATGCCTTGTTCCGTTGTCCCCTATGTTAATGGCTTAACCCGAGTTGTATCCTCCTACCCTTGTAGAATGTTCCTTGTTCCTCCTACCCCTGTTGCCAATCCACCCGGTACCTCCCCTTGCTTGGACATCCCCTTTGGAAATCTCCTAAACCTCCACGCCCCATTGGCCCTGTGACTCATTCTCCTCCCCCTGCTTCCCTCGTTGGTTCTTGCTTATGTAAACCCTGCCTTTTGCTCCTCCCCAGGATATCCCCAATTGGTGAAAGATTTGTACCCTCCCCTAGAACCTCCCCTATTTAAAAGTCCCTGCACAGCCAGTTTCTTGATCTTTTGTTGCTAACCTTTCCCTGGAGTAAAGGCTCCTTGGAAACCATATGGAAGACTTCTCCCTCATCCTTGCGTCCACTTGTGTCTGTTATATCTGTGCCATAGAGCATCAATTTTAAGCTGTATTCCTAATCACATTTAGGGAGCAGCCCATTCTTGGTGTGGTTCTGGGAGCTAGCCCTGACTTTGGCACCCCATCAGTTCAGCTTGACCATAAAAAAAATGTCTATTGGGACAAATTCTGCTTTGGGCACATCTGGCTACCTGGACCGTCCTGTCCATATCCTGTAGCTGCCCAGCATTAGAAGTTGGAAGAAAACACAGAGAAACAAGGCCTTGAAGCCACTCTAAGGAATCAGAGGCAACTCAGTGCTGAAAAGCGTCTGAATATGAGCACAAAAGCCAGCTGCAATTGTGGAGACAGGAAAAAGCAGATGGAACAAGACAGCAGGAAGGAAGCTAAAGTAAGGGCAGAAAACTGTGCTACTGAAGAGGCAGAGGCAGGATCCAATATCCCAGGCTCTGCTGCTCACCACACTTTACACCCTTGGGAGCTGTGTACTCACCTTCTCTAAGAGATCTCTTTTCTTATGGAGATGCTCATATGTTACATACTAACAGAGGTAGCAGAGAAAAAATTATATACCCATTCTGATTTTTAAGTATGAATGATGAGGACAGGAGAGAGTATGCTAATTATTCTCAGGACTTCAACTCCAGATATTGTGACAGATGTCTGAAGAATCACTGTTAAAATTTCAACAGATTTATCTGAAAGCAGCTCTTTTTGAAAAATATGCTCTGAAATGAGAGGGAATAAAGAATGAAGACTCAAGAAGAAAACACACCAAAATGCCTAAACAGAAAGACTGGGAATTTTTCAACTAGATGCTTTCTCTGTGATTCACTGATTCATTGAAATGAAAATTTTCACAACAAACTGTTTCTAATAGAGGCCCACAGGCACAGTGCAGACCTCCTGAGCAGATAGGAGAAAGACTCACTGCACACAACCTAGTATTGCAGGCATAAAAGTTACTGAAGTTCAGCTCATTTCTTTTTGGCTTGTATTTCTCATTGAATATTCTCACCAGCCGACTACACAGCAAGAATTTTGCCATAATCTTTTTTTACAAGGTATGTGCACAGACACACAGACACAAAAACCTTGAGACTATATAATATTTTCCTTGTGTGGCGTAGGAGTACTCTTCTTAAATTCCAAACACTTCAGAGGCTGAAGCAACCATTTGTTACTCAGCTTTACTGATAAGTTAAATAAAAATGATAATCATATCTATTAAATGCTAAAGACCTATTTGCTTCTTCCAGCTAACTGGTCTGGAAACATCTAAATTAAAGCAAGTTAGTGCAAATGTATTAATTCAATACCAAGAATATGAACATCCTTGTAAATCAGAGCTGATCAGGTATCAAGCGAGCTTGAAGGTATTTTACAGCTTTCACCATTGCTTTGCTCAAGTTAGTATGAAAAAGATAACTCATGTCTTTGACCTTATGAAGCAGCTTTCATCTATAAATGTGAAGATTTCTAAGGAGAGAAAATAATCTTCACTTAGATGAATTGCTACTGATGGTATAAAAACTTGATCATATGGGTATTTCCTCAAGGGTGAAATCTATTTTAAAACAGCACACATCAAAGAAAAATACTTGTAGATCTTCCCGTTTGGCATAGAATCTGGGACTTCTACAACCAAATGGAAAAAATATAGTGTGAAAAGATTTGAAGAACTATATGTATTTAACACACTCTCACCCATATCTCCAAAAGCTTTTAAGAAGAGTCATATTTTCATGACATTTTAGAAGTGTATATACTGAAAAAACCCAACATATTTCATATCTGTTTTTACATTTCTAGAAAAAAACCTACAACAATATCTCTGAAATTCCAGAAGAATTTGGTCTGAACAAGATCAACATCCTAACACTGAAAACATAACTATGCTTACAGAAAAGGAAAAAAAAAAAAAAAAAAACCAAGAAAAAGTAACCTTTTTATCTATTTTATCCTATCTTCTTTGCATCTTAGGGAAGCTCATAGCTTTTTTTTTCATCCCACTCAATGACAAAAGGAGGTAGCATGTAGTGACTTAGGATGCTTAATCTAAGTTTAACAAGTTATCTTGTATTTGTAATACTGTTAATGAGTTGCTTGTCAGGTAGCAGAAAAATACTTAACTTTCTTCTGTAATGTGTTGTAGATCTGCACTGAAATAATAGGCATTTTGATGTAATAATGTAAAATTTGGGTAACAGAAAGTTTAAGTGAAATGTAGCCAGATTGTTAGAAGGAAGGTAAATACAGCTGTAGTATAACAATTCAGTTTTCAGTAGACTTACTGCTAATGCTCACTTTAATGCTCCCTTTGACAAATACAGAAGTCCCGGGACATTGTAAGGGACTGAAACTGAATCATGAGAAAATCAGCTTAAGCACAGAAAGAATCTGGAAAGGAAAGGTAATTCTTTGTCTACATTACAAATCCAACTACGTGGAGAGCAGCTTAAATACAAACAGATGTATGTCCTGGCACAACATCCATTTAGCCATCATAATCTTCTTCAGAAAAGACTGAGGACACTTAGATTAATGCCTTCGTGTCTCAGTGTCGAAAAGAATAAATATCCCTAAATTCTTTCGTTTTCTTAAATGCACTGTTTCTAGAGCTAGATGAAAATTCCCAGTTCAGGCCTCACAAATACTTGAGTCCTGAAATCATACTTTGTTCCTTTCTTCACTTTTATTCATTGCTTATGAACATTCGTACTTGTAATTTTTTGTTTGCACATATGTTTAGAGAACATCTGTTCCTTGTTCCCATCTGGTTGAGATTATCTACGTATCTATGCTTGAAGAAGGCAACTGCTTATCTGCTACTGTCACCTATTTTTATCTAAATTTATAAGCAAGAGGGGGTAGGGACAGAATACAGCAGGAGATGACCCTCTGCCTTGCATTAATTGCTGAAATGCATGACTTTCATGTAGCTCAAATCCTCAGCAAGTAAATATCAAGGCACTTTATAGAAGGAGGCCGGCATCATTATCATCAATTTGGAAAGAGAAAAAAAAAGATGAAGAAAGGACACCTGACTTGACAGAGGTCACCAGATTAGTAGAAAATCTTAACATAAGAACCAGTTCTTCTGCATCCTAGCTCTCCTTTGCTGTACACCATCTTCTTATAATAAGGGTGGGAAACACTTTTTTCCAAATAAATAGTTTTAAACAAGTAGAGAAAAGAAGAAGCAGTTTACTCATCAAGGGATAAATTATATGGGTGTCCTTGGCACAACAATTACTTCTATCAGCACAACCTGAGAAGATGAGTTCTTTTGTATGATGATTAATAAAGATATTTGGACATCAGTCAACATACAGGACACTGCACATGTTACATTTCTTTTTTCTATCATTGAAGATGGCATCATTTCCTACAGGATTAGTGTTTCAAAAAAACAGAATTTAGCTTCAACAATATATTTAAAACTGTGCTAGTTCTCACAGATGCCTCCTTCATAAGTGAACTAGAATAACTAAGCAATAACATTTATTGGCTACAAGTCATATCTGTGATTACCTCTCCTGTCAGGCATAGTGTAAAAATATGTTTAGCTACAGATTTGATGCAGGCAGCCAGGCTTCTATAACGAAGGGCTTTTTAGGTTATGAAATCCTGTTTTTCAAACTGGTATTGTACAGCAGAAGCAATTGTGGCAGAATGAAAGTTCCTGCTTTTTATCCCCGTTTCTATTTACCTATCTGGAAAACAATCTAAATTTTCACTGCAATTCTCCTTGACATTTCCCTTATCTATTTTCCTTTCTCATTAGTCTGCCTCATGAGAAAATATGGGTGCAGAATACTAAATCAGCTTTATGGTCAACACGTCTGGTGCATATTGACAGATTGTCCCTACACTAAAGTCTTGGGTTTGAGGATTTTTTTTTACCATAAGAATATGTTCCTCTTGAGCTGGAATATGTTCAATCAAAATCCTTGCAAATAAAAGACTGTTATTCACCTAAAGGAAGCAGGTTGAGTAATTATAAGGAAGCCATGCAAGCATACAAATGAGAAGAGAAAGATGTGTTTTCTGTCCTTTATCTGAAGAATTTGTTTGACTGGTTCAATTGGTTTGTCTTTTTGATTACATATATGAAGAAATTTTCGTTAAGTTCTTCAGGAGTAGACTAGGAGAAACTGGTTTACGTCCAAGAACTTGCAGTTTGTTTTTTTTCATCTTGACAAGGGAGAATACAGGATTGCCAGGGGTCAGGACCAATCATCAAGATTCATGATTTCAGTTCCTAAGGACTGATTGCCTTGATCATTGTGTTCTGTAGAACAGATTCTCATCTCAGCTTCAAGTCACAGGCATTTCCATGATACAGAAAAACAAAATATTAAATTGATAGTATTTACACAATATGTTTCACTAAGGGTCTTCATGACCCACCTCTGCAGCAGAGATATTTAGCTCCTCATTTGCCATTTGGAGAACAGAAACCAAACTACTTGTCTGTAGCTGCACAGAAGGTAAGAAGTAAAGGAAAGGGCAGGCCTTTCCCGACTGGAAATACTTGGCCAACCCTTGGCTTTGACAAGAGCATAATTTCTATTCAAACAAAAGATTCAACCAAAATTGAATCCCCAAAATCCACTGCTGGCAGTTTTCTGCGAGTGCAGTGTGATGTGTTAGACCACTTTTCAAAGTTCCCACTAGTCACCAGCAAAAGGTATTTTTGCAAAAAATATGCATTATAGGCCCTTAATCCAAAATTAATTTCAAACGTTTTCACCATTCATCTGTAAATAGGATGTAATGGGAGAATCCAGACAGCAACAATAAAATTGTTGAAAAAATGAGAGAAGGGAAAAGAAGGCAGAGCAATTTAGTGTTTCTAACACTCTATAATGTTTTTCTTTAGTACTTATGAGTCTAAAGATTTAGTTAACTCTCTCCAAAAACTTACAAATAAATGTGACATGAGATATGAGTAATTGAATATGGGTATCTTAACTAGATCATGCTCTTCTCTCACTTGTAAAGGTCCAATGCAATTATTAGAACTCTATGGGAAGTCCACATCAAAGCAAAATATGGCTGAAGTTGGAATAGAACTTTTGAGGTCACCTTGTCCAACACCTGCCTTAAGCAGGATCACCTAGAATTTGGTGGCTCAGGACGAAGTCCAGATGGCTTTTTGAATAGGAGATGGATATACCCTCACAGTAAAAAGACACAGTGTGTCTTCCATGTTCAGAGGGAACTGACTGTGTTTCAGTGTGTGTCCTTCACCTCTGGTCCTGTCACTGGTACCACTGGCAAGAGCTGGACTCCATCTCTTGTGCACCATCCCCTTCAGGTATTTATAAACATTAATGAGACTTCTCTAGGCTGCACAGGCCTGTTTTTCTCAGTCTTTCCTCACAGGAGAGGTAGTCCAGATACTTGAACATCTTTGTGACATCTTTGCTGGACTTCAGTGCATACAGCTCTCTTTTGTACTGGGGAGTCCAAACTGGACACAGCTTTCCAGAAAGTGGCCTTACCAGGGCTGAATGAAGGGAAAGAATCATCTCTGCCAATCTGCTGGCAACACTCCAACACTTCTAACGCAGCCCCAGACACCATTTCCCTTGTTTTTTGCAATGTAACTTTGCTGATTCATGTTTATTTTGGTGTCTTCTGGGATCCCCAACAATAAATCTAGGATTCAAACCTAATCTTAGTAGAAAATCTACACTCTAATATAATCAGCACTTCAGAAACTAATATTGACCTAATTTGCCTGACACCATCCAAAATTTAGATAGTCATTTATTTTAATAAGTTCAAAGACTCTAGAAAGATATTTATTATGCTATGTATTCTTGGTTCCACAAAAATATGTTTGTTCCACAAAAATTATGTTTAAAATGACAGGACACAGATGAAATAGTTTAATTTCAGCATGATTGTGCACAGTTTTGTCATCCTCAGTCATTGTCTGCAACTCTCTAAAAAGAGTTTGTTGATTTGCCCAAGCAGTGGACAAAAGTTTCTGATCCCAAAACTTGCCTTTCATGACTTTAATCTGGTTGTGAAATTCCAATGTCAACACATCTCCTTTCCCATCCACAAAGTGAAGCCCTTGTCCTCGTGGTGCTACTGATACCATTTCACAGCCTTACTTCACTTCCAAATCTGACACGAAACACTAGGAAGCACTCAAAGAGTTCAGAAGCCAAACTGTAGTTATTTGTCATCCTAGCAGGCTCTTTCTCACTTTAAAATCAGTCTTTGGTTGAATGTAACTTGTGCAAGCAGTAATCACAGCCTTCTTTCAGCGTTTTGTGCTCGTTGTCAATGCACTGTGGAGCCAGATTGAGAAGCAGAGCAGAAGAATGCCAGTGAAATATGTTAGAAGAATATAAAACAGAAGTGGTGAAGAAAATATGCATCTTATTATTAAATAAATGCTTTTAAACTGAAATCAACCATATCCAAAAACCACCTGTCATTTTAATTTCCTACAAAGAGTACTTCAAACTTCACAGGCTGTTTTTTTAAACAAACAAATACAAAGAAATCTACAGTTGCATTATTATTTGAATGTGATAGATCTACTGGAGTTGATAAGAGCGTCATCATTCTCATAATTCATACATCACCCTGATTAGGACTGGAAGGGAGTTTTGGGTGACTTTCAGATATTCTATGTGTCTTCTTCAACACTGATGGGATTACGTAATGCTAGCAACTTGGAGGAGATGCTCAGCACTTTGCAGGCTTTGAGACTTCACAGACACTGATAAACCAATGTCTAAAAAATTGCATTTCTCAGTGTGATTTGTATAGGTGTGGCTGTTCTCAGAACACATCCAAGCTGTGTAGAAGCTCACCATTCAGAGTCAATGCAGTTGTTCAGATTATGGAAATGGCACTGGGTTTAACACACAAGTGGGCGTGTTCTAGAAGCACCACAGGGGAGCAGAGAGAATAAGGAGAGGATGAGGTTAAGGAAGATGAGAAGAAAGGAGAAGAAAGACAAAGGAAAGAGAGAAAGAATATTCTCATAGGCTCAAATGCAAAAAATGCAAAGAAGAAGTTAAAGAGAAAAATATATAATTGTATAATGATAGCATTGTAAGACCATGAATATATACCGACAACAACACTGCAAGCTAACATGCTTCTTTAAGTCAAATCTTGCAAATCATACTCAGGCAAAAATGTATATTACCTTAAATACTGATTAGGATTTTCAGATTTCACCACTTTCTAGCAGAATTTATAGTTATTATTATCTTCTGTTTTTCATTGACACTGATATTCCATATGAAATCCTAGTTTCATTTAAATTAATTTCAAAACTCACTTTTACTCTAATGGACATTTCTGCATCATTAGGTGCTACTACATATATTAAGTAGCTTACAGAATTAACAGAATTAATTAGTTTATTACACTGGAGACATATTTTCAGTAGTCACAGTGAAAGAGCACAGGGTCAAGGAAAACCCAGGACTTTTTTATCTTCAATAAGTACCCTAGTTAGCAAAACTATACCATATTTTCATGCACACTTTTGAGATGGTGCAGGTTCTGTTGCCCAAAAGAAGTAAATCTAACCACTTCTAGTAGACAGTTTCTAATGTGAATTTGTTCTCTGAATCAACTTGCTGAATAAACTCACGATGAAGAGAAGGGGAGAGATGAGAGGGAGGGAGAAACAGAGTCAGGAATGAATTTCTGCTACTGTGCTGAGGAATAGGTCTCTTCAAGCCTCCATGATGTTCAGGCCCCCACTGTGTAGGCAGACACTAGTTTGTTCAGCCCTAGCAACTCAAAGTCTCTGACTGTAGATATTTATGAAGCAGAAGCATGTAGCTATATCCAGTCTTGAAAGCAGCAAATGTACATCTAAATATAAAATATATTAGTTCCTAATCCACTTGTAGCACAGACAGAGCATGCTTATGTCTGCCTGCAAAAGGCAATGCAAATGTAGTCCTCTCTCTTTCTTCTGTCACTCATCACTGATCTGGTTTATTTGCACTGGTAGAGCTTCTCAGAGCAACATTCTCTTACTCCAGATCTTGTTTGAACCCCTCAGTCCAGCACAGCAACAGCAAGAGTTCTCCACTGTTTGCTCTTCTGAAAGAAGTTTTATTCTGATGTGTTTGAATAAGCCTGCACTGCAAAGCTGCAGGTATCAGATAGTTCCTCTCCATCACCAGACTTAATTCCCAGTTTCCAGGGAGTGGCAGTTGAGGGTGAAAGCCACAGCAGGTGGGAAGAAGGAGTGCTGCTAATTATGAAACATGGGAGGCACAGATTTTCTTGCTCTCAGTACTACACAAAACCATATTTTCTATGAAGCAGATCCAAAGAGCAAAGCACAGTGATGTCTCTGGTGACTCTAATGGAGACAGGAAATCTCCAAGAACATTTCAATAGAGCTCCATTCATTTCAATAGGCTACAGAAAAAAACTGCAGAAATTCGCCCACTGAGGAACTAATAATGGATAAGGCTCCTTTTTACTCATCTTCCTATTCTACCTGCTCTTAAGTAACCTAAATATAGATAAAGAGGTATGCATAAAAGTGAGAGAGAAAAAAGTGGGATTTGGAGGAGAAAAAAAAAAAGGGGGAGCTGGAGGAAAAGAAGGAGCTAGCAAATGGAAATCAGCTAGCCCTGATTATCTCATAGTTCTAATGATCTGAGAAGAGGGGATGAAAAGAACAAGAAAGAGAATAAGGAGCTTAGAGTAATGAATGAATTTATTGTTTAGATTGTCTTCTATTCTTCAGTACAGAAAAAGGAATCAAGATTGAAAACAAAAATGAAAGTTACAAGAATAATTAAGTCATAATTATGATGTTGTACTGATTTGGCTTTGTTCTAATTATGAGAAAAGAAGCCAAATGGATCCTACTTCATAACGTTATATTATTTCAAAACCAGTGAAGTTATTCCTTTTTCAAAGTAAAAGCTTTTGAAGTGTGCAATTAAATACCTTTTGAAACATAAAGGAGTATTTGTACTCAAACTGAAGAAATCAGAAAAAAAAAAAATCCAAAACCAAAACTTTTATATCATGCTAAGAAATCAGTTTGGACTGCTCTGTGCAAGGCATTGCACGGTAAGGGACACATCTCTTTCCTCTCATAGCCCCTACAAGAAAGTATCCTCCTAAATGTGTTTCTGGTGCAAAATTAGAAACATGGCATGCAGCTGAATTTCTCAAAGCTAAAACCCACTTATTTTGAAGGGTTGACATTTCCAGTGTATGACCATGGAAAGCCTCTGCTGTGGATAACCTCTGCCAGTGCAGCTCCTCCAGTGTAACAAGTGAGAAGTGTGTGGCTCCAGCCCACCTCAGCACAATCACACAGCAGTAGATATGTTTAGCTGCTTCCTGCTGAAGGAACAATGGGGCAAAACAGTGATGGCCCCAGCTGACTTGGAAATCCCAGGCTGCTTCTCTTCACAAGTGCCCTGCTGGGGGCAAAGCTGTCAGGGACTACAGGTGGAGATCCATGCGTGCTCTGACCCCGAGAGGAAAACCTCTCATGTGCAGCTGTGACAGGTTTAAACCTGCTAGTGAATCTAAGGGAGATTTGGTGAGCCTTGCAGTGATTTGACAGTATGTACAATATGCATAATGTATGTGACTAGCACAGAGACAAGGGAGGATGCAGTAAAAAAATGAGTGCTGCAGTGGAAAAGATATGCATCAGTTTGACTTGTCTAAATTAAGAACACACTGACCACTGCTGAACACACAATATACTGAACTCCCTCAGCAGCAACTCAGAGGTGCATGATCTAGGCAACAGCTAGTGCTGCTGATTCTCTGAAATACAAGGTGAACAAACTTGTGAGGATAAAAATACTGTGGCCAGCCTGGCTAGCACAACCCAATGAGAACAGCAATATTATCAAATGATGCTGATGTCTGCTAATGCAGTGATCAGCCCCACAAAAGTCTTATTCTTGGTGTCTGGAATACATAGAATTTTGCTTATTACATCTGGTCACATTACTTCTTTTAATATCTTATTATTTTTACTGTTGTTTTGCCCATGTTACTTATGGTGGTACATACTTTAAATTATTATTATTGCTAGTACTGTTATTATAATTATCATTAGGATCATCATATACCTCTATAGTCCGTGCAAATACTGAAGCTAGTAAAATGTCTACTTTCAGAAACACTTTTAGAAAAAGTTGTTCTGCTGAATCATTGGTACATTTTGGCTTTTTAATCTTTCATATATGTAACTTACAATATGGAAATTTTTTACTTACAGTAATCCTGTTTGTTGGATATTTCATATCATCAACAGACTACTCACTTGCCTTGGCTGTATTTTGCAGCACTGTGTCAAATTTGTCTTGATGTTAGGATTTCAAGGAAATGGGAAAAGAAGACTTGAAAGAGCTAATGACACCAACTGAACAGTATATGATACGGTGGGCCAAGATTTCACATGATGTTAATAGTCATAGTTTTGCCAAAACTAGCAGATATGTCCTGGAAGGTAACAGAATATCTTTTTAGACAGAAAGAGTATTTAAGGGGAACTTTAATTTTCCAAATAATCTATCCTAGCTAACTTGTTTTGGAATTTGAGATCTGATCACTTCAGAAGCAGAAAAAAACGAAAAGAGGAAGAAAGAAAAAAAAGAAAGGAAAAAAACTAACCCAAAATAGATGCTATATGATGGGAGTTTATGATCATTAGTAGATTTAGCACATATTAAAAGTTGTTTCATAATGCAGTCATTTTTGTTTCAGTTACTCCTCTGCAGTCTTCAATTATTAAAGTTTAATGCACAGAATTCCTCAGGGATTTTCACATTTATTAACAAAGCATTTTATGTGGTAACAGAAAATCCCAAAATTAGGAGAAATCATTTACAAGCAGACAACAGCTGTTACATTAAAACAGCATTAAAACTTTGATTGGCACTCCCTAACAGATCATTGGGTATTTCAGTCATCTTCTTAAGGATCTTATAATATTCAGAAGAGATATTCAGAAAGAGAACAATTTGTAAGGACAGGGCTGCACATTAGCAAAGATTGAGTGTGTATGCAGATGCAAATATATATGTGTCCAAAATAAATGGTGCCTGGAGATGTCACTATGTGTGAGTCAGGAACCTGCATTTTGCCATTTACCTCAGATATTATACAAACCATTTCTCTAATTTGCTTCCCTATCCACTTCTTGCCAGTACATCTTAAAAATTCTTCAGAACTAGAGTCAATTGTCATTATTCTTACCATTAGATACAACCTTCCACTACCTTGATAATGACATTGATGAAAATAGTGGGTATGATTTGTTAATACACAGGAATGCAAGAAGATGATTCCTTGAGTGCTGTGCAAGAGAGAAAGATGATTTCTGCTGAATATCTAGCAATTGGAGCCTGTGCCAAAACAAATAAATCAGTCTTGACGACGCATCCAAACTGTTCTATTGTAAAAACAAATATTTGAACAATTAGGTTAGTGGCTGAGAGACAAAACTTCATTGATAAGATTCTTAGTGGTCTGGCTCAATGGCACATTTGGAAAAAAAAGAAAATAGACAGGTTAATTGGTAAATTATCTCCATATTTTAATATCCCTTTATCTAAAACCTCTACTGGAAAACAGTACTGGAATGAAACTGAAAACGCTTGTTGTGTTTCTCCTCAGGAATTTTTTTGCATGTGCAAACATCATTACAAAGTTTTCTGTTTCCTTCATTCCCAAGCACCCTAAATAAAACAGTAAATGAGAATTCCAAAGATGATTAAAAGCAATATTTTTTAAAAAATGCCTTGGGATGGTTTTTTATCTCATAAGCAGCTGCTACAGTGTTTTGTTGATCTTGGGTCTTAGAGGAAGATTTTCTACAATGGTAGGAAATATATAATGATTTCACAACTTAGCCACACTAACAGCAAAATATATCAAATGCTTTCTTTACAGCATAATTAAGAATATACTTCCTAATGTTCCCAAAAGTTTGACTTTGAATGTTATGTGGCAAATTTGAAGACTATGTGGCAAACAGAAGGCTAAACAATAATTATTAGTAGAATAGCAACTCAACTATTTTAAGCTGTTTCAATTAACTTCAAATTTAAGCACAAAAAAAGGCAAGTGTGATTTCAAATTGCTGATTCTTACTTAAGAATTAAAAGGTAACAAAGAGGAAGCAGAGGTAAGAAAAACATATTTGTAAAGACTTGTCCTTATCTTGCTTTCATGGGCAATAATTCTCTTATTAACTTGCATGGTGTTATTTCATTGTTCTATGTTTTTTCTCGTCAGAGCTAGTTTCCAGCTTCTGGCCAAAGAAGATACCCTGTTTCTCTTGCAAAGTATAAATGCTAAAGGACTGAATGTGGACAAATATAGACCTAATTTAGCTCTAAGCAAGCTCTATACTGTCAAACTTTTGACTCTACAGAGAACTTGTAACAGGCTTCCATGTAACTTTTGAAAGCCTATTCTGAATAAAGGAAAATCCTTGCTAAACTCCAGTCATCCCTTTTTAACCTACACACAGTGGCATAATGCACTCCCAGGTCAGGTTTTCCAATATCCATCAATTCTTAAAAAATAAAGTATCTGCATTATGAAAACTGCTCCTTAATAATCATCTTAAATGAGTTAAAGAATTAATGTAAACCTTGATGCAAAATGAGATCTTTCACCCAAAGAACACAGTTACAAATGACTGATAACTTTTTTCTGCATTGTTAAGGAGATGCTGCAGAGAAACCTGTATTTTGTATATTGCTCTCACAGCTACTACTCAGCTGTGCATATCAGCTGCAAAACAGTCCATCAGGAATTGCTCAGAGGGGAAAGCTGACAAGAAAGTAAAAGGTATATAAAAACATGAGTGACAATTCTATTGGCTTAGCCTCAATCACTCTGAACATACTTTATTTTACATATATTATATATATATATATATATATACACATACACACATACACACACACACACATATATATATATGCCCAGAACAGTGTTTGCATTTCAATACAGTAAGAAAACAGGCAGGATGGATTAATTTTCAGTTTAGAGGCAGAACAAATTATATTGTAAGAGTTTGTATTAACACCATAGTACTCCAAAACTAGTATTCAGCATACATGGCAATCAGTACCATAGACTGCATATTATAACTCTTGCTTTACAAGGATTTTTCTGGCTTTCTGCATGCATTTTTATGCATGATGGAGTCCATCTTCAGTACTGTTTTAACAGTTTGGATGACATAACATAAATGCCATAACCACATGACCAGAACCTCATCTACCTGCATAACATTTTTGATAAGGTATGCTCCCTGCTTGAGGTGACACTTGGCAGTCCCTCTCACACCTGTCTCTGCCAGGTCAAAGTAAGAAAGACTAAGAAGTAAGGGTTCAGTATTCAGATGCATTGGAAGGACCACAATGTTACTTCACATTTACCTGAGAATGAGGCAAGGAGCCAGAGAGTTGCATGCCAAAGCTTGCAGGTATTAATGAAAATAATGTGGATTAAACACATAAATTCACATAGCAGAAAGGCTTACTTGCTGGATCCCCAATATGAATAAATGCCAAAGAAGAAGCAATCTAAATGGTTATTAGCATAATTTGAGTGCTGAGAGCTGTTCTGCTCCAGCTATCCAAATGTGATTGAGACATATGCTTGCTCTGATGGAGGAAATTAGCAGAGGATTACCACTTTCCCTAAGAAGATTAAACTAAGAAGAAAAAATAATTTGCTTTCTATTGCACAGCTATACCATCTACTGTTAAAAGAAAGCAGATCCCATTAAAAAGGACCATCAGTTTAATGGAAAGACTATGCTGACAGTTGCCAGCTTTACAGGCTGTTTAGTCATGTAAGTCAAGCCCACATAAGAAGTGACAGCAGAAGCTGTTGCCTTAGCCCAGACAGAAGAAACATAAAGAATTCACAATGACATCATTAAATGAAATTAGGAGATCAGGAGTTTGTTTTAGATTCCTGCCTTGTCAGCATCATAGCATTATCCTATGAACCCATCCCAGCAGAGGAACCTATTCAAAACTGCCAGTTATGGGAACTGAGGACATGGGCAAGAGCAATCACATTCCTCTTTATCCTAACTCTGTCCAAGCCTTCAAGACATATTACAGAGTTCAATATCTATATGTTCTGATTGAAAGTTGAAGTACTTAGGAATAGTGACTATAAAACAGTTCCTCTTAGTATCCTCAAATCCATATTTTATGTGCCATACGGTCATGTGCCAGTATGGGAAAGTGTATAGGCTGCATGGTCCAGGTATATTGCTAATGAAGACAAAGGGAGTGGTATGTGCAAAAAGTTGAAGGATGTGGCAACATTAACACAATGGGCCGTCACACCTTTCCTCATTACACCCTATTCACTCGCATGTCTGCACAGTACTCTGTTATCAGTGCAGACAGAGAAGATTTAAGTTTTGCAGGTGTTTTTAACTGTTTCACTAGCCAGATTTGTAGTTTTCCCCTCTTCTGCAATAGCCATAGCTGAATAAAGATAAGCTGTAACCTTTTTGTATCCAGATGTTTCTTTAACACAACACAACACAACACAAATACCAGTGATACATCCTGCTCATACCCTGTACACAGTGTTTCCCATTGCATCACTCAAGCTCTTCAAGACATGGGAAATAAGAAACATTTGGCTCAGGAGCTTATCTGGAATTTTGGTCTGATGAATCTGAACCCATTTCCCATCTCTTGAAAGAGCCACAGTTCAGACACTAATTTATGACGCCTATTTGTATTAATTCCTGCTTTTCTGTTCAACTGAAGCAGTCAACTGCACTTAAACTCAGTTTACAACTTAGGCAGTCATATCTAAACCAGTTGTATTACTATTTCCATGTTAAGGAAAACCCTCTTCACCTTGCTTTACACAGTCCACTCATTTGTACAGCAAGTAAAAGGAAGCATTAGGAGCAAATATGTATTTAAGTTACTGTTGGGTCAGTCCCAAGAGCAAACACAGGCTGCATGGAGAGTGGATGGAGAGCAGCCCTAAGGAGAAGGACTGAGGGGTATTTGTGGACAAGAAGCTTGATATAACTTAGCAATGTGTACTCACAGCCCAGAAAGATAATTGTATCCTGGGCTGCTTCAAAAGAAGGTAATATTCTCCTCTGCTCTCATGAGATCCCACCTGGTTCGCTGCATCCAGTTCGGTGACCCATTTCCTATGGAAACAGGCTGAGGGAGTTTGGGTTGAGAAGAGCTAGAGAAAAGAAAGCCCAGGGAAGACCTTAGAGTAGCCTGCCAGTACGTAATGGGGGCCTAAAAGAAAGTTGGGTGGGGACTTTTCACAAGGACTTGTAGTGGGACGACAACTGGCAATTATTTAAAACTAAAAGAAGATGGGTTTAGATTAGACATTAGGAAGGAACTCTATATTGTGGGGGTGATGTGACACTGAAACAGGCTGACCAGGGAAGTTGTGAATGTCCCATCCCCGGAAGTGTTCAAGGCCAGGCTGGATGGGACTTTGAGCAACCTGATCTAGTGCTCCTACCCAAGCAGATGGCTTGGAACTAAATAATCTATAAGGTCCCTTCCAACCCAAATCATTGTATGATTTTAGTCACAGCTCTGAAAAAGTGCTAGAAAAAACACACCCCTAAACCCCTGCTCTATAATGGCACTGGCAGAGCGGATCCAGGAAGTGTTGCGATTCAGACACATATCGCTGAGTCACCATTCTCCTGTGCTTCCTCACTGCTCTTGCCTGACAGTAGTTTGTGGATGGTACATGTTATTTGGCAACAATTAGGTATGTCCTTTGCATCCCCTTTACCAGATTTGCTGTTCTTCCAACTGAGTGCGAACAAAAGGAATGATCTAAACA
Organism: Oenanthe melanoleuca; assembly: GCF_029582105.1. Classification (NCBI taxonomy): domain Eukaryota; kingdom Metazoa; phylum Chordata; class Aves; order Passeriformes; family Muscicapidae; genus Oenanthe; species Oenanthe melanoleuca. The sequence goes on along the minus strand of NC_079335.1, from coordinate 100,983,241 downwards.
TGTTGAATGATTCACTTCAATATTTCTGGATTACACACAGGGAATTTTCCTTCCCTCTGAGCCTGTTTTTTGGATATGTAACTCAAAGCAAAATATGCAGATAAGCTCAGTGCAGAATTACAAAAAACAAACAAAAGGCAAGTCTCACCCCACTTCAGTAAAGTAGGTATATATTCTTGTTAGGCAGGTGTAAGACAAATGTTTCGTTTTAATTAATAGAATGTATCAAACAAATAGATGCTTTTGAAGGTAAATGAGGGAGATAGCTTTTGCAGCAGGAAAATCTCCTTTTCCAAAGGATGAAAAGATCTACCTATATTACATCCTCAGAATAGTCTTGTTTACACATTAAATGCTTTGTCTTGTTCTAGTTTCAGCCTTTGTACAAGTGCTCAGTACCTGTCTTACTGGTCATCTATGTTTTCTCTTGAGACTAATCTTTTACCTGTCAGTGTGCTGTCCATTGAATGCCAGCTGCGTTTCAGTAGCAATGCCAGGGAGCACAGGGCAGGGCCAGGGGGCAGGCCAAGATAGATTGCCCTCTGACCAAGGAAGTATTCATCATCTACAGGCACAAATTGAAAGGCTCCAGAAAAACAAAATATTTGTTAGAGGTGACATTTAGCAGCTACTTCAGCCCCAGTTTTGATTTTAGCAGTCAGTTCATCCAAACATGGTCAATTGTCCATAGCAAAATCCCCATTATATCACTGAAATGAAGTTTTAGTCAGACTGAAGATGCAGGTGCTGCAGGTACTAAAGATGTGACACGCTGTGGCAATGCGAGTGCTCAGGACTGCCTGTTTGGATTCAGAAAAGGAACTGCCTGTATAAACAGAGGAAGATCATCACAGATCCAAGTCCTGCAAAGAAGGGGCAAACTGCAAGGGCACAAAAATCTCTTGCATGGGTGGCCATTTTGGACATAGTAAAATGTGCATTGAGAAAAAACTACATGAGGGAGATGGCAATGATTTTCTTAAAGAAAATTTAATTGCCATGGCTATAAACTGAAATCTTTCAATTACAGGAAAAAAAGAAAAATTGAAGCTACCTGGAAGATATATAACTCTACACATTAAAAATAAATAGTACTTTGTTAGCATTCTCCTTCTCCTGCCATGAGTTTAAATTGACCACAGTTACTTGCTTCTTGGTAACATCTCAGAATTGCAGGGCACCAACTTTCCCAGTGCCAAAAGAGACTCTAACATAAGCAAACTAGACTTTGATTACAGAAAGGAATACCATAAGATTTACACTACTTAAGAGAGCAAAAGTTAGCCTTTAACCAAAGACAGCTCAAACTAGGTAGTAAGTCTTTGCCTTTCTGATCTGATGAAATGAACCAAAAGCAATCAAGGACTCATTTTTACAACATGGAAGGCACTTTTTACACTGCTTTCAGTTCTGCCAAAAGGGATGTCATCCTGATCCCATGGTCATTTTATTCTTGGTCTATCTGTTTTTTTTTCTGGTGATCCTCCTCACTCTTCTTTGAATGGATTCCATGATGGGGACACAGATTTTCAGTCCCTTCAGGCTGTCTAGACATTGTGACCATGGATGCTAGATGATTTCAAGTGCAATAGTAAATGCCATCTCTCCAGCAGGTGAACAAACCCACCTGTGACTGATCTCAGCCTGACAGCTCACAACCTATGAACTGTGGTAATTGAATCAACTGAAATAGGAGACATAAACCAGAGACTCTGGGAAACCAGGCACTGCCAAGATGTTAGTTAGCTCATTCCAAAGTAAATCTTATTCCTAGCCCTGGTTCTTGATTGGTCTGAGACCTTTGCCATAAAAGGTCAAGTCCTTTGGGATTGGACCTTTGCCCTCAGATATTCCCTATGTATTGTGAACTTGATCCCTTGACTCCCATCTATGGTCACTGCCTGTCCTTGGAATAACATAGGTTTTGGATACTGTTTCTCAAACCACGTGGATTAAAGGATATGTCTGGCACACCATCGTACCCATCTCACTTTATAATACAGCCACACTACTACCCAGTGAAGCCAGTAAAGGTGTCACAAGGAGAGAAACTCCTCGGATCACAACAATGAACCAGTTGGTATTCTCGGTTCTCAAGTCTCTGAGTAAAGACTACAGGGAAGAGAAACATTCAGCTTCTCCTTGCATTTTTATCAACTCAATGTCTAAAGCAAGACTAATTAGAGAAAGAACATTCACTACGTCTGGACAGAATACCATTCCAACATGATCCAACAGCAGCTTATATGACATAGGAACACTGCCAGTCCAGATCTCAGCCAGGAGTACATCTTCTCCTCTTTAAATTGACAGGGATTTGACCAATGGTTGCAGCAGGAACAAGAGTAAACCTTTAGAGTTGCTGAGCTTGCAGCAGTGCTCTCCATGACAGTTGCTCTCTCTGCTTCCTCATAAACATCCTCGAATTGCAGTGGCTGTTTTGGGCTGGTTTACACTGTCCAAAACAAATGAGAAAATGCCCACCCTTTCCACCAGAGGGTCATCTGTATAAACAATTAATGAAGAGTTGTTGCCCTCAGCTAATTTCCTGTCTGTCAGGTTGATATAACCTAGGGCTAGTTAGATATTCTGAGCAATGATCCCTTGCAGTAGACTAGGTAGCACAGAGAGGACAGTAGAATTTGTCATAGGCAGGTGGATCCCAGAAACAGAGGGATAGACACACTAGATGAAGTAGTTGCATTTAAATCACCAAGTTAGATTTGCCTTTGGTGCAAATCAGAGTATGCTTGACTTATTGAAGTAGGACAGGAAAAAGTCACCTAATGTAAAATACATGTGGGAAATTTTTTTCCTAAATGAACCACACATTCTTGATTTCATTCCACATAGTCTTCAAAACCCGTGTTTAAGCAAGACCTGTCATGTACAAGGTTGCATTTTTTTGTTTCCTTTCAGCACCACCTCAATTTAAAATAATGAGGTATTTTTATTTTTATTTTTATTTTTATTTTTATTTTTATTTTTATTTTTATTTTTATTTTTATTTTTATTTTTATTTTTAATTTTAATTTTATTTTTAATTTTAATTTTATTCTTATTTTAGTTTGAAAGAATATTTCTTGAACTATTATTATTAAGCCCGTCATTTTATGTTTCAAGTTTGATGTTGCTAACAGATAGAGATGGGTCAAAGACAGAGAAACTCCTTGTGATGAAGGCTAATTGGAGGAAAAGAGCATGATTTCAGTTGAACAATTCCAAAAGCACCAAATATTTCAAGAATTGTTCATTAAAGTAAACAGTAGTTAGTTTAGTTTGGCTCTCATTAAAACAGCCTTTAAATGTCATTTTTCTTGGCCTAATTTTTTGAAAGACCACATTACAGGAGAGAAAGAACAATTTTTACTTTTTTCCCCCTTTTCCATGTATATGGAGAGGTCCTGTCCTGAAGTTTTCATGCTGAAATAAGGCCTTTGCCTTAGATATGTACAAGTTCATTTAAAAACAACTAGAAATTAGCATGGTAAAAGTATTCTTAATCTTTACTCATTAGTAAACTCCTCAAAGTAAAATCATTTTTATATTCTTCTGCAATACTTATGAGATTACAAATTTCATTTTGAAGTATTCTTAAGAGATGTTCTGGATATCTTCTACATTATAAACATGCATGCACAGCATGAGCCATGCAGAATTAAGAAATTATAAATAATCTTCTTCAGTGCTTACTATCTTTTTTTTCTTTTCTTCATGGAAATTTATCCTTGTGAGGTTATTACAAAAATATATTAAAAATAATAATAATCCTGTTCAAAGTTTAAAGAATTAACTAGACAGCTCATGAATGACAGTTCAACCTAAAAATTAAAATCATATGTTTACTTGACGTGCTCATACTTGTCTCCAACTTCTATCATATTTATTTCCTTCACTTCTCACCCAATGTATTTCTTTGATGGGTCCAAATGATGGCTAAGACTCAGAAATACATCAGTGCCAAGCACAAATGATTGGTATGCACAGATAGGACTGAACTCCTTTGTGTCATATAAGCTATAATATCACCAAAAGTAAAGTTTAAATACAGGTAATTCTCAAGGGGAAAGAAATTAGGAAATGTGTCTACATTTTGAGGACATTAATTTCTTTTTTATTAATGATCGCTCTGTGAGCTAAATCTAATTCAGATCTTAACACATAGCTGGGCTCTATCTGTTGTGAAAGAAAGCCTCTTTTTTCCTTGGTTTCAGTAGAATATGAAGAGATATTAATTGTTGTCAAAACATTAGAGTCGCAGAAGATCATTTTCCTATTGCTTGTGCTGTGACTCAATAAGCTTGTAAGCTTTCGCTGGTTTAATTTCACATGTGCCAATCACTTCCAAAATTCTGACTCAAGAAGTTAAAACTGGGTACATCAGTGCCTGCAAGCTGTGGAGGAATCAATCTGCAGCTACTACATGGTATATTCAGCACACAACAGACTTCTGCTTACTTTAAATAAACAATAATGGTCACCAAAAGCACACATCCCTGATAAGGGTCTGAAAAAGTAACATATACAAAAAGATAGAAAACTCTACTATTCCCATTTCTAAGAATATTTCTTGAGTAAATAAGGTAATTTTTTTTTCTTTAGTGATACAAACTAGAAATTTAGTTTTAGGCTCTTTTCTCCAGAACATATGACTCCTTTAAGGTATAAAAAAATATAGAAGGCATCCAGCTTAAAAACGGTGCTAAATATTATAAGCTTTGGCTTATCATACATTTCACTCCATTGTCCTCAACCACAGCTCAGTTTCTTCACAAAACAACAGTGAATTTGATCCAATACTTCCTTTTACAATGCCTAATAAACTTTCTTAAGATATTCACTGCTAAATCTGTCAGTAAATCCACTTTGAAAACTATTTCCTAGACTTCATAAATTCAAGTTTAACACTTTGAGTTAAATTTACATGTAGGAAATAGTTTAACTGCACAGGTTGACTTACTCCATACACTGCATTTATACCAAGCATTTTAAAACTCTCATCTCAATTTCTCAGATACTAGATCTCTAAATTCCAGCCCCATCAATGCAGTCCTGAAAATACAGGACTCAGATAGCTTCATTTTTTATAGTACAGAACAAACATAACAAAAAATTAAAAGCATTTGTAGCAGGGATGAATAAAATGCTTACAAGGAGAACAATATTCAAAACATTGAGTTAATCAGGTTTTTCTGGCACAAATTAACATTTATTTGATAGTATTTTACTACTCATTATAAACCAGTGCAGTTTATAATGCTGTGTCTCTCACAAATGTTTGGATCTGCTATTGTTTAGTGACTTAAGTGCCTTGTTTTGCATATGTTTCTGAGCAGATGAAGGGTGAATTCTGATTTTGGCAATTAGTAGATGGGTCACTGAAAATAAGTTTTAGTTAGTTAATATATTAGATTTTGAAAAATAGAAGCCTAATGAACTAATTTACATGTAATTATTAATAATCGTAATGACATTATTCTGAGTAGACAAGTTGCATAACTCATGTATTCAGCAAATGGTATACAATACTCTGGTCATGAAAAGCTCTTGCTTTATTCAGTAGAGAAAGAATCACCTACGTGTAGCAAATGCCAGCTTGTCCCTTCTGAAACAGCTTTGTATTTTAAGATGCAAAAATATTTTAAAAAGAGGGTCTTATTCTGCCATCCTCAGATCAGAAAACCCTGCTTTAAATGCAGCAGAAAGCTGTTAAATGTCAGGAATCATTAGCAGAACTAAGAGCAGACTCTGTATTCCTGAGCTCAGGTCTCTCAGGCAGCACACTGCAGGATCAAGCCATAATAAAGAACCTTCGAGGTCACAGGCCATCAGACCTGGCTAGCAACAATAACTCTTCAGCCATGATAAGAGAGGATGACACATCTTTCTACTTAACCATTTTCATTCCTTCCTCTATATTTTCCTTCCTTCAACTCAACTTTGTCCAAGATAGACTACTGTGCTTTTCCCCTTCTATTAAACTTACATCTGGGAGGAAGAGGAAGAAGGGAAGGGTGATGGGGGAGGGGGGGGGGGGGGGGGGGGGAGGAGAGGAGAGGGGAGTGGTAGCCAAAACTGCAAAGTGAAAATCTGGAAATAATCCATAATTTACCAAAGCAGCATTACACTTTATTCCAGAGCTGTGAACTATATAGAAAATGAGAAAGAATTAGCCATCCATCATTTATTGTTGCATCAGTTCCTCACTGCTTAGTGCAGGTCAGGGTAATTTAGACATGTTGAAGCTGCTCTTAATTATTCTTTGTACCTGAAAGATTCTTTATAGCACTTAGGACTACAGAAAGAGGCCACTTTTTTCCTCCATCATTTGGGGGTACTATGGGTCTAAAATAGCTGAGGATCTAAAAGAAAATCTGTAGGAAGGGTAAGCATCAGAGAGGAAAAGCAATTCAGAGGTGATCAGAGAGCAGGGAAGTCTCTGAACTAGGGTGGTGGTTGCCTGTTTTAAAGATGGATTTAGTTTCTGACAACCAGAAAATGTCCTTCAGTTTGGGGTCTAATTAAATTATCCTGGGTGCCTTTCTCTCTGTAATGCTCATCAGGAGGCTGACAGATTTGTTTCCTGCATCTCAGGAAAAATTGCATGCATATGTCAGTGGACAAATCATAGTCTTCAGTCATGGTTTCTAGCAGTATAATATAAATAAATTTAATCACGTAACAGTTTTCTATGAGATCTCTCTTTTCTCCCTCTCATTTACACACACATTTACAGATTCCTCACTGGGCATGAGGCCTATGCAAATGTAAAAAGTGATTTTAGGGATACGAAGTGCATCCTACTTACTCTGAGGTTTTCAGACTGTCTTGGACCCATTATTCATGATTGTATGAAAGCCAAAAGAACAATATGGAAAGCAGATTGGCTGTGCACCTACAACCTGGTGCAAACTTGGCTCTGTGTTTAGAGGCTGACATCATTTCTTGAAAGACCTGGAGCTACAAGTCAGAGTAGCTTGTAAAGAGGACACTTCATGAAACTGTGGGCAGATCACACCATGACATGCTCAGGCTTCATGGCAAATTGTTAAATACCTATAATCTGGAGGTGTGGGGGCATTTGCCTTCAAACTGTTGATATTACTATGGCATCAAATGTATTCTGTGCTAGACAGTTGGTATTAACTCAAAGTCTAAAGCACCTATACAGAGAAGACAGACAGAATACAGCACACAAACAAAACTACAGAAAAGGGTTCCCACATGGAAAATGCTTTTTAAAATCAAAACCCCAGAGATTTGGGGTGCCTACATATTCATATTTTTCCCAAAAATTCTATTTTCCAAGGAGCAAAAGTGAAGTTGAAATACTGGAAACTAATAGGAAGTATTCCTATAGTTAAACAGCTGACAACTGCTGCAATGTATTTTAAGAAACATTCAAGATTACACAAGATTATCCCATTTTCCCCCCTCTTACTTAAAAAAACTAAAAGGAAATAAGAGAAAGGAAAAGTGAGTGAAGAAGCAAGCTGTGTGAATTGAGCACTCTGAAGCTGTTGAGGATATAATTTCTGAGTTTTAGGGAATCAGCCTGATGAAAAGGTTCATTATGGGATTCCAGGACTTCAGGAGTTCAGAGGAACTTTGGGGGTGCTTTTAGATCCTGGATTCCAAGGTGCCATTCCTACTAAAACCTGAGGATGACCTTGAATGCTCATAGATAGACTGAGAGACAAGGTTGCTACACAGCCCATTTACAGTGATTTCATAGAGTCATAGAATTGCTTAGGTTGAAAAAGACCTCTCAGATCTTCGAGTTCAACTGTAAATTTAACACTGCCAAGTCCACCATGAAACCATGTCCCCAGGTGCCACATCTACCTGTCTGTACAATACCACCAGGCATGGTTACCAAGCTACTTCCCTGGCAGCCTGTTCCAATGCTTGGCAATCCTTTCAGAGGTGACATTTTTTTTCTAGTGTCCAATCTAAAGCTCCTCTGCCACAACTTAAGGTTGTTTCTTCTCATCATGTCACCTGGGAGAAGAGACTGACCCCACCTGGCTACAGCCTTACTTCAGGGGGTTGTAGGAGAGCAGTAAATCCCTCCTGAACCCCTTTTTCTCCAAGCTAAATACACCCAGCTCCCTCAGCCTGTCCTCATCAGACTTGTGCTCCAGACCCTTCCCCAGCTCCATTGCCCTTCCCTGGTCGTGCTCCAGCACCTCAATGTCTCTCTTGTAGAGAGGGGCCCAAAACTGAACACACTGTTAAAGGTGCAGCCTCATCAGTGCTAAGTACAGATAGATAGTCACTGCCTCAGTCCTGCTGGCCACACTATTGCTGACACAAGCCAGGATGCCATTGACCTTCGTGGCCACCTGAGCACACACTGGCTCGTGTCCAACAAACTGTTGACCAGCAGGCCTAATCCTTTTTCACCAGGCGACTTTCCAGCCACAGCTGTTAGTGAGAATCCATTAAAGAACAACTCGTTCACGTAACCAAAGAATAACCTATACTTAGTAATAGAATGACGAAGACATTGATGTAATTGAGCAATCAACTAATGTATGCCAGGAGAAGCCAAAGATTCTTAGGCACTTGGATTCTTCTCTCATTCTCAATGTTTCATTCACCTTTCACATGTAGGATGACAGTCCAAGCACTGGTCTGCCACATGTTGAAGTTCTCATCCCACTAAATTCCATAACAAAATTCCTGTTGGCTCATTGGATCAAGTTTCCACTATCAAACTGAAATGACACTTTACTTTTTGACCTGTTCTTGTCTTTCCTCTGAGGAGAAAAAAGTCTCTTTTGCTTACCCACAGCTTCTGTACTGCAACAAATCTGAAGGTAATGTTATTACAAATGTTATTAAAACAAGGATAAGTGAATGTTATCCATGTAATAGCTCTCTAAGCTATTATTCTGACTCTGCTTTTTCTCATGGATTCAGTACTAAGCTGGAACAATCTAGTTTAAAGGAGATCAGACTGTAATGGATGGAACTAGTGCCATAGTGACATGAACTAACCCATGAATCCTCTCCTAGCCTGATAAAGGAGAATTTGATTGCACTAATGGGCATAAATAATCTTTTACAAAAAACACTTCAATGTTCAGACACTTCAGGTTTCAATGCTGTGACCTTTTTTTTTGATGGGAAGGTGCAGTTGCAGTCCAGGCCAATGAAGCAAATAAATTATTAGCACAGAGGAAGGGATGGAGGAAGGGAAGAAAAATTCACAGTGATTTTCTCCAGTGCCTGGATAATAAGAAAAAATAGAGCCATCCTTTCCTGCAGAGATCCCACATGCTGGTGTGAAGAGATAGGTGGGGAGAATGTTTACAGAGGTGCTGACAGATTTGACAATAATTTGTTCTGGGATTGCACAGCAAACAGAAGAGTAACCTTATCACAGGCCAATTAGCAACAAAGTCATATCTGTGTGAGGAAAATCGCATTTTGGAGGTCTGTGAGAAACATGGTGGTGCAGACTTAGCTCTACAAGAGAGAGAGCCATCTGACCTCACTCCTGTCAAGGCACATGAAAGCAAGAAACATTAATAGATTTCTACACATATGTAATAATGCTGCTGAATCAAAATTACATCAGCCAGCACCCACAGACACGCTAACCAGAAAGGGAACACTGAACAAAAGAGAATGAACAGAGCACTAAGGACCTTTTTGGTCTTCTAGGGCTGCAAAAAGGGTGCCCTCCAAAGTACAGTTAGATGGGCTGTTTTGTAAAAACTGCAAATAATGCCTATCCACCACTCCAAATTGCATATATTAAAATGCATATCAAAACTACAAAACCACAAGTACTTTTGTTGCCTTTTTTTTTTTTTTCCCTAAATGTGGGATCCTACTGTGAGTCATATCAGAAATCTCAGTAAATACAAATTATATGCAATTTTCAAATAATCCCTATTTCTCAAATACCTAAAAAAGGCATTTATATGGCAGGAAGTAGAGTAGTAAATGCCATCTGATACCTTGGCTGTAACATGAACACATGCATACCTCTCATCTTTGCATCTTACTGTTCGTTACAGATTCTATGTAAGACATAGCCCTGGGTAACATACAAACAGCTGTGCTTCAGCAATATTTACAGCAAAGTTTTTATTTAAACTAAAGTGATCTATCAAGAGCCATGTCACAGTTAATACAGCAAAAGCAACAGGAAGTACTGTTCTAATTTAATACAAATACATATTCGTAAGTTGATATAAATTTTCCCAATAAGCACCGGAACAGAACCATGTTTCCTTTCAAGCTGGATACAAATCTCGAATCTGCTTAGACACAGCTGCTGGAGTAAACTGACTGTGCTTGCTTCAAAAAGAAAAATAATTAAGGAATCCAGTAAAACACATGCATCAAGTTAGAGACATCATGCCACAGCATGCCATAGTACAGAAAAGCAAAAATCATTCCAGATGAAAATCTTTGCAGATTCCACCAACAGGGAAATTTTTACTCTGAAACTGCTCTTCTAACACTATTAAAAGGGATAAGCGTATTGCAAGCTGCCTCTTACCATCTTGCACTTTTGAACTTACAGGGAATTGTTGTATTTTCTGTAAGTTCAGAGAACTGTTGTGTATCTGCAGCTGAGTAGAAGTTTGAATAAATAAATTTCTGAGTCATCAATCAACCTCTCATTTACTCATTTAGTGGGAGGGTGAATGTCTTTTTAGAGTCTGGTGGAGCGGCACAGAGATTAAGAACATGTTCCATCTGTTTGTTCCCTGCTCAGCAGAGCTCCCCCCCTGCTCAGTGCAGGGAAGGGAGGAGATTCCTGCCCTCAGCAAGAAGGGAGTATGCCAGCTTTCTGCTAGCATGGCTCCATTTGACCTCTCACATCCCTGTTCTCACAGCCACCGAGCAGTGGCTGCCAATCACACCGAACTGCAGAGAGGATTTGCAACAGTCCATAATATCAGCATATTTCAAATGGCAGGTGGAGACATTTCTTTGTCAGCACAGTGAGCTGTGCAGGTTCTGATATAAGCAGAAGTAATATAACACACCTCCCTGTAAACTGCAACTCACAGGAAGCAGTCAAACACTCAGGACCAGATTCTCATCTCCCTCAAATGAACCACTTTCCCTAAAAAGGAACAGACTTACTGAAGTTAACAAGATATTTTATGGATTACTCTGAGGGTGAGTGTAGATCTGAACATGCTAATCCACATTTGAATTTAGGAGTTTATTCTGACTTTGATTGCATGTAGGCAGAAGATGGCCTCTTACCACTCACATTAGGTCCCAGTAGCTCAAAACCAGCAATGCAAAACAAGTGTCACAACTGTAACTTATTTCTTTGGAAAGGGAAATTTCAAAAACTATTAAAGGAAAAAAAGGCACCCATCTGTCAGATGCAGGCTTCTCATCTCTTGAAAGACTTGAGAGAAGAAATGAAACGGTGAACTGAAAGGGGAAGGAAACACAGAGAATAAGGTGAAGCCTTCCTTCACTACTGCTTAGTATAGCTTCTTTGAAACCAAAGCATCTGTGTTGGTGTGCAGCACTTGAAAGGGCCAGAGCAGGATGAAGGGAAAAAAAAAACCAACCCAATGATGGTTCAATGGATATCCTGAGATAACAGATGTTTCTGTGCCTTTTTCACTGACCAAAAGACAAGATTGGATGTTGTAATGGTCCTAAAAACTACTGAAGATTACAAATAACAACAAAATATTTTCTTGCTATTACCTGCAATTTCAATGTTCTTTGACCAGTAGGGGACCACAGAGTGTCTATCTACAACACTCAGATGCATAAAGAACAGCTACAAATACCTTTATAGTTTCAAATTATTAATTAATCTTGGACAAGTGCTATCTAAGGCATTCAGAATCCCTCTACTATACTTCAGTGCATCCTTTTCTCTAAAACTAATACAAAAATGTGAAATTAGTAAATCACAAAAAAAAAATATCAATCTATATGTTAATTATTTGCAATATCAACCACCTTGGTAAAACTTTCCCTTGCAAAAGTACTAGGTACAGAAAGTTAGTTTTTATCCATATGCACTGTAGCTTTCAGGATTCAACTCTCATGCCCGGAAAAGTTGCTTGAAATCTCTGCCTCCACTCTCTAGTCTTGAAATCTTTTGGCAAAGTATATGGAGAATAAGATCACTGAAGGTGAAGAGTGGTAATGTCTAGCAGATTATAGCCTCAGATATATTTTATAATTTCATGTAGCATAATGACATAGAGATACCGTAAAGTGCCAACCAAAAAGTGAGAAATTATCAGGCCCTGGTTTTAAAATAATTCAACATATAATTAATTCTTGTATTTGTATATTAAATAGGAAATATGAATATATTTAGAAATTACATTTATACTTACATTATAGAAAGATTAATAATCTGTTTTCAACAAGTATGTGAAATGTTAATTGGAAGAATGTGTGAAAGTAACGAGCTGGTTGCTAAAGGAGTTTTGGAGACTGGGGGACCACTGGGTTTTAAGGAGAGAAAACCACTCCATTTTCTATAAAAGTTTTGTGATTTTGCAAATTGGCAAGTGAAAGGAACATCCAGATTCTGCTTAAAATATATACTGACACTTTCTGTCACCCAATGGATTTGGATTTTGAAAAGAATAATGGACTTAGGATAATTCTACTTGTAATATATCCCTGATAATAACTCTGTCATATGTGGGAACTGTAAAAAATACTTTCAATATCTTTTCAACAAATAATTTTGCATCTTTATTTTAGATTGTACTATAAGAGACTATTGTCTTCAAACAGATTTCCTCTGAATAGCAAGCTATAGAAAAAAATTCTTATCAGAATTTTTAAACTACATTTGACAGAGAGAAAACTGAGAAAATGCTAGATTTGCCTGTCTAGATAAAAATCTGGAGGAAAAAACAGTATAGTGCCTGTCTAGTAGTGATTGGCTTGAGGTTCCTGAAGATTTCAGAAAGTTTGATACATAATTGCATTCCCATGCACTCTAGATGAATGCAATGTCACATTGGTTCTGTCAAACAAATCTGACATGAATTGGTCAAAAGTGAGGTCACAAAGCTTCCTAGCTACATTTTAATCTAAACATCCACTGTATTTTAGACAGTGCAGAACAACGAGGTGAGTCATCATGGAAGAACTTACTGAAACATCTATTCTGCTAAAAAGACCAGAAGTTGTACCATGAATGCAGCTGATGTTATCAGTCTCAGTGTCGGAAAGCATGGAATTAAAAGCAACTGTTTATTTTAGAATGAGATATGCCATGCAGATTTTTATATGGGACATCAGGATCAGGACTACAGAAAAAGAAAAGCCAGAATTTGATAGATCTATGACAATACACAGGTTTTATTAAGAAACAGTAACAACAATGAAAGAGTTGAATCAAAGAGTAGCAGACCACCAGGTTTTTAGAACTGAATTTTTGGCCCCACTCAGTTCAGTAGCAAAATTTTCATTAACTTTCATAGTATCAGAATTTCACCCAATATTTACAGAGGAATCACAGCAACTACCATTTATAAAAACTTCTAATCTCTTGCCCCTGTTCCAGTCAGTAACTCCTTTCGGATGCCTAAAATCTAAAATGTAAATGGGAAAATAACATGAAATAGCAGTTATTTTTTTCATTTTGTTTGTGTAATAAATGACTGGCACTTCTATTTCCCCGTTTTGTCATCAATTACAAGATATTTGCTAAGTTATTTTTAGCTTAACTAGCAAATTGAAGTTTGAGACTGTGGACTTAGGCAATCCCATGGGGGAATCTAAAAAAA